>NC_068352.1:28722736-29922736 GCF_014633365.1 Diospyros lotus
AATCGCATATTGCAAAAAAAAAAAAGGAAAAGGAAAATATTTAATAAGAAAACAAACACAGATGAAGTAACCAACTTAAAAGTATTATCATACTGCTGAGCCACAGGTGCAATGCCTTCTTATATATGTCCACTGGGAGGGGAAACCTATTTCTCAACAAATTAAATGAAAAGCTTGTTTGAATTTTTTGACCAAAAAGGGACTGCAAAAAGCAGAATGAAAGTTGAACCTGAATGCTAGAGAAAAATATAGACATTCTTTCACTTCAAATAATTCCTGCTAAATTCTTATAAATCAAATTGATAAGAACGATTACTAACCCTCAAGGGGTTTCAAGTCATTTCCCCTAAAATTTCTAAAGTCAGCAGTGCTCAAGTGAAATAATACCCATCAGCAATTATTGCATGCAGCAAGATTGTGATGATTGAAGTTGATGGCACATATGATAATCGGTGAGGACTTCTTCCAATTGAAAATTCATGTGAAATAGCAGTTCACTGCCCCCCTCCTCAAGCCAAGCAGGAGAGAATTCATAACCATTTATAAGCAACAAAGTCACTGTAAGGGCCTCATGAAGTGCATTTGGCATCCCACTTCAGAGTATTTCTATTATTATAATTGTCAGACCTGAAGCTCGCTTCAAAAGGAGCTCTAGATAAGGTTATTGGGTTTGTTACTAGGTAAACTAGGTTGGGAAACCATTCTTTTGAAAAAATGGATAAGAAATATCTTTTCCATGTTAGATTTTCCCCACTCCAGCAGCCAGATCTCCTGATGGAGATGAATGCATAATAATTGAAATCCAATATTCTAAAATTCTGACATAGTTTTAAGTGCTAACGAAGTTGTAGCATGACAAGACCTGATGAGTGAGATAATGATCTGGATGGTTGACCAGAAAAAAATGCTCCACAAGCTCACTAACTGATTCATCAGGGTCTGGTGGCACATTTCTGACAAGTACCTACATAAAAATATGCAAGTTCACAATTTAGTAATGGAACATAAAGTTTATGATTGTATCAATTCAGAAACACAGGTAGACTCAAATTAAGAGTAATTGTATACAATTTTACATGTGATTATGCCTAAGCATAATATGGGGCAGACCAGACCAATAAGTCTATATGAGCATGAGAAGAAAATGAGAAAACTTATTATCTGACACAAGACAAAAAGATTATGGCAATTGACATTTGAAGCTCACTAAGGCCATCGGTAACACAAAATTGCAAGTCTGGCAGTCTACAGATATGATTCCTAACCTCAAGCTTTTAATACCCTCTTATACTTTACCAAAACGGTGATTATATGGTTATTTTATTTTGATAAATTGAACTGTGACCATCTTGAGATGAAACATTGTGACTTAATTCTTGCTCTTGAGAAAATGAAATCTGCAACATACCTATTAACTGAAATCTGCAACATGCCTAGCAGTTTATTTGAAAACACAGAAGAAAATACATGGAAACAATCACTGAGAAAATTTTCCATGATACATTTCTGAATCAAGTAAAATGAATAACATCCATTCACTGCATGAACTAGGAACCTCATATTGGTAAAAGGTTGCTTGAATTTTACTTATACTTAATTTCCATGTTAAGCATCTACTTTAGTATTGAACCCACAACTTTGGCCAGAATCTTATAAACAGTGACCCATGAGGCTAATGGGTTTAAATAAACATGCTCAGATGAGAAAAAGAAAGAGAACAAATGAAAAATTAGAACATAATAGACAATTTCAATGTGACATCAAATTCAGCATAGAGATTTATCTATGCAAATAGTCCAAGTAAAGATGGAAACTTCCAATATTTTATTAATTCCTACTTCCACATAAGATTTCAAGCCTTGATCAGATAAGAAGCAGTTCACATTTTTTTATAGATGAACCAAACTTATCTCAATCATACGTCTTGATAAAAATACATAAAGAAATCAGAATTGTTCATAAGTTAACAATTAGTATCAATTGCTAAACTATAATTTCGTCATTGTTAATAAGTTTATCATAGCTAAATTGTCAACTATGAAATCATCTAAAAGTTTAAATTGTAACGAAATGGGCCGAACAATAATAAGTACGCAGCATGCTAAATGAGATAGAATCAACATACTGTGAACTGATCTGGGCGCCGGTGTTCTGATGCAAGGAAATGCAGCCTCATGGAAGCTATTATCTCATACTCCTTTTTCAGCACATAACATGTCCAGAAGGTAAAGGCATAAGCCATTACTAAATGGGTCCAAAATCTGCAATTCATAACACAGCAAAGTTCAATGCACCAAAAGGTGAGATATTATACGGAACATCTTTCCAAGCCTGAGTTCATTTTTCCTTATTACATAGACTCAAAAATATAAATTTAAATGCTCTACCCAATAGTGGTATGTGTGACGAATGTAATCTCTCTATTGATTGTAATAGAGAGGTTACATTGCTAAACCTAGAAATTCCTAAATTTGCAATCACCCTAATCAAAGGAATAATCAACGAGATTTGAAAGCTGTATATTCTCCTAGCTATACATTGCCTAAAATAGGAGGATATAGGATCTTGACACCTCAAGCTGGGGAATATAGGTTTACCATTCCTAGCTTGCCAACAATCTTCTAGAATGTTTGATTGGATAACTCCTTAGTGAGAACATCAGCAAGCTGATCCTTGGATGAGATATACGGTGTAACATCCCGAAATTTGAAATAATTAGCAATTTTTAATTTCGGCATTTGAGGTGATTATTGAATATTTGAGGATTTAAGAAAAATATTTAATTCATGGGTTTTAGGGTGGTTTATTGAGTTATGTGAAGTTTATATTAAATTTAAATAATGTATTTATGATTATTTGAGGTTATTATTTGAAAATTTCAGAGAAAATAATTATTTATGGTATTTGAGGTTACTATTGAATATTTGGAGATTTTAGAGAAGATAGTTATTTATGATGTTTTGAGGAAATGAGGAATTAAGTCAATTAATTAAATTAATTGGAAACAATTAATTAAGTAATGAAATGAATTAAATTAGTGGATTTTGGAACAATTGGGGTGTAAGTGAAATAATGGAATCTGGAGGAAAGAAAATCACCTTAAGAATAAATTAGGTAGTATATTAAACAGTTGGTTTCACCATATCAACTAAGTGATGGAACACAACTATATCAATTATCTTCATTCACCACCATCTCATGAAACTTCTCCATATGAAAATGGTGTTGAAATTTCATTTCATTATTACTCCGCCAGGGGATATTATCCACTGCCGGTCCCAAGCCCGGATAAAGGAGGAGGGTTGAGTTAGGTAGCTTACAGCCAGCGTAAAATCTAGTCGGATCCAAATATGAATTCTAGACAAACTATCTGTTGGGATGTAACCCCCAATTGTTGTTGTTGTTGTTGTATTAAGCAAGGGTGGCAGCCAGCCCAGCGGTCGTGTGTGAGGGCTTCCGAGCAAAGGGCGCGGGTTCGAGTCCCGCTGGGGAGGGGGGAAAGGAAAATAGGATGGGATTTTGTTCCCAGCAATTGGCGCCATTTCGAGGCGCCGCATGGCGCCCATGCACGCAGGCGCGGGCGGCCATGCCGCGCACACGCCATGAGTGCTGCCGAATGGCCAGGTGGCAGCCGTTGGGCTGCCCTCTGCTCTTGTCCGCCACAGCCACTATCATCTCAAATTTTAATGCAATTTTATGGGAACTTGGGGGACTAAAACTAATGATGATGTTCTCTAATAATAGGCCTAGCAGAGAATAAATTGACGGGCTTTGCAGAGAATTCAGTGGTGAATTTTGCAGAGAATAATTCAGTGGAGTTCCATTGAAATGAGGGTAACAATTGGAGTATAAATAGGGGATATGGGTGTGCAATGGTGGGTATGAAGTGAAGCAGTGGTTGTGAACTTGAGAAGGAATTTTGGCAGTAAGGGAATTTTGAGTGTGTCGACGTTAAGTCATCGAGTTATCGGCAGTTTGAGTAAGAGTGCGATAAAGAAGAAAATCGGTCATATTAAGGCAAGTTCTTATTCCTAATTTGGCAAGTTCAGTTTCTCCCTCTTCTCAAGTTCATGTTTTTAATTTGCAAGTTCTTCTTCCTCTTTGTTTCATTTAAGAGGCAAGATCTTAGTTTTCTTATTAATATGCAAGTTCCAATCTCCATCCTTGTTAGTGCAAGTTCTTCTCCTATTTTACAAGTTTAGTTCCTCTTTTCTCAAGTTATGTTTTAAATTACAGGTTCTATTCTCTATCTCTTGTTATTGCAAGATCCTACCTCTTAATTTTCTAAATTGCATGTTATTTTCCTATTTTACAAGTTATTTCCCTTTGCTAGTAAATTATTCCATGATTTACATTTATACCTATTGAATCTCAAATAGGGTTTTGTATCACCCTATCTTTCCTTGGGAATGATGCTTTATTGTGGATATGCAATGATTTAATGTTGTCTTGCATGAATATTTCCCTATCATGCATATTGCTTCGTTAATTGCATGTTAGTTATATATGAGAAGTTATTGTAAATATGCATGTTATGAGGATGCATAAAGCATGTGCATGAAAATGATTTTTAAAAATGTGTAAAGGCCTCATGATGCGCACAGCGGAAGAGTCCGCAGGATATATCTGCAGAGAAAGCGTTGAGCTCAAAGTTGAACTTTGGTCTCAAGTTTATGATATAGACTTTGGTCCCAAGTTTATGATATAGACTTTGGTCCCAAGTTCATAATATGGACTTCGATCCCAAGTTTATGATATGGACTTTGGTCCAGTGTTCAAAAACGCGCTAGGCGCTAGTCGGGCGCCAGGCTGGGGCCTACGCTTAGGGCGCCTAGGCAGGGTCTAGGCGGCGACTAGGAAAAATGATTTTTTTTTTTTCTAAAAACCTTTTGATGTAATTTGATATTATTTTCAGGTAAATCAAAGTTGAAAAGACAAGTGAAATAATGGAATTAAGACTCAGAAAATAAACTATTATATTAGTTATAAGTTCAAGAAGGTAGAAGTAGCAATAATACAACATAAACCATATCCGAAGAATCTAAGTCTAACTATCTAATTGGTCTTCTTCCTCTCCATATTCTTCCAATACACGATCTTCATCGGACTCAAAATCAAATTCATTGATTTCTTGCTCATCTTCTTCTTCTGATTGAAAATCATCTTCATGAAGCTCTCTCATTCTAGAACTTCTTCGAGCTTGAAGCATCTCGTCTGCTCCCGATGCTTCACCAACCACTTCCCAAGTGAGCCCCGTACCAGGATCAACTTCTTCATCATCTTCTCCATCAACGATCCATCCTTGTGCATTACTAGCATCACTAGCAAGTAGCACATCAACATTCCTTTCCTTCTCCCTTTTGTGCTTGTTCATCAATTTCGCATTAAATTGAACATAGACTAGATTGTTCAATCGATTCACGTCTAGTCTATTTCTTTTCTTCGTATGTATCTACATAAATAAAATAAAAGCAATATCAATATAAATGATAACTGAATAAGGATAACTAATTGATAGTAAATAAATATAATTCATATATACACTAACCCCTTCAAAAGTGCTCCAATTTCTTTCACAACCGGAAGAACTAGTGGTTAACGAGAGAATCTTTCTCGCCATTCGTTGCAAGTTTGGAGTTTGATTTCCATAAGTCATCCACCATGTAACTACATAGGTCAAACAAGTATAAAGTAAAAAAATTTAATTTATACACTAATACACAATAGAAAGGATTAAAAGAATTTTATACCTGGATTATAATTGTCATCATTTTTCGCACACCCTTGAGTTGCCCACGATTTTCCAAAAGCTCCATCTTAACGAGTATACTTTGGCAACTCAACATTTATAACATGGCCTTGCAATTCACCATCATAATGATAAAACATCTCCACACAGTTAAAAAGCCCATCCATCACTTCATTATCAAGTTGTATATCCATATCCTTGAAAAAGTAGTAGGGATTCAAAAGGTAAGCTGCAAAATGTAGTGGACTATCTATCTAGCATATCTTTTACCCTTGCTTCAATAATCTCCATAATAGGCTTATAGTTCTTTTCAAGATTATTTAAGGCCTCCTTAATATCTTCCTTTGCTTGCTTAATCTCTCCACATAAAAAGCCCATAGAAGGCTTTCTATCCGCATCAACAATTCGAAGCCCCTTCACCAAAGGTGCAAAAACTTTAAGGCATATAGTCACACCATTCCAAAAAGCAATGCTCATCACAGTAGCATAGGCTACTTTCCCTTTAACAATCTTTGACCATTTGCACTCCTCCCATTCAGAGTTGGTAAACATTGCCCTCAATTGGGCCTTTTTCTCCATCAAACTCTGTAAAGTCAAGAAAGCAGAAGCGAATCTAGTGACTCCTGGTCTCACTATATCCCTCTTCTTCGTAAATGACCTCATTAAGGACAAGGTTTTATGGTGTGCATAAATGAAGATTGTGAAACTCTTGGCCTGATCAATGACTTTCTTATACTTCGGTAGTTTTCCAATACTTTCAAGCATCAAATTGATGGTGTGAGTAGCACATGAGGTCCAAAAGATATTTGGCCTCTTCACCTTCAATAATTTTGCCGCTCCCATATTATTGGCAGCATTGTCGGTTACTACTTGGATGACGTTTTGTGGCCCAACTTGCTCAATGCATTTATCCACATACTCAAAGATAAGTTCACTTGTATGTGCTTCATCTGAAGACTCTCTAGAAGAAAGGAAAGCAGTACCTGCATTAGAATTAACACATAGATTCATGATGCTCCTCCTTTTTCTATCTGTCCAAGCATCTGTCATAATGGAGCACCCAGTTCGTGCCCACTCTTCTTCATGCTTCTTCAATAACTCTTTTATTCTGTCAACTTCCCCCTTTAATAGTGGTTCCTTCAATTGGTATTGACTGGGAGGTTTGAAGCCCGGCCCAAATTGACCAACCGCCTCAACAAACAATTTGAAGCTATTATTGTCAATTGCATTGAAAGGTATACCAGCTTCATACACCCATCTAGCACAATATTCACGAACATACTGTGTTCTCTCTTTAAATAGTGCTTCACTAATAGTTTGTTGCCTTTGGCTCATTCTCGCACTCAAACAAGTTTCAGGGCTGATGGAGCTTGCAAACTTATCGATAGGGCCAAGAGTACGGGACATTTTTCTGCTACCTAACTCTTGCAATTCATCTTCATCATCCCCTTCCACTCTTTCAGAGATATTAACAGTTGATCTCATCAAATCTTCCTCCTTCTTCTTATTTTTCCTCTTATTCTTTGCCTCGGCAATAGCATTCTTACATTTGGCTTGATCAGTTGGAGAAGATTTTGGACATGCAGAAACATTTCCAGAAATGTGGCCAATGTGTTCTTTTACTCTGTAAACACCTCCAGACATAATTTTACCACACAACTTACATTTAATTTTATCCATATTTTTTGGATCAATTAACATTCCATACTCCCATCCGACATCATTTGACTTCCTTTTAAGAATTGAGGAGGCCTCGGACGATGCTCCCGTACTTCCAGTCCTATCCGAATCATTCATTTCACTTCCTGACTCCTGTTTTTCCCTGAGTATTGAATAATTTCAATAATATACATTAAAATTTAACTAAAACTCATCTAATGAAATGAAATCAGCTGCTGCTTGAAGTAGCAAGCTGACGCAGCAAGCTTGCGTATTGCTTGCTTGCTGCTTCAACGAGCAGCAAGCAAGTAGCAAGTTGCTGCTGCTTGCTGCTCGTTGAAGCAGCAAGCAAGCAATACGCAAGCGAGCCATGAGCAGCTTTGCGTTGCTGCTTGCTGCTGAGTTGCTGCAGAAAGGCAAGCTTGCGTTGGCGGAGGAAGATGGATGGTTGGATACATACCGCAGCAAGACGCGAACGGCGACGAGAGAGAACGACCAACAGGCAACAGGTGAGGTCGGCAGCAACGAGAGAGCAAGACCAAGAGAAGAGATCAATGGCGGTGGCGAACAACCAAGAGGAGATCGAAGGCGAGAGAGAGAGAGAGGAGCCGCGATGAACACAACCAGAGAGAGAAAGGGAAAGGGGATCGGGAAATAGAGAAAGGGAGGGGGAAAAAAGGTTGGCCCAAGACGCGCACGACCTAGGTGGCCCAGGTCGTGCGCGACCCAGGCGGCCGCCCAGGCGGTTAGGCGCCGCCTGGTCCGCCTAGGCGGCGCCGCAGACCGATTAGTCAGCCATGGCGCATAGGGCTACCGAGTAGCCCTAAATCGCTGCGGCCGGTTGCCGCTCAGCGCCTAGGTGGCGCCTAGGCGGCCGCCTAGGCCGAATTTTCGAACACTGCTTTGGTCCCAAGTTTATGATTTTAAAAGATTGCATATGAGCATGGATGCATGTTTCATCATTTTATCATGTGAAAGTACCTTAAATGGCATTCATAACTCTTTTGCTTCACGACTCTTATGCTTGCTTTCTTCCAGTTATACTTGCTGGGTCTTATGGCTCATATTTGCTTGCATCATTTCAGGTAAAGGTAAGACTAAAGAAGAGGGCGAGTCAAGTGGATCTAGAGCCTTGGGTATAAGTGTGTACAAAGCCGTCTCAATCAAAGGTCCTTGGGGGGGGGGGGTGTTTTGTGGTGTGTAATATTAAGTTATGCTTGTTTATGTTTTAGATCATACCCCTGAGGGGATATGGTGGGTTTATGGACCCTGATGTGGTGTTTAATATTGAGTTACTCTTGTTTACGTGAGCAAGTGGACACTATTGTGTTTGTCTATGAGTAAGAATGTATGAGTGTGGCTTCCGTTGTCAATATCAAGGAGAATGTGTAATGTTTTTAATGAGTTTTAGCATTTATGTCATCTTGTTGTGGGTCCCTAGTTCGGGGCGCTTACATACGGTGTGCAAAATTATTCTATCGTCGAGCTTTTCTTTTATAGAGTGCCGATCTACTTCCACATGTTTAGTCTAATCATGTTGAATAGGATTGTGAGCAATGCTAATGGTCGATTTGTTGTCACAATACAATTTCATAGGACCTTCCCACTTAATCCTGAGATCTTCTAGTATTATCTTAATCCAAAGCAACTTGCAAATACCTAGTGCCATAAACAAGAAAAAAACAAGAAAAAGAGGTAAGGTAGGGTACGCTAAATGAATTCTACCTATCCAATTATCTCTATCCATGGTCATATGTTATATAAGGCCGTTATATCTCATGTCATATATAAGGGTTTCCACTAAGTTTTCTTTGGTCACCCTCAACCCTTTTTACTAGATTTAAACAATTATATGAAAATTAATTTTTTTTTTCAAATTACATAGTGCCATAGGCTATTATAAGTTGTAATACTCGTAGAGAAAACAAGTTTAAAGAAAAATAATGATCAAGTATTGTTAGAAATACAAATGAACTTGTATAGGAAGTTGAATTATGGTGAATTACAATGTCCACTCACATTCTAACCCTAAAAAAGATCCATTATGGAATCTTGGATCAATTGTTCAAAAAGAAAAGGATATTATGGAGGATGTTACTCACAGAATCAAAGGGGGATGGTTAAATTAGAGAAGTGTAGTCCCATTTTATGAAATCACAAAATTCTCTTAAAGCTAAAAGAGAAGTTCTTTTTTCTTTTTTTGGATTACAATAAGACCATCATTGTTGTATAACTCAAAATATCGGGTAGTTAAGTGTCAATATGTGTAAAATATAAGTGCAACTCAAATAAGGAAATTACATCGCATGTATGGCCATACAAGAAGAGGCAAAATAAGGAATGAGATTATACATAATAGGATTGGAGTGGTACCTATTGAAGATAGGATGAAACAGATGCAACTAAGATGGTTTGAACATGTGAGAAGAACACCAACGAATGCACATATGAGGGAGTGGATGAAATAGGGGAGTTTTGAAGAAAAAAAGAGGGATGAGAAAGACAAGTAAAACTTGGTGGAAGCCCTTAAAAATGACACAAGATATATCGGCCTTAATAAGATATAGTCACGGATAGAGATGGCTGGAGGTCTACAATTCAAGAATCCGACCCAACTAGTGGAATTAAGGCTTGTGATTGTTGTTGTTGTACAAAATTTACTTGTTGCTTAGCTCTCATGCAAGCAATAGAAGAAGATTTAGAAAATTTGTGGAGTGAGAATAAGTGTCAAATGCACATCTTTTGAAATATATACAAAAGCTATGAATGTAAATTCCATGGGGTTGAAAATAATGAGGCAGAAAAGTAAATTAAATAATAGCAAAATTTAGCAAAGAAATAGCGCTTACCTATGTGATCCAGTTGGAATGTTTGAGATTGAAAGTTTGTCTATGTTGCTGTAAGTTAAATTAGAATGCTCTAAAGTACCATTGGTAATATTAACTGGCACCATGACTGTGAAAGCAAGAAATGAAATTGGAACAAAAATTTTAAGCCTGCATTTAAAAATTTAAAAAAGAAAAGAAAAAGGAGGAGGAATAAGATCAGAACAAAAAAGTGAAAGCAAATCATATTATTATACAATTAATATCACAAGGTTAGGCTACTTGTCACAAAGCCAAAAAATAATAAAAGCACATAGGTGAACACAAGAAATGGACATATACAGTATGTATAGAGTTTGCATATATGTCCTACATAAAGAATGAACTAATTATCCAAACGAGCCATTTTTTTTGCTATTTAAGTATATGATGACCATGTAAACTCAAAAGCATAAATTACCATTTCTTGCAATGATACATAATCCTGAATGATTTTGCATCAGAATATATCTTGTTTCTACAAACTTGATTTTTGGGCATCCTATTCCAACACTTCATAATTGGGAAACAAACTGATGCAATTCCTTCTAGGCATTTGCATAGGTTGATCAATTTTTTGGCCATGATTTAAAAAAACAAGCATGTGCAAAAATATGAGCTTGAAGGAGATGAAGATGTTAAGATGGATGCAGTCATACAAGAAAAGAGAAAACTAGTACTCGGTCTTCCCTTTGCTAGGGTCAGGGGAGGGTCAGATTTGTACTTGGTCTTCCCCTTGCTTTTTTGCCAAGAGGTTGTTTGCATGACTTGAACCTGTAACCTTGTGGTCACAAAAGAACAGCCTTACTGTTACTACCAAGGCTCGTCCTCAGTTGTTCATGAGAGTCATAATGTGTTCTAAATTATCATGACCTTACATACAGGGATAAGTAAACATCATCACCATCTCAAGGATTAGTAGTGGCTCTTACAATGCATTACTGAAATGTAGTTTAACAATTAAAAAGCCCTCATGTCACATGTTAAATCTTTTAAGTATAGTACTTAATCAGTAGGCACCCATGCTGATCACAATAGGAAAACCATGTAAAATTCAGCTTTCAATCATTCAAATAATAAATTTGATAACTTATTACCAATGCCTTCTAAAATCATTCATAGAAGAACAAATATCTGGTAAAATTGCCGCATATCATTCATCCTAAATAGGTCCAATTTCACAAATGACGAGGAGATGAGAATCAAGGGAATTGAAAGCTACTACCACACACCCTATCAGGTAAATCCTCAAGTAAGCAGCAGAATCCAATCCTGCATGGTCAATAAGCTCAGGCTCGGGCATTTGTAATGCAGCAGGCATCCAACTCAAAAACCTCACATATGACCGGAAGTCCAAATTGACGAGTTTTTGCACAAATGCACCTGTGTGCGTTGGACTGCTTCTTAAACCTTTTAAATACCATTTTGGAAAGTAAACCCTATCATTAATAGGCTGGATGCGAAGCACCGCAAATGCCACAAAGAAAGCAAATGCAGTGAGGATGTTGATAGCTGCTGCAACCATTATATCACTAATTGTAGCCATAAATCCTCTCCAAAAAGGATGTAGACTTTCCTGTACGCATAGAGAAAATTTGTTATGTCTCATGTAATGTAACATTTGAAGAAAACTCAACAAACATGATGACTGATTTGAATGCAGCGAGTTACAGAAAAATTAGTGGGAAAGGAAGTTGGAAAAAAGGCTCTCCTAAAAGGCATCCCTGGTGCATGACCCTTGCTTTGCAAGGGTCGGGGGAAGGTCATACCTTGTACAAAACTTTCCTCTTGCTTTACTGAGAGAAAAGGACTGCTAAAACAGGTTCAGCAGGCAATTTATTAAAACCTAGAAAGTAGACACGACTATTTAGCAGTGCAGCAACAGCTAAGCAGAAATTCATGAATACCTATACAGTGAAGTACCGTAGCAGCAACCCTTACTTGTTATGTCAAGTAACAACAATATTTATCTTCTGATTCATTTCATTATTTTTTTTCCTTCCTTTCCATTTACTATTAATTATTAACTTTTTGACGTAAATGAAATAATTCAATACATACATTTTCTTGCACCCTTCATCAGATGAAAAACATCAACCAATCCCAAGTTTCACCAATAAATTGAATGACCATGGTAAACTTTATATGTTCCTCATACATTCTTCTGGCAATCATTTCTCACTCTTTCTATATTTCAGTTCCAGCCTTCAAGTTGAACCTTCAGGACTTCTTGCCCACGAATTGAATTGAGCAAACACAAAATACTATCAATCAAAAAGCAAATGATACATTCCCAAGGATTGGCCTAGCGATAAGAAGCTATGGTTGCCTCCTTTTGATACTAGGGTTCAAAACTCCATGGGAGCAAAGCCCATACAAAAATTTCTCTGTGTTTGCTTAGTGTGCTTGGTTTGTGAGCTATTGGGCGTATCCGTGAGTTTACTTAGTGCACCCAAAAAGTAACATAAAATTCCAAAAAACAAGCAACCCCCCCTCCCCCCCCCCCCCCTTCAATTTACACAATTTATATGTGTGTAATTACAAACTCTACCCAACATTAACCTCAAAACCCCCAACTTGTTGGGCTTCATTCTTCACGCCTTTGACCCCCATTTCATGCTAAATTACATATAAACAAATATATATATATATATATATAGGGTTTAAAGATTCATACTGTCAATATCAGAACTTGAAGTCTGCACAGTGCTTGGCAAATCAAAGAAAACCCTTTTCAGCACTGAGCGAGACCCTGATGCTGGACTCTTCCTCGTTGATCCGAGTATTGGTCTTCCGAGAGAGAGGGATCAGGACATGAAAAGACAAAGTTCCATTCCCATAACTAAAACGACATAAACAACCTTATGGGCAACACATTTCTCCTTCTCTCAGTCAGGTGGGAGTCAGATCTCTTGGAGAAGGCGACTTTCTTTTTTGTTTGTTTTCCACTCTCTCTCTCTCTTCCCCTCTTAAAAGGGAAAGAAAGCGATAGAAAATAACAGAAAAATATTAGGTGTATGAAGAAAAACAGGGCCCCGTAGACAGCGAAAATGACGACGACGACGGGTTGAATATTGAATTAGGATTAAACGCTCAAAAAGGGACACAGAAACAGCAGGGTCGGTGTGTGTGTGAGTGTGGGCGCGCGTAATCGCATGAAGCGTTGGACTTTGAATCTTCGCTTTTTAGTCGGCGATTGTTGTCCGCAATAAAGTGCCTGCTGCTGTGTGTAACGGCTACTTTTAATGACTCTTTATTTCAGAATATATTTTGCTTTCAAATTTCTCTCTTTTCCATTTTTTATCGATTTTTTTTAAAATAACATATCTAGAAAAATTCCCAGAATAGTATTTCGAATAATAGTTTGGGGTTAATAGTATTTTGAGAATTTGTTTGAAAATAATATTATTTTTAACAAAAAATATTTTTTTTATCATTATATTCTTACATATTTAAGTAACGTTACAATTATATGAATAGTGGGACGACAAAATTTATTTAAAAATTGTAATTAGTAGTAATATATATACATTTAAAAAATAGTTCTAAATGAGTTTTCTCATGCTATTAAAATAAATTAATTTGTTGACCTATGGTGCTATAATCTAGTGTATTCTGTATGTTCTGATATTAGAGTAGATGAGAGTAAGATTTGATTTATAACCTCTTCAGTGAATATTATATTAAATTTGAAATTTGTTATTGTGTGAGTGAGTTTATAAATTCTTTAATGTGGGTAAAGGATTTGATCCAATTCATTAAGGACAAAAAAAAAAAAAAGCAAAGGGTTGGGTCCTATTCATATCACAGCAGCTTCTTGCAGGCAACAATTTAAGGGGAAAATAAATTAAATATAGACAAGGGACAAACATCAAAACTTGTGCCATGAGCTCTTGCCTTGCATTAATTATAAATAAATGTAAGAACTAATAAAAAATATTAGTGATGAAGGGTTGAACAGAACTTGTCAAGCATAAGATGCAATAATTAAAATGTTTTAAACATGCAAAAGGCAAATCAATGGACATGGAAACAGGCGAGTGTATAGTATAGAATGGTGAAAGTTGGTATCAAAAAGTAAAAAGATAAAGATACTAAAAAGGATAATTTAGTGATTTTTTTTAATTATTGAATAAGATAGGATAAAATAACTTTATAATATGATTACAGATAAAATTAATTAAAGACTTGAATTCATATATCCACCCTCAATTCGTAAGATGAATGCCAGTTGTTATTGTTAATATGAAATTAATAATTTTCTACTTTTAGTAACCATATCCATTCAATAAACTACCTTCAATTTGATGGGTCCAGCATGTTTGAAATTACATCACCATTTAGGTCTGATTTTCATTATTTTTAATATAGATGTACCCTACAGTGACCTCAATTGGACACCTATGCCCCATCTGTGACCAGAAGTGCATGAATCATGCAAATATATATATATATATAGATAGATATATATTAATAGTATATTCATCCTATCTTGGAGTGCTGTGTCGGCACATGATCCCCGCAAAACAATACTTATTAAAAGCAGCATCGATCATACATAAAATAACCAAAATGATGGGAAACAATATTGTCAACCCAACGTGTCAGAACCCAAATGGGAGCTTGTTTTAAACAGCCAATCGAAAAACTAATGGGTATCCTTGCCAGTACAATAATCTTGACAGGTCTTTTCAGTTAGTTCCATAGGCGTGTGAATATATAACAATAAGATCCAAACAATAAAGTTCGTGGCATGTCAGCAATTGGACAGCTCAAAGTCAAGAGGAATAACAATATACCCCTGAAGTTTGAGCAGTTTTCATGTCACAGAAATCTGGACAACACCTCTAGAGATGAGAAAACAACCTCATACATAAATAAGAGTATTTCTTCAAGGAGTTATTTACTTGATTGCAACAAGAAGGTGAATTCATTGGATACAAGTTCCAGGACAATATGCACTACATCAATGAAATGATACAACCTACAGGTACAATGGGATAGCCCTACATGCAACAGAAGCAGTACTGATGGCATCTCCAGCAGTAGATCGCAGCGAAGAATCTTTGTAGAGAAGTGGCATACTCATTCACAATGAAGGGAAAGAGAAGCAAA
This sequence comes from Diospyros lotus, assembly GCF_014633365.1. Lineage (NCBI taxonomy): Eukaryota > Viridiplantae > Streptophyta > Magnoliopsida > Ericales > Ebenaceae > Diospyros > Diospyros lotus. The sequence goes on from NC_068352.1 coordinate 28,738,124, forward strand.
TTCTGGGTTAGTTCTTCTGATGAACAGCAATTTGGTGAATGTCCATGTCCTTGAGCATAACTGATCGGCCGCACGAATCGCATGGGGCAGTTCTGGACCCACAGAGACTCTCGTGCTCTGACAGCCCTCTCAATCGATCTCGTACATCTGCAGCAGTAGTTCCAGCTGGAACCGTATCTCCACAAAACCTGCATGTGATTAGGCGCAACGGACAATCTGAGTTCTGGTGTTGCACCTGATCAACAAGAGAGAAAAAGTGAGGCAACCGTAAGAACAAGTATACACCATGCTATTGAGTTTGAGAATTTCATTTTGCAAATCATGTCTTTGCCATATTACTTAAGTTTCTCTTCAATAACCATTGGCAACTTTAGCAATTGGTGTTACAAGCTTATAATGCTTGGCAAAGGAGCTAAAGTCAAATCTGCTGTTAGTTCATGTACTTACTCCTGTACATCATCTCAAAATCTAGCCATAAAGACTGAAATTAATGCCCCTTGATTGAAAATCTTGCAAATCGGATTCATGAAAACTGACATTTTTGAAAATCTATAAAAATTTAAAATAACATTTTTCATTCCTAAAAAAAGAGTAATAGCCATTTTGCAACCAATGAGTCAGCTCACAGATTGATGGCCAAGAACCCATTCTGATAATAATGGTTAGAGAGCATATAGTTTAGTAGTTACCAGAAAATAAGAATTCAAATTGAGTATAAATCCAAAAGCAGGAAGAACGTCATTTACCATTTTTTCCTTCTCAAGTACAGCTCCACAGGGGCAGTGAAGTGGCTCATGAAAAACCTTCATGTGCTTCTCAATCTCTCCTTGCTGGAAAGCTTGCCCACATCTGTCACAGTGAATATGATTTTTGGCCTCTTCAACCCTGAGAACAACCCCACAACCAGCATGCTGACACGCAACATTATGTCTGCTACAATATGCCTCATGCAGGGCTATAGTCCGAGCAGGGATATAACGCCTGCAATTCCTGCACTCAACAGTATCCATTTCCATAGCTGATGAAGAAGAAACAGCATGTTGACCCACCTTACGGTCATGGTTATCTTGAATAGATACTGTTATCCAGTACTTTGTTGTCCCCTTGAAACCATATATACCAATGCTGTAAGTACCTGTTCCCAAGTTCTGGTCCTTGGAACCAAGGATCAAAGACTTTGAACCCACATCATGGGAAGACCATCCATGCTGGTGTTGGGATGGGAACAAGAGAGGATGTCGAGCGATGTAAAGATCAGTATCCCCACCATCTGTGCCTGATTCTATCTTTACTTCAATGTTGGCATCCCCAGAGGAAATCATCCTCCATGTTTCTTCATCTATTGAGAACTTGTAATACACATAGTTCCCTTCCTCAACGGTTCCAGATTCTGAGATTCCAAATACAAGTGGTTTCAGGACATGTTGATTATTTCCCTCTGAAGCAGAATCAGGACCCACAATATCCACTTCTATATCTGTTTCTAAGACTGATACACTTGAAGATGGCTTTAACTCGAGAACACGTAAATGGTATGTCAGTGTACCATAGTTGACTTTAAGCACATCATGCTGTGAAAGAGTTGCATGCTGGCGAAGGCTTGTTTCAAGTACAGCCTTGTGATTGGGTATATCTGAAAAGCCCAGTTCATCTGGTTTAAGTTTTGCATAAGTTCCTTTCGGAAGCCAAACATAATGAACTTCAATCAATGAAGTTGTCAGAGCATCAGAATGGAATAAGTTATTCCACACATGAGAAGGAAGTCCAACAGAACCTTCCTCGGCAGTGAATTCAAGGACACCAGCATGTGTTGTTCTATGATTTTTTCCATCATCCTTACCATCTGAAGCAGCCGCTTGATCAATAACTGACAACCGGAAATGCAGGGGTCCTTTGTCAAAAGCACCTTGTTCAGACAACTCAGTGAAGCATGATGGAGGCAATTTAATTTTATCTCCAATCCCCTGGTAAGGCACGGCTTCCAAGACACGATAAAACATCACTCCTCTTCCAGCAAGTAAACTTTCCTCCATTTGCTGATCAGCCTGTACAATGTAAAAAGCATATGGAAAAAAGAACTCACAGTCAAGCCCAACCAAAGAGTCAATGATCCAAGACATGGAGGAATAAGCCAAGGGAAAATGGTGAAAAAAGAAAGAGCAGCATTGAATCATAGATACACAAAATTGTTTCACCTCCAAAAAATAGAGAATGTAATAATTGAAACCAAAAATGTGCACTACCATTTTTGAAACAATTTGTCCACCCTCCCTTTGTGGTGGCACCTTTAGCCAGTTGACAGTTCAAATTCCAACTCAACGTTCAACTCTTTGCAGATGACATACAGTTTATGCAAGTATCAACACCAATCCAAAGTCCAAACAACCCCCCACGCGAAAAGAAAAGAAGAAGAAGATTCCAACATAGACAAGCAATGCTGAGTTTGAAATCAAACATCTTGAGATCTATATCCGATTCTTGAAGACATCTAAAACTTGATCTTTTAAATGCCACAGAATATGAAATGGGAAAAGTTTCTAAATCACTAGTCCATAAGTGAATGCAGGTCCCAGATGCACCCCTCTGTTGCAATTTTAACCCTTTCTTAGAATCGCATTTTGCATGGAAGATTCTATCAACAGTATTGGAAATCTCTTTTATCATAAAGGAACTAATTCATTAAGATTTTTCTCAATTTAAACCATTTGAACATTAGAATACTCCCAGGCAGGGTAATTTACCTTAAATCTTAACAGCAACATGATTCATCAGTCATCACCCAACAACAATTTAGCCAAACATTTTTTTTTAGATCAGTTATTGCAATTTCACCTATAAGAAGTAACAGATCGATGGCAGATTGGGGCCCACACCCCCAAACAAAGTTCCCGCTGAGACTCCATATTATAGTGTATTTATGATTATTGAAAACAGTATGTTGGCTGTAATACCCCGAGAGCCCAGAGAATGGTAGTATATATCGAGGATACCTTTTGGGCTAAATGTAGGCAAAGAACTCCGGTGTTAAGCATGCTTGAGCTGGGAAAGTTCAAGAATGGGTGACTCCCTGGGAAGTTCATGTAGGCCTATCAGGGTAAGTTGTTTTGATCTTTTCTATCGCTCGATATAAGATGTTACAAATGGTATCAAAGCCGAACCTTGGTGAAGGCAGTCCAATAAGGGCAGGGAGTAGCGCCGAGGCTCTAAGGTCTGTACAAGGAGCGATTTATGATAGACTTCTAGGATGGCAGCCCCTAAATGGGAGAGCTGGGACCCTTGGTGAAGGCGATCCAATGAGGGAGGGGAGTGGCGCCAGGGCTCTAAGGGCTGTATAAGGAGCGGCTTCTAGCAGACTTATAGGATGGCAGCTCCCAAAAAGGAGAGCTAGAACCAGTTGTAAGGTCGCATGACGAGGACGTCATGTGCTCAAGGGGGGGAGAATGTAATATATCGAGAGCCCAAAGAAGGATAGTATAATCGAGGATAAGTAAGAAAGGAAACAACACCAGCTGAATATCATTTGGACTGAATGTAGGCAAAAAATTCCGGGATTAAGCGTGTTTGAGATAGGAAAACTCAAGAATGGGTGACCCCATGGGAAGTTCACGTAAGCCTATAAGGGTAAGTTGTTCCGGTCATTCCGATTACTCAATACGGAATGTTAAATTGGCCCTCCCAAAACTTGTGAAATGCTACATTACCTTGCACAAGACTTCATCAGAAATTCTTACATGCGTGATTGCCTGCCTTGGCCCTCTATCAAAGACACACCTTTGGCTTACTTCGTCTATTGGCAAGTAATTTCAATCACATTATCGGGTTTGGGTTGATATGTTTAATTGATTATCCAAATCAAATTAAATTTTCAGACCCACTCACAACTAAAAACATAAGGAATCCATCCTCCCAATAATTTTACTTTCCATGCCACAACCCGAAATGGAAAACAAGACATTCAGAATCACACGTAGATGCATCGAGAATAGAACGAGGTTATGACATATTACATCACATGCCAAATCCTTAATTTAAAAAAATAAGGGTTTTCTTTTTCCCTAAGAAATCCGCAATAGTCGACTGAATTAGATCAAAACTAAGCACGGATCATTACTTGCTACTCAGTCGATGGAAAAGTTCAAGAGACAGGAGGGAAGCGAAATAATCGGACCTTGAGTTGCGCTTCGGCGGCATCGAGCCTGCGAGATCGCTGGGCGGCTTCAATGGCGTCGCGTTGCTTAGCGGCCTCTTCTCTGGCTTTCCTCTCCCTTTGCTGCTTCAATCTGGCCCTCTCCTTCCTCTCCTTCTGTTCCCCCTCCAGCTTCTCTCTCGCTCTTCTCAGCTCGAAATCCATCACTTCCTTTCCTCTCTCTAAACGATCTCTGCGTATATCTGTTTATCTAGAGTTTTTGCTGGTGTGCAATTAACGTATCCAATCGAAAGAGGATTTGATCCGATTAGGCGTAGTTTCTGCAATTTGATGCGTTCCGATAATCGTTTGCTTGGGTTATGAATATGAACCTTCGGACGTCGCCTTTCCGGATTTCAACTGTTCAATCGGACGCGGTTTTTCCCTTCTCGAATGTTCTGGGCTCTTCTTCAACCCACGGGCTGTATTGCTGTTATTATGGGCCCTCAGGCCCAATTCCTTAAATTTAAACTCAAACTAACTCAATCATGATTAAATATAAAATTGAAACTCAAAATCTACTTTTGGACATTGGAGCGTTACATAATTTACTAAGAAATTTGATCAATGAAACCCAATCCACTAATTTCATGTAAATTTGATTTTATGGATCAAATTCGACCAATCTATTAGATTAGATGTATATCAACCCATTGAATTAGATATTAAATTATATCTATATTATTATATAAGTTAATACCTTCTTTATAAAGTTTTGTTAATAAATGTTTTTTAAAATATTTTTGTTCAAAAAATAAAAAAATAATTTTATAAACAATATTTAAACTTACGATTTAGATAACAACTAAATTGCCAATAATTTTATCACAATATCAAAATTTAATTTGATTAAAACTTTACATAAAAAATATAAAATAAATTGTAGCTGTCGAGTATTATCAGATGAACCTTTATTTAAAATTACTTATTTATTTCCATGAATATGACATGTGTCATTCTTTCAGTGAGTACTTAAATTGCACTCATTGAGATATCTTAAAAGTTTTTGTAAAGTTTCTTAACTTTCAATTAATTTTGATCATTTCCTCTAATGAAATTAAATCGGTTTGGTTCAATTTGTTTGTAATTTATCCAATTTTTGCTGTAATTTTTCAAAATTTATCCTTTCTTTCTTTAAAATATTAAGTCTCTGTTCTCTTTATTTTTTAATTTTTAGTTTTAAATTTTAAATTTATTTTAAATTTTAATAATCTATTTTAAAAAAATTAAAAACGTATTCTATTTGTTATTTTAAAAATCTATTTCTTAAAACAGAAAATTAGAAAACACATTCTCTTTGAAATTTTGAAAATAATTTTTTAATAATATTTTATTCAGTAAATTAAAAATATTTAATGTTAATATATTATTAAAAATATATACATTTTAAAATTAATGAATTTTGTAATATTTTTTTCATTATAATAATAAAATATAAATAAATAAATAAATAAATGTGTTTTGAGTTTTGAGTTTGTTTTGAATAAAAACACTCAAAATAACTTTTATTATTTTGAGTTTTCTTTATATTTTTTTTTTGTTTTCAAAAATACATTTTTAAAAACAGCAAACAGAACGCATTTTCATTATTTTAAAAAATCGAAAACTAAAAATAACTTGAAAAAAAGTAAAGAGAACGCAATCTAAAATTTTTATTAAAATATTCAACCTTGGCACTTGTACAACACATCGATACACAAAGATTATTAAAAATATCATAATTAAATATTTAAATAATATTTTTAATATATATAAAGCTTTAAAATTCATGAGTAATGATCCAAACTAAACAATTAATAGTTTACACAACACAATAGAGAGTGACATCATTGGTGAACATAATATTAAAAGATGCAATTAGACTAGTCTAGTTTAATATTAGATGTGTCACTTTATAATATCGTTTTATATTATGTGTTCTATCAATATAAATATATAATATATTAATATAAAACGTCAATAATAATGTCAAACTGAAATGTCCAAATAATATTTTTGTATAACATTTATCTTCTATATATATATATATATATAAGACACAATTAGTTGCTTCGTGAAGAGTATAAATTCCCATAAAAATAAAACTTCTTTCATTCCTCTGATTACATTAATCTTGTTTGTGTTAGGGAGGTATTTGATAAATTTGATCCCTTTTAAAATAAATATGAATCTTTAAAATTTTTCTCAAGGGGCTGGGTATGGACTAAAGCAAAAAGAAAAAAAAAATTGAATGAAGAATGGGTTGGGTATATTTAATAAGAGGCATGTTATGTTGTCCACTGACGAACAACATAACAAGTGCTTGCCAGTAAGGGGGGCGCGGACCCATGCACTTGGAGCCATGCTATGTTGCCCGCCAGTGAGTAACATAGCAGGCCCATATTTAATAAACATAATTGTATATAGTACTAAGTTAGGGTATTAACTCGTTAACATAATTACACCACATAGTGTCAGGGAACAATAATTAGTGTTACCCAATCATTACATAAACATGTGATTGCTTACTGAATAAAATAAATAAATTTGTAAATAATGAATGTTGTATTTAATTTTTATCAAATAATATGTTTCAAAGTTTTCGTTTTATTTTAAAAATGAAACTAAATCCTTTTAAGGTATATAATTTATAATGTTTAATATTTTCATAGATTTATTTTTGACCGATAACTTTCTTTAATAATATTTTTTGACAATAAATTATATTTTACATGCCAAAAATAAAATAAATGTAACAAAAATGCCTTGAAGTTTGGTAAAATTGTAAAAAAAAAATAAATAAAAAAATCTAGCATTTGATAAATAAATAACAATATGAGAAAGAAGATTTGATGGAACCTAGATTTAGGATCCATTAATTTTAGAAAATAGAGAGATGGAATCTAAGAAATAAAAAAAAAAAAAAAAAGATAGAGACTTATCATTACCGTTATTGTCAGTTATTTGAAGAAAAAAATAAACAAATAAATGATTTGAGAAGAACGAGAGGAATGTAAATAAAAAAATATTAAAATATAAAGTTGTTTTATCATTTTAAAATATTTAACAAAATTAATTAATGATGAAAGAGAAATTGCACCATTATATTAAACCGGATATCAGGTTGAGTTTTCCTTAATTACGAAACTTACTCTTAAATGGAGGAAGCGATGCCAATTGATGATTTGAAAGGAAAAATAAAGAAAACATGTAAAAAAAAATTATAACCATTAAGTCTAATCAATCTTTAAAACCAAACAAAACCTTAATTTATTTTCAAAAAAATTACAAAAACTAATCAATCCATAATCTAAGCAAAATCCATTTGGCCTTTAAATCACAAAAATAAATTAATCTTCAATTTAGTAAAATAATTTTTAACTTTTAAAATTTGAAATTCAGATATAGTGTTTAGATATCCCAAATTAAAAATTTTAAGAGAATTTAATAAATTTTAGCATGAATTATTATACACCATTTGATTGTTTGCTGCGAATTGATGAACTTTTGCCTATTGCTATTCACAGTAGCTGCTTTCACTATCTACGATAGGGGAGAGTAAGACTAATTTAACTGCATTCATTGAATTTGTCACTTTGGTTCAATTTTTATTAGTAGCCATTCGGTTTGATTATTTTTTTTTAAATTTTAATTATTTAATTTAATTTTTTTTAATATTATTAATCAAAAAACGAATCAAACCGACGATCTAACCCTCTTTTATTAGGTTTAGTTTGGTTATTAGGGTCACTTCAATTTTTTTTAATAAGAATTTCAGTTCGATTGTAATAATTTAAAATTTAATTAATTTAAATGATTCGATTGATTTGATTTGATTATATATCTTGATTCAATTTAGTTTTGATTAATAATTTTTGATCCATTGAATTCGATTATACTCGACTCCTAAATTATTCACTGTGCAATCCCCTAAATTCTGCGCCGTTCCATCCAACGCTGGCTTATCGCTTACGCTTCTCGAAGGATCTGGGCTGTTCTTCCAGCCTACGGGCCGCAATGCTGTTACGGTCCCTCAAGGCCCAATTCACTGAAGTCTACCTTCTATGTGTTGCATTGCATGATATATTACCACGCCCGCGCGTATCATTTATAATATATATTTTATTTATCATATATGATATGCAATTTTTCATTTTTATCCTTAAAATTAAGATCACAAATAAATCGAGTTATTTGTGAATGACTTAGTATTCGATTTGATAAAAATTCATTTGAACTCGTTCATTAAGATAAATAAACAGAACTTGAGTTTAATTTTGAAAACTATCTCGATTAGAGGCTCACGATCAATCTTTATTAAAAATTTGTGATTAATTCATGAAAATACGTTCATTTATAAATATTTTATTTTATAATTAAATAATATATGTATAATATATATATTAGATACATATTTTTAAATATATCATTTAACATAATTACATGTACATATCATCACATATCATCATGATATCTATATATATAGAAATATAGATGATTGATTTAGTGGGGGTGGTCCCCAAGAAACCTATTTTCTTTCTTTTGTTTTCCTCTCATCTCCATCTCTTATTCTTCTATCTCCATCTCTTATTCTTCTTTCTTCAGTAGGTGTAGTAGACAACATTCGCATGTTTCTTTTTTTTCTTCTTTCAACCTAAGACCATTGACGATGACAACTTCTCTTCTTTCTCACTAGTTGTGTGATGATTGACACAGTTTGTTGTCCCTTTTCTTCGACCAAGTAATGTGTGACCTCTTATCGATTCGTGGCCTTCTCCAATTGCTAGTAGCCTACAACATCAACTCATTTTCCATTTGCGATCACTTCGCCTGCAACTTCGAGCCCTTGCTGAACTTTTTGACGAGACGAGTTTGAGCCCACACAGTTACTTATCGAGCCTCACCTCACTTGAGCTTAGCAAAGCTCGACTTGATTATAATCCTACTTAAAACACTTATCTACCAAGTTGGGGAGAGTGAAAGTTCTTTTTGCCCATTTTATCCTTGATGCAAAGGCTAAAAAGCAATAAATAAATAAAACTTAAATCTTAAACCCTATATTTTAAATTTTTTTCAAAGGATTCATATATCATTGTTTATAAAAATATCAATGATGCGTGAACATAAAACTAAAAAAAAGCAATGAAGAGGGGAAATTAGCTGGAGATATATAAAATTATATTATAAAATATAATATTTATATGACTAAAAATCTAATTCAAATATTGTGACGAGTATTCTATAATTATATTAAAACATTCAAAAACTTAAATTATTTTAACATAAATAAGCAAAATCTCTCCAAAAAAACCCTTAAAATCAGACAACTTTCTTGGCAGTTTCCCTTTCATTTTCTATAGATTTTGCTTGAAAAAGATGTGGTTTTTTTTTTGTTTGTATTGTCTGTCTTCTTATTTGAAATTATTGAAAACATGTTTAGTAAAAAGAGAGAGAATAGGTCAGTTTGTGAACTAATACAATTTTTATTTTTAATTCCATAAGTTTAGAGAAATACAAACAATAGAGAACATCCATACTTTCACTTTCTTTGATTTTTTTTTGTAAATAAAATTTTTATTGAGAATTACTAAAAGCACCTACAACTTTAGGTTAGGTGGTCTCCCGAGTCTCAACCAAAAATTATACTAAAAGATCTAAAGAACTAATAAAAATATACAAATATATAAGTGTATAATTCTTCTGACATCAAAAGAAATATACATCTGTCAAGAAAAATTATCATTAACGTTACCCTCTAAACATATTTAGATAAAATGATTATCCTAAAGATCATGCTAAATTTGGTCATCAAATATTAATAATTGTACTACCAACTCTAAGCTACTCACAAAAATAATCACTTAAGTTGCATAAATATACTTATATCTCAAGCCACTGTTTCTCTAATTTTCTAAACTAATTTTATAAGATTAAGTGAAAACATCGATGTTCTTCAAGTTTCTGTCATTCTTAAAACACAAAAAAGAGGAATTGAGAGTATAGAGTTGATGTGTCAAGACTTGAACTTGATCTTCAAAGTATAATAAATCTGATATAAACTCTGTCACTACATTGAAACTCATTTTCAAAAGGAACAACATATTCACTGTTTATTTTGTTAACAGAAAAATGAAAATTGAACACAATAAAGTCGAAACCAAAACAAAATACACCGACGACAATATATCAAACATTTATCCTAAATGAGTTACCTAAATTTTAATTGTAAGAATTATTTTATGACCCACATGATAATTAATATAAATATCTCAACAGATATTATAATATTTATTTGATGAAATAATCAAGTCTTATATAAGATATAATTATGTTAATATGATAAGATAAATTAATAGATTTAATAAGATAACGATTACTTAAATTTTATTTGATTTACAAGATAATGATGATAACTCTTAAGAATCTTGATAAAAGACTACTTCTATTATTATAAATAAGGGGTTTGATTCTCTCCCTACCCAACACAATCAAAGACAATTACAGTTGTATTATTCCATCATTACGGTTGAAATTAAAGGAGAAAAATCAGATTTCGACATTTCGTCTTCAGTTAATATTTCTCATTACGGTATAATTTGTTATGGATTCAAGTGCGCATTCAATTAAAGTATTATATAATTTATATGAGTTTTATGATTAATTGTATATTATGTATGTCATACAATATTATTGCAACTTACATTAACTTGTTAGACATTTCCATCTACGGTTTTATCTTCTAGAAGACCTTCAATGTCCTTCATTGTCAATATGGGGACGTGTCCAATCCATCTCTTGCGAGATCATTGGTCTCTTGAGAGTCAGATTCGAAGATGGTGATCTGCATACAGCAAATATGTTGATCCGGTTCCTGCATTGCATAAGCCGTCAGCCATAACCACCGACACTGTCTTTTAACCCCAGTTCTCTCACCAATTCCTCGTATGCGTTATTCGCCGCTCTGTTTAGAGCGATTTCCTTCTTGCTGCGGCAGCTGCCTCTTCCCTTCAGTCTATTGCCCACGATGATTTCGTAGGCGCCTTCTTTCAACCATCGATCAACTACTCGAACCTTCAGGCCGTTCTTCTGGCATGTCTCGTAAAGCTTCTTTACAGGATGCGCTCCAAGCAATTCTGGAGTAATAAGCGGCTGCAACAGGCCTTTAGCTACCTATCATAAAGTATGATCTGACTTCGTTCAATGTCATACCAGTTTGAAGGCGATGATGTATAAACAAACTCAAAAAAGAAAAAAATGGTACATTTTAGAAAGGCAAAAATGTGCTCCATAGGAGGAGAAGCGTGCTGCATTCATGGTTCAAGGTAGAGAAAAGTAGCAGTAAGCATCAATAACTGTTAGAAGCAAAGTTGTCAAATCCGTTCCATACTAGAAGAAAATCAGTACAAAACTATCCGTGTTCTGCCCCGATGCCATACAAATAACAAATTCAATACCTTATCCACTATAGTTTTCACTATTCATAGTCATGGTAAGAGGCTACCAAAGCAAGCCAAAATAGTGGCCCAACATGCAGGAAGAGTCGAGAAAATTAGGATCCAGTAACAATTCAAAACCTTTGTAAACTCAAGTGTCCAGGAAACTGGGATCCAATGATAATTTAGAAACTGTGTAAACTTAGAATGATGACTTCAACTATCTCTCCCTCTGGTCTATTTGCTTACACCTTTTCTCTTTTATGGTTGTTGTCAATTCTCCCAAAAAGAAATTAAAGGTTTGTTTTGGAAAAGGCATGCCATGCGCAACAATCCTCGTATTCCAAAAGCATAACGCCATTACCAAGTGTTTTTCCATTAGTTAGTAGCAATTACGAGTTATAATCAATTATAAAGGGCACTGACATGTATGCCTCTGGAATAATGATTCTAAAAATTATCCAGAAAAAGACTACACAAGATGTTCAAGGGGCAGACCTTCCAAGTGGTGTCAATTGAAGAATTACTGTCAACGAATGTGGCCCCTATTGTGGATTCAACAATATCAGCAAGAAACTTTGGAGCATTGATCAGTCCATTAGAATGCAAAGGATGCCGTGGAAGAACAGCAATGAATTCTTGAATCTGCAAAGGCACAATAAATTTAGGTCCCATATTGTTCAAAATTGAATACATTCGGTGGTTAACAACAACATATCAAGCCTTTAATCTCACTAGGTGGGGTTGGCAACAAAAATTTTAACTAGCCAATAATCTCTTTGTATGTGTCATGACCCCATGAATATACAAGGATATATTAGTAATTATGTATTAGATGTATCGTGGTAGGTTGTACCCTGCTGTTTTGTAGCTGTTGTACATTTCAGTTGTTCTAATAACTGAAAGCCTAGAAAGCCTATAAATAGGCTAAAATCTAGAGGATTAGAGACAGTTGAACAATAACTGAAATCTGTCTCTCTCAACTTCTCTGATCTGTCTCTTGTTTCCCTCTGATTCTCTCTCTTTCTCTGTTCTGTTTGCATTTCCCCCTTATTTCTTCTGATTTCTCTCTCCTCCAATTCTGATTCTATCTCCCTCGATTTCTTCCAAATTTCCTCCTAAAACCCTAGGTTAAACCTAGGTTCATGACAAATGGTATCAGAGCCAACAATTATTGGCTGAGAATCTGGGAATTTTTAGCAGTTGATTAAGGTCCAGATTTTGAAGGCAAAGCAGAGTCAAGCAATTTCTGGCTGTGATTCCGGTGAATTCTCTTAGCTACAACAGCCAATAGAAGAAATCTCAGGACATAACAATTAGTCTTGGCTGTTGATAGGCGATTACTAGCAGTTGTTTCTGATCCAATTTTGAAGGGATCAAAGACAGATTGTAACTGAGCAGAACCGGCGGTCCTCGGCTACTGCATTGCGACTTAGGTGATTCAGGAGCCTGATTCAGATATATCACTTAGCAGTTAATTTTGATTAGAATTTGAAGGCAGATCAGATCAATTGATTCAGGAGGCTAATTCAGATTTAGGTGACTCCTAGAAGCAATTTCAGAGGCGGTCCTTGGAAGCTGAACAAGAGGAGACTATCAAGAAGCTGTTTCAGAGGTGATTTTTAAAGGAATTGAACTGTGGAGGCCATCCTGAATCAGATTTAGGTGACTCCTAGAAGCAATTTCAGAGGCGGTCCTTGGAAGCTGAACAAGAGGTGACTATCAATAAGCTGTTTCAGAGGTGATTTTTAAAGGAATTGAACTGTGGAGATGGCCGAAGGGCTTCGTGAAAGTGTACAGTTATTAGAGAAAATACTCAAGGAAGGTTTTGCTAAAATCAATCAAAAGCTGGACAAAATTGACAATTTAATGATTTTGATTTCACAGAGATTTCAGATCAGTTTACCAGTGGAATTTCTTTCAAATCCCACTGTAGAATCAATGTGAGTAGGCACTGAAATCCAACCTAATGCTTCCAGTTTGCAGGAAGCTGATGCAGTAGCATTGGAACAAAACATTGATTCAATTGATATGTCGGCTACAAATCAGGTCGGAGATGAGAGTTGTGATGCAGAGAGCTTTCATGCAGCTGATGAGAGGAATACCTGTGACGTCTATTCTAGCCCGGATCAAGTTTTTGATGCTCCACAGACAGATAAAGAAGTTCGGATTGAGCAATTCGGACCAGAATAATCTTATATTGGTTCAACTGTGACACCATTGGAGGAGAAATTTGTTGAAAATGAACCTTTGGTGCACGCTAGCAAGCAGGAAGCAACAGATGCTTTTAAAGCACTGTTGGAGTCTGTAAAGGTTGAGTCCAGTTGAACATGGCAGCAGACAATGTGAGCAATCATCAATGACAAGAGGTATGATACTTTAAGAACTTTTGGTGAACATAAACAGGCATTTAACGAGTACCTGGACCAGAAAAAGAAGCTGGAGACTGAAGAAAGGCGTAATGACTGCATGAAGATCACAGAAATCACAGATGAAGGTCCTAAGAATATTGTTCCTTTGTCTGTGGCTCTGGAGAAGGCTGAGGAGTCCATAGCTTGAGTTAAAGCAGGCATCAAACAGGTTAAGATAATTCCAGCAGAAGAATATCTGTCTGCTGTTTTGAATGTTTTTGATCTTGAACAATATGACAGTCTTGCTGTCATTCAAATGGTGTAGACCAGTTTCTGATACTGGTTTTGGCAGAGAAGGAACAATTGAAGCGGACGGAACAGAAGACTGTCATATGGTTTTGAAGATGATGGCAGAGAAAGTTGCTGCTGGAATTCTTATTGCGACAGTGCATAATTTCTGTATAACGGTCATGGAAATTACTGGAATTTACAAATCAAATGGAGAAGAGAGCCTTGGCATGGAGATCTTTGAGGTCTACATTTTATATTTGCAGGAAAAGCAAAAGGAAAAGAACGTAAGAGAAAGAGGAAAAGGCTTAGAAGGAGAAGGAAATAAAGGAAAAAAGAGAAGAAGGATAACCAGACTGTGAAGGCAGGAATTGGATGAAGAAAACAGTGATTGTTGCTATAATTTATTGGGGACAAGAAATCTCTCAAGGAAGAGGAATTGTCACCACCCCAAGGATATATATATTAGTAATTATGTATTAGATGTATTGTAGTAGGTTGTACCTTGCTGTATTGTAGCTGTTGCACCTTTCAGTTGTTCTAATAACTGAAAGCCTATAAATAGGCTAAAACCTAGAGGATTAGAGATAGTTGAACAATAATCGAAATCTGTTTCTCTCTCAACTTCTCTGATCTCTCTCTCGTTTCCGTCTGATTCTCTCTCTCTCTGTTATGTCTGCATTTCCCCGTTATTTCTTCTGATTTCTCCCTCCAATTCTAATTCTATCTCCCTCAATTTCTTCCAAATTTCCTCCTAAAACCCTAGGATAAACTTAGGTTCATGACACTATGGCCTTATCTTCTCATAGTTGGGTGCTTAACAAATGTGCTCAATAATGCATAGTTACCATCAACTCAAGTCTGAGAATTAACCCAACATAGAATTAACTTCTGGTTCTCTAATGCTAAATATGCTCATCGGAAGGCAGTTTTGTCATTTCTAGACATGTATTTATCTTGAAATTATAAAAGAGAAAAATTTATAACTTTATCCAGAAATTTGGTGCTAGAAGTTCGACTCTTCAGTTTAGGAAATAAACATTGGCAAAA
Organism: Diospyros lotus; assembly: GCF_014633365.1. Classification (NCBI taxonomy): domain Eukaryota; kingdom Viridiplantae; phylum Streptophyta; class Magnoliopsida; order Ericales; family Ebenaceae; genus Diospyros; species Diospyros lotus. Next base: position 28,753,411 of record NC_068352.1, read on the forward strand.
GGCAGCTACATTCTGCAGTGATAAATTACACCAGCATATTAAATGAAACCCAACAACTCAATGAGCCTACACTTACAAAGAGGATAGCTTCAATCTAAGAAGATTAGATGTCTTGACAACCTCTCCATCATGTTTCCTCAAAAACATCAAACAAAACAGAAGTTGGATAGCTCCAATTTATACGCATCCATATGAAAAAAATGGTTATTTGCATAATTTTATGTGCCTATAACAAATGAATAAAAAATTGGCTCTAGAACTTGTGAATGAACAAATCTCTGTCCCTTACTTGATTGATAAGCACAGGATGTCTATGCCGTAGATACCTATGCAACTTATGTTGGACAGCAACACGTGCAAGCTTCTCTGTATCCACATTGGCAGCACGAAGAGGAGACAGCAACCCTGGGGAAAAATCTGGATACAAGAAAAATTGCTCTTTTGTGATCAAAAGATTCAACACTGAGTCACCCACATACTCAAGTCGCCGGTACGAAAAACAGCTCCCTTTGTAGGTAGGATGTGTAAAGGCCTCCTCTAATAAGTCTCGATCGTTAAAATTATACCCTATGATCTGTTCCACTTCTTCGAGACTCGGAAATGATTTCATCCTCATATTGTTCTCTTCTTGTAAATAGATCTCATTCAACAACTCATTTGAATGTTCCTCTACTTCCCTTGCCTTTAGTAGACCATCCCAAGCAAAGCCTGTAAAACAACATGAACCTTTTCCTATAAGTTGTGCATTTAGGGCAATAATAGATTTCTCAATGTTTCCATATGATTATTTCTGTACATGCTCATATCTGCCAAAAACACAACAACTACAATATTAATACGTATGAGTGATTGGGATCCAAACTTTGAACACTGAAATTCTTGTGCAATTCTATTAAAAGTACTGATCACCTCCCAGTGGAGAAAAAGTTCAAAAATATGCATGCACATACAGTGTTGAGTAAGAAAGAATAAGTCCAGTTCAGATTTGAAAAAGCCACCTCATGTAAGGAGTGGTTTAGAAACTACTAGAAATTTAGCACAGCTACACTCTATTGCCTACCGCACAACTAGAGGTTTGGCAGTGTCTCAGTAAAACTACAGTAAAAACCTATCAAGGTTATTAAACCAATCTTTAAGGTTGGACATGGAAATGAGACAGACCCAGCTAGTTTTTTCACATGCATCCAGGATTCATCAACAAAGTTCATGAAGGAATGCTAACAACCGTGAAACTTGCTCTTCAGTCCATGAATAACTAAGAATTATAAAAGTTTTTTTTTTTTTTTAAATATACCATTTTGACAAAATACATGCGTATTTTCTCCCCATTTTTTTGAACCAACCGGGTGACTAAGTCTGTGAGAGAGTAATTTAGGTTGAATCCTTTCAATTTCCTTTGCATTTGTTCTGCATCCGTAAATCCTAATTCCATTTGCTCAATTAGAAAACAGAAAACTGCAAATCAACACCAGTAAAGATTAGCGTACAACCGGAAAGGCTCGAAAACGAATTCGCCAAAAACAGTTAAAATGTCGAGGATACAAGAAGATCTAGACACAGACACACAAAATCAAGAAACAAACAAAGAGAGTAAAGTTTAGTGTAAAACCGGAAAGGCTCGAAATCGAATTCGCCAGAAACAGTTCAAATGTCAAAGATACAAGAAGATCTATACACAGACACATAAAATCAAGAAACAAACAAAGAGCGGAAAGTTTGGAGAAAAGGTAGGCACGAGACTAACCGTAGTCGCGGAGGCGTCCGGCGAGGGCTTTGATTGGTCGAATTACGAGTGACCTCATCCAAGATGACCCTGCCATTTTAGCCCAGGTGCTCTGCAAGTCTCTTGGTTTCGGACCAAGAAAAGAAAGACGACTATGAAATCGAAATACAAAAAAATAAAACGACTATGAACATAAACTAACTCTGATATGTGACGTTTATTTCCTTTCCTTCATTTTCTTTTTTCTAAATTGTAGCTATTTTATTATTTTATTTTATTTTATAAATAATCTTTTAACTAGTGTTTGATATAGGTCGAAAAAAAATATATAAAAAGTATTTTAAATTTTTGTGTTTTCTAGTGTATTTGTTAAATTTATTTGATAATATTTTAAAAAAAAAGTCACATGAATTTTTATTTAATATTTTTAAATATGTTTATTTCACCATTTTAGATAAATATATCGTGAATCTTATAAATAAGAAAAAAATTATGCATATGTCTACAAGTGCATTATAAAAAATTTAATAAATAATTTAATAAAAATCTTGAAATACTTCCTACCAACCATCTTATATATTGATTTGAAAATCATTTTAACCTTATCTTGACACAAACTTATCTTACTATTTTAACAAACGTTATCTAGATGGTTTAAACAAGATAAACCTATGTTATTCAAATTAATTTTTGTTCCTAAGTAAATGTCAGGGCCTAATTGCTATTATCATGGGCCATCAATCTACTTTTGTGACCTTTATCCCTAAAAATTATATATATTATATAAGAGGAACACTTTGAACCGAAGAAATTTGAATTATTGACTCAAATTAATCATCATTAAATATAAAAATTAGATTTAAAACCAACTCAATCATGATTAAATATAAAATTCAAACTCAAAACTGACTTAAATCATAAAGCAAAATGAAATTCATATAAGTTAACACTTCAAATTCTTAAACTCATAAACACCTTTTGAAGATAGGAATGAGATAGGAACAATTTCGCCCCATCACACGGATACACCTTGTACATTTGCTAAATCTAAGAAAAACATGCAAACCATATAACTATAATGATAATGAAAGGCGCAAATGGTCCAAATGGCGTTGTTAAGAACCCAAAAAAAAAAAAATGATAACTCTCCCTGCAGCAAGCAAGTACGTAACCATGTGGTACTAAAGAAGTTCAACCAAACCACACGTAAGAATTGCAGATTGCTCATTAAAACTATAAGCCCAGTAATAATAGCTTTTTTGAACATAAAAACATGACACGTGATGGTTTTCTTGCATGCATTTTTGTGTAACAAAAGGAATATATACAAGCAAAATTCGCACATTTACAAAACAAATGTATCTCTGAAATCTTCAACAGCTAAATCTGGGGATTATTCACATGCTTCTCTGCTCATGAGTGCACAAAGGCCCGTATTTGGGCCACTCCCCGAGTGGTACTACCTACCTCCCAGACATTAGATTGACTAGAGCTTGGTTCTTATAGAAGGAGTCGACATCCCAAAGGTCTGTCGAGGATGAAAGGGTCATCAGGGCCACCACAATAGATCTCATGCTGGGCCGTATTTGAGGGTTCTCCTGCGTGCAAGCTTTAGCAAGCTGAGCCATCTGCGGCCAAAATTACCAACAAAGTTTCGTAAGGATAAATGCAAAGCTACAAAGAATGCGATATGGTTTTACCAAAGCCAAAAGAAGAAGCAACACCAAAAAGAGGGAGGGGTGTGGAAGAGGGAATGGATCACCTTCAGAACTGAATCGAGGGGGTAGCCATCGCCAAGCCTAGGGTCAATCAGCTTGGTCAGGTCTTCTATTGGATCAGGCTGACTAAGAACTTCCTCAAACTGTAAAGCATCAGAGGCACGGTTACAGTCAGCTCATTGGCGTATATTGGAGCATTTTACAGCTGGCACCAAATGATGCTTCGGGAATCATGAGAGCTTAAGCAAAAATACATGGATGAACTAAACTTACCAAACCAACGAGGCCCTTTGAGTCAGCCATAGAATCAGTTGGCTTGACTATGGCTTCCTTGGCTGAAATAAGTTCATAGAGGACGACCCCAAAAGCATAGACATCAAGTTTAGGAGAAACATCACCATACTGCGCATATCTGCAAACAAGCACAGCAGGAAGTGATCCATGTTCTTTTGGAGAAAAGTAAAGCCAAAAGCTAGACTTGCATTTTATCAACTTCTTGTGCAACACCTTTTTGGGAGCATCTATTACTGTTATGCATGCAACCTTTAGCATGTCAAATAATGATGAAATTCATTGCCCTTGCAAATTAAATTTACTGTATATATATATATATATATATATTTTTTTTTGGGGGAGGGGGGATGGAGGACCCGAGAGTTTTGGCATTTGCTGATGGGTATAGAGGCTTTTGCTATTGATGAAAGGAATGGTCCATTCAATGAGACTGAGGGAAAAGAAATTGTCATCTAGCTAGAGACCCAGAAATAAATAGTGGTAGTGTGAAACCCGGATCACCGGCAGAATAAGCAAGGAAGGATATGATTTCAGGAACTTGGAGCCAAGAGGATAACTAAATATAACATTTAGTCAAGAAAGAAAAGAGAGGTATTACGCTATATAAAGCTGAATGGTAAAAAAAATAAAACCCTACCTAAAAAATGAATCCCAATTGAAAAGAAGAAGCTATATTACCATACAAAACACATTACAATGTCACACCAGGAGACTGCATAAATTTTAGCCGCTGCTGACAGATACAGAGGCTTTTGCCCTTTGATGAAAGCAATGATTCATTGAATGAGATTCAGGACCAAAAATGTGTCATCCAACTAGGGAGAGAAAAACTAGCGGTCTAGTGAAGCCAGAATCACTAGCAACATAGGTGAGATGGGATATGCTTTCAGGATCTTAGACCCAACAGGATAACTAAACATAACATTGGTTGAGATAGGAAGGAGAGGTATTACCTCAGATAAAGCTTAATGTTTAAATTGACCCTAGATTGGAAATAAAATGGCTTGTATGGAAGATTGCAGTAATAGATTTTTAATGCTACCACCACATGGAACAAGAGTTAATATAAAGCTGAGATTACTCCATAAACACAAACCGTCATCATGCTAAACCCTTTACGTAGTCACATTGGGAGACCGTTGCACATAAGCTGCCTGAGTTAATAAGATTTGGCAACTTTAGGGCACCAATTCTAAGATTGTTTAATCAGCTTACACTGTGGAGCAAGAAATATTGTTTAATGAGCTTATACCCATGGAACATAAAAAGAAAGAAAGAAATTGGACTAGGGAAATCATGTCTTTTGGAACTTTTCCCCTCTTTGGTCCCTAGTCTTTATTTACTCAGACCTTAATTTTATCCCTGCAAATTATTTTCACTCTATTGAACCATTTCCTTTATTTATACTGGCTTTGAATCCCCAACTAGTGGGATAAAGCTAGGTGTGTAGTTAGTGTTATTATATGGACTGGCTGTGAATCACATTGGCCAGTCTTTCCTCCCAGACCTACATTAAATTTCAAGTCACAACTAAAGGTGGTACAATAATTAAAAATAGGCCATTTATCTATCCTGAGGTATTTCAGCCAAAAGATTCTGAAATACTGTAGACCACAGGTTTTCACCCAGAAATACTAGCTATTGAGTTCGTGGAACCAAATAATATATTCAAGACCTCCCCAACAGACTACCAATGTGAAATAAGAGCTGTGACAGAAACAGTACATGGAAACATTTTTCAATATCAACTTCCCAGATGCTGTTTGTAATTTCCTTATCAGGTTCTAGTACAAGCCCAATCATCCCTAGGAGCCATGTGTTTAAAATTAGACACTACTGTTAATTGAACGATGCAAGAAAACTCCAGGCTCTCTCAGGGATGGGTTGCGGGAAATAAAATCAGATTGTGCCATCATCAAATTTACTCAGTCCATTACAGTACACTTCCACAAAACACCCCCAATATGTAGCTAGAAGCTGATATTGATTTTCCTTAAAAAAAAAGAGAGAAAAGAATCCATCTTACTCAGGTGACATGTATCCAAATGTACCCACTAGACGTGTAGGCAGGGATGTACTCCCAATATCAGTCAGTTTTGTCAAACCAAAATCTGCAACCTGCAAGAGAAATATTAATACAAAGTGATAGCAAAATTTGGCATGATCCACGAGGCAATAGACTTCATAGAAAAGGGTATCAACCTTCCCATGAAAGTTTTTGTCTATCAGTATATTCGCTGGTTTAATATCACGATGGATATAGACAGGAACAGTATGCTCATGTATATATTCAAGCCCTCTGGCTGAATCAAGTGCAATTTGCACCCTGGTTGACCAAGGCAGGGCTTCCCTCCCTGGAAACAAGTAAATGTTATCATTACCATTGTACTAGTAGAGCACTACCACCAGATAAATTCTTTGCATGCACGTGTTATCTCACCTGATCCACGTAAATGTTGGCTTAAATTACCATTCTCAATATACTCATAGACTAGGCAAAGAGATCCCTCTACACAATATCCTATCAAGCGCACCTGCATTTGACACCCATTAGTTAATTGTGATGCTTAATAAAAAATAAATCTTCACATTCAACAACCAATGAATAATAGACAATAAACAGCTGAACCCTCAAACATTTGTAACAGCAATATATTTGTAATATGAAACCATACCAACTTAAAAAGCCATATGGTACACATTTTAAATACTTATCTCCTACTATAGCATTGCAGGAAGTTTACATCTTAATCTGAATAATATTTTCAGTCATTTATATTAGAAGACTATAAAAAGGACACCCCCAGTGCATAAGAGACTCCTTGCTTTGCAAGGGTCATCTTTGTATGTAGCCTTACTGTGCTCACAAAGAGGCCATTTCCATAATTCAACCTCATGACCTTCCAGTCACAAAAGAACGGCCTTACCATAGATACTAGGACTAAACCTTTATATTAATCCCATTATGTAGGGTTAGCTGCATGAATTTAAGCCTTATTTAATTTTTATTACTCTAGCTTTTGAAAGTCATATCAGTCCACACATCAAACTAACTAAAAGTGCATAAACCACAATTTTTATCAAGTGTGATGATATGCCTCTTAAGAGAAATCTTTTCCATCAAATTCACCTCCATATAAAAATTTGTATTGCCATATGGTAAATTATTGACACTATCTCATCTAAAAACTAAAGTTATTATGTTGAGGAGTACTTTTTGTCTTTGTATTTTTATTTATACTCTTAAATAACTCCCTCTCAGGTGGCCACACTTTCCTTCACAATTGGGCCAAACATGCACGACTGTTTAAATATTAGATTTGCAGTGAGAATCAAACTTACAATCTTTAGCAGTGGTAATGCCATGATATAATTATTGATTACCATCTCATCTAAAAACACTATTAAAGTGAGGAGCCAATTTATCTTTTATACTATTCTTATACTCTCAACATCATGTAAGTCAAATTACATATTCACATAGGTTTTCTGAATTTTCTTTTTGTTTTTTGATAAGACCATTGGTTTTCAAGTGACATATAAGATCAACTCACACAAACTAAGGTATTGATATGATTCTTTGAAGGTAGGTTTTTGACAAATAGATGGTAACACCTAGCTCAACCAAAGTAGTCAAGATAAATTAATAGACATGATAGTTTTCAGGGGATTATTGTCAGCGAAAAAGGATGAATAACACAGGAACACTTAAAAAATGAATTGTTTTGAACATTTTATATAGGGTAATGGACAACCTCATGAAACTATTAGTTAAACCTATTACCTTCTAGTGGTATATGGCAATGCATCTAAAAGCTTAAACTGTTAGAAAGATGAATAATATATCCTTTATACTACCCAGCATCATATAAGTCAAATAATAGTCATATCAGTTCAGTTGACTTTTTTTTTTTCATAATTACATTGATTTTTGACTAATATATAAGAACAACTTGGTCAAACTATGGCCTAGACATGATTTGCTGATGGTTGGTTTTTGACTAAGAGAGAGTAACACCTTGCTTAAAACAAGGTAAGGGCATCCTTACTACATGAGGAGAAGGTTGTTTTTATACACAGCCTTACCCTTGCTTTGTAGAGAGACTGTTTCCACAACTCAAACCCGTGACCTCTCAATCACAAAAGAGCGGCCTTATTGTTGCTACCAAAGCTTGTCTCACTCAAACCAAGGGTATCCATGATAAAACAAAAGACAAGATAGTTTCGAGATTGTCATTGCAAAAGGATGAATGATACAACACTTCAAAAGAAAAGTTGAGTTCTTTGATAAGATAATGGAGACTAGTGAAACTATTAATCAATAAGACTATTAACTTCTGGTGGTACATGCCAATGCAAAGAATAGACACGCCACCTACAAAGAAACAATGATTTGCCAGAAACTCAGAATATTACCAAGTTTAGGTGGTGAACATGTGTTAAAACCTTCAATTCAGCAAGGAATTCTTTTGAAGCTTGCATATCCATTTTCTTGATTGCAGCTTTCTGCAAAAAAATTCCTCAGGAAGAATTAGGAAAGACAAAATTGAAATTTTAGCATCAGAAGTTAATACAACATTATTGAAGAGCATAGACTTGCACGTGACATCCATATCTTAGCAAAAACTAGTAACACATTCAGAGCTCACTATGAACACGTAAAGTTATAGTCATAATAGAAGGCAAACAAAATCCAGTAGCAAAACGAGATATGCTAACAGAGAACTATTGGACAACACCAGGACCAAGGTCTGGTACATCAATATTAACAGTTCCTGCCACCTGGTGCACTTCTAACCAAATTAAAGCAAAATTGCTAACAGACTCATCCATCCTCTTGTTGTTGTAGTTGTCATCTTTGTTTGTTTTTGTTTTTTTTTTTCTTTTTAAGTCTCCCACTAGATTTAAGACTGCAAATAAGCTGAGCATTGGCTGTCAACTTGTAGCCCAAAATCCTCCAAGCATAACATATATGCTTATTTCATTGCAAAAGATCTCAAGTGAGCATTAAGCCAGTTTCAGTTTTCAATAAGCTCAAGTATCTTGTCATTGATATAATCTCCCAGTTAATATATATACATCTTACTGGCATTGAGTGTAGCTGAGCTCAATAGTTTAACAGGCTTCATGGTACAATCACATTAGGGCTCATCCACATTAAGAGCTACGTCAAGTGAGCTATTAACAAGCCAATCTCGAATAAAATGGCTCATTTGAACTCATTATTCCATCCTCATATTGCTTTGAGGCCCCAGCTATGTTCAAAATCTCATCTCAACATTCTAAGGTTGACTTCAGAATCCTAATTCACTTTGTGCATGCATCTAAAGTCCATAAAATCTAAACGGCCTTCACACAATATACACCAGGTAATTCCAAAGTCCTTAATGTCTGGAATTACAGATAAGGATGTTGTGTTAATATGTGCAGATTCAAAAGGCAAAAATCATGTAGAAATCTCCACTCTATGTTCCTCCATGAGTATTGCATGGTATGTTTATCTTCAGCTCCAATATTACTACTTCAAGTACGTAAAGTATAATGATGTTCAAACTCACACAGCAAAGTTACAAACATGTTAATTGCTTAATTATGTGTAAGAAACCAGTCAAGAAACAAAGCTACCTAAGTCAACCACAGAAAAGCATGCCATTTTCAATCAGGACCCTTCTATCATTCTAAATGATAGGAATAACAGTTACAAACCTCGCCTCGTAGCTCAGCATAGTAAACAGAGCCAAAGCCACCTTGACCAATCTTATTCGCAATATTGAAGTTATCAGTTGCCAATGAAAGCTCTTCATAGGAAAACTCCAAAGATTTGTCCACTGTTAAGCCTGTAATGCCTGGAGAAGCACCAGGAGGAATGCCTGTGGAGTCTGTAGCTTTGTCCAAAGCATTTCCAGGAGCCAGAATCACAAGCATGGGAAAGATATATCAGAGTCACGGTTACTTGGTTCAGTCTCTCTTTAGCACACAAGATTTGGAGTAAATATGAAAACCCATCAGGAAAATGCTCCAAGATATGTAAGAATGTCAGAGGAAAATCATTTAGGAAATCAAAAGGCATTGTCCTCTCACGTAAATGATTCAGTGACCCCAACTAACATCCAAGCATCAGACTAATAAAATAAACAGGTATACCAATTAAAATCTGATGTTATAATAGAGGAAAAAACAGTTTTAAACAGCAGCAATGACTTTCCACATACATGAAATTTGAAGATTCTCCTTAAAAACTTAGGCCAACCAAATTCCATTAGATCAAATATCATTGCATTCTTTTTGGTTGACAAAAAAGCAACTTCCTACTTTTATTTTTAGTTTTCTATTTAAAGTGAATCTCTATTATGTTAAAAGAAGCTTAATAAGAAACCACGTAATCTTTAAATTTCCAGAAGGTAATAAGTGTGAATATGGTTTCCCAGTTTCTTGAAATTGGACCTCAGCCTTGTCCAAGAAATAAAATGAGTTTCAAGGGCAATATCCATGGAGAATATCCTGGATCACCATTTCAAGCATGGATGTAAGGGAAATAAAGAAAGGAAACAGGGAGAAGTACCTCCTGCACCTTGAAGCAAATGATCTTCAGTTGCAGATGGCAATAATTTGTCCTCCCCTTTCTTCTTCTTGTAAATTCCAAAGTATATACAAACTGCCAATATCAATGCTCCTGCAACTCCTGCTATGGATATACCGGCTATGACTCCACCTGATAATCCTGCTTATATGGATGGAAAAACAATAAGCTTGAAGGTGCAAATTTTCATATCTATCATCTTGCGTTTGAGTTTGAGTAGCGAAATTAATACTCAACACTGAGCCAATAGCAAAGAAGGCCAAACACCTGTGCTGCAGGAGAGGAAATGATACAGATATTAGAGAATGGAGATTCATAAAATACCACAAAAATGGGAAGAAGTAACCTCAATTCAGTATGTTGATACATCAAGGTCAAAAAGAAGTTACCTAGATTTCAGGGAAGGATAATTTCCATTTTTATCTGCAAAAAGAATTGGAACATCCATGGTAAGACAAAGTTTTATGGAGAAAAAAAAAAGCATGTCATGATGATGTATTTATTCTTGTGGTGCATCTAAGAACAAGAAATTTATTCATTCATATTCTCTACAAGGACTTGTCAAGCTTATAAGCAAATATGCAGAAAAGAAACGGCCTTATGAAGGAGGCTCAGGAGCCAAAGAGGGGACCTCCCCCCTGCCCAAACACACACACACACACACACAAAAAAAAACTGTATTGTCATGCTCGTATGAGTGAGAACTAAAATCAGCAAAAAATTACAACAGCAGAGAATTGATACTAATTAAAAGATAAGGTCTTGATTACTTATCCAGTCATGGCAGTGTATTGTGGAGGGAAGAACAAAAGGTAAAAATTGTTATCAAGTTTCCTAACCTGGCCCCCTAGAGTAGACTCACGGCTCCCCTACCTAAAGTACCTAAAGCCCTCCTCCCAATGTATTGGAACCCAAGACGTATTCCACATTCTGCAATGGAAACCATAAATAACATACAAAAAGCTCCAGAAAACAAGGTAGACAACCTAAAAACGCTCTGCATTCAAAAGATAAAAAGGAAAAGGAAGCTCACAGCACAACAGTACAATCCTATTCTTCAGTTCTCAGTTTCATGACCAAGCTAGTGTATGACAAATTGTTTAACAGCCCTCCAAGTAACAGACTGCATATTCTTTTGTGGAAAGCTACTATTTAGGACAATACCAACACTATTGCTAATCCGTAACATTTAGACTCAATTTTCATACTAAATTGGACTACAATCAACTATTGATCCAAATGAATTGTCACTGAAACGCTAATCCATAGTAAAATTGCAAATATTAAGTCCTTAAATTGCAATACAAAGCTTTAAGATCAGTCGTGTTTCCCGTATGAATTCTTCAATTTTCAGAATACTGCTGGCTAACCAAAAGCTAAGACTCACCTTTGCCCGGGATGTATACCAGACCACTCCCCGCACTGGAATTCGCATTTCGGTTGTAGCTCCTTACCAAATCTGTAGACAAATTAGCCGCCGAAGCAACCGACTCCAAAGTCTCGCCCGTCCGGAGCGGGTACGTGATGAACAACCCATAATCCTCCGACACCGTGCTATTTCCGCACGAACAGTTCACCGTCACGTTGAGTCTCGCATTATCCGGAATCGAACTCGCACCGTAGCTATTGAACTTCTGCACCCACGCCGCCGTGGTCAGGTTGGAGTAGTACAACGTCGCGATCCTCTCATACGTGTCGCCGGAGCGGACGGAGTAGCTAACCATGCGGCCCAAGAACTCGTTGTTGATGCAGTCGCAGCGGAACGGGACGTTGATCCTCACACCCGCCTGAACGTAATTTTGGTTGGGAACATCCTTGGGGTTGTAGCTGGCGATTTCAGCGAACGTGGCGTTCATCACCTCACCGATGAAGCTGACGTTCGAACCATCCCAGACGTAGTACGAGGCCAGGGCCAAATCACAGCCTCTGGAACACCTGGATTCCACTGTCACAACGCAAACCGAAACGACCGCCAAAAGCCCTAACCCTAACCGTAACATAGTTACATGAAACCCCAGAATTCGCCTGAAACAGGGGCTGAACAACTTGAAATGGAGTTTTGAGGATGGGAATGGAGATGGTCGAGTTTTGGACCGTTGACTCAGCACAATCTTTGAAAGTTTCGGGTGATTGGTTGGTGAGAAAATGATAAATTAAAATTTCTGATTGATTGTTCGGCAGTTTGGAGTTTAGTTGGGAAATAGAAAATTGAAGACATGCTTTGTGGCGTCTGATTAGAGCAGTGTTGGAGCAGCTAACCGAAAGTTGCCGCCATGGTAGTTCTTTGCTGTGGACCGGCGTCTGACGAAAGGGCATTCACGCGCTTTTTGACCGGTTCAATTTATACCCGCCACAGGGAGTGCGATTTTGTTCACCCCTTTTGAACGGGACACCATCATCCCCAGTACGTTGAGGATAAAAAATAACAAAATAATAGTTGCATGAAAGATAATATTTGACTATCGTTTCGTTATTTTTTATTCTTAAAGTACTGAGGGTGATGGTCAATCCGTTAAAAGGGGTGAACAAAATCGCACTCCGCCACAGTGGGTCATCTCCCACTAGTTACACTAAAATAAAATTAAAAAATATATACGAAATAAAATAAAAATAAGAAAACATCATTTAAAAAAAATAAAAAACCAAATTCGAAAAAAATGTGTAAATAAAATAAATATAATTTTTAATATAAATAATTATAAAAAATAATTTTTTAATCTAAAAATAAATACAAATTTCATAATATATTTAAATAAATTTTAAAAACAAATTCTAAATTTTTTTTAAATTAGATACGAATTTTTTTTTTATATAATCGATATTTTCTTAATATCGATCAATTTGACTATAAAAAAATTTTAAAATTATAAAAGTGGTCTTCAAACTTTTTTTAGTATTTTAAAAATAAAAACGTTTCAAAAACGTAGGAACAACACCCAAAGAAGTTGGTCTAATTTGGAATTCTCAAGATTAACAGCCCTCCCTCCCTCCCTCCAAGTAAAAGACTGCATATTCTTTTGTGGAAAGCTACCATTTAGGACAATACCAACACTATTGCTAATCCGTAACATTTAGACTCAATTTTCATACTAAATTGGACCACAATCAACTATTCATCCAAATGAATTGTCACTGAAGCTCTAATCCATAGTAAAATTGCAAATATTAAGCCCTTAAATTGCAGTACACAGCTTTAAGATCAGTCGTGTTTCCCGTCTAATTAAATTATTCAATTTTCAGGAATACAGACTCACCTTTGCCCGGGATGTATACCAGGCCACTCCCCGCACTGAAATTCGCATTTCGGTTGTAGCTCCTTACCAAATCTGTAGACAAATTAGCCGCCGAAGCAACCGATTCCAAAGTGTCGCCCGTCCGGAGCGGGTACGTGATGAACAACCCATAATTCTCCGACACGGTGCTATCTCCGCACGAGCAATTCACCGTCACGTTGACTGTCGCATTGTCCGGAATCGAACTCGCACCGTAGCTATTGAACTTCTGCACCCACGCCGCCGTGGTCAGGTTGGAGTAGTACAATGTCGCGATCCTCTCATACGTGTCGCCGGAGCGGACGGAGTAGCGAAACACGCGGCCCAAGAACTCGTTGTTGATGCAGTCGCAGCGGAACGGGATGTTGATCCTCACATCCGTCTGAACGTAATCTTGGTTGGGAATCTCGTCGGGGTTGTAGCTGACGATTTCAGCGACCCGCACGGCCATCACCTCGCCGATGAAGCTGAGGTTCGAATCACCCCAGACGTAGTACGAGCCCAGGGCCAAATCACAGCCTCCGGAACACCTGGATTCCACTGTCACAACGCAAACTGAAACGACCGCCAAAAACCCTAACCCTAACCCTAACCGTAACCGTAACCGTAACCGTAACCGTAACATAGTTACATGAAACCCTAGAATTCGCCTGAAACAGGGGCTGAACAACTTGAATTGAAGTTTTGACTTTGAGGGTGCAATGAAGATGGGCGAGTTTTGGACCGTTGACTCAGTACAATCCTTGAAAGTTTCGAGTGATTGGCTGGTGAGAAAATGATAAATTAAATTTTCTGATTGATTGCGCGGCAGTTTGGAGTTTAGCAGGGAAATAGAAAAATGAAGAAATCACCATGCTACTGGTAGACTGAGGCCTATACCTTAGGCTATATTTAGGCCCACAAATAATCAAAACACTCCCACAAAAATTATAAATTTACTTTTCTGCCATTGACTGATTCCTCTTTCTCCCCTTCTTCTCATAACTGCCTGCTGCAATCATTGATCGGTGCCTTTCTCTTGCCATCTTCACCTCCAACCTTGCCTCACACCGTTCGTTGTGTTGCCTCGCTTTGCATTGACCGTTCCCTGGCCTTGTCTCGCGCCCCCATTGTGAAGGAGGAGGATTCACGACGATCTGCACGAGAAAAGGCAAGGCAATATAATAGTTAGTGCGAGACAACGCAAGGCAGCGAGGTGAAGGTACTGATAGACAATTGTAGTAGGCAACCGTGAAAAGAAAGAGAAAGAGAGAGATGAGAGAATAAGCAATCAAGGGAATGAGAAGCAAATTTACAATTTTATGAGGGCATTTTGGTCATTTGTGTGCCTAGGTTTAGTCTAAGGTGTAACCCTCGATGTACAAGAAGCATTGTTCTTGAAGAAATGCTTTGTGGTGTTTGATCAGAACAGTGTTAGAGCAGTTACTCGAAAGTTGCTCCCATGGTAGTTCTTTGTTGTGGATCGGCATGTGACCAAAAGGAATTTGTGCGTTTTTTGATCGGTTCAATTTATACCCGCCCCAGTGGGTCGTCTCACGACTATGTCCAGATCTTGGGTTTGATTAAAAAAAACGTTTGAAATATATTATATATGTTATTTATATATTCAAATGAGTAATGTTAGGAGTTGGAGATTCTTTATTGAAGGAATGATAGGTATAAGAGACAATGACACATGAAAATAATAGGTAGAGAAGACAATAACACATTATCTCTTTACCCTTCTTCAATTAGGAGGCCTCACATGATTAATGACACCGTTATGACTTCGAGCATTATTCTATTCAAATTTCGAATTATCATTTGTGTTTTAACTCATAAAGTGAGTTATTACATTTTTAAAACTCAAAATATATTAAAATATTATTTTAATTTTAACTTTTGCAATTCTAATTTTTGATGAATGTGGTGATCTTAATTGTGCATACCCTAATTTACATATTACAATTCTTTTGTTAGTATAGACCCTTTTAACTTTCAAATTTCAATTTAAATTCTTAAAACTTCGGTCTCTAGTTTGGAAATCTTAGGAATTCCAATCAACACCCCTAATGTTATGTTTGAGAACGAGATGAGGTTGAAATAAAATGATATATAATATAATAGAAAATAAGGTTTATAACCTTTCTCTTGCTTGGGAATAACGAACCGTAATATAATTTTACTTTATTTAGATAAAAAATTGAATAGAGTGAAATGATTAAAAAAAATAAAGTTACAATTTTACTCCTTTATTTTTAAAATAAATGAGTATAAAATTAATAATTATATTTATAAATGTATTTTCGTTTTCCCTATTTACACTAAATGGGAGTGTAAGTAAAATAGGGATAAAAAAAAAGAAGAGAGAGAGTATCACCTGCCGCCTTCTTTTATTATAAAACTTGCGCCCATCTAAACATTGAAATAAACATAGTTTATATGTTATGCAACTAATAATTGGGCACGATGTCGCTTAGTGGGCAGCACAGCAAATATCATAGAAACTTTAATATAGAAAATTTGGCTTTATATAGATGGAATCATAGATGAGGAACAATGTCACACCATAGTGAATTTTGGAATGAGTGATTCGACATATTCGCGTCATTATCGATAGCTAAAAAGTTTGTACGTTCTTATTTGAATATGTATATTCTTTTAAGTGTTGAGAAATTTCTTGTGAAATAAATCATATGACCAAATAATCACGGTAATACTATAACGGTCGGCCTTCCAAAATCTTCGTGTATTAAGGGGATTCGTGAGAGGGTCATTACTAAAATGATACTAAACAATACACAACTGCAACTCATATAAAATTCTTATTAAAATCATATTCTTTTTATCATTTCACATCTCATAATCATTTTTACAAAACCATTCATCACTTGGGCCCACCTGAACTTACATAACATACAACAATCTCAAAACGCAAACATTAATCTTAACATACGCACAGCGACACCCAGGATCTAGATTTGGGAGAGCTCTGCACTTGCTACCATGACACGACGACCTGGACCCAAACCCCGTTGAACACACCTGCGATCTCAAGATATGCTGACCTGGAATGATGTAAAATAAACATGAGTCGCGAGACTCAGCAAGCTCATGGAAGGAAGGCTGAGGGTTTAGGGTAGGACTCTTCCCATAACACCCCATGCAATTCATGCCAATGCAATCACGCCATGTCATGATCCATACGTACCTTACTTCTACATGCATAGCATAAAATTAACTGCACATAAGGGACCAAGGGCCCACATAAGTCACACATTGGCACCTAGGTTCCGCATACAAACCTGTTGCAACCTAACATAAGCTACCATTTCATCATTATCTTAGACCAACCTTTTCCTAACATGGTCGACTTTTCCTGACATTCAACATTTGCCTTTTCCTGATACTCGTTACATACTTTTCCTAATACCCATCATATTCTCATGTGTTCTTCATGTTATACATCACATAATCATATACTTCTGCGATCTTGGTCTTCCCTCGGGCCAACCCCGAGCTAATATCTAAGCCGAGCCGAAGCTCACATGAGTTGGTACTCCCGACACCTGGCATGGTACTCCCGTCCAAAATAACAGTAACAATAAAATCATGTAATGCAACACATAAGAAATGCAATAACCTTTGTAGCATAAACGTGATGACAAGGCCCCCATAAACCAAGCATCAGGCCCTATTATGCCTCACATAGGAATACACACATGCAGCATGCTTTAAATGCATATGCTCACATAGGCTACCCAAATTGGCTCTTAGACCAACCGTGTCATGCAAATGCTCATACATCCCATCACACACAAAGCATGTCCCCACGTGAATGCAACCCAGCCCCTTGTAGCACACACATCATGAAATGCACAAAATCAATGTGGGAATCTGGAGTACTAGCTCTTCTAGCTGTCTAGCGCTTATCGTAACAACCGATGACTGACGCCTATACATCCAGCCATCAACTGCCACGACCCACGGTCGACAGTCAGTGGCTTTGTACCCATACCCTTAGACACATTTACTGACACTATTAACTTTATATCTTCCCAGCTTAACTTTACATAATATTTCTCCATAACTCATAACCTTTCATGTACATAACCGCATAACATCGCAATACCATTCTCATTACTTTTCATTCACATAAAGCCATCTCAACATACATAATAAATTATTAATAAAACCTCGTTAAACAATAAATAACTTTTCTAATAACCTAGCCCAATGGGTACGGCATCATTCTCAAAGAAAGCGGAACGATACGAAACTCCGTGACGGTTGAAAAGAAAGACACCATGACGCCATTGCTTAGCTCATTCTATTAACAATAAATCCATTAATAAAATAAAAGTCATTAAGTGGTTACCACGCGAATTATTGTTATTGATGCGTGGAACCGAGTCAAGGTGAGGAAGGGTTTAGAGTATAAGAAACCTCGAAGACTTTCACGGAAAATAAATAACGCGAGAAGAGGGTTAGGAGCTTGCTTGGAATCAACTGCTTTCAGCCTCTCTTGTGCTCCTGATGCGAATTAAAACGTTTTGCTGCGTTTAATAGAATCGCGACTTAAATTAATTAAATATAACCGTATAAAATCCATGATTTCAACATATAACACTTATATTAATTTTACCCACTTACTTGGATATTTTAAACATTGATTAATCTTCAAAATCCCTTAATTTTTCTCACTTTTCCGTCCATTTTTAGCCGCCGTGCGCTTGCTGCTCTTCTCCATCAATTTCTCTCTTTCTCTCCCTCTTTTCCTCTCTGTTTTGCCTGCAAAATGACCCCAAAGCGTTCTCGTTTAAGGCCTTTAAAGGCCCCCCATGCTTGTTGCCCAAACCTCCCCTGATATATATCAACTTAAGTGGTTTTTAAGCCACAAATTGAAATGGCCAAGGATGGGCCACGCCATGCATACACACTTACAAATATATATATATATATATTAATTAATTAACTAATTTAATTTGATTAAATATTTTTTTATTATTATTATTATTATTGTTGTTGTTGTTATATGTTATTTTATTATTTTCATAAATATTTTTAATTAATTTAATTAATCACCTTAATTTCCTATTTTTTCAAAATATCATAAATAAGTATTTTCTTAAAAATCTCCAAATATTCAAAAATATCCTCAAACACCCAAATTAATTATTTACTTGTCTCCAAATTTTTTGGGATGCTACAAATACCAACGATCTAAAAAATTCGAACAAAATGAAAATGAACGCAACATACATAATACAACGGAAATATAATTAAAGAACATCGCATGTACGTGTTCAGATCAAAAGATCTTACTCACGGTAAGGGTTTTGCCCTTAATCAATCCACTAGTAATATATAATAAAGGGATTTACAACAATATACGCATAAGATCTTCATGATAACTCATAAATCAGAAACCAAACCAAAATCAAGAAAACTATACAGAGTACAACGCTCAAAATCCCGGAACAATCCCAACACTTTACCTTCAATCTCTCCCACAAAGAAACACCCCAAGTGATACACATTTACCGTGAGATGAGATCGAAAATGCCTTGTGGTCTTCATCTGTTCTGATCGTCGAGCGCCTTCCTCTAATCTAGCTCTTAGCGTGCACTGCTTTTCTTCTTGCCCGATTAGGGCTTCTATTCGTGCGTTGGGTGTGCGAGAGAAGTGTCTTCAACTGATTTCTCCAATCTCATCCATATATATGGGGGCCAAGGATATGAATGGGATAAATGGGTTTGACACAATAAGCTTGGGCTTGGGCTTGAGCTTGTTGGGTTGCAAACACCAATGACCCAATCTAACTTCTTTATATATAACCCAAATAACAACATATGATAAAATTGATATATACTTTGTTAATATATTTAATATCAAAATATAATACCATGTGCCATATGTTACATACATGAATTAATCAAATAACATATAACATATCAATCTATTTTGAATCACAATATTAACACTAAGAATTCACATATTATCGACCAATCATATTACTTAGGGATAAAAATTAATATTGCATTAAAAGTCTTTGTTAATGACCATTATACTCGATCACTACATTTAACTTTTTAGGAGCCTTTGGTAAAATAAGTAAGATAAAGTTATATTAAGATAAGGTTAAAATATTTTCTAGACTAAAATATAAAATAATCAAGATAAAATTAGAAAACATTACAAGATTTTTATCAAACTGTTTGTTAAATTTTTTGAATTGCATTGGAGGATATATGTATAATTTTTTCTTATCTATGAGTTTTAAGATATGTTTATTTAGAGGGGGTGAGAGATAAACATATTTGAAAAATATCAGATAAGAAATCACATAATTTATTTTTCAATGATCGTTAGATAAATTTAACAAATATATTAAAAATGACAAAATTAAAATGCTTTCTATATCTTATTTTATTCGATCTATATCTTAGTTAACAAAAACTACTTAAATAAACAACAGGCGGAGCTATGTTACTGCATTTAGATTTTTTGAATTTTTTTAGTATATATTGAAAATAAAATCTTAACAAAATTTACTATTAGTAGCCCGTATATTTTTGAAAAAAAAATTAGTATAAGCTTTAAATATTAAAATATTCGTTTTGCCATTATTGGTCTCCAAGATTTTTTAAAAACCCATTTTAATATATAATAAAATGAAAAATATTACTATTTTTATTGCCACCCAAAAGTCAAAATTCTATAAACTTAAAGAGATTTTACATCTAGGCACATTAAGATACTATTTAAGGCATAATTGTTCTGATGGTAAAATTTTTATCCTCCCAACCTTCCATCTTGCATTCGCCCCAAGGTAAATCACTTTAATAGGACAATGCTAATAGGGTTTTAATGCTAAAATTATCTCAAGTTTGAGTGTCTAGTTTATAATAACGAAAGTCGTTATATACTATACATGTTGCATGAAAATAGAAACGGAAACATTTTCGATAAGAAACGGAAACGTGGAAAGGGATATTTTTTTAAAAAAATAAACATAAATAGGGTTTGAAATAAGAATAAAAAACATTTTGAAAATGGAGAAACGGCTCCAATTAGGCGTTTTCATGCAACATAGTATATGTATTTAAATAGAGGCGGAGATATTAAAAAAATATTATTATTAGTAATTTATTAGAAATGATTTATAATAACGTTTTAAATCTGTCTCATAAATTTATGGATGGAGTAAGGATTGATTAAACCTCATTTTATATAGAAGAGTCTGTCAATAATACTTTAAAAATTTTAAACCAATCATTAAAAAAAAATTCCCAAGAACCCCAACTTTCCTCATTATTTAATTATAAAAAACTATGATGAAAGAAGAAAATTATTCAAATCTAAAACAAAGAGATATCATAATTGTCCCCTTTGGCTTGATGTAATACAGAAAAGAAAATTGAGAGGGAGAGAGGAGTTCTAGATGCAAAGGGCATGTGGATGAGCAAAATCATTTAAGTTACAACAATAAATAAGCCCCACAGGGCGTTGTTTCAAGGTGACATGCCATTAGCCTGTGTTCAACATCACACTTGAGTAGCCTAATACTAAATAACCACCCCCACACCCAATAAAGGGTAAAAGATGCGTTTCATATCTTAATGATAGAATTGATGCCACACCCAATAATCGTCACATAGTACCACAATTATTAAAACTTAAATCCCAACTCAAGATCAAAGAAAATCACTTTTTGATCAATGAAAAGTGATTTCCTATATATATATTATACAAGAAAAATGAGAAAGTGAATTCCTCCATCAAAATCAAGAGTTCACTTTCCATAAACATAATCCAACGTCTTCTCTTTTATAGATGTCACGACAATTTATGCACCTTCGTTAAGCTTCATCAGTGTTGTCACTACTGTCGTTTGTCAACTCCAACTATGTCATTGCCTGTGTCCTTCGACTCTTCATGTGTTATCAATGTTTATTGAGTCCTCTATGTCGTTGTTGTCCTTATCTATTAACTTCATCTTCGACTAAATTCGTCGTCGTTGTCTTCATCCTTCTCCACATGTGTCCGTCAAGTTCTACTTAAATTGCTAGTGGTGTTATTGTCTATGGCCAAATTTGGCTCTCTACATAGTCATTTATGTCCTCATATATCCAGATCATCCTCTTTGTATCCCCTTCTCCACCTAGGTCATCATCGCTTTCGTCCTGTCTACCTGTATCACTATTGCTATTGTCGTCCTCGTCCTCATCATTGTTTGCCCCTTGTTCGGCACTTTCTCTCTCTTTTTCTGTAATCTTTATTACTATTATGTGTTTATTATAATTTTTTATTTTTATGTCATAAATTTGATGATAAAAAAACAAAAATATTGTGTTTTTCTAAAGTGCCAACAAACACTAAAAAATATTTTCCAGCAGCATTTTTAAGTCATAGCCAAATAACCAAAAATACATTTCAAAAAACTATTTTTTGAATAAATTATTTTCCCTTCCATACAAACAAATGGAGCCTTAATAGTACTTACCATTCATAGACCATACACACCTTACAGGCAGGGCAGACCCCGAGGGTAGGCGACTGCCCTGGTCGCCTAGGGCCCTCTAACCATAGAAGGACCTTAACAAATTTAGTTCAGATTTTGAATATATACTTTAAATATATAATAAATATGTATTAAAATACATAATTTACATCAATTTTATTTGAGTTTAGTTGATAAAGTGGTGAGTTATAAATAAAAAATTTCTTAGGTCACTGGTTCAATTCACTCCATCAACACGTTTGAATTGTTTTACATTTTAATGTTTTTAAACAATAAATATAAATCTCACAAATTTTGTAAGGAAAATTAATACTTTGGTGAAATTTTTTATATTTTAATATTTTTTAAACATAATTTTTGTATCAAAATTTTATAAAAAAAATTAATGCTTTAGTTATTAGATCTTTAAAATTTTTAATTAATTTTTTTAAATTTAGAAATTATTTATATCAACCGTTAATATCATATTTGATTTAAAGTCTTAAAAATCTAAGACCCTAATAAAATTTTGATTTATAAACTTATTTAGAATCCCAAATTTTCAGGACCAGCCCTGCACAGAAGACATCGAACAGGTGCGAAAAGCGATGAAGACTGGCGTTGGTTTGGCGATCCATTGAGGAGGCTAGGGAGTTGTCTCATCTACTGCACAACCCAACCCGGAGAGGATGGAGCAGAAGTGGAAGAGCAAATGTTGGTTTGGTGGGTTACATCAGTGGAAGGAATGTCAAAGCTTTGA
Organism: Diospyros lotus; assembly: GCF_014633365.1. Lineage (NCBI taxonomy): Eukaryota > Viridiplantae > Streptophyta > Magnoliopsida > Ericales > Ebenaceae > Diospyros > Diospyros lotus. The sequence goes on from NC_068352.1 coordinate 28,776,240, forward strand.
TGTTAGGATCTTGGCAGGGAGATTGCTGGTGCCCCACCTTACATTACATTGCATGTCAGGTGGCCCAATTCTTTCTCCCCCTTCATTCATTCATTCATTCATTCATCATCCTTTGATTATAATTTACATGTTAACTCCCATTTAGAGAGATTCAATCTCTAGTCATAGAGAAAATTATTGTAACTTTTTGTAACCACCGGGGTGACCAATTGTAGACCAATTTGGTAACCAACTCAATTTTCATGAAATTAAATATAATTATACAGATTAATTCTTGGTACAACTAATAAAAACATAAATAAATGAGGGTATTCTAGTATAGTGAAGATGATGATTAAATTTTGAAGAAATGACAAGTGCCAACTTGATTTAGGGTATGGTACAAAGTGACATTAATGGGTACTGCATGCCCCATCTATGGGCTTAAAATCAATGATGTCCATTGGATTATATTACATTGCCGGCAAAACCCCATATGATTGTGACACATACCTTGAAATGTACTAACCCATTAATATTTTAATGTGTAATATTAAGATCTAAGACAACTTTCAGGGCATTGTTATTGTTACCTAATTGGCAAACTGTTTTGAGATCATTTGGCATCAATATATTCTAATCTTCATTATTAATGGCACAGTTGGCCAATTTATGCTTTCACTTGAAAGTGAAGTACCCTTCAAATTAAATGTATGAAAGAGAGATTAAGATGAAATATCCATTCATATATATTCCTAGCCGTTCATATGATCAAGACTAGTGAAATTTTAGTAAGCTTTTCCTTATAGTTATAAGCCCCCCTTTTATTTTCCAAAAGTGCCCAAGTCATATTTTCACATTCATGAGTATTTAACCCAAAGTGTGAATAATATTTTATAGGAGACATAATTATACATTAACTGTACTCCGGTGTTTTAGTCATTTCCAAATCTAGATTTGGACAAATCACATCAAACTAATACGTAATTATGTCTAATATATGGTTCATTGCATAAATGTTGTGACTTTTGAGCAATAATACAAACCCTTTTTGCGGGAGTTGGCGGCAGTATGATTAGCACATATGAACGTATAGGGCGGCACAAAGGGCAGAGCCAATAAGACCCACAAATTTTTGTTACAATTGGATTAGAAAAATGGCCATTCAATTCAAACCCATATGTGTATGCCAATGGTGTCGTACACCAAAATCCAAATCATAGTGGTGACCGTTGACCATTCCCCCTCCCCTTTCACTCAGATAGAAAACATTTTCTCGCCTTCTATGTTCTACTTTCCCGGAAAATTTTGTAAAGCCACTTTTGTCTCTTTGATTTCTTGCGATCTGGAAGCAAGGAAGGATGGGGGTTTGCTTTTCCAAATTTAGATACGTGTGATCATTCATTCTCTCTGTCTCTTGGGCAGAGAGGTTGACAAGATGTAGATTGTGAAGGTCCTTGAATTGGATCCCAATATGGATAATGCTTTGGGAATTTTGTTGAGTTTTTAAATTTATCTACCATTTAATTGATCGTTTTTTAATACTTTATTGTCACATTTTAATTGATGCAGAAAATATTAAATATTATTTTTTGTTAAAATTTATTTGGTTTTGAGGAATTTATTATATTTTTTGAACTTTTATCCTTCTAAAATACGAATGGAGATTAAAAATGAAACACTTTAAGCATGTTTTCTTTGTTGTTTTCACGTCCTCTTCAACTTTTGAATTTTTAAAATAATAAAAACATATTTATTTTCATATTTTCAAAAACCTAATTTCGAAAGTAAAAAAAAAAATTATAAATAAAACTCAAAATAATAAAAAATTATTTTGATTATTTTCATCACAAACATGTTTAAAATTTTTAAAATGCGAAAAACGCTACAGAAAAAAAAAAAAACTCGTTTTAGCAATCTCAAAACAGACACTCAAAATACAAAACTGAAAATGAATTCAAAATTCAAAACTAAAAATTAAAATATGAAGAAAATAGCCTCATATATTTTTTATCAAAAAATAGTGAATTTTAAGGAGGATTTATCTCCAACTCTAAAAAATTTATGATTCGCCTATTCTAGTGTATTGGGTGAACGAATAGGTTATGGATTAAAATCCGAGGGATTAACCCTTTAAATAAACATAAGTAATTGCTCAATCCCGTAAGAAAGACAAATTTAAACTCATAATTTTACAAATACCCAAATTATTGAATACTTGTGGTAAATCATCTATGCTTACCTCAAAGAGTTCTATAAATTTAAGTTAACCTTTCCTTTAAATCATGCTAACAAATCCTAATTTAAGTCACAAATTACACATTTAGAAAATACAAAACTTACAAAAGTAATTATATTTAAATAATTACTTATTAGAAATGAGACGTGAGACTGACAATGTTTATATCTAATAATTTTAGTATGAGTGTGAACATTTTATTTTCAATTCTTAATTTTTTTAATTTAAGATTAACTTAAAGGCACATGATAACCCGGTTGACCAGCTGCCAACGGGATCTAGGAAAAGATTGCACGGAAGAAGAGGGTACCCCAAAAGTCCAGAACCGAAGCTGTTTTCTCCGCTCTTACGGGCCAGATGTACACTTTTTAATACGGGTTGACGAATGCCCCGTCCACCTTACCTCTCGTGCTTAATTAATTTATCCATTTCTTTATGGTTACAATAATTCATTCAATTAAGCCTTCTACTTTCTCCCACCCCAATCGAGTGCGTCGGCATACAACTTTGACTTTTCTCGGACCAAAATGCCCTCCCGTTCCGAACCCCCGACACCTCCTCCATTTTCAACCCACCCCTGTTATAAGGTCAAATCTTGTCCTCCTAGTTCAACACCCCGAGGGCATCTTCGTCCTTCCATGTATTCACACCCGTGTAACCCTCCCTTGTTTTCATAAGAGCGTGTTTGGGGAGTTTAAAAAATAATGAAATTTGATAAAAATACATGTGGGGTCTACAACAATATCTCTCTCAGCTCGGGTACCAACACTCTTGAGGGATCGATGTGAGGATAGGGATGTAATTTATTATTTATTTTATATTTAATAGATTGTTCGTTTTTCTCTATAAAAATCTTTTTAGGATATAGTTATGTCATGTCTCTTATATTTATACTATTTTATGCCAAAATAAATAATACTTTCTCAAATTAAGTATATTTCTGAATCAAAATATACAGTACAATATATATAAAAATCAGTCAAACCATCCTTTCGTTTAATAAATACTAAAAAATAGTCAAACTTTGACTTTTCGTCTATGCATATAATTTTAAAATTAAATTCGTAAATTGCATAACATAACCCTACTATGGACATTTTGGTTCCCAATCCCTGGGGTCTCTACCCCTAATGAAGCGTAACCTCCATCCCCACCCACCAAACCCTTCATTCCACCTTATGATCCCGTGGTTGACTCGGGGGGATCCAACAGTGCGCAGCACAAATACATCACCGTCCGATCCAATCGGACGGCGCAGACATCACCGCCCGGCATCATCACGCCGACTTCTACGGCTGTAAGTACTCCAAGCCAGTACACACATCCGAGTTATTTCACAACAGAGGCCATGGGCCAGCCACGTCCATATATATAATAATGCCACCACCTCGCCTTTCATTCTCTATATCTCTCTCTCTTTCTCTCTCTCTCTCTCTCTCCGAATAAGTCCGAATTAATTCTCCAAATATGAGTCGCTTTCACCTCTTCCTCTTTGTTATCTCTCTCCTATTCCTTTCTCCGGCCACTCTCGCCGCCCGGCGGCACGTCTCAGCCCCCTCCGCAGGGAAGCAACAAGTCTTCCATTCGTCGTTCGGCTCGCCGGCAGACGCGGGCTTCGAGTACGAGAAGAGGAAGGTGCCGACCGGATCGAATCCGCTGCACAACAGGCGGTGATGATAAGCCGGAGATTTACGGTCTGTTCTTATACAGCGGAGATTAGTAAGTTATATATGGCTTTTGAATTTAGAAGATTGGTGATTCAGAATTTATTTCTCTCGAAATAAATTCTGAATCACCGAGAGATTTTGTACAGGACGTATAGAGGAGAAGATTGTGACGGATAATTGAAGTCCCGAGTAGGACTTCAATGGCGTCATTTGTCTCAGTTTGATTCCTGTAGAGTTTGTAGCTTTTAGAGTATTGGTTGATATATATATATATATAATTATATATAGAGAAGATGATGAAATTAAAGAAACTAGTTTACTTGATATGTTGAATTACTGTTTGGTTGCTAAGAAAATTCAGGAAATGCGTCAGAGTTCAAGGATATGGATTGGTTGCGTTTACAATTTGGAGTTCCTTATTGTTCTCAGCATTATCGTAGTGAAGTAAATTTATGATCTGATCGATCGTTTTAAGGATATCTAATGCTCTGTCAATCTCAGCTTGAATGTTTCTCCAAATCCGTGATCAGTTTTCTGTCAATGGAAGACAATTTCCGTTTCCTTTTTTTTTTTCTTGTTCCCCAGTTTTCACAATTTACTGCTGAATTCTCATCGACAGTCACTGTTTGGTTGGCGAGAACATTGAGGGAAGATTTCTCTTCCTGCTCTCAGCATTATCTGATAACATGATGGCAAATCCATGATCAATTGTGTGTCAATAGAAAAACGCAACCAAGAGTGATTCAGCCCGAGCTAAGGCCGAGTCGACTCACCATGATAACTCATGGACCCAAATTTAAATAAGGCGGTGTAAATACCCATTATTTCATACAACAACCAAGCACAAATAATTGCCCTTTGGGGCTAAACTAAAGGCGCGTTTGGCTGTCTCCCAAAATTAAATGCAGAGCAGGAAGTAGCAGCCAACATTATTCGATCCGAAAAATTTAGTTAATCTGATTTGGTTTTCTTGGTTAATTCTATTTGATTTCGAATTTTCAGAAATCTTGATTTCCAATTCGATTTTGAAGATTATATAATTCAAGTTTTAATTGAATAAGACTGAAACAATAATAAAAAATTATTATTACTTTTAAAAGATACCAATAAATTTGTACTATTTAGAAAATTATCATTAAATAAATATAAATTGATATTTATAACACCAGCTACAGTTACTGAAATAGCTTAAACTTTCTCCATATTGTTATGTAGTTTTTCAAAATTTCATTCAAATTAATTTAGTTTGGTTACATATAAATTTAACTAATTTAATTTTTGGAATCAAATTAGTTTTAACTAATCAAATGCTAATCCGGAAGAAGTGGCTCCTGCCTGGCATGGCGGAACCGAGTACCGATCTGATCAGATTCATGTCACAGGAGGAGGAAAGGAATGGATTTCGTGGAAGCGACACGCATTAATTGCATTGCCAAACGGAGAAGAGAGAGAGAGAGAGAGAATTCACAGAAGAAGCAGTGGCAGAACTTAGTAATAAATGAGCGTATATATAATGATTATGAAGTTGAAAGACATATGCCTTCCCAATTATATCTTTACCAGCCCACCCCACGCACGCTCCATTCACAGTGCGCTGCAGGGCCACCCCCCCCCTCTTCTCCTCCCCGCTGGCTGCCTCGTCTCTGTAAACCCAATTGCGTCTATTATTATGCGGATAAAATACTGGTTTTATTATTTCATAAAATTACAACTACGGTTAATAGAAAAATGAAAATTCAAACTAACGTTGGTTTAATCGTTATAATTTAGCTTCTATTTTTAATTAAAACTTTAGTGTTCATGATGATTGACTGCACTCTCACCCTGCAATTAAAACACAATAAAAACAAATCATAATAAAACTTTTATATTTTTTTTATTTTAGTGAGAGGTTTATACTCGCCAGTGTACGAGTGCAGTTGTAGTCCAAATTTAAATTTATATTTTCTGGATGAATCCAGGTCGTCCACTGAGAGATTTATTTATGGCAAAAGAAAAAGAATGTCACACACACGCACACGCATTTGGACAAATTGACAACAAGATTTTTTTATGGTTTTGTTTTTAGACAACAGATACTAGAAAATAAAGTAAGGCAAAAATTGAAATAAACATTAAACGTAAAAATATGAATTTGGATAGTGCTTGAGTTAAGACAATTTCAGTACCAACCCGTTGATTCCCAAAGTTTAGCATAAAAGATTAGCAACATTAATTTAATTTCAGATATGAGGGTTTGTTATTAAATGCAATTAGAGATGATGATAGTTCTAGGTTAAGCAATCCCCATACATGATATGCGGGATTCTAATTTAAGCAACTACCATAAATCCAATTACAATTAATATACAAAACAACTAAATTAATCATCCGGGTTTGGGTATGATAGCGTTTCCAGTTCTAGTAACTCTCATACATGGCATGAAAGCTCTAAGTTAGGCTTACGCTCCAATCCAAACCTAGTGATTTTTTAATAATTAATACACACTCATACTGAAATTTAAATTAAGGTTACTTATTTAAAACGCAGCTTTCTTTGGGAATCATTGGCGTTGGACACTGTCCTTGCCTTAACCCAAGATTAGATTTAGCTACTCATCTCCATTAAATTAATTGACAGGAATTTAAATGACATAATTTAAATAACAGAATTTAAATGACAGGAATTAAAATAGAAGAAACTAACCGGCCATTTAGGCGGTAGATAATTAAAATACAAGAATTAAAATTGCAAGAATTTAAAGGCATAAACTAACCGTCCATTTAGGCGGTGAACAATTAAAATACAAGAATGAAAATTGCAAGAATTTAAAGGCATAAACTAACCGTCCATTTAGGCGGTGAATAATAAAGTAATAATAAATGACATAAGAATTTAAAAGAAGAAAGGAATGAAGTAAGATCACAAGAGAAAATACTAAAGAAAATGAGAGAGAACAAAAGCAATTCTCAAAGAGAGAATTCTAAGGAAATAACTAAACTTTTATTCAAGAATAATAATCACACTTACAAATGCAATCAAGTGATCTATTTATAGGCCACAAGATGGAATACAAACCACACAATTTCAATTATTTAACTAGACATAATTATATCTAATGGGCACTCACACACTTAAAGTTAAATGGATTTTAGCTATAATACACACCTAATATTAAATGGATTTTAGCTAAAATACATACCTAATAAAGCACTCATAAAGTTAAATGGATTTTAGCTATAATATCCACCTAATAGTTAAATGGATTTTAGCTAAAAAACACACCTAATAAAGCTCTCACATACAAAATAAAAATAGATTTCTATAAATTGGTTTTTAATCTTCATTAGGATTAAAAATAATCCTTGGGCCTTCTCCAAATAATATTCTCCATGGGTTGCTCAAATTGGGCCTTAATTCTTCATGGGCTTGAATTCTTCATGGATTTGAATTCTTCATGGACTTTAATTTTTCATGGGCTTGATTTCTTCATGGGTTTGATTTCTTCATGGATTTGAATTCTTCATGGATTTGATTTCTTCATGGGCTTGAATTCTTCATGGGCTTGAATGCTTCATGGCTAAAAATAAAAAAAATAATTTAATATTATTAATAAATTATATATTATATATATGTATTACACATAGCACACATATATATTAGATTATATTATATATATAGTACATGCATGCATATAATGATGTATATGTATTATATATAATTTTATATATTATTATTATTTACTTTAGAACTTCATTTCATTTATCTTTCAATTTAAACTTGCATATAACCATAAAATATATATTAATATCTAATTTAAACCGTATTTAAGATCGAAAGAAGGGTATAATTATAACAAAATTTTTACAAAATTAACCACTAATCATACCCCCCAACTTAAACATTGCTAGTCCCTTAGCAATCAGACTATACACCTGCCAAACTTTATTCACAATAACTATATGAATGTAAAAATTTCAAATTCGAAACCAAAATGCATAAAATCGAATAAGTAATTTAGCATTCTAAATCAGATTTTTGGTTAAAGGTCATACAATCTCAGGAATAGAAATTAGGATAACTAACACACAGACTTACTCCCTCAAAGTTTTGACTTCAAATCTCACTATGAATATTCTCTCCAATAAAAAGGATTCCTCAGGTGTACACACAAGGGGGTGCACCGTTATAAGAGTAAATGCAGAACAAGTTCAAAACTCGGTGCCATCCCAAATACAAGGAACATATTTTCATGAAAGAACAAGGAAATTGACATAGCTTCATGATTGGAATAATGCTCTAGATGAGTAACTTCTGAATTTAAACATGATTCCCTACTCCAAACTCGAATTCTGAGATCACATGATTTATAGCATCAAAAAGGGACCAGAATGGGTTGTAATGGGGCTATAAGGTTAATACGGGTTGTCAAAGAAAAGGTAGAGTGTGCAAAGGGTGTGTCAGGATTTTTTTTTTTTTTTTTTTTTTTTTTTTTTTTACCATTTCTTTTGAAACAGTTATGCTGAATAGCTAAGAGAATTTTCCCCCTTTTTTCATTTTTTTTTCTTCTTTTTTTTTTCTTTTTTTCTTTTTTTTCTTTTTTTTTTCTCTTTAAATATGAAAATAAATAAACAGACTAATTCCCAAAATCACACCAAACGAGGGTAACGAAAGAAATTGTACTACAAATGGCTCAAATGGGATAGCAAATGAGGTTAATTTAAAGAAAGAAAAATGTTTAATAAGCTCAAAATGAAAGAAATTGATCCCTCTATCTGTTTCTACAAAACGATGATACTCAGTCATCTAATTCAGAGTTTGAAACCAGTCAAACTTATCCATTATCATACTAGACATTCAAAACGAATTGATATTTTGAAGCCATTGAAAAGATAAGATAAACAATAAAACATATTTAGAGTAAGTGTTATTTCACTCAGAATTAATGGTTATTAGGCTCAAACACTTACTTGGGTAATAGTCTCCACTTCTGTTGAGGGATCATACAATGTACTAATCAGCTAATTACTGCTACCTTTGACTTTATGACCGATAACCAATTTTTAAATTTTGAATCCCCGATGAATGCAAATTACTTATTCTAATGCACATACGTTTTCAAATAAGAAATCAATGCATCCATGTTTCGTATTGCAAACTTAGCCGGCTATCAGTGCATAACTTCAAAACTTTAGGAATAGCATTATTTAAAACACATAATTTTTTTTTTTTTTTAATAAGAGCAGATAAAGATAATCAAGTCACACAAGACTACAAACTAACAATAGCAAACTCACAGTTAAATATAAACCAGATGATTCATAATTAGACCTTACACCCCCCAACTTGAATTGCAGTAATAAATTAGGGTTGTTAGGAATACCTGTAACTCCACAAGTTCATTTTGCTGTGAACTGCTAAAACTTAAACAACAAATGAGCACACCATATATATATATTTATATTTTCACACCAAAATAAAAATTCCATGCAAGTCATAAGATAAGCAAAATGCGTCTCAAGAGTACAAAAAGTACTCCTTACTCAGCCACCTTATCAAAGACTTTGCTAACAACATTCCACAGTTTTGTTTTGTTTTTTTTTGTTTTTTTTTTTTTTTTTTAAGGAAACAACTAAGAAAAATCCTGCAAGGTGTACAATAACTAGATGCGTCTCAAGAGTACAAAAAGTACTCCTTACTCAGCCATCTTAATAAAGAGCATTTCTCACAGTGATAAATCTAAATTAATCGGACCCCTTTGGCGCTTGTTACTAATTGCCTTAGACCAGTCTATCCGAGGCTCATGAGGATCGTACTGTGGAACATAAGCATGTAATTTCTCTAGCAGCTTATCAATGGTGGATGCAGAAATGAGAATCTTTCTTGCTGAACGAGAAATGAACTGTTGGTCCACAGCCTGATCAAGAAAAGAGAGTAACCCATCGAAAAAATGGTTAACATTTAAAAGTCCAATGGGTTTGGTATGGAGATTACTCTTGGCCCAGGAGATTATACAAAAGATTTCTTCAAGTGTTCCAAAACCTCCTGGTAAAGCAATGAAGGCATCTGACTGATAAATCTTACAAGCCATGCGCTCAGACATAGAAGTCGTTTCTATAAGTTGACCGCGTGTAATCCCGGAAATATGTGGTTCAGCTAAAGGGATTGGCATTACACCTACCACAGATGAATTTCCAAGATGTACAGCTTGTGAAACATAACCATTCAATCCACGACTCCCCCCCCCATATACCAAATTAATTTTTTTCTCTCCTAATTTTTTACCAAGTTCGCTCGCTGCAAGTGCGTAACAAATATCGCTCCCAAGTTGAGAGCCACAAAGTACACATATGGTATTGATTCGACGAACTAACTGGCCTTCCATGTTTGTTCCTTTTGTATGTCCTGAAAAGAAGTTTGGCGATCAAAAGTAGCTATACAACAATTCAACAAGAAATAAATACAAACAAAAATCATGCGTATGTATAAGTAGTTGTGATTGTGGCTCACATCTTCCTCTGGTTTTACGTCCAGAAACGGCTTAAACACTTTCTATGAAGCGGGGATAAGCTTCCCATCCAATTTTCTTATAGATTGGCAAACAGGGTCATTTTTAGTCAGATTCCCAAGACTATAGCGTTGGTGGTCACTTCTGAACTGGGTCCATAAAGCAAGAAGTTCTCTTTGCACTATTCCACATGGATGCGTCTCAAGAGTCAATCGGATATCATCCAGAGACTCCTTACTCAGTCCATCCTTTATGAAACTAATTTTATCTTCTCGATTTATGGACGTAAACCCCACAGATTTGCATCGTGTGTTACAGGTCCATCGAGCACATTTGTAACAACCATTCACTCTTTTCGCTCTTCTTTTCTTCGCAAAACTACTCTTCCCTAAACCTGGAAAATGCTTAAAACTAGGTGAAGTTTCACCAGCTAATCGAACTTTTGCTTCAATCAGCCAACGAATATCTTCAGGGATGTTATTAAGCATCAACAGCCAAAGTCTTTCACACCTAGCAGCATAAATTTTTTTTAAATCATTCTGCGGGAGAGATGGATAGTACTTGTGAATTTTTGAGAGATAAAGATCCATTTTTTTTTTTTTTTAACTATACTAAGAAGAAAGTAAAGAACTATAAACTTTACAAAAGGGATGAGAGTACCTGATCGGAGAATAACACACAGGAGAGAAGATTGAGCTCAAGAGGGGTGACTTGCCTCATACAGATATGGAGTCTCTTATAGAGCAATGGGCATCACTATTCTACACTCGACTCGAGGCATGCCATAATTGCACCGTCAGACTTGACGTCGTTTAGCGTCTCATTTTTCAACATTTGGCAGTGTGCCTTTTTTTTTTTTTCAACGCTCGGCGCCTCTGTTTTCAACATTTGGCAGTGTGCCTTCTTTCTTTATAGGGCAGTGTGATTGCACTGCCCAAGAAAAGATGGCTACCACCAGCGTCAATTCTGTCTCTCTCAATTCAATTTTTGTTTTTAATTAATTTTGTTTTAATTTTTGTTTTTTTTTTTTTTAGGTAAAAATTTTGTAGACACCTTACCCCCAACTTAAATTGCGCATTGTCCTCAATTGACAATAAAAGGATAGAAGATAGGCATACCTGGCGGTCTTCAATACATAAACTTGTATGGAGAAATTTTATTTAGACTGCACATAGAGAAACACTAGTTAAGTAATGCAGAAAAGTAACAACTTATATATATATATAAAATTATTTTATTATATTTTTATTTTTATTTTTTTTTTAGAATTTTTTTTTCTTTTCTTCCAATTAAGGATCAAATGAGTGATTGCCCACCTAATCGTATAATATCTCCCATTCACTACACCACTTTTAAAGTTATTTTCAAAATTATATAAATTGATTTTTCTCATGAATGCACATATATATTTTGAAAATATATCGTCCGGAGGTGTTGGTTTTATTATATCCGCGTATGGCACATTAATTTGCACAAACATCTCACACGTGTTTGGTTTAATTTGATCCTCAATAATATCGACTAACCTAAAAGATAGAAATTGAGGGGTAAATGTGGATAAATTTATGATTTTTTCACATTTTGGCTCTCGAATTTTATCCTCTTCTTCCTCCCAGGTTTCTTCTTTTCTTACATCATTTTGGTCTTTTTCTTCCTCCAAGGCTTCATTGACATCTACCTCACTGTGATCAACCACTCTCTCTTCTTGCACCAAAGGGTGTACTGTCCTAGGGGCATCAAGTTTCTCAATTATTTCTCCATTCCTTAAGACAGTTACTCCTATGTCCTGCTCCTGACTTTCACTTTTGATGATGGGTTTTATTAATGGGATTTGGAGTGAGTTGGGATGGACAGGCTCTGACATGCTCAAAGTCTGTGTTAGCTGTGTCAATTGGTTCCTAATGTCCTCTGTAACTCTAATGGTGTGTTCTTGACATTTGGACATTTGTGCAAAAATTTCTATTTGGCCTTGCATAAATAGATTGAAGGTATCTTCTAAAGAACTCCCATGAGGGGGTTGATATGCATCGAATGTAGACCCTTCATTCGTTTGAAATGATTGAGGCTGGGAAAGGAAGTGCTCATGTGGTTGGGCTACAAAATCATTTTCCCATGAGAAATTTGGATGAAAGTGTGAATTAAGGTGATATGCATCAAAGTCCGAATGGTAGTTTTCCTCATGGTTCTGGTAATACATTCTCTCATAGTTGTGTGTGTGTGTGTAATTGGATTGACCATACAATACCTCCTTAAAAGCAGGTATTATAGGGCAGTCATCCGTTAAATGAGCTGAAGTCTCACACACAGCACACCAAACCTCAATTTCATGGTAAGTGGGTAACAAATGGGTAGTGTCTGATTGCAAATCAAAAGTGGTTTGCCTAAGAGGGTATAGATAATCCTTAAGAGGTCTAGACAAATCAGATTCAAAATGATAATTTTCATCATGATAAGTATCTTGTGCAGACAGATTGTAGTAATTTTGAGACATGAGTGTAAAGTTGACAATCCAATTGCAGGTAAAGACTCAGAATGATATGAAAATACTGTTTCAAAATTCTACCTGATCTCAGTCTCATATACAATGCACAAACAAAAATAAAGTAAAAGAGAAATAGAGTTACCGATTTTATCAAGAGATGCTTATTCTTTTATTTTTTTTTATTTTTTTTTATTTTTTTCTTTTTGTTTTTGCCTTAATCTCCCCGGCAACGGCGCCAAAATTTGACTGCACTCTCACCCTGCAATTAAAACACAATAAAAACAAATCATAATAAAACTTTTATATTTTTTTTATTTTAGTGAGAGGTTTATACTCGCCAGTGTACGAGTGCAGTTGTAGTCCAAATTTAAATTTATATTTTCTGGATGAATCCAGGTCGTCCACTGAGAGATTTATTTATGGCAAAAGAAAAAGAATGTCACACACACGCACACGCATTTGGACAAATTGACAACAAGATTTTTTTATGGTTTTGTTTTTAGACAACAGATACTAGAAAATAAAGTAAGGCAAAAATTGAAATAAACATTAAACGTAAAAATATGAATTTGGATAGTGCTTGAGTTAAGACAATTTCAGTACCAACCCGTTGATTCCCAAAGTTTAGCATAAAAGATTAGCAACATTAATTTAATTTCAGATATGAGGGTTTGTTATTAAATGCAATTAGAGATGATGATAGTTCTAGGTTAAGCAATCCCCATACATGATATGCGGGATTCTAATTTAAGCAACTACCATAAATCCAATTACAATTAATATACAAAACAACTAAATTAATCATCCGGGTTTGGGTATGATAGCGTTTCCAGTTCTAGTAACTCTCATACATGGCATGAAAGCTCTAAGTTAGGCTTACGCTCCAATCCAAACCTAGTGATTTTTTAATAATTAATACACACTCATACTGAAATTTAAATTAAGGTTACTTATTTAAAACGCAGCTTTCTTTGGGAATCATTGGCGTTGGACACTGTCCTTGCCTTAACCCAAGATTAGATTTAGCTACTCATCTCCATTAAATTAATTGACAGGAATTTAAATGACATAATTTAAATAACAGAATTTAAATGACAGGAATTAAAATAGAAGAAACTAACCGGCCATTTAGGCGGTAGATAATTAAAATACAAGAATTAAAATTGCAAGAATTTAAAGGCATAAACTAACCGTCCATTTAGGCGGTGAACAATTAAAATACAAGAATGAAAATTGCAAGAATTTAAAGGCATAAACTAACCGTCCATTTAGGCGGTGAATAATAAAGTAATAATAAATGACATAAGAATTTAAAAGAAGAAAGGAATGAAGTAAGATCACAAGAGAAAATACTAAAGAAAATGAGAGAGAACAAAAGCAATTCTCAAAGAGAGAATTCTAAGGAAATAACTAAACTTTTATTCAAGAATAATAATCACACTTACAAATGCAATCAAGTGATCTATTTATAGGCCACAAGATGGAATACAAACCACACAATTTCAATTATTTAACTAGACATAATTATATCTAATGGGCACTCACACACTTAAAGTTAAATGGATTTTAGCTATAATACACACCTAATATTAAATGGATTTTAGCTAAAATACATACCTAATAAAGCACTCATAAAGTTAAATGGATTTTAGCTATAATATCCACCTAATAGTTAAATGGATTTTAGCTAAAAAACACACCTAATAAAGCTCTCACATACAAAATAAAAATAGATTTCTATAAATTGGTTTTTAATCTTCATTAGGATTAAAAATAATCCTTGGGCCTTCTCCAAATAATATTCTCCATGGGTTGCTCAAATTGGGCCTTAATTCTTCATGGGCTTGAATTCTTCATGGATTTGAATTCTTCATGGACTTTAATTTTTCATGGGCTTGATTTCTTCATGGGTTTGATTTCTTCATGGATTTGAATTCTTCATGGATTTGATTTCTTCATGGGCTTGAATTCTTCATGGGCTTGAATGCTTCATGGCTAAAAATAAAAAAAATAATTTAATATTATTAATAAATTATATATTATATATATGTATTACACATAGCACACATATATATTAGATTATATTATATATATAGTACATGCATGCATATAATGATGTATATGTATTATATATAATTTTATATATTATTATTATTTACTTTAGAACTTCATTTCATTTATCTTTCAATTTAAACTTGCATATAACCATAAAATATATATTAATATCTAATTTAAACCGTATTTAAGATCGAAAGAAGGGTATAATTATAACAAAATTTTTACAAAATTAACCACTAATCAATGATAAACAAAAACTACAATATAACGACTAATTTATTATGCAGTTACAAAGTTTATGAATTTTTAGTGTAATTTATGTTTTCTAAAAATAAAAACAATTTATTATTTTTTATATAAATAAAATAATTACTTACATATCTTAAATATAAACGGAGTCTCATTGCACATTATTTTCGGTACTTATACAATTTGAATAGTTGATAAAAAAAATAGATCGTACTTTAAAACATGGAATAAACTAATTAAATTACTTAAATATTAAAATAAAATACAATAATATACCTAACTTAAAAGTAAAATACATTCAGTACACCTTAAATATTAATAAAAAATGAATTAACAGTGGCCTAATTTTATTTTATTTTATTTTATTTGTTCGGAGTAAAGTAAAGCTATCGAACTTGCCCTCCAAGGATGTTTGACGAGGGAAGGGGAGGCTGGGCCTCGCTGCTCGCCTTTTTCCAAAAACAATATTCTTAATATATGTTACTATTACATTAATTTAACAAATAATTTTCAAATGAATGAATAGGAGGAAGATGGTCATGGACCACGTCATTCTATTGATGACTCAACCTGCCCGGATCCCTGATTGTTTTGAATGAGTTAGAATAATATATATTCTTTTTCATGAAATACGACATATTCTTTTGTTTTATTACTGAAGAAAATAGACATCAGCTGTCTAATGGATGAGTGAGGTTAAAGATGTTAATTGTTTTTGGGTATAAGTTAAGTGACAGTTAAATGATATATTAATATTATTAATAAATTACGAATTTAATACTCGACTTAAACAAGAGTTAATAGTCCATCTGTCATTTACCTTTTTATCAAAATCAAGAACATAATAAAAAATTATGTAAGAACAGTAATCCCTAAAGATTAAAGATGTTAATCTGATATTTGAGGCTAAACTCATAGTCATAGAAGAGAAACGCACCCACACCCCGTATCCTCGATATATTATCATTCTTAACTGCCTAACACCCGCACAAACTGAACGTATATAAACACATACACATCAACCGCTCTCGCTCCAAACCTCCCTCGCCAATTACCCAAAGTCTAGGGAGAGATTGACGTTTGGATAGCGATAAAATGAGCTTTCTTGCGGGGAGATTGGCGGCCACAGAGGGCGCCTACTTCCTGCAAGAATCCAAGCACGCCGTCAGCCGTCTGGTCGAGAAGACCAAACCAACAAAACCACCCCTTTCACCTTCTTCTTCTTCGCCTGCTTCTCCGGTTGAAAACGGAGCTCAAGCCGATGTTCTTTCGGAGGTTCTGCGCCACTCTTTGCCGTCGAAGGTCTTTCAATCGCCCTCCGCTTCGTCTTTCTCAGCAGCTTCCAAGTGGGTTCTTCAGCCTCATTCCAACACCGTCTCCTCGGTCTCGCCCGACGCTTTGAATCCTCTCCGGGCTTATGTTTCTCTGCCTCGGGTCACATTCGGCCTCAAAAGGTGGCGATTTCTCTTCCTTTTGCTTTTTGCTTGTTTTTAGACTTCGGGTTCTTGAGAATTTGAGCCCAATTCGAGGGTTTTTGCTTAATTGAGGTGATCTATTTATTTGGTGATAAACTCGTCGAGAGAAATGGAGATCAAAGTTGCGAATTTTAGGGGGTTTGGCATTACTTAAGATGTTGGAATGAGTGTGCAAATTTTTATTGAAAAAGGTATTTGGGTTAGCTGTGGGCTGATTCTTGTGTTTGGTAGCTAAGAAATGTGGGGAGAGAGGAAAAACTCGAGAACATTCTTGTTGCATGAAAGTTGCTTATCAAACTTGAGATTGTTCGACTCTTAAGACTTTTGTGCCTAACTTAAGTAGGCTTTATGAGATGAGCATTCTGTTCCTCGCTGACTAACAAGTGTTGGAAATCAAAGAAAATTGATTTCTCTTTTTGGATTCTAATGTTTTGTGCAAACTTCAGTAGTTTATTCAGTTGATCTGAGTAGTCTGTTTGGCGACCGAGGGAATGTGGAGAATGAACTTCAGTAGTTTAAGACTTAAGTAGGCTTTGTGTAAACTTCAGTAGTTTACGAGTCAAGTATTGGACTTAGTCGAGGTGAACTATCTGCGGTAGGCTGGTAGCGGAGGAAACATGTGAGGTTAAAAATTTCCAATTCCCGCTGGTTGCATTTTAGGTCCTTGTAACTTTGTCTATTACAGTTTGAGGATGGATAACCATGAGGGTTGCGGTTATACTACCACTCTGCCAAGAACTTTTTGTACTGCAAACATTTAGTTCCTTTCTTGAGTGACGTGGGCATAAGTAACTGGGTTCTAGGAAGAGAAGGCCATGGATAGACATGGCTGATGAGCTAAAATTCATGTAGCTAGGCACAAATAGTGTGATTAAGGCTTGATATGTTGTTGTGAGAGGGATTTCCTTTTCTATTGTCTAAATATAAAAGAATTTGGTTCTTTGCTGATTTTCAGGCAAATGTTGAAACTGGAACGCACCACTTTTCACCTCTTTTTTTCAGTTGGGTAGTTTAAGGAGCACACCGAATGTAGGAGGCATATTTTGAATAAGCTTACTGATAGCCTCTCTTGAAAATTTTCTAATAGAGTTCTGTGGACACTGCACAGCTCATACTGAAATGGACAAAGAGTTTTCAGTGGATTTGATTGAAGAAACAAAATTTTGTAAGTAGTTCATATTGATGTTGCGCTATTGTTGAATTGCCCACTTTTTACTTGCAGGTGGCAGTTGCCCAGTGCAGATAACTCTGTTTTAGCATCAACTGCCAATGAACTGCGCCAAGACAGATACACCCCTGTTAATCCTGAGAAGTTGAAGGCTGCAGCTGCTGGGCTATCTCAAAGTAAGTATGCCCCTTCTCTCAATACTGTTCGTGTGGCATGTGTGAGCTTCAGTTCTGTCTGTTTTCTTTCTGGATGTCTTATTGCATTTGGCTTTATTCTGATAATCATTGTTAATGAACTAAATTTTGGGTGGTGCTACTTTTGAATTTCACTAGGGCAACAGCTCTCGGGTGTAATATATTTTTTTTTTCTTCATTTTAATTTTTCCATGGAGTAGCACGGTTGTGAAATATTAATACCTCTAACCATAAAATCTGAGAATGCAGATCTGATTCTCAGACATGATAAACACTGTGTAGATGATGACAAAAGTTAGATTTGTTTTTACTTTTTCTGTTCCTACTACCCTTGATTGGGACCAACAGTGGATAATGTGCTTCTGTTTCCTCTTTTAGATGAATCTCTGTCCCTATCATTACTCCAGAAAAGGTAAAAATGTATGTCATCTGTCATAGGTGAAGAGATGTTACTGTGTTAGGAAACAAAGTAATAAAATGATAGGTAAAGAGGTGAGATGAGTTCAACAGGGCATGCTTGTACAAGACAAATTTCGTAGTTGAACTGGATGCTATGTTATGCTTTTATTAGGCATTCACTGGTCCTGAGAACGTATTTGATCTGCAACCCTGTGAAACTTGTATGGTGATCTCATTAATAAAGCCTTGAGGTGAACCTTGAGGCTGTGTGGCTAATGAATCAACTTTAAGTTTAAAACAAATTGCACTTGCATATGATCTTAGATCATGACACAGTGTCTCATCAGTACTCTCAAACACGTGAGCACCAATTGCATGATGTCTATCTTAATCTTCTTGTTTTCTCCTACATTCTTCTCAAGATAGCTGGAGGTCTAGAATTTGTGTAGCTGACCCCACCTAGTGGGATTAAGGCTTCTGATTGTTCTTATTGATAGATGTTGTCACAAGATAGTGGATGAATTTAATCTTATGAGGTTTACTGTTTATGTTCTACTTCATGGTGCCAATGTTAGTGAAAGCCACATTTGGTGTACTACATGTTACTGAATGTTATGAAGGAAAAGACAAAACTTCCTAATATAGACATTTATATTACCAAGCTATCCAAAAATAGAGCCATAGACTATCATTTTGGGAGGACGTGATTTTCCAACTTTTTGCAGCTAGTTGCAGATTTCACACCCTGTTAAGCATCACCTCTTGTTTGACTGATAATGATAAGGAAGAAGTTGGTGAAGGAAAATTTTATTTGTAGGTTACTTTCGAAGTTCCAATTTATCAGTGGATGAACCCAATTCAATGAATTGAATTTTATGAAAAGCATACGAGTTATTGCTCTGAATCTGATCGAGTTAGAGCATCCTATAACTGGTGTTCTTTTCTTGTAAACATAGTTGCAAAGGCATTTGCTGTTGCTACTGCTGCTGTCTTTGGTGGTGCGGCCTTAATGTTTGGACTGGCAGCCTCCAAACTCGAGCTGCACAGTGTAAGTATAGATCTTTATTTCCTTTCCTCTTAAAATTTTTCTATAAATGGGTTTTCTTGTTTCATGTCACAATTTAGTGGCAACAATACTAAAGATTCTGTCTATTACATATTTGATAGAGCGATGACATCAAGACTAAAGGAAAGGACCTGGTTCAGCCAAAGTTTGAGATGTTAAGGGAGCAACTTATCCCCTTAAAAATCTGGGTATGTCACTTCTGGAAATCTGAACAGGATAGGTTTGAAGAATTCTGTTCTTCTTCTTCTTGTTTTGCTTAGTTCTGCTAGCTGCTTGGTTTGCGCGCAAAGCAAATTAACCCATTTTTCCTAATTTTAGGCTGAAGACATGTCAAAGAAATGGCATTTGGAAAGAGAGGAGAATATCAAAGAGAAGCCTATGATAAAGGAACTTTCTAGAATATTGGGCACAAGGACACCCAATTGATGCTTTGAACTTTAAATATGAGAATGGATGTGTAAAAGGTGTAGTTATCTATAGGTTTTGCTGCAAAGCTTCAAGTGAAAGGAAATCAAAATTGAAATAATGTTTGTTTTTGTGGTGTGAAGTGTGAACAGATGTGTGAATAAATTGCTTCCACTTTCTCCAGTTGTTTTAAGGATCTGTGCAGTTGAGAGCTTGCACCAAATGTTATGCAATACGGTTAGGAATGGCAATGCATAAAGAGTATCTTAATTTCTTCCTGTCAATATTTACCCGTATCCTATCTCTAATACTCTATTCATTGAATAATATATTGTCTTCCGTATTTTCCCTTATTACGTAACAAATCGTACTTGAAAATATTGTGTTTTAGATTAGGGTGGTTGTTGAATATTAGTTTTTAATTTGACTAAGTTAAATTTCAATTACGAGCTGTCAAACAAAAGTAAGTGTGGACGTAGTAAATAACTAACATTGGCTTAGGTAGCAAAAGTAGGTGTGGACTTAATCGGCAGCCAATAACTAACATTAGTTTGGGTAGGTTGCTTGAGCTTGGTTTTGTATATATTATTCAAAATCCCCATTCTATTATGTTAAACAAAAATGTGTGTGTGCGCGTGAGAGAGAGAGAGAGAGAGGGAGAGGAGAGAGATTTATAATGTTGATCAAGTTTGGGTTTAGGGATTTTGTACCCATCCTCCCTATATCTTTTGGGCATGTTTTTCCCGTTTACATCCTTCCTGTCAGGCAAAATTTTAAGTCTATACTCTCTTAAAATAGACCAAATTTGTTGGATACTTGTTGGGTTGGGAAAAAAAATTGACATCCTTAATAATTACAATGATATTTTTCTCCTCGGGCTGAAATCTTGTAGAAGTTTGTAACCACCTCTATTTTGAGGTTCAAATAGCGAAATGGACTAGCAATGATTAACGGGCTTCTGATACATGGACAAGAAGGATCTCATCTCCACAAGGCTACCAAATGAAGAATCTGGCCACCATTGCAATAGAAGCTGGAATTAGTTCTTAATGTGAAAGTTCACGAAACACTCTTACTCTCAGCCCTAGTTTTCCAACCAGCAAGCATTCCTGATCTCTCCGCCAAAGGCATGTTTGGCTGACTCATTTTGTAGTCTAGACCAGCACCATATTTCCAAGCCTCCAGTTGTCTCTTCCATTTGTATTTCATCTCAAGTGGAAATGAATCTATCAATGGCCTTCCAAAATTTCCAAACTTGTTAGCAGCCCAGAAAATGGGAAAATTAATGAAAACATGCTGATGAAACTGTAAATGGAACGAACCTTTCCGTTTGTGTTTAGAATAAAACCGAAAAAGAGATGTAGCTGATGAAATTGTTACCTAATTACAGGGTCGAGAAAGGTTGAAAGAAATGTATAGTAACCCAGCATGAGGAAGTGTCCTGACCAGTCAAGGAGCACTGGAATGCCAACCTGAAAAATGCAACCAACATAAATGATCGCCCCACAAGAACATGAATTAGTCAATTTTGACTCTTAGTTCGGCTTTTCAGTTGCCATAAGGAGATGCCAGATATAATTCCTAGTCGAGCTCTCAATTAAATCTGCTAAGAGGGCCAGTCTCAGTAGCAACAACAAGGTCACGAGTTCAAGTTGTGAAAACAGCCTGGCAGAGCAAGAAGACACATTGAAGAAACGTTGTGGGAAAAGAAAGAAGACACCGTTTACACACACTTACCTGCTTGAATATTGAGGGAATGATTTCAGGTTTAGTTATCATCACCAGGCCTAATGTCTTCACAAGAGGCCCAAACTGTATAACATCCTGTATTGGCAAAGAGAGATCACAAAATAATCTGTATTCCCTTGTGAACTTCTTCTTGTAGGAAATGTTTAAAGACAGGTTAAAAACTAAAAATGGAAGTGACCTGAAGAAACGGTCTTAGCACCGGATCACCCAGCCTCTGGTGAAGCGAAACAAAAAGGGGTGAACCGTAAGCATTTCAGCAGAAAAGGGCCTTCCGGCATTTCTAGTGGGAGCTCTATTTTAAAGCAATACAAACATACCTGCATACTCCGGAAATTGAGATAAAGAAGTTCACTGATGAAGTCTGGAGCAACAACGGGTTGTTGCTTTGCCGACATTGCTCTTTGAAACAACCATGATGCACTTAAATTCGGCTGCAAATATGCTTTTTTCATTAGCCGATAATAGGAGAAGCCACATAATTGTTAGATATCCAGGAAAAACTAACCATGTAGGGATTCAGCAGGGACAAGTTGTCAGAGTCCAGTAAATCTCCTCGTAGTGCTTCTTGTATTCCTTGACCCCCATCGAAAATGAAGATGAATTACGATGAAATCATGAGAAAGTGAACCCATATATGTGCAATACAGTAAGGATCATTTGAAGCAATAAGATCAAAGATGAATTTAAGTAATAAGATCAAAGATGAATTTAAGTGTTCTGGAAATACACCAGATTCGTGTTATTTTTGTCATAATTCAACACTGTAGAAGATAAAAGGCAAGTGAGCATACCAGTTGACAATCTCCCCAAGTGTCTAGTCAAGCTGCCAAAACCACCAAATGATACTGGTGACTGTATGCCACTAGCATCGCCAAACTGCAACGCGAAACATCATAAGACTTGTACATATGATTAGTATAAGAGCAAATAACTGAATCTTTAAGAGGGTTTGCAGAACACCTGAAGAACACGATCAAAAGCTGCAGGCAATGGACTGTGAAGTCAAAACCTCCCAATTAAGAAGAGAAAGGAATCATATTAAATGGGTATATATGCCTAAAATTTCTGTTAAAGTGGTTTAAGTACAAGGAGACACTTGCATGTGTAATTGATATACTACGGCCAACCCATGCCTCAAAATTTTACAACTAAATGCATGCGATGAAGCTTGTGAGTGGCATATTTTACCTGTTACGGTATGTGGGGAAAATTCCAAATATAACTCTCAAGATCTCCAGATCGTCAAGAGGGACTCCCTGTGAATTTTAAGAACACCATACTTTCAACATCAATGTGAATTTACTCGGCACGGTGGGGGAGGTGATATTGGACCTTATTCTGGATACAGTTGCAGTAATAATAGCTCAATATTATCTCGTTGCAGGAAGAAAAAACAGATTGAAATGAAGTGAAGGTAAAAGTGTTTTTTAGAAAATTTAAATAATTCCAGTGAGAAGTTTTTCTATATGCAAAAGATAGTAGTCCAGACTTGAAGCTACGAATTACATTTCAGCTGAAAACGGAGATCCACTGCTAAGATAGCAAACGGCCACAATTTTAAATAGTGCCTTGTGCCCCAAACTACTAATGTATATTGCAGTAGAAAATGGATTAAATAGGCACCTAAATTCACAACAAAAAAATCTAGTCTTAGTTGTTGTTGTAGCAATGCCTTTGTCAAGTAAGGTAATGCTTCTTTGATCTGAGCATTACAAAGAGAATCTCACATTTCTATTGGTCGGACTAACCAACAACCAGGTAAGATAGCAGTGTACGGTGTATCTGTCCAATACTCCACTGGGCTGGCAGAGTTTTAGCCTAAGCTTGGGTATAAATCTCGATCGTCAATATATTCCTATGTCGTGCTACAATTTTAGATTCATTAAACATTCATCTAGGCATCCTCTGACTTTTAGTCCCCTTGTTACTAGCAAATATTATTTTTGGCTGGGAATGGTTTGGTCCAAAATGGCCAATTCTATCTAAACATTAGAGCAATTAAAAAGAGAGATTCAACATCATATTTATCCATGAGAATATAATCCACTGACCAACACAGATATTTATATAACATTCACTTCCCTCGGCTTTCATGTATACTGATGCTTCCTTCTTCAAAGAAATAGTTGAACTTTAATTTCATGAATAAATTATGAAGTACCAGAATGAATGTTCTTTAAAAATGACAAACAGTAGAGAGCATATTCAGAAAATTGTGTAATGAAAAACAATTTTTTTATAGGTTACAGAAATAAAAATGTAAGAACAAAAAAAGAAGCTCATTTGGGTGTGAAACTTCACAGAGATACTTTTGACCAAGTAGAATCATGACATCTTTAAATGCAGACTAAACTACCAATATACAACCTGATAATTAGGCATCAGGTCCCAGTAGTCTTCTAGTAATTCTTCCAATTTTGGGCATCCTGGTTGAGGATCAACATAAGTAAACATGTAAGTTGTTCGATCCATAGAACCTGAGCCAGCAGGGAAGGCCTGTAAAAGATTCAGAGACAGACCAACTTCAAAGAAAAATATTCCATAAATGGAAAAAATATTATGCAAATACTTCAAAGAAACAAGATTGCAGTAGATAATCAATCACCTCCCAAAAATATTGTACTTGTGAGTTCCCAACTTTCTTCACTGCAGAACTACTAAATATGACATCGCTTATAGAGTTATCGGTGAATCCACGACAACAAGAGCCAACAACAAGGCAAACACCATCTGGCTTCCTTCCACCTCTTACCTATGTAAATCACATTGCATCAGAAGCAGTTCCATAGGCATACAGAAATTACGTAAAATGAATGCTACTAAGTGATTATCTTGCCTATACAGGATGCTAGGAGCATAGATAGAATTAAAACTCTCTCTTGCAATCATCAGTAAAGACTGGCTGCTGTCACCCACCAAATCTGAGATCTGAGGCTTGACATCTGAGCTCTAGCCATTGCAGGAATATTGGTCCTTGGAATGTATCACTACCTATTACAGCTATACTATATTGTGACAAAATGAACGGTGAAACAGAATATGAGACTTAGCTTTACAATTTTCCTTATTCAAGATGTAGAAACGGGCCATGTCTTGGTAGGTTAAAGGCCTTCTCTTAACATTCTGTCAAAGCTAATTCTTAAATGATTCTACTGAGATATCATACAATGTAGTGCTGCATCCTCTTTCAATGTTCTAAACAATGTAATCAGAAACTACTGTTTCTGAGAAAACTTTCCCCAGTCTTTCATTAATTATTAACCAAACATTGAGGAGCATTATATTTATCTTATTCATGCATCTCGCACCTAGAGGCAATATAATCCAACCTCAGAATCTATTGCAAGATTGAGAAGTATGACTGTAGTACTTATGCAAAACCAGATAGAATATTACCTGTTTTACCACTGGGGAAAAATTTCCCATTGCATCAATAATGAGTCTTGATGATAAAATCTTCCCTTCCTCCAGTTGCAAAACCTATAGAAAAAAAGGGTAAGAAATGGATTTGATAATACATGAGTGTAAAATAAATATTTTTGAACGAATATGAGCAGCATCTACAATGTCTTTTATCTCTTAAAATCATATTCAGTACATTTACGGGTGTAAACCAGCTGAGCTTTGTAAACGGTGTTAAAGCTCTATTAGTTTATGTTCATGAACAAGCTCATTTACCTTTTATTTAAAGTTCATTATTGTTCGTTTATGCTAAAATATATATTATATATAATATAATATAAATATATAATACAATATAAATATAAATTTATATATATTATATTAATCAAACAATAACGAACAATAAAAGAGCATTAAACAAAATGTAAAGGAGTTGGTTCTTCAATATAAGCGAGCTTGTTCATGAAATAAATGAACCAAGTCTACTAGGTTTGAGCTCAGCTCGTTTATTAATCGGGCTTCAAAATCTGGGTCCATTTTGTTCCATTAACTAACAAACGAACATTAATGAGCTAAAGCTGAGCTCATTCATATTGTTCATCAAACGTATTGGTTCGTTTATACCCCTAATACATTTCGCTTGAGGGTAGTTCTTCACCAAGTGTTACAGACCAATAACAGGATTCAATCTCTGCTCATTAGAACCCGTGTCTTTACTTAAAGAATGGTGGTATGAATGATGATTGATAATATCCATGTGGTTTTAACAGCTT
Source organism: Diospyros lotus (assembly GCF_014633365.1). Classification (NCBI taxonomy): domain Eukaryota; kingdom Viridiplantae; phylum Streptophyta; class Magnoliopsida; order Ericales; family Ebenaceae; genus Diospyros; species Diospyros lotus. The sequence goes on from NC_068352.1 coordinate 28,802,033, forward strand.
TAAATTGTTATAAGCGTCTTCCTCAGATGTTACCCTAGAATCAGCTTTATCTTCACTTAACCCATGTTCGACATTTCAATTGGTACTTAGTCCCATAACACTAGTCTTAAGATTCTTTGATATTTTCTACTTTATCCTTCCAACTTATTCCATTTATATATGGGGGAATCATCTTTGCTACATGGTTCTTATGAACAACCCTTTTTCCAGTTTCTCAAAAATGTTGGCACCAGATTTAGATATTAATTCTATATTATTGTAATGGGAATGGTCTTATTACTGAGCCAACACTATATTTTTTATTTAATTTTTTGTTTCCTACTTAGTACTCGCACAAGTGTGTATCCTCGGCCAAGAAGCATACAAGCAACAGCTCTTCTACTGAAAAGGAGGCAATCCAGCTGCACTTACAAAAACGTAAACTAACTTAGGCGAGTACTTAGATAGAAGGTCTCTTTCCTTTTTCATGATTTCCTCAATTTTTTTATTTATTTATCAGTCATTCTATTGTTATTGGGTAAAAGTATGTCCCCTTTTGCATCTATTATAATTCTTTCTCCACAAGTATTGTAATGGGAATGGTCTTATTACTCCAAAGAAATCTATAGTTTTTCTTTTTTAAAAAGAAATCAAAGAAATAATTTTTTTAATAAAAATTTTCTATCTCCAAAACCAAACTTCTCACGCAATTGCTATCTTTTGGAACCTTTCTTGAGCTAATATATTTCCACGGAAATTAACAAAAGTCAAACACCACAATTCTACTTCCTCAGCTTTAGCAATCTTACAGCTGCATCCTTGTATATGGAGATGCTAGAAACACTGGAATCCTCGAAGATGATTCCACTGAGGGAATCAAAACGTTTTCTCATAATCTCTATAAGCTTTGCGGGCCTGTAATGACAAAGAAGGGAAAAAATCAAAGAAACGCATTGAGTTCTAAAGATAGAAAGCAGAGAAAAGAAAAGGTGTGGCGAGGAACATCTGCTATTTGTATGCTACTAAGCTCTGTGGTCAAACCTGATTGAGAACAAAAGGTGAGTGCATTGAGCATCATGTGACAGTATATCAGATGGCAAATGAAGAAAATCCTTAGAATACACAAATAGTAAGAGGACACTTGATGGAAAAAGTTCAAGAAAGAATTTATCCTATATCATGAAGACAGCTGATTCTTATTGCTACTCTCACCAATTTTTGGTGATTTGTATAGAATCATCACAAATAGTAAGGTGTCGCTGTTGTTTACTCTTTACTGTGAGAAAGAATAATAACCAAGTGCAGCTGCATGGGATAACCATTCACCTAGAAGCAAGAGGTCCCGCAGCCACACTACATATAATGTGGTTTCAACCATATGAAATAGCTGAATATTCAGAGCTTATTAGTACAGGAAGTAGAAAGCTCTAATCAGGTCATAAAATTGGATGCAACTTTTTGAAAGAGCAGTGAAAGCCTAGGTCTGCATTGCAGAGTATGTCCCTGGATTATCAGAAATTTTGTTTCCCAAGAGAATTTCATTAAGCAACTTCTAATACCTTTAGCTAATAGCTTAACCACCAGAGTCAATAGGAAAATCAAGTGATGACATAATGCACCCATTCAAATGCTCTGTTAATCAATAAAAAAAGCAATGATAAGGTTGCTCATTTGTGACAGAAAGGCCATGGGTTGAAGTTGTAGAAATAGCCCCTTTTTTTTCAAATACATATAGCCAATTTAACTTGATAATTCATTCCTATATATTCACATAAAATAAAAAAGTATATTCAAGATAGAATTTGTGCGATTAGCATTTCTGCACAAAAAATAACTGAATATAAAGTCTCAATTTGATGATGAGGTTTAATTATGTCTGCTACTATAAATCATCATCTGTACATTCTATGCCATTATTAAATCAAGTTTATACATATTCATGCACCAACACATTTAGCAAAGTGGGAAATCCTGTAGGCAGAAAGCATGAAGGGCAGCAAAGATGTTTTTCCTATATTTGGTGCAGTCTCCTATTTGGAGTTGGTAAAGTTATTATTCATATGCATTAGGGGAAAAAGCTCCTGAACTGTCATTACATTATGAGAAAAAAAAAACATAAAAGAATAGGTTCTATAATCTCCAGCAGTATATTTTGACAAATATGAAAACGGCTATATAAATACTCACGATACACCAAGATTGAGAATATCTTCAACCCAAATCTCTCCCTTGCCTTCAAATGAACATCTGTTCTGGAAAGATCATAAACAACAAAAGAAAATATAAAGAAGCATAAATCATCAAGGAAAGGGAAGACATATGCAGATCAGAGCTTCCTACTGGTGAAAAGGACATTTGAACCCCATGCAAGGAGAACTCCCGTTTTTATAGAATGGGAGAAGATCTTGGGATGAGCCATATGTCACTGAGACTTAATTAAGACCCAATAACTTGCAGCTGATTGTTTATATGGGGTTTACTGTTCAAGGATGGGTTCAACATATTCCTCCTACCTTGAAGGTTGTCCTCAATATATATATGTATATAGAGAGAGAGAGAGAGAAAGAGGGGGAAGATATTTGAACCTCAAAACACCCTACAATAACAACAATAATTTCATGCCTTAGTACCACTAGGTGGGGTTGGATGGACTTTGATAAAATGGTTTATAGTGCAGAAAACCTATTTTTCTGCAATGTATAACCATCTACCATCATACTTGTAAGACACATGAATGTTGCATGGTCATGTATAAGTTTTTCATTTTTCTTTCCTCTTTCTAGATAAGTTTCATGGGCATCTATAATAACCATGCTTTGCTCGTACTTGCCATTCTGTGTGAAACTCAATTTTAATATAGGCTCGCATATGTGATCCAGGACAGCAGAAAGATTACAGAAATTGGAAGAGAAGAGAAGAGAAAATCAGGGAAGAGAAATCTGGGGAAGGATTTCACATCAATATGCCATGGGTTTGATGATGATTTATTGGCATTACAAAACTATGTTGTTGGGATTGGTCAAATTTCCAGCAAAACTATGTTGTTGGTGCTGCAAAAATAAGTCAACACAAGATCTAGCTTCACGGAAGCTAAAAAGCCTTTTCATCAATTTAAAAGTTATGAAACATACGGGGTTGAATGTTGCCGCTATAGCTTGATCAATATCATCCTCTGCTAAAATTCCAACTTCAACAAGTTCCAAGAGCTCTTTTCTTGATATGTTCCATTCTTGCTCCCTCTGATAATTAATAATCAAAATAATTCATCTCTTAGTGCAGCTAATAGTTATGCATTCTCCTCAAATTATCTTAGAGAACAGATTCCATATTGCACACACCCCTTTTAGTATATTCCTCTCCACAATGCCCACTCGAAGACCTTTGCAACTCAAAGCCGTGGCAATGAAGATACCTAAGGTACCTCCACAAACAATAACATCAAACTTTTCTACCGCTTTACCAGCCAGATCAGATTGGCTAAACAAACCTGGAAGACTTGAAACTACTTTCTGGGGTTCTTGAACAACTGCAACATAAATTCAGAAACTCACACAATATGTTTTACAACCTCACAAAACCACTATATCTCATAAAGAGATAACTAAGGCATGTTTACCTGTCCGAGCAGAGCATATATTCAACCATAATTTGTCCAACCTCTTCAAAGCATCATATGAGTATGCCCCTCCAGCACCACCCACTTCCCCACTTACCGAAATACCCTCCATTATCCTCTACAAAAACGAGCTAAGCATTATAAGCAACATGAAACAACTACAGCCAATTGAAAACAACTCTGCAAATTTGAATCCACGCAAGATTTATGGCTTCATATTAAAACTGCAAGTTTTTAGTGCAATTGTTGATTATATCTTAGGCATATCTTTATTTCTTGTATACAACTCTCTATAAATAACTCCCTAAGAAAGCCACATACTTCATACAAATGAATACAATATTCATTGTTTTGAGCCCCTGTTTCTTCTAACACACGGTATAAATACACATTCATATTCATGTTTGAACATATAAAATATGTAAAAAGGGGGGTCTTCCAAGAAATGGGTACCTGGGTTCTGGAAGGAAGGGCCTGCAATTGGAAGGAAAAGTTCCTTCCTCTGCCAGTTGGTGGACATACATAAGGGCAATGAGAAATGCCATTGTTAAATGGTGGGTGTTGTTGGAGATGAAGCTGAATCACAGCCATGATTCTGCATAAAGTGGGTTCTTTCTGGGCAATTCCTACACGAAACAACCTCTGATATTTCTCGTCTTATGATAAGCGATGCTGTTGGAGAACGGAAACATGAGTTCAGGTCTTGGACACGTTTTTTGATGTCCTTATCCTTATTTTTCAAGGGCAATTAGTGGGAAAAAGATGGAACTTTGAGGTACTTTGGTAATTACACAAAATAGTAGGGGCCATTTTGTTATTTCGCCGAAAGATATATACAGGGATGAAGAAAAAACCCTGTTGATTTGCCATTTTCTGTTGTTCAATCTGGATAGAGTGATGATAAACCTGTCTCTTTCTTAGGGTTTTAGAACATTTCTCAGAGTTTTCTTTCTGGGTTTGGCACAGTGAAGCCATCAAAAGAATCCAAGCAAGAAACACCAGGGACGCACTTCTTACTCACTGTTCGAGTATTCTTGTGCTGTATTTGTAGCCAACCATCGGTGAGTTTTCTTTTCCTCGAACTCCTATTTGTGGGATATTTTTTTTTTTTTTTATTTGAATTTGTGGGATATTGGATGAAGTCTCTTTGAGAATCCATTTTCTTTTGTTCAAAAGTAATTAATGGTTGTCGACTTAGGGTGTCCTCGGCCATTGAAAAGGAGGGGGGAAAGTAAAATAAGGTAAGTTAAATAGTGGTATTGAAGCAAATCTGTGAGGGGACCTACTCTCATTACCAACTTGAGTTTGAAACATGCTTGAAATTCTGGATGTATTCAGCAAAATCTATGTGTTTTCCTGGAATGAAATGGTGATACTTCAAGTGGCTATCCTTCAATGGGAAAACTAATGGCATGGCCAGAAGATCTGCACACACCCATTATTCTGGGGTAATCTTGCCCAGCATATAGTTCTGCATGTTGACTGGAGGGGAGGGACCGTTTAGTTGGGTCCAAGTAGATCTGCACACACCCATTATCCAATTGAATACTAATTTGGGTTTGAGGAACTATGCATGGTTCTTCCTAGAATTAAACTGCGCGACGTTTATTTTTTTTCACTATTGATAAGAACTCATTTTTACTACCCTTAAGTGTGTACTGTGTAAACTCGCTGGGCATGCGTACTAAGTAAGCACTCCAAAATTTGTCTATCGATTTTTCCCCAGAGAGGTATGAACTATGGTTGGAGAGGAGACTACCGTGGTCTTTTACCACTAGACCAACCGTCGGTTGGGGTAACTGTGACAAGTTTTTAAGGAAAAGTTCTTGCTTTTAGTCCATCATGGAATGAGGGTCCATTGCTAGGCAAGCTATTAATATCTGCTCTTGAGATGGCTGCTGCATGGACCCTGAAGAATGAATTCGGCTGAAGCTTGTGTGCTGTCTGTCTGCATAAAAGTTAACCTTGCAGAAAAATGACTTGCAAGAGCTAGCAGTTAGGTAGTTTTACCTTTTTCAGTTTAGCATTATTCCTAATGTTTCTTACTTTTTATTTCATTTTACTGTCATAAAGAAGTAATACTGATTTCGATGAAAAATGTTAGGGTGCGTTTGACAGGGGTGGAAAATGAGGGTGGAATTCATTTTCCACCCAAATTCCAGAAAATTCTATCAAACAACTTTTTTTTTTTCATGGAATTCGAATTCCATTTTAGTTAAAAAAGTGGAGATTTTTCTTGAAATCATGAAATTAGAATTCCCAGGGATGGGGTGAGAATTGAAATTTCATTCCACTTTCCACCCTCCAATCAAACGCACCCTTATACAAACCTGAATGGGAGAAATCTAATAACGTTAATAGAAACTGTTCGTCTAAATGATCGATTCTATATTTGACACCGTTGATTTCTTTAAGAGTCCAATCTAAGCAAGTAATGTTTGTGTAATGGTGCAGCAACAGACCAGTCATGGCAAGTCTAATAATGGCTCCAACGTTTAGTTCTTTTGCAACCAAAAATAGAAGCAAAGATTGTAAAAAGTCATATAGAAGAGGTGGAATGTGCCATGGTATAAAGGCAATGAAGATGGAGAAACCCTTGGAGGAACTGTACAGTGTGAGGGTGGAGAGGAGAGTATCACCGGAGCGACTAGCCGAGCTGGGGGTTGCACGATGGTCGATATGGAAAACCGGCAAGTGCAAGTTGCCGTGGGATTGGCATGTGGACCAGTTAGTTTACATCGAAGAAGGGGAGGTGAGGGTTGTGCCCGAAGGGAGTGAGCGCTTCATGCGGTTTGTTGCGGGCGACCTTGTTCGGTACCCCAAATGGTTCGAGGCTGACCTCTTCTTCAATGGCTTCTATCAGGAACGTTACAGTTTCCGCGCATATAGCGATGATGACTAGCGAATGCTTTATGTTGATGTTGTTGATGCGTTATATTCTTCTTGCCACTTTGATCCTAAAATGCTTGTGCTTTAAGCTTGTGGCTTGAGATTCTTATAGAAATGGTATGGCGCGTCAATGGACGATTTATACTCTCCTCTGTCATACTGTCAATCCCATGTGCTCGTTTCCCCCTTCTTTTTTTTCATTCGTTTTGTAGTAACATGAAAACTTTCCCAAACAAGAATGGGGTAGGTGATGTGATGATATTACCTCAGAAAATGTTCAATTTAACGAAGATTTTACTTCATACGTTAGCTACGATAATGTGATAATGGTTCAATCATAATGGTTTTTTAACATAGGAATATGTTCAAATTGAGTCATGAAAATCAGCTCTATAAGGAGAATGGCCATGTAAAGCTCTTCAATTGTGTTCTTTGCATGTAACTTGGCTGCAAACAGTTTGCTTGACGCACCAATTTCTCAACTCTAAGCACCACCACCGAATCCATTTATCATGGCCTCTAAAAGGATTAGGTTTAGCTTATTGTAACAAAACAATGAAAAATAAATGCAAGGAAATGGCAAATATTAGAAGAAGAAGGAAGCAGTCTCTGCTTCATTACCCACCCACCCCCAGGGAAAAATAACAATAATAATAATAAACAAATAATATCAGGCAAGAAATCCGGCAAAATGCTAACTCTATAAAACAGATTCCTTATATGATACACACACTTGCACCTCCATGGCTAAACAAGAGAAACAGGAATAAACCAGAAACCCCAAGAGGAAAATGGTAAATGAACCCACCTCGATATGCACAGAGTCCTAACTTCACAATTAACTTGCAATCTTATAGTTAATAAACAGTAGAGAAGTGGCGTACCAATCCCTAAACTTCATTTGGGGTATTGGTTGATCCCTAAACTATGGCCATGGTTTTGCGGATAGGCACCAAGAGGAATAGCTGGAATTTGCATTTCTGGCAGGTCTCAACTACCCACAGTAGTACGGGGACTTGTGCTGCTAGCAATGACAACAGAAGAGTTGAATTTAGAGACGAGCACAGCCTCATTGCTTACAGCCTTTGAAGCAGCCAGGTCTTCCAAGCGCTTCCAGGTTAATTCCCGCTTCTCTAGAGCCACCTTCTCCTTAGCTTCATCTTCTTGAAATTTAAACAGGCATTCATCAAAAAGGGCTTGATCAGCATCTGAAAATATCTTCCTCACATTTAGTGTTAGACTTTGCACAGCTTGGTTCCAATGACTTCGCATATTTCTTTCTAATGCTGGGAAAATTATGGGTAATATCACTTTACGATTCTGCGTGATCAGATTCCTAATGTGATCATTGTTCCAGAGAAACAGCGCCCGCTCAGCCACCTACCAAATGACAAAATAAACTAATTTTAAGGATAACAACATATGAAAAATCATAGTTGGAACAAATACGGAAGAACAACAAAAACCCAAGGATTTAATTGAATTTGTGCGATCTTTATTTCAAATAGCTTTTGTTATAGGAAACAGAGTAGAATCTATCATAGTCAGGGTATATACACAGCAATGCAGAACCGAGGCTTCAATTCAGGTTTGCAGGTCCATTACTTTGAATTGCTTCGGGTTGGACTCTCTCCCATGCCAATTATATAAATCAATCATCAAAAGCCTTCTACTTAGGCCACCTTATTTAGTATGTCACACAAATCACAGTTTTACCTCTATTCTAGTATCCCATCATAAAAGCAAGTCATCTCCCATCAACAAATTTAATGCGTACTGCAAAAGCATAATAGTTTGAATGTTCTACAATTTAACTAACTGAATACAAACAGGGCCACTTTCTTAATGATCTATCACCTTAATCAAAATTCACATACAAAAATAAATTCACAGAAATAATAATAATAAAGCACATTAGGTGATTTTCATATGAAACCAAATGAAATAAAGCTCTTCAAAAGAAGAATCTCATTTATGCTGCAAGAGGAGAAAGCAGCCAACTACTCTTATGCCATCAATACATAACAGTCAAGAGTGGTCTGATATGGCCTCAGTTGAAGTGGCAAGGGTAATAGTAGTCATCCCATGCATGGTACTGCTAAATTTCACAAGAAAATAACTTGGTACCGGCTTTATTAACATCCAAAGCTATTTTACAAATCAGCAAGTTGACCAGATGGGTATGGAACCCAACACGAGGGAGACCTTTATCATTCATTCTTTTCTTAGTTAACTGTACAGTCTACTTCAGAAGCAATGTGAGAAAACAGTGTTCCTCCTAGGGTTGCCTTTTCTCTTTGAGCCATTTTCACTATTGATAATCTAAAAAGGCATAGGCAAGTTCTATACGACTGGTGTTTTATGTGCAGGGAACACAGAGATCTTATGTTCTCTATTCTAGAGTGTAACAAATCATGCCAACCTCACTGTCTAGTTTCTTACACTCTTGAAGCAGCAGCTGCCTGCCAAGTTATCAAAGATCCATGTCTAGTGGTGCATTTCACAGAAAAGAAATAGGAGAGCTTTCCAAGATGCTGAGACTTCAGTTTTTTGCCTGTAAGGACTACATTATTTCCACTTTGTTTTTTTGCCACATAGGATTGACACCTGTAAGGACTACATTATGATTTGTTTTTTTGTTGGATGATTTGCCATTACCTATATACTTTGAGAAGGTGCTATATTAGGTCACAATTGTCAAAATATATAGCACCATATTGGAGTACATATGTAATAAACAAAGCAAGGGTTTTCAAAATAAGCTCAACTGCTGGGTCTGCAGACTGCCTTGGTCCTATTGAAACGGGTTTAGAGGCTTGAACAAGACAATTGTGTGTTCAAAAGATCCAACATATCAAATCCAAACCTGATTAGTTACTAATATTTATCAAAAAAGATCTACTAATAATGGTTTTTCATAAATGGCACCAATATGGAATTCATTTTGGAGATGCTAGGAAGAAAAGTAATATTATCCCTTCCCTATTTGCAGCAACCAACTCCATACCTACATCATTCCAATTGATGCCACATCACTGTGCCATAACCAGTGATGGCTTTATGCATGTCCTTTCTTTGATGAAGATGCATTATATGATTTTTATAATCATAAAATGGTATATATATATATATGTATGTATGTATTATCCATCATGCATACACAGAACACAATGAATGTATATTTCCATAGCAAAACCTATGACATTCACATATATTTCACCATGTCAAGAGAGACCAACATATTCAAAATGATAAGAAGACAAAGACTACCAACATAAGGATGATGAGATATTTATATGATATATCTATACCAAATCTGTCATGTAAAAATATAATATGTGTATTCCATGGTTATATATGCCTGTAACATTTGTACACATTCACACATGTTAAGGGGGACAAATAACATTTGAGGATGAACATGAATAACTCTCTTTGGTGCTCTGCATGTATTCTTACATGAAAAAGTAAGTCCATTACTATGAGAAAGTATCAAGAGTATCAACTTGGCAAATGATGACACATGATCCAACTGCAACAATGTTCTTATGTTGATCAGAGATCCAAAAATTTCTGTTCACAGAATCACTTATGCTCACTCTTCATTTTACCCATTGTTCACCTTTATTCAATAGGAGGTTGCATAGGGAGAAAAAATTCTGAAGTAGATGGAAGTATGGAACTCGTCTGGAAGATGAGAGAAATTTAGGAAGGGGGGGGGGGGGGGGGGGAGAGAGACCAAACACCAAAGTAAACCACAGCAGTGGTCAAAAAGCACATGTTGAATGGGCAACAGCTAGGAAACTTGGGAGAAATTTGTGGGAAAGAAAAGTCAAGAAAAATACAGTATATGGGTTAAATTATTGTTAATACAATAATTTAATTTGTGTGTGATTTACTATTAGATGAAAGCACAAAATAATGCAAGGAAGCAACAAATGTTACAAAATAATGCAGGTTTATATGCTGAAAACAGCAGTTTTCCTAGTCTCCGCCTAGGCCCTGGTCTGGCGCCTAACGCCTTTTAGAACACTGTCTGTTCACAGAATCACTTATTGCTTGCTCTTCGTTATTCAATAGGAGGTCGCACGGGGTTGAGTTCAGATATGGTGGGGCAAGACTGAGCCTTACAAATTATTACTTATTTTTTGTTCTCTTGGGGAGATAAGTCGAGGAAGTTCTATCATGAAATGGACCTAAAATATGACAAAACACTTCCAGATATCTTTTCCATCATCTACTGTTTTTTCTCTTTGACAAAACATTTATATCTTTATTTTTTCCCTTTCTACTAATAGAAATTTGAGGCATGAGCATAGCTATCAATACCATACCAGATAAGGTACTGGATGCGTCACTTGTACGGTAATATCAATATCGGATGATACAAGATGCTCTTTTGATTATCAATCTAATAAATTGACAATTTATATTATATAAAATGTACAATTATATTCAAATTTTTATACATCATGACATTATAAAAGTATATAAAACTATCAGCATTGTCAAAATTATATCTTAAACAAATAATTCAACATAACAATATAATGACAGTATAATACCACCAAATCAACATCATATAAATAGCAAGCTAGAATTTAGGATAGAGGCAACAAGGTGAGCTTAATGGTTCAAAAGATTCTCCAAAATAAAAATGCCTATCAATGTCCTTGGAGGAAATACAGGATTAAAAATCAAAATAATGCTACAAAAAAAAAAAAAAATCAGAATATTGATAGTATGCAACAGGTATGGGACCAAGGAGCCACAGGACTACCAATTATGGAAACTTACTCTAGTTCATTTGAATCACAAAGGTAAACATCAATTCCCATTTCTGCAAACTGTTAAATTGAGTACCTGTAATCTTGCAACAGCTGCTTCCAACACAGCTCCCCAAGTTCTGTTTCTGGGATGTAGATGCAGAGACGTGTCTCTGCATCAAACCCGGAGAACATAGGCTCCCTCTCTCACCTCTCCTACTTTCAGTGGTATTGGTGTACTGGTGGTACATCAGTACCAATGTGGTACCATCCAGTACAGCCAACAATAGCAGGTATCTAAACCAAAACTAAACATTCATATGTTGTACCAGATTTCTTCCAGTATGGAACCCAATTCAGGGTAATGGCGAGGAGCTCATAAAAGCCCATAACAAGAATAGAAGTATTGTCTAAAACTCATCCTACTACATGGTATTAATTAGCACATCAGACTTCTTTCACCAAGATGAGAGACTCCCAGCTTAAAACCACAATGTCAGTCCAAGAGATTTCCAATTAAAACAACTCAACATATCAGTTGCTAATAACTTTTGTGACAATCGTGCATGGAAAATGCATTGCAAAGACAATAATAATGGTAATATGAGATCTACAAGGCATATTAGTCAAAAAAATCCAAGCACAACAAATCATATTCAAGGCCCAAAATGAATGTGTTGGAAAAATTGTCAATTAGTAACCAGGAGATGCACATGAAATGCAGTTATCATGCTGCCAAAATATGTTTATCTAGTATGCTAAACCTACTGAAACGTTAGTTCAACAAAATCTACAGAGCATGTAATATGTAGGTTTATATTTGAATTAAAGACTCATAAGGTAAATGTCCTTTACCTTTTTTGGAAGGACAAATTGGCAAAAAAAAAAAAGAAAAAATAATTGAAATACCAGCTAAGTTTCCAAAATGGATTTATTCCCCTAAACATTTTATTGTGATAAGTAGCACAAGCACCATTAAACCACACCACAATATACAAGATAAAAACCATTAATATGGACTGCTCGACTTGAAAACTAAACATGGTTGCCTATTCATAAATTCCTTGTTTAATGGCATCCCTCTGAATCATTAGGGGTCATCCAAAGATCATATATCCAAAATTCTTAGAAAAACCATATAACCAAAATCTATAGCTCATACAAATTGAGGTATACCATATGAAAGTTTAAAGAAAACAGTGAAAGAATAGTAGTTCCACTTCCAGTATGAATAACGCATCCAAGACACATAGGGGGAAAAAAAGGCCAAAAAAGGATGGATACCATATTGAAAGAAAGTTTGGCAGACAGGACATAAAAGATGAACAAGTTAACATTGTCAAAGATGATGTATACACCTAAAGCAGAGTAATATTTAACAAGATATATTATATCTATCAATAACAGGGAAAGAAAAGAGACAATAACAATAAGGGTGTCCCTGGGACATGAGGCACCCACTAGGAATGGTAACAGGCAGGGTGAGGCCAGGTCTCTCACCGTCCCCAACCGCAATACTCCCATGCCCCGCACTGTGCTTCAGCGGGGTATAAATCTAAAACTCTATACCCCACCCAGCACTCACCCAACAGGGAACAGGGATCCTGAACCCACTCCATCACTCGAACAATAATAAACAAAACAATTTATGTTAAAGTTTTGCCTAGAGATTAGACTTAAGATTCGGATATAAGAAAGAGGTTGAGAAAGGAGCTTTACAAGGGTTGTCTTAAAAGCTGTTAATATAACGGTAACTACCAGTTGGGTTAGTTAGGAAGTTACAATGTAATTCTCGCCCCTATGGTTTATATAAATAGAGGACCGAGGGAGTTTCTTTCTTATGATGTCTTTCATTATGTATCTTGAGCGATTTTGTACTGCTAGAGAGAAAAGTCAAAATACTTTGTAATCTCCGCGAGGATAGCTCAATTCGTAGAGCTGTGACTGCGGTACAGGTGTAATTGTTTTCTTATTCAAGATAGTGAAAGAAAGCCCCATACAATCTGGACATAGGTTCTCCTTTAAGGAGTTCCGAACCACGATAAATCCCAGTGTCCCTTTGTGAGTGTGTGATCTTGTTTCTATTCTTTTATTCTTGTTCTGGTGTTCATCTTTTACGTGTGAGGGAATTTTGTCTTTCTTGAGGGTTGAATAGTGAGTGATTGAAGAGGGAATTAGGTTTACAATTTATAATGCAACTTTGCAACAATAATAAACAAAACTTGGTCTCAAATTATAAAAATAGTACATAAAATATTGCTCTCAGATTACAAGAATAATAAACAAAAGTAATAAATCATCACAATAATTTGTTCTTTGCTCACCATGAGCAGAGTTTTTTTTTTTTTTTTTTTCCCTTTTTGGGTTTCTAGCGTGCACATTCTTTCTGCTGTTATATCAGGCAAAGCACATATGGCAGATTTTGGTATTTCCATCTTAAAAGGAGCATGTTGGAGTTCAAATTATTGAAGATGTTTGTGTAAAAGTGTACATATTAATGAAGCAGCTGGATTTGGTTTCTGTTTCTTAATTATGAGCACCTCTTGTTGATCAATTCATATCATTTTTGTAAAGCTGCAAATTTTGGATTAATATATTTCTAAAATGGAAGCTGCATCACTTTTTTCTCACAGTGATAGAGAGAAAAATTGTTATCTGGCTCTCTGTTTACATGGCAAACATATTCTTCAAGTGGGTTGGGTTCAATTGAATTGGGTTGGGTTGGGTAGGTTTGGGTTGGGTTTAAGTAATGGGCCTAAAATTGAAAATGGGCTATAGGTAATTGGGTATCGGGGTTAGGACTGCCCGCCTGCCTCCAGCAGCACCATTGGTTAAAGCAAGTTGTCAGAGGTAAGATCCACATGCCTGCACGTGCAACGATGATGCTGGTGCATGAGCTTCACATGCAGTAACTCACAGCTCGTGACATGTCCAACAGACCTCCAGACACCACTGATTGGCTTGCCTCTGTCCAATCTATGCAAATATGATTTCATATTGACAAAAAAAGAGAATCTTCTATGACCAATCATGCTAAAAGCCTAAAACCTCTCCGAAATCATGATGAAAAAGGGCAATCCAGTTTGTGACCCAGACCAATCTGGGTCATTTCAATCCAAAAATTGGGGTGTTCATCCCAATTAGCAATACCAAGGGTGGTACCACAACCCTGGCTTCAATGGTTACGTATATATTTATATATATTCACATATATTTAAGACAAATTGATTTAAATATTAAATAGGCAGGGCAGGGTATATAAATACAATCCCCACAACATCCCTTGGTTAAACTAAGTCAAGGAATCCCCAATCCCTCTGCTGAACCTGGTCAAAGTGCAGGGTAGGGCCCTAATAGATTTGGGTTAAATTGCCATCCCTACTCTCCGCTTTGTAAGAGCCAAGAGGAAAATCTTCTTTATATGCAATCTTACCCTTTTTCATAGAGGCTATTTCTACAATTGAAACTTGTGAATCTTCCAATCACAAAGGAGCAACCATACCAGTACTACCCAGGCTTACCCTCAAAAGAGAACAACGACAATTAAAAATGCAAATTCAGAAAGCATTCTCCAAGGGTCAATAATCCCAATGCAATACCTGGAAATGTGAGCTATTGAGGCATCGTCCAATTTGACGGAAAAGAGGAACCATGCAGCGCTGAAATTCTGCAGCCTGGGTGGCTTCTAGAACTTCCTCTAGCTCACCAAGGAACATCACCTCCTTTGAACTATTAGTAATAGGCCAATACTTCAATAGACCCCGAATTACTGTGTCAGATAGCTTGAAGTCTTTTTCCACAAACTGCGTGATGCAATATGAGAGCTGCTGGTGGTACATGGCAACACACTTGGGCTTGTGAAGTGGAATCAAAGCACGGACAAGGAAAAGTTTGTGCTCTTCCTTTAAAGGCAGGGCAAACCCATTAATTATACTGCCCAAGATCTCAAGTAATTCCGCTATCCCATTGTGCCTCTCTGTCTCAAAGATAAAATGATAGAAGATATTGTTGATGGCTTTCCTAATGAATGGTCGATGCACCATAAACTTCCCATAAATGCGGTGAAGGATTGTCTTCAAGTACTCCCTCTCCCTTTGATCCTCGGAGTCAAACAAGTCTAGCAATCTCAGTACAAATGAGTGGTCTATGTATCTTTTGGCAAGTTTGGCATCTGTCTCCGAGGAAGCCACAAATCTAAGTAGAAATTCGTACACAATCTGGAGATGAGGCCATGATGGATCCATTGCCGGTTCCTCCTCTTCCGCGTCATAAATATCAGGCAACTTGTTTTCATGATTAGAAGATGGCAAAGTTCTGAATATGTTGGAAGCTACCATTTTTGTCATTTCCTGCATGGTGACCTCATTGAACTTGGAAGGTGCAGAGGACATATAGTCAACAAGCTCAAGCAATGTCTGCCGCTTTATATCCTTCTCTTTCAGATTCTTGGATGGATCACTGAAATCAAATACAACAGAACACATTCTCAACTTTCTAAGGAAAAGACTAACTTTCTCCGAATTCGGCACGTCGCGAAAACTTGGCAAGGCTTCATACGTCCCAGAGCTTGTCACTGGACCCACTTGGGCAGCCAAGGGACCAGATTTCTTCCCTTGATTCGATTTAAGAGCACCCAATGGCTGTGCAGCATATGTCCCATTACTAGATCGAGTAGCACCAGAACCCAAGTTTGAACCTTTCCCAGAAGTTGAATTGCTTTTCGAGCTCAAGTTGGAGGAATTCATAGTTCCATCAGTGTTCGTATCACCGTGCGCCGATTTCGATGAAGGCTTCCGCGGAAGCTTACCCAAAATCTGCTTAATCATATCCACAAAACCCTAACTCTAGGCCCAGGTACAATTCCTTCTAAAAAACCACCACCACCACCACCACCAAAAATTCACCTTGAAATGTTTCAAAACACATACATTTTCAAGATTGGGAGATGAAAGACATAAAATATAAACACGAGTATACAACAGGAGAAAATGAAAAATAAATAAAAAGGAAGAGGGGAGAAAAGCCCTAATCACAAGAGTTTGTACCTGGGGCCAAAAATCACAGCATCGAGCGCTGGTATTGTATTCGCAACAGGGGTTCTAATGCGAAGTTGGAATTAAGGGAGCGACCGACCTTAGAATCGGGTGATTGCGAATTAGAATTGGTGAGGTAGACCGAGGGATGAAGAAAGTGAAGAGCGACAAGAGAACTTGCATTGATGCCACGATTGAAGATCTGCGGAAGAAGAAGAAGAAACCACGCCCTCGGAAATAGAGCTCAGGGATTCGACTGGAAAACTGAAATTGAAACCCTAATATTACTTTCTCTCTCTCAATTCTACGATGAGAGAGAGAGAGAGAGAGAGACTTTTTCCGATATTTTGAACGTCGTTGACAGGGTGAACGGAAAGAACAAAAAGTGGCCTATTTTATGAAAAAAGGAAAAAAAACAATATTAAATGTTTTAACAATATCATATATATATATGTGTGTGTGTAAAATATTATGTTTTATTTTGGTTAAAAAATATTAGTTCTAAATGTAGATTAATAATTTTTATTTATCAAACATTATGAATTATAGATAAATATTTTCTTATTATTATTACTATTATATCATAAAATTTTCCAAAATTCAACAAATGAATTGTCGACATTCAAAATTCAATCTGGCCGCTCTTTTGCCTAATTTATAATTTTAATTCTTTTTTAATTTGTTGTCTAAAGTTTCGGCTTTTCTTTATAAATTTATTTTGTCAAATATATGACAATTTGTGATGGTTTCAATTAAAATTTATTTTTTCACTAATCGCTAATCGCTAAATGGAATGAGCAACGTGATGAAAACTCCATCCCCACAGCGGTTAATCTATTCGATTTGTTTTTTTAATACTCGGGTGTAGACACAGTCAGTCAGTAACCCTAAAAACAATTCAAAAAAATAAATAAATCAAACACTATAAACTTAAAACTTTAGTCACTTGACTTGGTTGCCCTCTGAATTATTACTCAGAACAATTCTTAAACTTTCACCCATTTGAGAAGGTATCGTAACGGATTTTAAAAAAATTAAGAATTGATTCAAGTGAACGTTGAAATTAAAGTAATATTCGAATCAAAGAGCCAAAGTTTAAGAGATGCACGGCCAATTTATTCAAAAAATATATATATTAAGACATAACGGATTAATTTATTTTTGAAATGACAAAAACCAAAACTACCACAGGAAAAATTCCACCTTTCATTTACACGTTTCCTCTCTTGAATGTATAAGAGAAATAATTAAACAAACCAAGATTAGTTAATAAAACTTGCAAATTCTTAGCTACACCAACAACTCTACAAACCCTACTTATGTCAACTGAAGAAATTTCTTGATTCCGAGGAGCCCTCCTTGTGTTGCTGACCCTTTCAACGCAGGCAACTCCATTAAAACAATATGCTAATAATCAATGATACAAACACAAGTACACACACAGGCTGGTTTGGCTTTGTTGTTTTCTTCATCTGCTTGGTTGTAATACGGGTTGTTTTGTGCCAAAATTTGCATAACTTAGAATTTGTGTTTACAGCAAAGTCGAAAACAAGAGGAATCATAGAACATTACAGAGAGAGAGAGAGAGAGAGAGAGAGCACAACATCTGAAATATAGATCTGATTCAATTTGGGCACAGCTCAGAAAGTGAGCCAATGTGAATTCATCGATGCCAGCAGATAAACAGGTTCGCCAGCAGAAACTAACCAAGCAGAGCAATTTCATAAAATCAGCAATTGGTTCAACTTATAAACCTTGTAGACACCAAGAAAACTGATAAAACCTCGCTGAATAACAGATAAGGTGGCTAATTAACAAGTAGAAGAAGGGGGGTAGCAGGCTGCAACCTGCATCAGTATCTTGTCACTCCCCCGTGATTAACATGCAGAAGTCCCTAGATCACATCAAAGTTTTGATCTACCCCCCTTTCATTTCCTCTCAAAAGAGAGAGGGGGGGGGGGGGGGAGGGCAGGCAATTGACGGTTGGGAGAGAAGGGGAAAGAGGGCGATTTATATGCACGAAAATACCAGCAATAAGCAGCATATCACAACAGATGTAAATTTGACTCTAAATAGTTTAGTCTGATGTGTTCTAATGGCTTGGAGTTCAATGAGTCACTGCCATGTTTCTTTCCTGACTTTAGCATTTTCAGTCTTTTGAGCATAAATAGCAGTCACATGGAGACATGACAGATCACAAAGTTGCCTCCCAAACCCAAACATAATAAACAGTTGTAGATAATGAGGTTCAACACAGTAAATTAAGAAAGCCTCGGGTTTGATCAAGCACAGTATCTCCTCTGCACTGTACAATTCCACAACACATACTGCAGCTAATGCGCAAGAAAATGAGTACCTCCATGACATGTATTATAATCAATCAGTCATCTCTTCCTGCGCTTCGGCTCCACCTAGAATTGAAATTAAAGAAAAGCCACCATTAGAAAAGCAGATCGATCAGTAAAAACAGATTGAAAATGGGTCCATCAACGATTAACCAGATTTCAAGAAAAATAAAAAAATGGCACTCCTTATTCACATATTTTAACATGTATATAAGGATATTATTTCTTTCATTTTCTTTTCCAACCACAAATCATAAATCCTAGTTCCAAACATAGAAAAAATGCTCAAAATTTTGTATCAAATTGCCTGAAAGCAGCATTCAGTAATAACAAATAAAGAAACCCAAAAATCACCTCAACAAGAATAATGAAAAAATTAAAACTGATAGGCATTGCACAATCATGCACCAGAACCTCTAAGGTATTGTGTGGTAAAGAAGAGATGATAATATTGGACCACTAAAGAAGAGTAAGAACAAAACCTTTTCAGGGACTGAAGGTGCAAGAAGTACAACTAATGACTAATAAAAATGTTATGAACTTTTCTCTGTTCAATTAGTATTATATGTTTTTTTGGTGTGGTGGCTGCACAATATAACTTGATGTACTTCAGAATGATATTATGTGATTACTGGCCAACATAGACTTTGTTCTACATATTATTATTGATAGGACCAGAAAGATCCAACTCACCGACAGAATGAATGATGTTTGTTATCTAGACAACACGCATATCCTCATCTTTCCTTTACCAATTATTGCACGCTAGAGCAAGAGAACTCAAAAGCATCTCATCCACATCACCTTCAGTCTTCTCCCAACAAAAACCACAAGACCAATCATATAAATACATACTGGCTTCTAACCTAAAGAATGTGTTTTTCCCTCCAATTCCTCCTTATGAATGATCAGTCCATAATGGGGAATGATCACTCCAAGTTTTCGCTTGGTTGTTGCTTTATGTCATACATCCTAGATTTCTAAGTTAGAAATGCATTCCCTCTCAATACTACTTAACCTAAAACCTCTAAAAGACTAAAGTGGCTTTAAAACTTCTATTATCTTGGTATGCTTGCAAAGTTGATGCAAAACCAGTGGAAAAACATTTAAGGCACAATGGAATTTTTCTTGAAAAGAAAACTACATTGAAGCAACTCCTATTGAAGATAAAATGTGACACGTGATTAAGATAGTTTGGTCATGTAAGAAAAAGACCAATAGAGACTCCTGTAAAGAGATGGGATGAAATGGAACAAATATCTAGCAAACAAAGTAGAGGAGTACTAGGTAAATTTTTATGGGAAACACGTAGGTATTATATGAGTTATAAGTCTTACAAAAGATAAAGTCATAGATGGAAATGACGAACAAGCTAGAATTCTTGCAATTGACCCCACATAGTAGATATGTTGTTGGAAAAATCAATCATCATATGGCTTACTTATTGCCCCTTCTCAGAATGATTAGTGCCTTTTCAAATGGTCTTAAGCATGCAGTATATCTTACCAAAAGTCCCTTAATTCCCAAACCCTCCACATGACCACCTCAATGTCATCTATTTCTAACTTTATATAAAACCTATGAGCTGCTTCTTAAAATATTGAGAAAAGTTGTGAAATAGATAATGAATCATTTCATAAGCGACAACAATGACAATCACAAGCCTTAAACCAGCTAATTGGAGTCGGCTACATGAATTCTAGTCCTCTAGCCACAAATAGTGTGCAAGCAAAAAAAGAAAAAGAAAACAAATCAATTTTCTAATAGAACAGCCAGTCACAGGAGTTCTGTAACAGAGAGTTCAGTTTGAAAGCTCTCCCTTCTTATTTATTTATTTTTTAATGAGCTCCCAAAAAGACAGAAATCAGCAGTGTCATTGCTAAGCTTTCATGAATATTAGCAAACACAATAAAGTAGACACACTACCTACCCAATAGAGTTAAAGAATCACTGACTATGTTATTGAATGGAAACCCATGTTTCCCAAGGTAAAAAAAGAAACCTGTATTCAGAAAAACTACCCCCAAAAAAAAAAAGTAACAATTGTTTGCTGACATGCCAGCAATAAGACGCCTTATACATATCAACATCCATAAAGAACTTGAGTATCATATTAATTTTATTTTAACTTTTTGGCTCCATGTGCTTACGTCAATTTACACAAAAATAAAATAAAACTGTCAAGCCATGACTTCCTCACACTGCATGACATATACAATGAGAAATATTCAACAGAAAACAAATACTGGGAGCAGCAAAGCCAAGGATGAGTAGATAAAAACCGTGTTTGGAACATTGTGGAAGAAAAATAAAACTTGATATGAAGAAAAGTGTAAGAAATATAAATATGACAAGGGAATATATAACAAGGCAGCATCTGAAATGTCTAAATCAGTAAGAGCTTTTTTTTTTTTTTTTTTTTTTGTGAACCCTACTGGGAACTGTCTTGGAAAAGACATGCCTACATGGGCAACATAATCCTTGACCAAACACAAGCTCGTTGAAAAGTATTCATCCAATGTTAACACCTGAAATACTTTATTCATCTTATGACATACCAGATTGAAATGTTCATTATAGAACAAACAGAGAAACCATGTTGCATTTGCCAATGAGGCATAGCTATCTACATTATATTACAGAATGACAATAAATAAAAAATGTTGTCATCCTAAACTAGCACTAGAAACAATCTCACCTTAGACTCAATAGATGGTGACACTGGAAATGAGTTTAATGATCTTTTCGCATCATCATCAGAAGAACACTCAGAACACAAAAAGTGATCCAATTTCTTTGCTTCTTCAATAGTCATACCCATACAAGAAGGATGAAACCTGCAAGATATCAATATATGAATTAAGGAAAATTTATCCAGTAATGGTTATTATCATGCATGGGTACACATGCAAACAGACTGAAGATGGATATCACTAAGGCTCAATGCCCAAATAATAACCAATAAATTAATAAGAGCTACTCCGCATTACAAAAAGTAAAATGCATACATGTAATATTTCTCATCATGTGAAAACAAGTAATAAGTCAGTAAGGCAAACAACACATTCCATATAACTACCTACAAAAGGGAATTTCAACTCAAACACCAGTGAAAGGTTCACATCAACATTTTTAGAGAACACAAGAAAGACGAAATATTTCAGATTCCTACCTCCTTGTACAGATATCAGCCAAAGAGTTCGCATCTATGGTTTCAACTTTACACAGGAAATAACATATTTCCAGACTTTTATCTTCTTAAACAGAAAATGTTTGAACACAAAGGCCAGTTGAAGAGTTTATCTTCATAATGCCTTTGGTTTGACAAATGTGAATCTTATAAATTAGAACATAGATATCAGTGCTTTCCAAGACAAATTTGACCCTTGGGCTAGAATCAAAATACCAGTGACCTAAACTTGATAAGGGTAAAATCCAGGAAAAAGCGAGATGAAAAATAAAAGACCATGATCCCCAACATGGGAAACTATATCTAGAAAGGTGAGGTATAGGCAAACGCAATGGAGAAATACAAATATCCTCAGAATAGCTCTGTAACAAAACATCACACACACACCCCCCCCACCCCCCCCCCCCCCCCCCCCCCCCCAAAAAAAAAAAAAAAAAGAGGAGAAAAAGATAAGCCAAAAAGACACTTTGGGACACAGAAGTTGAGCCAATATATACTCCATGGCTTAAAACAAGATTGTGAAGACTTGCAGATTAGCATGTAAATTTTTCTTTAGCTCCTCTAAGGCATTGTTATGCTAGTGAAAGCCAGCAAATAAAACAAAATCTAAAAAGCAATCCATAATATTAAAATAGTCATAGGAAAGCAAGCAACAAATATGTAAAAAATCACAGATAGAATACATGCATGCCAGCACAAAGTAGCTAATGTAGAATGAGAATAGGGTAATAAATTTACTCATGCCTATTCATTTTTTTTCTGATAGATAAACAACAAAAACTGGACTTGTAAGTGAATGTCTATTCATTTAGTTTCAATTTCCCAATCTAACCAAACAAAGTTAGTATGATTTTCTCATTTTACTTTACATTTCTTTTCCTTTTCCTTTTCCTTTTCCTTACATTTTCTTCCCCGGACAAATCCAAAATGAAAAGCTAATCAATGTCCATACTGATTATCCCAAAAAAGGCAAGCATAACACTTAAGAACCCAATAAATAAACTTATTAAAGCTGTATTATTCACCTAGAAAGCCTGTGTGTAGTGAAATGGTAAACATAAAATGATATCTATGCCTAACGAAACTAAATCTATAAGTCATAACCAAATTATGGTTCCATGGAATCCCATTGGACTATTCTTTCAAACCATCATCAACTTTAACAAAACACAGGTACAAATATTCGAACACAAAGGTGAATAAAACATACCAATCCTTACATCCCTCACATTGCACCATTAGGTCATCTGGATTATAAGGCATCTCACACTTGCAATACCTTCAAATGAATTCAAATGACAGAAGGAAAAACGTTAATAGACTAGAAAAAAGCAATTACATACAGTGCAGGGACACATGTTAAAAGCGAGGATTGATAAGGGCAAAGGAAAACATAAATTTTTTGTACACGTAACATAAGTCGTACAACTACTTTCCTGTCTTTTTTTTTTCCCCCATAAACCAAGCAAAAAGACATTACGCGGCACATACGTATCCATTTTCTAACCCAATCAAATTAAGACAATGTATTCGTTTTTCTCATCTTTGTGATTTCATTTTCTTATCCCCGGAAGATCCTAGTTTCTAGAAGAAACTAATGGAACTCACACAGCCACGCGGTCTGGAGTGAACCCTCCAGTAGCGGCCTTGTACTCGAACCGGCAAAAGTAATCCTCAGCGCCGACATTCTCAAGCTTAGTATAGTTCTTGAAGGAGTGAACAGTGCACTTCCCTTCTATGGTGTGAGCACTCTGCACATCGTAGTGGTCGGACAGAAACAATTCCTTGGCTCCGTGGAACTGCCTCCGGCCTCCGATCGACTCCTCGGGGCGGTAGTACCACCGCACCCGAACCTTCACGTTGTTCCGGTGATCTGCCTCGATCTTCTCCACCCGCGCCACGTACGGCGGCTTGTCGGAGTCCGACGGCCGCATCAACACACAGTCTCCAGCTACGCAATTGAAAACAAAAACAAATCAAAACCAAAACGGAGACTAATTTCAGAGAGAGAGAATGCAGGAGTACTTACGACGGACAACTTTGTTGGTTCCTTTGATGGAGTAGGAGTCCAAGTCTTTCTTGCCTGGTTTGGTCTTCGCCATCAACGACTGAGCTTCAATGCTATGGTTCCAGATATATATATGTGTATATAATATATTTATAGAGAGAGAAAGATGGTGAGAGTGGGAGAGAGACACAAAAAAAGAGGAGATTCTTGCTGGATTGAAGCCGATTTTGAGCTGAAATGGCTGTTCGGAGAACGGACGAGCTCGAACCCTAGTCTATCGGAAGAAGGGACTGGGAAGAGTGAGTGTTAGGCCGCGTTTGGAAGGAAAATATATTGATTTTACCCTTTTCGTTTTTGCAAAGAAAATATAAAAAGGAAAGGTGGATAAATAAAGGAAGACAGGGTGATTTTGGGAATTTCACCGTGTTGAAAAGCCATCTCCATATTTTTATGCTGAAAAGACTGTATTATTTATTTTTATTTTATTTGTTATTTAATGTCATGTATCACCAAATTTAAAATTATGACGGGCCATCTAATTAAATTGTATCGAGCTACATAGACATGTGGCCCATCGATCGACATTAGGTTTTGTGCACGAGACACTTATTTTGAATCGATTATTTACTAAATTATTATTATATATAAAGTTGTTGTTAATAAAAGAAAGAAACCTCTATTAATTTTGTTTATTAAGTCGCATATTCAGTTAATTTTATATAAAATAAATGTTATCAATATATCATATAATAGATGTTATCAATATATCAATAGTATTTTTCAACCTTTCTCCTTTTCCATCTGATGAGAGTTTTGAAGTGTTTCCATCAAACAGTAGCTTTTCTTTAGTGGATGGGACTTTGGGTGCTTTTCTTTGGTCCTTATTGGACATTTAAGATTGCCCAATTTGAGTCCCACAAAATAAAATAAAAAATGGAATCATTTTGGTCGCAACCTTTGTATTTTAAGATCTGTTTAATTGCAAGCAAAGCAATTACGTAGAAAGAAAATAAGTTCTAGACAATTTAATTACCTATAATTTATTTACATAAAAATTATCAATTAAAAGTATTTGATTAAATTTTACTTTTTATGTAATTTTCTCCCCAAAGTCACCTTATCTTCTCCATGCCTTCTCTTATCTCTCTCTCTCACCCTGTCTCCCAAATCTAGTTCTTGGCCCTACCATTCTCCATTGCTGTCATCGCTAGAGAATTGAGAGATCTAGCAGCACGAGACCATACTGCCCTGCCTTATCCCATTACCGCCATCGCTGGAGAAAGCATCGTCACCATCATTGCCTTCTCCCATCAGGACCTAGAGAATAAGAAAGCGTCAGAGGAAGAAGATGAGGCATCTGTTGACCGGATTTTCAACTCCAATGAGGTGCCTTCATGGAAAGACCAACTCATTTTCAAATCTTTTGTGGTAAGTTACCCATCTTTCTCTCTCTCTCAAACCTATTTCTTTTCCCTACCTCCCCCATCGCAAGTTGCAGCGGCCATCATCGTTGATGCCATCTTCATTGCCCATTGTCGATGGCCGTTGCAACTGCCAATGGCCGATTTTCACTAATTGTGGCTTCTCCTTCGTGCTTTTGTTTTTCTTCTTTTTTTTCTTCTTTCTTGAAATTTCTTTTCCAAACCCCCCATAAGAATTGATTTTCCACCAAAATTAAGAATTGGGCGTGAGTAAAAGTGAGAATTGGAATTACCTAGAAAATATGGCTAATCAAACAATACCAAAACTAGAATTTACTATTTTTCATGAAAAATATGACTAATCAAACAGGCCTTTACATTTGTTTTTTTCCACTAAATAAGCAAAAATATTCTATTTTTTACTTTTTTAATTAAAAAAAATAATTAATTCAATCATCTCAATTAGATATAATCATAATAGTTCTTAAATGACGAAAACTAGCAGCAGTCTTTGTCGCCGTTCTTCCGCGCTCCAAACACGGCCTTACAGGGAGAGAGATGAGAGGACGGACAGGGGAGTTTTGTTTGGATGCGAGCAGGAGCAGGAAGGACGATGGACCAGCAGCATCAAGGCCGTCGGCGAGCCGACAAATCTCTTTTACGGGTGAGTGGGGCCCACCCGACCGGTTCTTAACGGCTATAAGGAATATTTACGGACCCCGGACGTTTTAGGATGGATTTTTCTGGAAAGGTGTCATCTACTTGATCGGAGCCAAGTTTATTGAGTCGTTTTAATTGCTCACTAAGTCCTCGTAGTTTATCCTTCTGTCAGTTTCGCTTACGTGAGTTCGATTATATTTAGGATAATTATAATAACTTACCAACAAGTTTTAAATTACTTTTTTAACAAAAATGTTACTTTTCACACTTAATGAATAATATTTGGTGCGACACTATTATATTAATATTGTTGGTCCAAGAAAATGAGACCAAATTCAAAGAAATATGCTCAAAAATCTATTAGAAGAAAAAATTCACATAAACAAGCCATGAGTGTATGAAGTCGTTGAATGACTGAAAAACCTGAGAAACAACAACCAACTGATCAAGACCAAATGACTAATACTAAAAAATAATCAAGTAACCTTACCCGATAACCTATCTTAAGGTCTTTGAGAGACTTTATCAGGACTTCACTAAAGAGATTTTCTCAAAACCTTCAAGAAACCCTCTAAAAAATATACACATTATTCGTTTGCTATTATTTAAGGACTTTTATAAACCACCCAAACCCAAAAGCTTATTTCTCAATTGTGTGAAAGATATTTTTGGGAAACTACAAACCTTAAGAGACCTAATCTTCAGACACTATTCATGCAAGACAATGAAGAACAAAGTCAATTATGCCTCTAATATTTTTGCCTATAAATTTATAAGAGAGTCTGAAATGCTTGTCGATCATTGTGGCTCTCTCTTCACCTGTCACTCTCATCTCCCTATTAATATAATACTCTTCTTCTAGTAAAGACAATAATTTTTTCTTACTTTATGCTGTGATGCATGGAAATTTCTCAATGGATCCGTTTCAATGGTTCCAAAATATTTCCATTTCTAAAACACTAGGAAATATTTACAAGCTATTTTTGTAATTTCACAAACTTTTTGTGGCCATTTCATAATATTGTAAAAATATCAAACACGCATTTACGATTTAAAAACGTATTTCCATCCATGAATAAAGATTAAATGTTTTCCATCTTTACCTCAAAAATTTTAAATTTTTTTATAATTTATTTTCAAAATTTGTTTGAATGTTTTATGAAATTTATGTTTATATTTAAGTTGAATAACTATTTTTATAATTTTATATATTAAAAATTATATTTATAAAAAGACATTTTTTATTTAAGCGTTTTCAGTTTTTTTTTTTTTTAAATGACATTTACATCTTTCTTTTTCATATTATATTCATTTTTCGTTTCTATTTTTATGTATCCTAATCTTTCTGTATTTTACACTCCCATTCAAAAACTGACTTAAACAATAGAAGTTCTATTTAAGAGGTTATCAACGCCCTAACCGATTTATTTCTCTACAAGTCTTTTAGAGACTACACTTTGAGACAATTTTTTATTATAAATAAATTTATTATTGTATCTTGATAATAATAAATATATTATATAATATGTGAAATTAATACAAGTGTACAATATAACAATATTGTAATGTCACATCACATCTCATTCTTAAATGTCCAAATAATATTTTCGTTTTTTTATGCATATAAAATACACTACCGTCAATTAAGTATATGAATAATTTAATACAATTGAATTAAAATAAAGTCTAGAATTAAAAATCATAGAATTATAAATTATAAATTACAAATAAATAAACCAATATGAAAGTATAAATTTTTTTATGATTTTAAATTCAGATTAAAATCCACCTTGAATTTGAAGTCATAGAATAAAAGTCATTTCTAAGTGACAATTTTTTTTAAAAAAATATTAAGAATAGCCACGCAAAGCGGGTTATTTTAAGAGATTGTTTAAAAAAATTAAAAATATAAAAATATTCATTCAATTTAACTAGACTGAGTTAGATGAGACTCAAAACTAAACCAAATTAGATTTATTTTTATTGGTCCAATATATATATATATATATTATTATATGTATTTTTCACACCACTTCTTATAGATTAAGACCTAGGTCTACCCAATCGCCTAAAATCTGAAAGAACTGAGCGAGTTCTTCAGAGCAAACTCACATATCGCTGAAATCTGAGCTCATATCGCAGAACCAAACGAACTCCTAGCAAGCTCCCAGCAAGATTTCCAACGAGCTCCCAGCAAAATATCCAACGAGTTTCTAACAATGCTTTTAGCTCGCTAGTCTAAATCCTTCAGCTCGCATAGTCAACAAAGCTATTGGATAGCCGGGGGCATGGGACCGACTCACTTCATCACAGGCGAGCCATATTCTTCATAATGGGGATCTCACTCTTAATTTTATGCAGATGATAAGGATTGTTTGTCCCCTATTGTATTATCTTTATATTTTTATATCTTATGCAAATTGTAAAGGCCCCTCATGATAAATAAGGGTAAAAAATACAATGAGAAAAAATAACAAGAATAATCAGAGTACAATCGTAGAGTAAGTATCGTTCTAGCCAAACAATATTAAAACCTCTTTGCATTCTTTCCATTTGGTTCTTCATCTTTGTATCTTGGACTTATTCATTCAGTACGGGCCTAACGAATCACGATCAGCAAAAATTGAACGTCAACACATATTTTCTTATTTTTAATTTTTGAATATAAAATTTTAAAAAATATGCATATATATTTATATATATCATTCAAAAAAAATTCTTAAAAAGCATTTTTAAAAAAAATCAACAATCAACGTAATGCAACACTCTAAGTTAGGTTACTTAACATCTAACTCCATAAAATAAATTAAATGACACCCAATTCAACATTTAATTTCATATAAGACTTCAAAAATAAAATATAACATTTAACTTAATATACCATTCAATATTTTGTAATATTTTCAAAATATTTCTTAACTAAATATTTTGTAATATTTATTATGAAATTTATTTTATTTTTCAAAATTGTTTCTATTTATCAGCTTTTAACTTTTTTAAAAGCTATATATAGGTATGCGATGCATCCAAATAATTGGGTCCAAATTTAAGATAGGTCTAAAAGAAAGAAGCTCAATGAAAAGGGCTTTGATACCTTTTCAATGGAGCAGTCCCGAAAGACCCTCTAGCAAGCTTTTATTGGATACTCTTGGAAGACCTTCCCTTAGAGATACAGTATCTAAGAGACCTTTCAGATTATGGCTTACCCCTAAATTCTTCACCTAAAAATTTAAAATGAACAATTCTGAAAGATGGAATTGTTATTCCATTTGTCAGCATTCAATCTTTATAAATAGAAAGTCATTGTTCCGATTGAGCTATGCAAAAACTTCTACACAAATAATTTGAATATTTTTCTATCTTTCGACTGAGACTAACTTAAAGATCAAAGAGATTATGCAAAATACACCCCATACCCCAAATTATTATTTGTCTTGTAATCTCTCGAGGATCTAGAGTCTCTCAAAACTTGAAGAATCTCTCACAATTACAAATTTATTGTTGTATTTTAATAATAATAGCATATAATTTATTTCTTTCTCCAAACTTGTCATATTAAATCTATATAATGTGGGCTAATTGAAAAAGAAGAGAAAAGAAGTTAAAGTAATTCAACAATGTGATAATTAAGATAATAAAAAAATATTCAAATTTTCAAGTAATTTCTAATTAAATGTATAATATTAAACTAGGAAAAATTAAAAATTTGTTTCAATTGAGCATAGGTTCTAGCTTCACCATTGATTACAAAAACTTCAGTTTTGTTAGAGATTTGATTATAATGTTACTAATTAGTGTTTGCAAATTACTTCAACCTACATGGACTAAATTAGCCTCAAATTAAAGTCAAAAATTGTTTGGTTCAAAGTTAGATCAAATCTAGTATTCTTGTCTAGCCCAATCTCACCTTTATATATGGAATATCTAACGTTGAAGTGGCAGTATCATATCAAGGCAACAATAAGGGGTGGACGAAATGAGGGGTGGGGTAATTGGATCTCTCCCCTCCCCTCGACTGTTGCCTTAACATGATGGTGTTACGTTAAGGTCGCATAATAGATCAAATCTAATTTATATAGATAAATATATTATTTATTCTATTAAACATAAAAAATATATAAATATAGAACTTTTGATGAATATTGAATGCGTAATAATGTTATGCTTTTACTTTGTTTTAATTTGATGCTATCATGCTAGTACTTTGGACTTATGAGTGCTTAAAAGTTAACATTTGCTTAAGTTTTTTTTTTTTTTATAAATTATTGAATATCTAACTATGTTATATTGCAATGACTTTTGAAGTAAGAAATATTGAAACACAATTAACTTGATCATATTTTCATTTTTGGGAAATTAGGTTTGGGGTACCCAGAATCTCATGGGATGAATTATGGGGCAAAATATTAGGGTTTGAAGACCGAAAAACTCATATTGCCCTGTTGTCCATAACACTTTTAGTTTATGGGGATCAAGTTCAAGATGTCCCAATCTAATTCGATTCGACAAGATATGAAGTAAGATATTGAAATACGAGAGTTTAAAATATGGTGTTATATCGTTATCAATCACTAATATTAATATACATCAACAATAGAAATTTTGAATTAAGACACATAAGGGTGCCCTTTTGGCAATTATAGCCTGACATAATAATAATAATAATAATGGTGGTTTTAGAAGGCAAAGGTAGCTAGTAGGACAACAAACCAAATGTAGACATCCTTTTCGAAGAAGAATCGGTGGAGCGAAGCTGACTTGTGGCGATGAATGATGACTAGGACACACCTTAATGTCGTCGCATTAAGTGCATAATGTTAGAAAAGGCACTGCCCCCTGGGATGCAAGGATTGCACCTTCTGTACTTTTCACATTATTTTAAGGGCAATAATTAAAGTGTAATAAATATATTTTATTTTTAAATAATTTACAATACTTAAGAACTAATAATTTAATTTACACTATACTATAGTTTTCTATAAAAATTTGGAGAAATACCGCTCACAGAAAAGAAATTAGGACTTCTATTTTTAGTTTGTATATTTTTTTTATGTTTTTCAGAAACAAACACGTAATTACATTTGATTAATGGTTTTGTCTTTAGAAAATTTAAAAACTTTTTTTATAAAAGAAAAGTAACTTAGAAACAACAAAAATATATTCTCAAAATTTCCATTTCACCCATAAAAAAAATATTTTATTTTTGTTTTTATTTTCTTTTGTGCCCTCCCTTAGTCCTTTCCCTTTACCATCCATTGAACAAAATGCTAAAATCTAATAAATTGAAGTTTACAAAAAATCAAACTAAACTAATTAAATAAATTTAAAAATCAAAAAAATCAAACAAATACAAAAAAAAAAAAGAATTGATTGAAAAAATAAAAATAAAAACCTAAAAACATCAAACTAATAAAAAAAAAAAAACTAAACAAACCGAAAAATTGAACAATTGAAAAGTGAAAACTCTAATTTGAATCATTAAAAATTAACATTACAAAGAATTACAAACTTTAAAACTCACATTTGTGGGTGTGGCAAAGAGGAGAGGAAGAGTGGGTCGGTTGAGGGTCCCTTGAGGCAAAGAGGAAGGAGAAAGGTAGGTGAGTCAAGAGTTAATAGTCAAAGAAAGGGAAAGGTGGGTTGGTTATAACTTGTGGGTTATTGATCAAAACAAAAAGAAAAGGTCGTGATCGATCAAAATGGCAACGATCAATGGGAGACTCAATTCTTCCATTTAGGTTCACAAGAGATAGGAACAAAAATGACTACTGAAGACGAAGTGGAAAGATTAGTTCTTCATTTCTTCTTCAATGTGACAATATGAGTTAAAAACGACATAGTTTTGAAATTTTGATTGATTCGGTTATTTTAATTTTTACAACACAAAAACCAAGCTAAACCAAAATTACCAAAAATTAAAATTAAACTTTATCAAAAACCAAATTGAATCGACAATTTCAGTTGGTTCAGTTCGATTCGATTATTTTGACTAAACAAAAATTTTGCACACCCCTACTATTTTTAGAGTCCGAACTCTCTGTCTATAAATTCCTATTTACAATCGATCTTAAGTTTAAATAAAAGAAAAAAAATTACATTAAATAATTAATAATTAACAAAAAAAACTTATTGAATCAAATAAGATAAATCCTAAACCAATTTTCCCATTCCTGAATTTAATTTACGTCAAATAAATTAACATTGTCTGAGATAACTACAGGTTAAATGTGAAAGGACGTGTCATGCGAGAGACGATTACACTGATTTGTTAACACCACCACCTCAATGAATAGGATTGAATGAGATGATGCAGAGGGGACCAATTAAAAAGAGTGGCAGTGCAGTAAAGTCAAGCCCCCATAGTTAATCTAATGCACTTTCAGTCTAAGCTTCCACAACCATTATGTTTGTTAACCTTTCACCATGAAGGGCGGCCCTTTAGGCTAATATAAAAGGCCCTACCTTTTCTTGGATTCCTGGGGCCATCTTTGACAATGTAAGCAAGCATGCATTAGTCAAGAACCTGTCAAAGACTTGTTCAAATCATCACATCTTCTTCTTTCACGTCCCTATTTCAACTACAACAGCCCTATCAACTGCAATAATAACTCCCTACGTTTTCAAATTCTGTGACGTGGCAACATAATAATTCATTTTAAATAAATATTAATTATTATTATTATTAAAAATTAAAAATTTATTAAAAACACTAAAAATTTACTCCCCCCATCATGTTGACCAGTGAAACACCATTTTGCCTCCTGTTGTTATTCACTGCATACCTATGTTGCATGAAAACATTTCATAGGTGTCATTTCCTCGTTTTTAAAATATTTTGAAAACGTTTCTTATTCCCATTTCGGACTTTATTTATGCTTATTTTTTTAGAAAAACATTCGATTTCACGTTTCCATTTCCTATCAAAAACATTTTTTATTTCTGTTTTCGTGCAACATAGCTGCATATCCCTCAGGATAAACAGCACAATAGGAGGTTTTACAAAGCCCATTTGCTCTCATATATAAGAAGAGAGCTCTTCTTCACAATAGTTGGACTCAGGGAAAGAGTCACATTTATATACATACAGTCTTTTAGTTCTTCTGTTTGCTCTTTTATAAAGAAACCATTTTCACGAACTCATGGCATTTTAATCACAAAAGAACAACTGTACAGTTAATACTAAAACCAACCCTCTCATTTCCTCTCAATATATAAACAAAGAAATTCTATGCAACAAAAATGCCACCAGATATGATTCTAGCAATGTTGCCTGCGTAAAATTCTATGGTGTGAATAGATCATTTCACGATCTTTGTATCCGTAATCCACTCGGAATATGACAGCTTTGAAAGGACTATCATGGTGAGAAAATTTATCAGTTTGTTTCCTCAATGACATTAGGTGGTCTAAACAAAAAATGTGTTCTCAGTGGACAAAGCTCCCTGCTTAGTGAGGGTAGGGATGAGTTCGTACTTGTAAGCAACCTTGCCATTGTTTTTTTTTTTTGCAAGAAGACTAGTTTTACAACTAAAACCTGTGATCTTCTAATCACAAAAGAATAGCCTTATTATTGTTATCAAAACTCCCCTTACATTAGGGGGTTCAAAAAACAATAACTCAAAAGAACACTGCAATGGGGGCTGGTTTAAGCAAAATTTGAGAATGATTCCTCTGTAAAAATAAACATAAAATAGAAAAGAAAGAAAGTATCAAAATAGCCTCAAAGAAGCAATTCAAGAGTTCTCGTGCTCAGGAAACATGTGCCAATCGGAAAAATTCCTGTTTCAAACAGATAGCTTGATCTCTAGATTCAATAAATATAGATTGATATAAAGGTATTTGAGAATCAAAAGCTATTTCACAAATGTTGCATAAAGGCAATAGTTCATGTGCAAGGAGTGACTTATTTATGACCAAGGAGATGACTTACTAGAGTCTCTGGATCACAACAGAATTGGCTAGTCCAGCCTGTTCGATTGACTGGTCCAGATCGGTGAGTTGTTTGGGAGGGAATCCCACTGTCTGCAGTTGATAGGTCCTTGCACCGGAAGGCCTAGAAGCATCAATGAAGGCGCGGATATCCCTGATGGTATGGTGGAAGTTGAAACGTGAAACCATGCGTGTACCATCTGACAATCTGAGCTGAATTGAGGTCAAAGGTAAGGAGTCATCCATGATTAGACCCATGGAGGGTGGTGGAGCAGTATTGAGGGAATTGGTAGACGCTGTTGGCTCCGCAGCTGCAGTGCTGCCTAAAGTTCTTCCAATGCCCTGAAATGGTAAACTTCGCTGCTCTGGTACCTGCACAGAGAAAACCCAAGCTGTGTTAAGTGCTGGACATAGACAATGAAGGGGAAAACTGTAAGACGTTAGAGAAAGAAATAAGAACATACAGGACAATTTTCTTCTTTCCTGGTAAGATTGACGTGGACTACAGTTCTCTTATCTGCTGGCTCAAGTTCTTTTGGACACTCGGACTTTCTGATGCTCTGCGTAAGATGCAGGAGAAATTTAAGACGATGTCCTCATAAATAGAAAACTGCAGATGACTGCATATGATCAAAACCCTTTTGTGGAAAAAATGACACATATTCCATCTAAACTTGTATCAGTTTGGAAACGTAACAGCCAGCTGTAAGGTTAATGGGAGTCATCAGTGGAATAAATTCCCTTCAACACTAGCATAATAAAGGGATGCCATCAGAGGAGATAGACCATCTTACACGAGAACAACTAATCAACTGGCCAGAATAGGATATAACCATAAATCTCCCATGAATTTCATTAAATTCATTGAAATGGTCAATGGAGTAGGAGTCTCCCTGTAAGTCAAAAAGTGAGCTTTCAAATGAAATACTCAACCATTCAAACTTTTTCCAGATTTGGCTTGCATATATTCTGAAGCAGAAACCTTTAGCAAGTTTTTTCACATGAAAAATGAGGAGGAAGTAGAAAAGTAAGAGAAAAAAAAAAGAGTAGCTATTTCAATTCACCCCACAATGCTAAGGGTTGTTCTTCAGAGTGCAAATTATGGATCATTAACGAGATTGGGACTCATCAAAACTGCTCAGGATCAAAACTAATTCAATACTACCTCCAAGAAGGGTGCATTCTCTGGATCATCCAATCTTTGCAATGGACCACCATCCACTGTGAATCCATTACTCCAGAAAACGATATTGTGTGTAATGACTTCAGGCTGCTGAGGAGCAGGTGTCCCAGTCTCTCCTGAAAGTAATCTCCCTGTTCCAGTAAAGCTTCGTGAGCTTGATGATGGTCGAAGGTCATTGAAAGGTCCTTCTACAGCTCCTGCTTCTCTAGCTTCAGTGAAAATTGAATCCACATCATTGATTTTAGACGGATCTTGGACATGCATTCCACTGAGAAAATTAACAAAAGATGAATGTCAGAAGTAAATAAATGTCCATTGAGAATCATTTGATTTTAGCACTAAAAACAGATATGTTCAAATGTAATTAGAGGAACCTGTATGGTTGAAATACACAAATCAGAGACATTTATTGATTATTTCAACAGTTAAATGCAAGCATTTCAGTTAAATTTGGCCATAAGATGTGGTTAAAATATGTGCCAATGGATAAAATCAAGTTTTTGCCATAAAATGATAAGCATGCCTCTAATCAATTGACTCTAAGCATGTTGGTGCTTTGTATGGCCGCACATATAACTTAACATCCTCATATTTGTTATGCTCAAATGTTGCACATGTTGGTCCTTTAGTACTTCGCTATCCAACCTTTTGCACCACATAAGAAAGCAGATCTTATAATTGTCTTATAAAATTTTTCTTTTAACTTTAATAAAATCTTATCATCACATAAAACATTGAATGCACTTCTCCACTTTGATCATCTTGCCTTAATTTTATAGGAAACTTCCTCATTAATCTCCCCATCTTTTTGGATGATTGATCCAAGACTAAACCAATCTTTTATTGGTATGACTTGATTTTCCAGTTTTGCATAACATCATCCACACATATTTTTTACTAAACTTGCATTCCATATATTTGATTCTCACTCTACTCTACTTAAAACCTTTAGACTCTAAAGTGTTTCCCCATGTCTCAATCTTAGTATTCATGCATTCTTTTATCTTACCCACCAACACAATGTCATCTGCAAATAGCATACAACATGACACCTCTATTTGGATAGTTTAGTGAGTTCATCTATTATTAGGACAAATAGGTAAGAGCTTAAAGTAATTCTTGATGTAATCCTACTTTAATATGAAAAGCCTCTCCCTCACATGTTCTGACACATACTTTTGCTCTGTGAAACATATCTTTAATTGTCATAAGCTTTTTCTAAATCTATATACACCAAATGTAAATCCCTTTGTTTATCTCTATATCTTTCCATTAGGCATCTCAGAAAATAAAAGAAAAGATACAACCATTGATGAATCATACGTGATGGAGGATATCGGCATGAATTGAGCTAACTTTTATGTAGTTCCAAATTTCCAATGCAGCACAAGTATGGGATCAAGGTTTTTAACATTTAGTCAAAAAATTTAAAATGAATTGAACAATGAGAAGTAAATTGGACAAAGAAATCATAAAATTCAAAAGGTCCAATGAGAAAATAAGGCATGAACAAATCCAAATAAAGCCAAATCCAAAATTTGATACTCCATTTGACCGACGTATAAGACTAGCATAATAGATCCAAATGAGATTAACTAGTCACCATATTACACCCCCCATCCCAAGCAGAAACATAGAAACACAAGTCAATCATCTCATGGTGCCCACTTATAATCACTTGAGAGCAATGAATGTGTTATAATCAACTCTCTCTCCAGCCAAACCCCCTGCCCACTCCCACCTCCAATGCGTGCACAATGTGTCCATAAGGGTGCATCCAATGCACGAGGCTCCCTAATTTATGAGGATTGGGGGAATCTTGTCTTTGGACACACCCTTACCCTAACCAAATTTCATATTAAATTCAATTTCAACCATATTTATTTAAAGACTCATACTGGCATGCATAATGAACACCACCTATTTGGTGTGGATACCAATATTACTAGCAAAACTGAATGAAGGACCTATGGAATCCTAACACAGTAGCATAAACACAAAAAAATCATTCATTTATCACAAAATAGAATGGCATGACAGTACCATTTTCATCACCACAACAAAAAAACTTGAAATCTATGCGATTTTGTAACACACCCTAACCTTAATCAAAATAGAAGACAGATATCGAACATTAATACTTTCACAAACTTCTTTAGCCAACATCCAGGTATGTACTTAAAGAATTCCAGCAAAGGATTCAGCATAACAAAACTCAGGCTTTGAGTCTCCAAAACCACTTGGTAGGGCTAAACAGCACTACAGGTAAGCTTCAGCATTTGTTCAAGAAAGCAATGCGGTGCTAATGGGCAAAGCCCTCTAACAAATGTCTAGAGTAGCCAATTTTCATATTTACTTTGTGTACAAAAAATTAAAAAATAAAACCCTAAACGGCTATAAAGAGGTACACGGAGGGTATGGATTCGGAAAAATTAATAATGAGGGTAAGTCTATTCTAGATTTTGCTATGGCATATGAGCTCATCATAACCAATACTAAGTTTAAAAAACGGAACGAATACTTAATCACATATAAAAATGTCACATCAAACACCCAAATAGATTACTTCCTCATGAGACAAGAAGATCGGTTCTGTTGTAGAGATTGTAAGGTGACACCGGGGGAATGTTTAACTACTTAACATAGACTTTTGGTACTTGACGCCCAAGTAAGAAATCGGAAAAGAAAAAATCACATACAACAAAATTCAAGAATTAGGTGGTGGGATTTAAAAGGGGAAAAACAATTAATTTTCAAAGAAAAATTAAGGGGTAGAAGGGAATGCAATGGAATGGAGAAGGACAGGCAAACCAATGTGGAGGGAAATGGCTACTGCCCTGAGAAGCATGCCAAAGATAGTCCTTGGAGAGACAAATGGTAGAGCCCCAAACCTTAAAGAGTCTTGGTGGTGGAATGAAGAGGTACAATTGAAACTTAGAAATAAGAAAACTTGCTATAAGGCTGTATATCAGTGCAACAATTAATAAAACCTAAAAAATTATAAATAAAACAAAAAAGACAGTAAAAAGAGCTGTAAGTGAAGCAAGGTCAAAAGCATATAAGAATCTATATAAACGACTTGATACAAAAGATGGAGAAAGAGATATATATATAAATTAGCTAAAGCAAGAGAAAGAAAAACAAGGGATCTAAACCAAGTGAAATGCATAAAAGATGAAAACTAAAATGTATTAGTGAATGAGGGAGCGATTAAGGAGAGATGGAAGGAATAT
Organism: Diospyros lotus; assembly: GCF_014633365.1. Taxonomy (NCBI): domain Eukaryota; kingdom Viridiplantae; phylum Streptophyta; class Magnoliopsida; order Ericales; family Ebenaceae; genus Diospyros; species Diospyros lotus. The sequence continues at coordinate 28,840,285 of NC_068352.1, forward strand.
TTCACAAAATTATTCAATGATGGTAGGAACACAAGAGTTAGGTTGGAACATCTTAGTAACTTTGAAGGGAATGTGAACTATACATTTTATCGACGCATAAGTTCAAAAGAAATAAGACAAGCATTAAAGAAGATGAAAAATTATAAGGCAGTGAGACCGAATAATATACCAATAGAAGCATGAAAATGCATGGGAGAAGAGGGCATCTTCTGGCTAACGAAATTATTTAACGCGATCCTTAAATAAAAAAAAAGATACCAGATGAGTAGAGCAAAAGTACTTTAGTTCCTATATACAAGAACAAAGGAGATATTCAAAACTATGAAAATTACGGAGGAATTAAGTTAATGAGCCATACTATGAAACTCTGGGAGAGAGTAATAGAGCAAAGGCCTAGAAAAGAAACAGACATCTCGAAAAATCAGTTTGATTTCATGCCTGATAGGTCAACAATGGAAGCTATATACCTATTGAGGCGCCTAATGGAAAGGTATCGAGATCATCAAAAGGACCTGCATGTGGTGTTTATAGATCTAGAAAATGCCTATGATAGGGTCCCTAGAGAAGTATTATAGAGGGTTTTAGAGAAGAAAGGAGTCCGAATAGCCTATATACAAGCCCTTAAGGACATGTATCACGGTGTAGAGACAAGGGTCAGAACATGCGGAGGGGATACTAAACCGTTTAAAATTACAATGAGACTGTATCAAGGTTCTGCACTAAGTATATACTTCTTTGCTTTAGTAATGGATAAACTCACTAAACACATTCAGATAGAGGTGCCATGATGTACGCTATTTGCAGATGACATAGTGTTGGTGGATGAAACAAAAGAGGGAGTGAACACTAAGATTGAGTTGTGAAGAAACAATTTAGAATCTAAGGGATTTAAATTAAGTATAAAGAAAACAGAATATATGGAATGTAAATTTAATAAGAATGCAAGAGTGGAGGATGTTATAATAAAATTGGAAAATCAAATCATACAAAGAAAATACCATTTTCAATATTTGGGATCAGTGATTCAAAAAGATAGAGAAATTCACGAGGATGTCACGTATAGAATTAAGGCAGGTTGGCTAAAATGGAGAAATGCATCAGGAGTGTTATGTGATGGTAAAATCTTATTAAAACTGAAAGAAAAATTCTATATGACAGCTATAAGGTCAGTTTTGTTATATAGCTTAGAATGTTGGACAATCAAATACCAGCATGAGCAAAAGACGAGCGTAGCGGAGATGAGGATGCTAAGATGGATGTGCGATCATACAAGAAAAGATAAAATTAGAAATGAGCTTATTCGTAATAAAGTAGGAGTAATGTCAATCGAGGAGAAGAATATGAGAGAGACTAGACTAAGATGGTTTGGTCATATGAGAAGAAGACCAAGAGACACTCCTGTGAGGAGAGTTGATGAAATACAACAATTAGTCAAAAAAAGAGGTAGAGGCAGACCGAAGAAAATTAAAACTGTGGGAAAGATATTAAAGTTTGATATGAAATGTATGGGTCTAAATGAATATATGACAAAAAACAGAAATACATAAAAGTCTAGGATTCATGTAACCGACCCCACATAGTGGGATAAAGGTTGGATATGTTGTTGTTTATGTATTTGTTAATCATCGAACAATTTATCTTTTCTTTTTTAAGTATCTCACAATTAAATCTGTACTAAACATTTAGTTGACTGTTATGTCATTGCCCCATTAGAATCATAACTTTAAATAAAGGCCTGCAGTTGAAAGCCGTGTACATCATCAGCGAAGTCCAGAATTCAATGAGAGATATCAGAACGTTACATGTATAGTAGCAGTAGGGAAGTAACGATAAGCGGACAAATGTGACAGGGAACTATTTATCTAATAGACACAAATTTAGACATTGAGATCCTCCACCTCTGCATAGCCAAAATATGGTAAAGCAGCCACGATCACCAGTCTCCTTCACTCACATTCAACCAAGTATCATAAGTTACCAAAAAGTTAAGACTCTTCAACTGACCGACCCTTGTGGGTAATACATTAAGCTATCATCAGCATTTATACAGAACATAAATGATAAGCAAAAATCATTTGCCAATTATGAAGACCCTATGAATAGCCTAGGAAACACACAAATTTGCAAAACCAATCCATCCCTGGACTTTGTAAAATTCTGGAGAAAATACTCCACCCAGAATTACTCAAAAACTTATGTGCATACTGGCAAAAAACGTAATGCCAAAGAATCAATACCCAGCTTCCTTCTCTCTTTTCTTGCATTTTCCCGGTAACTAAACAGGCGGCAAAGGGCGAAAAGTGAATTAAAAAAAAAACAATTGGCATGTTACAGAATATTTTATACTCTTAAAACGACTGATGAATGGAGCTCAATTGGCATACGAGGAAGCTATATATATCCAAATATAGACCTAGATTCCGCACAAAATCTCATCTGGAATTAACGAAAGGTAATGAACTGCAACTAAGAGCCACCAGAAACAAAAATTTTGAAGAATCAAGCTCGGTTTCCTTTCCATCATTTTCTCTTGCAGTCTCTAGGGAACAAAACGCAAGTCAAAGAAGCACGCACCTCTTCTGGCCACCGGCGTTGTACTCCGGGGGCTCGTAATCAGAATCACTACCAGAGCCATCTCCCGACGGCCGATTCAGATCGGACAGCGTGTGAACCCCGCCGACCGTCCGGCTCCCGGAGGGCCCCTTGCCCGATCGCCGGCCGCGGAGATTGTAACGGGCGGCCGCCGGCGGAGACGGCGAACGGGAGCGCGAGGGAGACGAAGGCGGCGAGGCGGACGGCGAAGGCGACAGCGATGGTGGACGGTCCCGGGGCTGGAGGCCGGCGTCGGCGGAGGCGACGGAGGTCTCGTAGTAGGTGGAGACGGCGGCGTCGAGGTCAAAGTTATGGCTCTCGAGGAAGAAGAGGGCTTCTTCTTTGGACGAAGAGGTGATTTCGCAGAATGTGTTGATCAGATTGGTGTTGGCGGCTGTGTTCTCTTCTTCTGCAGCAGTAGCAGCTGCTGCTTGATCGTTCGCCATTGTCGGATTCCCTTCCACTCTTTGCGTGCTCGACACTTATGGGATATTTATTGGGTTGAAAAGGATCCTGGCGCACGACGTCGTTTGGCGGACTCCCCCGACCATTAAAGTGTCCTTACAAATCGTCACTCTAATCTATCTACCTTTCAAATTAAAATTAAGTATAGTAATTTGAATAATAATAATAATAAAAAAATGGGGCCACCGTAAAGCAAAATGATAGAATTGCCTTTGCGTTAAGGTTCGTCATTCCCACTAATATATTGCGGCCATCAAAGACTATTTGTGCAGACGAATAGCGTTCTCACGTCATTTTCTTTTTTCTTTTTATTGGATCCTGACATCAATTATATTGATTTTTATATTATTTATCGTCTACTTAGAATCAACTATAATAATAATAACAAAGGTACAAGTTGAATCGACGGTGATACGATGACCCAACATCAACGTTAATAGTAGTTTGAGTTTATTTGTAATATTTTAAAATTTAAATATTTAAAATTAATTTTAATTTTATTAAAATTAAACTCCATAAGAGACTTAGAGGCTGTTTGGCTTAGCAATTTGACCGTGTATAAATTACATAAACAACTTTAAAGCTATATAACTTTTTATGATGAAGTGTTTGACAAGTATTAACAGTTTTAGCATTATATAGCTTATCAGCTATTTTAACAGTGTTGGACAGAAACTGGTGCGCCCCAGCTTTGGGAAAAAAAGTTAGAGAATTGACCGAGAAAAATACCATTTTGCCCTTATATAATTTTCATATTTACACGCGTGTTCCTTGTTACCGTTACATCTTCTTTCCCTATTCCCCGAAACTCTTTCTCCTATCTTTTCCAGAAGGCAAAAGGTCTACCATTATCGCACTATCGCCGTTGTCGTCTAGCTAAGCCGTCGCACACAGCCTCGTGTTGGTGGGTCGCGCCATCGCAGCATCTGGTTCCAAATCTGCCGCCCAGCGCCGTCAACCGACCCTTCTCCATTATTGCCGTCTTCGTAGCCCATCTCAGCCGCAGCTTCCCAATCTTCCTCCTCCTCCAAATCCGCGGTTGCCGTCACCTTGTAGGTCTCCTCCTTCTCGCTCTGTCGCTATTCTTCTCATTGCATGTAACGTATATATATATATAACACAAATAATATATATTATTATTATATATAATATATATAGTAATATTATATTAATATATTTTTAATAATTATGTATAATTTGTTAATATTTAATAATAAAATTTTATATTATTCAACATTATGTCTATTTTGATTTTTTTGGGTCAAGTTTTAATAGTTTATTAGTTTTTTCAAACCAAACACATAAATATTAATTGATAGCTTAAAAGTATATTTATTCAATCACAATATCAGTTTAAACACTATCTAATTTTTAACTTGAAAGCTAGATAGCTTAAAAGCTATGAAAAAAATCGATGAGCCAAACAACCTCTTACTGATATTTTAGAAAATTATAAGCTCTTGGAAGGGATAGGGAAGGAGAGCCCAAACATAAATTCACAAAAGATTGTGCCTAAATGTAATTTAATAAAAATTATAAAATAGGCTTGATTTGCTAACTTAAAGGAGATGAGTTTGAACACATAATTGGATCGAGACAAATCAAATTGGGTAGAGTCCAATATTTAGTAATGTAGACGAGATTAGAGTGAATTTGTGGGATTTAAGTTTGTTAAAAGTCAACAAACGAATTAAAAGTTATTCGAATTTCAAATTGGTTCAAATGCATGACGAATTAGTTAGATAATCTATTTTGAATCTAAATAAAATTCAAACGAGTTCAAATTAAAACATATTGAAAAATGGATATCAAAGTAGGCACTATAATACAAAGGTACTACAAAATTTATATAAAAATAATCAAATTAGAAATAATCGAATTCGAAAAATTGTGAAAAAAGTTGTCCAATATATGACAAACAACTTAGGTAAGTTATTTTAAGGCAAAAATATGGGCAAATGATTATGAATCGGATTAAACCGTTTCACAACATGCAAAGGTGACATAAAAGATAATATGTCGATATATTTGATACCAATTTTTCAACCACAAACAATATAACGCCCCGCTTTTTCGGGCGCGTTTTATAACTTGGGGCAATTCTGGGACAAATTTTTTTTCTTTCAAACACTAAAGCTAAACCACATCGTTCCTCGAATCATCCCAAAATTCCCAATCATTAATCTCGAAAGAAAATCATTATACACATCAAATGCGGAAGTAAAGATCGAAACTTGATATCTTAATATTAATCATAAATAAATTCTTATATCTTCAACATTTCTCAAAACGTTCAGAATCTAAAGTAGCAGAATTTAAATATAGGGGCTACGTAACATACATTTCATTCTTCATGCACTCTGCTAAGTGCCACTTCATGCATCATTTATCATTGAATCTGCTACAATCTCCATCTAGAACGTTTGAATATTTTAGGGGCAAAAACCCAAATTAGATGATGAATCATCTAAGTAAGGGTACATAATGTTATATCATGTGTGTATGCAATGTTTTACCTTATAGGTGTCAACTGCACCCCTCATGTTACCTATCATTTTTGCGGCCCCCTCTTTCGAACCCGAGGTGTATGGGTGCACCCTTGGTAAGGTAGTGATGCCAGTTCGTACTCCTTACGGTCTCAAATGCGAGTGATAAATGATATCAACGTGTATTTATGCATTTCATAGTCATGTCATGTATTCAATCTACGTAATGGATACATATCAAAGCATGTCAATATGATGAAAATATTTTCGAGGAACATAAATCACTTACAATCCAACCATTTTCCATAAAACTAACTTTAATTGGGGAGTACCACTTACATTTTCAAGCTTATCGGGCTACCTCGATATCCGTGCCTTGCCTCTTGCATCGCCTCGATTCGCGTGCCAACCTCAAAATTTGCACGAGTCTCTTCAACTTCAACCTCAAAGCATCCTAATCACCATAATTATTTAAATAAATATTAAAACCTATTTTTTCATAATTTCTGACATTTTCTATAATTTTCTCTCTATTTCTTCATATTTTTCCTTAATAATTCCAAATTAAATATTTCTAAGAATATTTTCTCAAATATTTTACTATGAAAATTCATAAAATAATATTCTGGAATTTTTGAAATTTTCTAAGAAATTTTACTCACCTTAACTTAGCATCCTCGGTTTCCTCAATATGCGTGCTATATTCCCAAAACGCGTGCCCGAACTGTTCTCTCGCCCAAAATCTCTGAAATATTAATAAATATTAAAATCCTATTTTTTTCTCCCTTTCTTTTTCCTCCTCCTCCCGCTCCCTCTTGCGGGACCTGCAACTCCCTCTTCCTTTTTTGTCTTTTTCTTTCTTTCTTCTTCCTTATCTTCTTCTTCTTCTTCCTTCTCTTCTCTTCTTCCTCCTCTCATTTCTTATTCTTCTTCGTTTCTCTTCTTTCCTCCCTGGCTAAACCAGCATCGCCCGCGGCCGTCGCTGCTGCCAGCGGCTTCCGCCTCTTCCAGCCGCTGTACCGGCCGCACCGTCACCTGCCACCTGCGGCTCCACTACTTCGGGTCGTTTCTCGGCCCACTGGTCACCTCCGCACCTCACATTGCTGCCTCGGCCATCGCATGACCGGCTACCTCTTCTTCCTTGACCACCATGGCCGAGCATCGAAGCTCTGCTTCGCGGCCATAGCTGCTGGAAGTGGCCACTCTCGAGCGCTTGCTCTCTCTCCCTCTCTCTCTCTCTTTCTCTCTCTCTTCAGCGAACTATCGCTTCCTTGCTGCTCTTAAACAGCCAAAACGTATCCAATTTATAGACCCCCACCTTGGCCACCACTCCACCTGTATACATATAAATATATATATATATATACAGCACTATTGCATGCTTGCCCGCCACGCACATCAGAAAATCCCTATAAATCTCGCTGCCATTCCCTCAAATTTTGCTGACATTCTCTCCCAATTGCAGTAAACTCTCGGCCAAGAAGATGGCCTCACACGCACAGCGCACAGCCATTTATATATATATATATACTATTTATTATATATTACACATATATATAAAAATTATGCATTAACCCCAAATTTTATCTTAAATTCATTAGAATAATTATTTAATTACAATACTATCCTTAAACACTGAATTAATTGACATTACGATGCTGAAAACACAAAATTAATAACTTGAAACCTAGTTAAAAAGGACGATTTCGCCCCAGTGCCTTATTGAGCTGTCGTTTCATCCCGAAACTACTGAAGGGTTGCTCGTTACGCAAAATCGGAGCCCTCCTAGGGTTCCGTTGATTTTTCGAGAGTCTCCTACCACGATTTGATTTTACAGCCTAAATGACAGCTGTATTTTAGCTGTACCGAAAACTGTTTCCGATCCGATTTCTTTCGATATCATAAATCCTAACTCGGAACGTATATCGAAATTATATCATTTTCCTTAGACAATTTCACTCCGAGACATTTCCTGCAGTTGATTCAGTACTTATAACTGCTTTCAAGCCACTTTTTCGATATTCTACACTCATCGAAATTACGTATCAACCTTATCTTCACATGGGGTATTACAAACAAGAAGTATTAAAGTGAAAAATTGATGGAATAAACTAAAATAACCTAGAGTAAATCATGACAAACTTATTGGGCAATTCAAGAATTGACCAAATATATTCTAAAAAATCTCTTGGATTCGTCCATAGCCAATTTGAAACTTGAAATGACAAATAAATCTTGCAAAATCCTAAGAAAATCAACCAAATTTGGCAAAAATCTACGAAAAAATGAGTGCACACATCTTGCATATACAAATCTAAAAATTAGACTAAAAAGGATACAATAAACGTGAAAAGGATAACACAGATGTTTAAAATAACTAGCAATGACAAAAATGTGTTAAGTGATGACTAATGATGGTCGAGGTGATTGACGAGGTTACTGTTGCGTGTTTGGGTTGTGAATAAAATCAACTAAAAAAAATCTATTTTTTCTTTAGTTTGGAGGTACAAATGAGAAAGGATGAGAAAAAAAAAAAAAAAAAGGAAGAAAATGAGAGAAAATCAAGATTTTGAGCCCTTAAGAAAACTAGTCCAGCAACCTAGTTTAGTTGGAGAATAGTGAAATATTTGAAAATTTTAAAAATCTTTGGATATTAAAACTACTTGTTTGAATTAATTGAAATTTGTATAAAATGAGGGCTTAATGATAATTCGATAAATTATCAAATCTAAGGAGGAATTCAAGAGGACTTAATGGGAACATAGGAAGATATAACGCTTAAGTATAATTTGTTAAAAATTTTAACATGGGTTAATTGGACTAAACTAAATAACCAACTTGGAGCCTAAAATTTGATCAAATTAGATCAAATTGGGTTGAACCCAATACAAGTTTCATAGACAACATAAAGGCGAACCTATGGGATTGAATTTCATCGAAAATTGTCTACTTTGGACCCATATAAAATCCGATTGGGTATCGGTTGAGACAAACTAAAAAATAAATATCAAAATAGATATAGCCAAAAACACGATGGTACCTTTGCATCCCAAAATAGACAATTAGATAAAAAAAAATGATTAAGATTGTGGAAATACTTGTCGAGACACACGAAAAACAATTTAAAAAACGAATTGGTGTGATTAAAATAGGAGTCGACAACAAAATATATCTCTTAATGAAAAAAATACAAGAAGTAAAAGATTAAAAATATATATAATCGACAACAAAATCATAAAGTTGATGTAAAAATAATTGTCCAATCTCTCGACCTCGATTAGGTTACCAAATTTGAGATCAAAATCGATTGAAAGACAATCAAGGGCTAGAACAACACGTCAAAAATTGGAAGGCTTGGTAAGATTCAGCAAACTTTTAACGAGAAATTGACTAAGGCACATGGCAAATTGGGAACTCAAAATGAAAGTTATTAAAACCATAAAATGTGACATTTAGGCTTGTTTTTGAGCATCTTAATAAGAGTATATGAGCAAGATAATGAGAAAAAAAGAGATTGGAGATTTTTTGGTGGTCAAGGGAATGGGGAACTCGTTATGGGAACAATTTCAACTATCTTTCAAAGATAGAAAAAGTACAATGTTTGTTGGTGGCGACTTCAAGGTAGCTAGAAGTGATTGCTGATGGTGGTTGTAGTGGCAAGGGTGGCCAAATTGTTGTTGGCGGTGAGCGGTAGCCTTGGAGAAGGAAAAGGACAGGAATTTGTTTGAAAAGTTCAAACTTTGCTAGGTGACATTTCTACCCCAAACCTTCAAATTATTGCACTTAAACCAATTAGGTTTGGTTAGTTATGAATACACCCTCTATTTTCATTCAAATTTCATGATACCTTGCAAATGGTTTGTTATTGCAATTATGACCATTGACATTGCATGAATTGCATTGGTGACATGAGATTCATGCATATTATAGTACTAGCGAATACCCGTGCCTAAAGTACAGTATAAATAATATTAAGATTAAAATATAATAATGTTTACTAATATTGTAAAAAAAAATTATAAACATTGAATAAAAAATAAAAGTTAGATTTATTAAATCTATATAATAAAACACATCAATAAGTGCTCTATAATCTGAACAAATTAAATTAAAAATTAAATATCAAATAATACATACTAGCTGCTGCCTGCCGCCATGACCGCTACCATCAACAGGTAGGGAAGGAGAAAATACTTAACAGGTTACAATTAAAAGGAGAAGAAAAAATATAAAAAATAAATTTGAAATTAACAAATAGAGAAATTGTCTTACATTAAAATAATTTTATTTTTATTTTATGAAGAAACAGTTTTTAGTTGTTTACAATTAAGAGCATCAGTATGTAAATTTAATTTTTATTAAAAATAAATTTACAAAAAAAATCTTAATTAAAACTAAAACTATATTACATGAAATAAAGGTGAAAAACAAAATATAACATTAAAATTTTAAATTAAATATAAAAAAATTTAGTACCTCTGTAAATCATAGCTCATAAATCATCATTTCTTTATATCCACACAACTCAAATGCACTTCACAGTCACAAAGATATCCCAAAAAATTCATTTACAAAAAATAAAAATTAGAAAATCATGTTCAATTGAGAAATATTTTTAAATAGACATCCAAAAAATTTGTTCTTCCAAAAATTGGTTTACAGTTTGTGGAATGCAAAATAATAGACCAAAATACTTTATCTAAAAATTTGTTAATAAATGGAAATACATTAATATTTATATAATTTATTTAAAAATATGTTAATAAATGGAATCACTATAATTTACGTTTTCATTAACAAATCACTATATATATTATATTAACAAATAATAGTTGTTAGATTAAGCATGTGGGTCAGCACTAAGCTAGAGTAAGATAAAAACATAGGACCTCCCATTAAACTGCAAAGGGTGGACTGTGGGTTGAGGATTGTGGAACGTGAGTAGTGGTGCTTTCTCACTTGTAGAGGCAAAATTGTTCGGAGAGAATCATGCTCCCTTCCCACGACCCAACAATTTATTTCTGATTTCAAATTAATTAAAGATTATAGCTATCAATATACAACAACAATTAAGGAACTATAATATACACACATTGACTTATACACACAATTAAGGAACTATAATATTTACTTATACACGAACTAAAGCTATCAATGTACAACAACAATTAAGTAATTTTATTAAGTAAATTATTGACCTTCAATCAATTAAAGGAACTAAATGCATTGAAACTATATACACACAATGCAATAGATACACACAATGACTATATGCACACAGCGACTATATACATACAATAGATACATACACACACAATGAGGAGAGAGAGAATGAAATATACATACATACACACACAATCGCGATGGAGATTTAGGGGCAGCAGATATACATACACACACAGTGAGGAGAGAAATAGATAAGGTGGTTGGGTTGAAGATGACTGAGCCCTAGTCTTCTTAGATAACCTAGCAGTGGATGTGCTATCACACTGACACAAACCAACAAACAGTGAAAAAAACTAAGAATCTGAGATGGATTTTGAAGAAATAACATATAGATTTTTATTTTATCTTATTTTTCCTTTTTTTTTTTATTTTCTTTTCTCCTTCCCATCTTCTTCTTCCTCCAGCTTCTCCTTCACGCACGGCCAAACCACCAACGCCAGCTGTCTTCAGCCTGGGCCCTCGCCAACCATCATCGCAGCCTTTCCTGTCGCTGTCTGCAGCCTTCTAGCCATCATAGCGACGTCAATGCTCGTCTCCGATCGCCATCTATGGCCGCTAAGAGTCGCAACATCCGATCGCCATCGGTCGGCCATCGCGGCTTCAAGCTGCCGCACCTAGCTGCGAGACCAGCTCGTCGTCTGCCACCTCTGGCCACTCTATCGTCGGTCGTTGCTGCAATCGGCTCTACCGGCCAACCCATGGCAGACCACCGTTCGGCCTTCACTGTTTGCTCTCTGTAGATAAAGAGAGAGATGGGGGGTTGGCCAGAGAGAAAGGGAGAGGGAGAGAGAGGCGTGAGTAAGGGAGTGGGTAGTCTGTAGATAGAGAGAGAGGACGACCAGAGAGAAAGAGAGAGGCGTGAATGGGTGGGTAGGGTCTGTTAGAAAGAGCGATGGGGGGTAAAAAAAAGGGCAGAAAGAGTGGACGAAAATTTAAAATTGAAATTGATCTCAACCATTCATGCATAATGAGAATTCATCTCAGTCATAGGATGGAAATATATTAGAGATATTTTCAAAAACTGTTGTGTTTTATTATATGGATGGTATAAAAATTATTATTTATTGCACAGAAATCCATATGTTATGGTACACAAAAATTCATATGTCATGATATACATGTATACATGACCATATCATTATCTATCTGACTTGTTGGATAATAAGTGAATGAATTATTTATCAAGGTGATGACTGGCATTTCACTTTAAACTAAATGACTAAATGATGTATGTTTGTTTGATAAACGATAAATGGTGATCATTACATCGTTCATTAGCTAACCCGACATATTCCCTTGCACCAACAAGTGATTCGAGCATGTTTACACCTAATTTTTCCAAGTGATGTAATTTGGAAATTCAACATTTTTTTCAATAATTTCATTTTTAACCAATTTTTTTTCAAAATTCTGTTTTACTCCCTTGACTAACCAAGCTCAAAATAAAAATAAAAATATATAAAGCTAAGTTAGGCATTGAGAGTTTTAACACAGAACGTGGCATAGATCAACTTGAAATTAGGGTATAATTACCTTAAATAATTCATTATTCCCAAATAAACTTGAATAAATACTAAAATTGATTATTTTCCAAATAAAGAAAAATCCACAACTTTAGACATAACTAATGCAACTTGAAAAGCTATAGCAAATTCATAACTTATTTAAACATCACATATCACATAATTTCCTTAAATTAGAAATAAATAACAAAAATTAGGCAATAGCAGTTTGGAAACTAAAGTTCCACCGTTTCTTTACATTTTATTAATATACTTTGTCTACTTAACACATTTAGGGGCGGATCTAAAGAGACAGGCATGAATTGCAGTCAGTGCCAGCCTTAGCCCTCCCTCAATTTTTTTATGAGATTTAGACTATTTGGGAGGGGAGGGAGGCTAAAATCACTTATGAATCTGGAGACACTCCTCCCTCAAATTCATCCTTAAATCTACCCCTCTCGACATATTTGAATATGCCAATAAAAGATATAAGCATCTAATTAAGAGTAAGAATAAATTTATATATAAATATAAAAAATAATATGTCATATTTCTATATTACAAATTATCACTCTCTAACATCGAGGTTGCACAACAGGTAATTCAGAATAACAAATGAATCTACTTCTGTCACCAATTAGTACATGGTTATCATGCACATGAAATGAAATTGTCAAGAAATGATGATATTGTTCAAATATGTTGAACATGAAATGAGAAAAAGATAGCCACTCACACAAATTTTATTATGCTTGACTATTTAAATATATGTGCCTATCTTGGTTTGTGTCAGATTGTTATTCAGACCTTTACTTATAAGTGTCCCAAGTCTCAAATCATATTTTTTAAATTTTTTGACATTTTTTTCAAGATTTTCCTGTAATTTTTATTTTTATTTTTTTCCTTCATTTTCCCTCTTTTATTCTCCCCTATTCCTCTTTTTTCCTTCCTCCTTATTTTCTGGCCCAAACAAGTTCAAAATTGTTGAATTTGAGGCCACACTAGACTGACCTTTTTTTAACAATTTATGATTTTTTTCCAACCCTTTTAAAATTCACCGATCTTAATATTTTGCTCTTAATATCTTCCTCTTTGTCAATCTATCATGCTTGTCCTTTTGTTCACAAAAAGCTCATGAAAAACCCTTAATTTTTGTGAGAGAAGTCGCAACTCCAGTAAAACTTAGACCTTATTCTCTTTATTATTTTGAGATTGTTTTTAATTTTTTAAAATAGTAAAAATATGTTTATTTTTATATTTTTAAAAATAAAAAAAATTCAAAACAACAAAAAGTCATTTTACCTGTTTTAATTATAAACACGGTTAAAATTTCAAAACGCGAAAAATACGATTAAAATTTTAAAAAGCGAAAAATACTACAGACAAAAAGAATATTTTTTCAACAATCTCAAAACAGACACTCAAACACACACATAAGTAAAAATGAATTTAAAATTTAAAATTTAAAATTAAAAACTAAAATACAAAAAAAACAATCTCTTAATTTTTTCGTCAAACTTATATCTCTCTTTAATCTCAACCACAACATCTCATGTTTGTCCAATTCAAACTCAAAGGTCCCAAGAACAAAAGCTCTCTGTTAAAAGCATTCAAAACTACATCAAACTCAATTTGGACTAACTTTTGTGAATTTCCTTTGACTAAAGCTTCCAAATTATGGACGAATTAAACCAATCCAAAGGCTTTTCCAGCAATAAGGTTATCATCAGCCTTATCCAAGAGGTTCAAATTTTAAAAATTTAGTTTAGTCCTTTTATTTATTTCACCAAGGCCCAAACAGCTTCTTATTATTACGCTTAGACCCATTCTAGCTTACAAAAATTTCATTTTGACCCCTTCAAAAAAATTTATTTTCTTCCTCCAAGTCCCTAAGATATTTCAAGAATATATGCAAATCAATCCCTAAGACATTTCAAAAAAATATTTGCAAGTCAATCCCTTAGTCATTACTAACCTTATCTTAATATTTATAAAAAACTTTATCCTTAAATTTTAATTTATTGTATTATTTTAATCTTATTCACATATTTAATATATTATATTATTTTCTAACATTTTCAAAATCCCCCATTTATTTTTCTAATATTCTATCAATTCTCATAATTTTTTGAGATGTTATCCATAGTAATACCTATAGTTTCCTTTTATTGTTTTTAAATTTTGGGGCATTGCAACCTTGTAAGGAAAAGAGAATGTGGTAGAAAAAAAAAATGGGACTTGTAAAAGTTTACCTTGTCTGTATTTTAGTTGTTCTTGAAACTCTTGAGTCGACTTTTTAAGTTAAATGGACTCGATTTGGGACATGTAATAAATTTCATTTCAACATAATTTCAATTCTTACATGATTATTTAGGTTCAATCTCGGAACTTTAATTAATCACCTTAATTGTAATTAAGAATTTAAGTAGGGAATTCATGAAAATTATTAGGTGTAAATGTGATTTTTTTTAAAAATCTTGCTTTTCGAGACAATAATGCACTAGAAAAGTTAGGCATTACAAAAACGTGCAAATGACAATTTTGGTGGTTTTTGATATTTTTTGTCGCAACATGGCAACGATGAGTATTATATATCAAAAAAAAAAAAAGGAAAATGCTTTTTTACACATAAAATAGCCATTTTATATATTTTGCATATGCTCTCAAATTTTGTTCAAATTGCACCAAAAACCTTGCAATTTACATTTTATTGCACATGAGATTATTTTATTGGCATAAATTACACTACATTCTTAAAATTTATGCACAAATGTAAAGTTTTTGTTTATTACATTAAAACTCACTTTTAATAACACACATTCATTTATGACTATATCATTACTTATTATGACTTGACTAATAAATAAGAGGATATATTGTTATCAAGAAGGTGAATAACATTTCATCTTGAACCAAATTACAGAGATTCAATTTATAAATAATAAATGGTAATTATCACATCATTTATGTATTTTATTATATGAACGGAAAAATTATTTTTGAAGTGTCATTAGGTTATTCATCGACTAATTCAATATATTCAAATATGGTTAACCAAACACATCTAAGGGAAACAAAAAGGTGGTTGAATAGAAGATTATATTTTAGTATTAATTTTTTGTACATTAAATTTTTTACAATTCTTGCAATTGGCTAGACGCAACTTGGGCATGTAATATTTTTATTTCAATGTTTAAATTTCAGTTATTGAATATCAATTAGGTTTGATCTAAATTATATTTCGTGTAAAACTCTGATTAGTCATCTTAATTATAATTAAAAGGCTAACAAAAGAAATTCATGAAATAATGTAGGTGTAAATGTAAATTTAAAAAATTTCCAACTTTCTAGGATAATAATGCATCTGAGAGATCAGGGCATTACATTATTACTTGATTCACTAAACCTAGACATCAAATTTAGTTTGGCTTTTAAGTGAGAACACTGTCAAAATAGCATTAAAATCAACCTAAATCTACTACTTAGACTAGGGAAGCGTTTGGGATTGACTTTTGTTAGATTGATATATAATATCTCCAACTTAATAATGACAATCAGAACTTAAAAAAAAAAGGTCATTAATAGTCTATTTATAAAATTTTAAATATATTCCTTTGCCTTATAAAGAATAAATTAACTTTAACTAATATTTTTAAACGCATTCTCAATCTAAAAAAAAAATTAAAACTTAATTCAGTCAATTTTAAATAATTTGATTACTTTTTATACATTTTAAATTTACTGAAATAAGATCAAAAGATGAACCAAACACTACAGTCATTATCTCATCTCTGTTTGGGATGTTGCTATTGCCTGGATGTGACATGGAGGCAATGAAAGCATGGCATGGACCACACTAAATTGTTAGTCTTAATGGTACAAGTGTATTTTTATAAAACTTATATATATATATATATATATATATATTTTCTTAACGTATCATCACTAGTGCCTCTGCTGCTCGACTCTATGATTTCAGCAAGAAATATAAATCAGTGAACCCAACAGTCAATTTCTATTCTTAGGGGAACCTGACATTTTTTTAATTTTCAGAATAGTCCCTGTCTGCTGAGTTTTCTCCCCTAATCAGGATTCAAACACGAAACTTGAAAGTCCAAAGAACAACATCTTAGTGGTTTTTCCTTTGCCAATTAATCTATGTCTCGGGGGCCAAAAAAAAATAAAATTTATTCAAAATTCAAATTAAAACTTATATATTTTGATGATAAGGAAAGTTGTTTAAAACTTTTAGATGAGTTTAAGAAGTCTAAATAATTATAGATGGTTGAAGAATATTATTTATTTAAAAATTCATCCCCTACTTTAACACTCATTCGAATGTTCAAAGTCTTTGTATGTCTGGACCTCTCTAAAACCTTATCTTCTATTGTAAACTTTATTCAAACATCTTAATAAGCTCTCCCAAACGTCTAAATGAAGGCATATCTTTGATTGTGCTATATTCAAAAGCTTAGATCATGTATTTCATACATCTAAATAAATATGATCACACATATCCTTTTCAAGGTTTTATGATCGTTAAAAGGGCACAAAAGAGAAGATTTTTTTGAACCTTGTTTGTGACTAATATCTCTATTAAAAATCAAAATTTCTTTAAATTATTTTATTACAAAGCAAGTCAAACAAAATTGATCCCTACCAAATTGGATATGTAGACTTTTTGTTACATATATATTATTACGCTAGTATTTTGGTAATTTCATCTAGAATGTGTTTGATTATACACATTTATTATAAAAAATATATAATTATTATACATATTTTCTATAAAAATAATCAAACACTCTTAATTTTTCTATAAAAAATATGTGTATAGTATAAGTATTTAAAACTTATTTTCATAGAATTCATTTTTCAAGGGGTTTACGTGATATTTGCTTTTTAAGTAATCATTACCTAGAATTAAATTTTAGGTAATGTAATCAAACACACCCTTAAAATTTGATCACTTCCTCATATTTTTAATGTCCATTAGATTAAAGAGATATTTCTCCATATTATTGTCCTCTACTTTGATTATACATTTGTAGGTTATTGATATCTCGTTAATGAACAAAAAGGTAATCTTTAACGGGACTTACAAAATTTGTTTTCTTTTTCTCTACTTTGCTAATTTTTGAATTAAGAGTCATAAATAAAGACCTCTATAGAACTTTAATATAAATAGAAATTTGAAAACATTTAGAGTGTGTTTGATTGCACATATTTATCATAAAAAATGTATAATTATTACAATATTTTCTATGAAAGCAATCAAACACTCTTAACTTTTCTATGGAAAAATGTGTATGGTACAATCATTTAAAGTTTCTTTTCATGAAATTTATTTTCCAAAGGGGTGGGGTGATTTTTTTTTTCTAGGCAAATATTACCAAGAATTAAATTATAGGAAGCAATCATTTACCACAGAAAATGTGTAATTATTACAATATTTTCTATGGAAGCAATCAAACACTCTTAATTTTTTTATGAAAAAATGTGTATAGTACGATCATTTAAAGTTTCTTTCTATAGAATTTATTTTTTAAGGGAGTGGGGTGATTTTTTTTTTCTAAGCAAATATTACTTAGAATTAAATTTTAGATAATGCAATCAAACACACCCTTACAAAAGTATTCAATTCTCTTTGAGGCAATGAAAGTGTACTATTGAAGTTGAAGCATTAAAGAAAATCTTTATTTACACCTTCTTTATTTGTATTGTATTTAAAATTCTATAAATTGTAATTTTGTATGTGTGTATGTGCATGTATATGTAATGGATCACTTAAAAGGGTGAGAATTTTCACCTTAGTAGTGTGAGATTTATTCGTATTTACAAAAAGTTTTTAGATTTGGCAAGCGGTTTATTAAGCATTCAATTCTCTCAAGACGACAAAACGTCTATTGTGGGAGTTGTGGAGATTGTTCTTATATGCAAGACGATTTTTTTATTTCGATAAAATAGTCTCTATTATTCTTTAAGATATTGTGTGTTAAAATGAGCAAGATAAAGGAGTATCAAGATAAGGGCATAATGATTTTCAGACCAGATATGAAATGATTAAGATAAAGTTGAGAAGCATTTCAAGATTTTTATCAGATTATTTGTTAAATTCTTTGAAATATATTAGAGGACACAAAAGTCATTTTTTTCTTATATATAAGGACAAAAATATGCTTGTCTTGAGGGGAGAAGAGATATGCATATATTGAAAATGAAAATAAGAAATTATTAATAATTTTTTTAAAAATGATTAGATAAACTTAACAAACATGTTAAAAATTTATATCTTAATTTTTTGACCTCATATATTGATTAAACAAAAAGCTCCTAAATCTATTAGAAGATAAGAATTCTAAGTAATAGAAATTTAGAGGTTATCTTGAGAAGAGAGGGTGTGAGAATTGAAGAACCGAAGCTGTACAAATTCTTCATATTCTTACTTGTGCATGTGATTTATTTTCATATTTTGCAATCATCCCATATCATCACAAAATCAATTTAAATTAAAATCAAAAAGGGTAAATTCGTCTCTTCATGATGTTATTTGAGCAACAATTTCGAAAATTTTGAAAAAATTGAAATAATGAAAAAAAACACATTGACAAATAGATTAAATGGTTAAAAAATAAAAAATAAAAAACTAAAATTAAAAATATCAAACTTGCCCTCCAGTGACAGAAAGTAGAGCTAATTGATGATTTGAGAGGAAAATTTTGATAGAAAAGTGAGAAAATATAACTGTATAATCTTAGTCTCTAAACTCGAGCGAAATCTTAATTTATTTCTAAAAAAGTATTAAAATCAATTAATTTTGTAAGATAAACAAAATCTAATTTATCTTTGAATAACAAAAGCAAATCAGCTTTTAATTTATCTTCAAATAATGGAAGTAAAATGATCTCCAATGAATTAAATTTTTTTATTAAAGTTTCTTAATTTTTTTCTCAATAAATACAATTTTTTATTCAATTTTCAAATCTACAATTCTTCAAATTTTTTTCTCAATAAATACGATTTTTGATTGAATTTTCAAACTTTATATTTGTATTCTAATTTCAAAAGTTAAAATTATTTTAATCCTTGGCAACAAACATGGCTAAAGATTTCTATAAACTTACGGCAACAAATTATGTTTTAAGCAATCAAAATATTTAAAAGTACATGTTTTACCCTTTTACATATTTATTATTTTCATTATTTTTCATGTCTTTCCAAAATTTTTGAAAGCAAAAATACAAGCAATCAAATAATATTATTTTCTATTTTTATTTTTAAAATAATAAAATTAAAAAAAAAAAGAGTCCAGCAACAAGCCCTAAGAAATTTTTTTATGGAAGAAATAACAAAACAAAATAATATGATTTTATATGGTCACATTTTTCTCTATTTTTCTGACTCAAATCCTATATCAAAATAAAAAATAATGTAAGCACCCCCGCCCGGATATCCCAACCACCCGGTCTATCCAAACGAAAGCGCTTACGTAAGGGAAGATAAACAAATACAAGACAAAATACCCTGACATGCATTCATAAAAGAAATGCCACAGCGGAAGCAAAATGAAATACATGCATGTCCGCAGGTACCCCGCTGGGACAGCGGTCAAGGAGTATATATAAAAAGATACAGACACCTGTGCTAACAATAGGAGGTACAAATGACAACCTGGCACAGTCAAAAATAAAAGAAAGCGACTCTAGCAAAACATCAGAGATGACGGGGGCAGCTAACTGTACACCTT
This sequence comes from Diospyros lotus, assembly GCF_014633365.1. Lineage (NCBI taxonomy): Eukaryota > Viridiplantae > Streptophyta > Magnoliopsida > Ericales > Ebenaceae > Diospyros > Diospyros lotus. The sequence goes on from NC_068352.1 coordinate 28,860,303, forward strand.
ACCAACGCGGCCGGCTGCTAAATGGAACGATCCTCGCCCTCGGCCTTTGCTTTACCCTTACCTGGAATGATGGAAAGCAAGGTGAGTCGCAAGACTCAGCAAGTTTATCAGAAATGAAAGGCTATAAATAAAAGAAGAAACCATCCCAAACACAGCCCCACAAGTACACACAAGTCATGAGACGCTACAACACAACAGTGCAGTATAGTAAGAGCACATACCGGTCCTTGGGGCCCACACAAAACACCTGGCACCCAAGTCCCATACCAACCTGCCGCTGCCCTGAAAGGCAACAATATCCTCAACAAACCTGTGCGCACTGTCCCGGGGCGGTACTCCCGTCACCCATATCCACGTCGGTACTCCCGACAACCGAGCCATAGGCTCCCTCGGAACGGTACTCCCGTCCGAGAACTAAATACTATCAGTAGCCATGCAATGCACATAAAATGCAATGGCGTAGTGAGCATCAACGTGATACCAGGCGCCCATACATCCAAGCATCAGGCCATGCTCCGCCCATATAGTAAGCCACACACGATGCATATGCCCGTGCTGGATGCATTATAATCAAGCTAAAATGCCCGTGACCAAGCATAACCAAATCATGTTAATCCCAACATGCAGCCCGTACCCATGTGCACATCAAGCCATGCAACGAGAATAAAATATAAGCAGGCATGCTATAATCACATAACGGCTAAGCAAGTTAGCAGTGCCTGGCACCGGTCAACGGTCAGTGGGTAGGAGAGACTCGCCGGCGACCTAAGGTAGACCGTACGACAGTCACTCCGTCACCGAACCGTCGATCCTAGCCCCCACTGCACAACCGCTCCAGCTAGAAAATAACCAAAAATCCAATTAATACCCGAACCGCTAAGAACCTAGCCCCGGGTGAGTACGGCATCATTCCCAACAGGCAGGGGGTGGCACAAACCCCCGTAGGCAACCAACGAATAAAACCCACGAGATCCATTTAATAAATTAAATCTTAAACTAACCGTTTAAAAACTTCATAATTAATTAATGGCCGAAACAAACGAAGGGAGGCCCAATAAATCGCCAACGAAAGAAACGACGAGATAGGTAAGAAGAACTTGCCTTAACAGAGATATCCTTGGGCTTGTTGGGTCCAAAAGCAGTAAAAATTATACAAACTGCAATATCCCAATTATTTGCCAAAATTAATAAAATTGGACGCAAAACAAAATTCTGACCGTACAGAATATTAATTACTAGCTGCTCTACATACCTGGCAATTTAAATCGCTGATTAAACTTGATTTAATCTTGATTTTTCTCGAAAATCTTCCAGGTTTTTTGCTCGCGCGCTCGTTGGAATTTTTTCTGCAATTGCTGGCTGTTCTGTTGCAGTTAAATGCGCCCGAATTTGGGCTTAAATATAAGCAAAAGGAATGGATGGGAAGCAGCCGCGTGGCAGCTGCTTGGACCAGCTTTGGAGGCCACCGCCTCTTTAAGAAAACGACGCCGCTTGGCTTCAAATGTTGAGAATTAAAGGTTTAATTGTGCCTTCAATGCTAATTTGCTTCAGCTTATCACTTAAAATTAAAATGGCCGCTTGCTACTTGCTTTATACTTCTTATTAATTAATTCCAAGCACATTGACATTCCAGCAAATTGACATTTCAGAACTTATAAATTAACCCTCTCATTTCCTTACATATTAATTAGATATTAGCCATGGTCCCCTTTTAATATTAACTATGGTTAAATATTATCATTAATATATTATTACTCCTCTTTTAATATACTTCTTATTATTATTAATATCAACAAGATATTTTAATATTTCTTTTAATTTAAATTACCCCCAAAATTAAATTAAATTGACATTTACGGGCGTTACAAATAAAGTCATCTTAATCAAATAAAATAAAATGGTTCATTTGAAAATATGTTCAGATCAAAGGACCTTCTTGTACCCATCTCAAGGCAGGGAAGTTTTTCTTCGGCTTGTACTCAGCCATGTGGAGAAAATTTTCCTGTCATATTCCGATCTCTAATTTAGATGATAAGCAATCTTGTAGTAGAATATATGAATATCTGACACAAAGAAAAATTCCCATATGGTACAGGGCCTATGGTGCTGGATGGAGTCTTCTTTCATCCCTGATTGATTTATGGGCAAGCTGGGCTGTACTTGTGAAGAAAAACAATTAAACATCAAATCATATAACCTATAATCTTAAAACTTCATGTTTTTCACATAGTTTGAAGAAGGAAAAGATACCTTGATCCATTAAATTTTCAAGATGTAAAAGATATTACTAATTGATGAAGAGAATTGAAGAATATTGATTTATCTCATTTAACCCCTTAATCTTGATGATGGAGAATTACTGTACGTTAGTTTGATTTTCCTTTCGGGGGTAAAGCGAGAACCAAACTCCTATTTATGTACTGATTTTCCTTTTGGGGGTAAAGCGAGAACCAAACTCCTATTTATGTGCTCTAATTGTAGCCTTCTATCAAAACTTACCAAGAGTCGTGTCTCTTCAAAACTAATAGGATTTAAATATTTAATTATCTCATTAAATCCTTTGTTATTTTATAAAATAAATAGGATCATATATTGTGTCAAAATAATTCTTACACGGGCAAGAGAAATGCAGCCATGGACCATCATTTTGACACTACCTTACATCCAGTGTTCAAGAGAAGTGACTGCAGCATCTCAACGTACAAATTTTGCTTTAATTTAACTGGAAATGAACTATATCTAGTGATCAAGTCTGACCTGGCCAAATGAGTTTACTTGTTCCGGTTGGTGATATCGCTGGCGTTTGAAAGGCGCGGGACTACAACTGGCACTCCGCGAACTTTTTCAAGAGCAAAACTTATACGCAATGGTCGACCTAAAAATGCCTGGAAAGAGGATTCAATCGTGCATTACTTAAACATTCAGAGCAAACACCATATCAAGAAATCCTAGATAAAGAGTTCCTGTAATTCATCATCCGCTCACCTTCCCATCCATTGCCTCTTTCGCAGATTTGGCCTCTTCGTCTTTTGAAAAATATACAAAACCAAAGCCCCTTGATCTCCCAGTGTCTTTGTCATACATTATCCTCACTGAAGCACAAATCAAGGATGATTTAGCAAAGTGTTATCTGAGGCTATAGAGAAATCAATATATGTCAAGGGTTTATGTCTAAAGCAACAATATCAACTTTATTCTAAAACGAATTACAAAATTTCAAACAAACATATGATTGGATATACAGATTGGGGAAAATCTAGTCACCCTACAATCAGCAACTTGTACGGTTGCAAAAGGTAAAATAGTATATTCGTAAAAATGCCTATAGTTTTTATTTTGCTAAATTGATTAAGGGAGAAAACAGGCCTATACTTAAGTCTTCAACAATAGAAGAAAGGGAAAAAAAAAAAAAAAAACAATTACAAGGAAAAGCCTTGTTCCTAGGTACTTCCTCAAATCTTCATAGTAAGCTTTGATTTAAGCCAAAACTAAATCCACCCAACAAATCATATTTGATTACCGTGTTTTACTTGAATTAGGAACTATCTTTGGTCAGTGGGGGTTGGTTACATTTGGATGACCTGATATGAAGCAATATTTGACTCGGTAGATGGCAACAAATATGAAAGACAAAGGCCCTAATTAGTTTTTTTTTTTTTTTTCTTGTTTTTGGGTGGGGGTGGGGGGAACCAAACTTTTTCCATGAGTATGCGGCATGTTACTTTCTGCTAATCCAAAAATAAACAGACAACAGAGTAAAGTTTCTTCTACTATACATTACAAAACAAATGTGATTCAACACAAATGTTGGCTCTCTATCCATACTTCCTTCTACACATCCCAAAGAACAAAAGCCGTCTATAACAATCCAGACTTTACAGAAATGAAAAGACGCAAAAAGAAAAGAAACTTTGCAAGCAATTACCCTTTCTCAATTTACTACAATCTCTGAATGAAAATCAAGTGAAATCTTAAGCAAAGGAAGCATGATAGGAATTTAGAAATGACAAAGGTGCTACCATTCTTCATACAATGATTATATATAATCATCCAGTACACTCGCGGCAGTAAATAAATGTTCGTCATTCTCTTAAACGTGAAAAATATAAGCATAACTACTCCCCTTCTTTAAGAACTGAAACACAAAAAATACTTGCAAATAATGGCAAAATGAAACTCCCACCTGTCTGACCAATTCGGAGACTGCCAAGATCTACATGTTAGATTAATCTTAACCCAATAACCATCTAGTCATTTCAATCCCATGAATAAAAGTAAGAGACACCAAACTCCCAGTAAAACTTGCCCAAAAAGTCATATCTTTGTTACTCGCATAAGCGAAAAGTCAACAAGCAGTAATCACCGATCTGTCGGGCATTTCATCGAACAGATAGAGCACAACCCAATCAAACAAATAATAGAGAAACGCGTATAAAATATTGAGTCAATGGGGGCTTTAAATATAAACGCAACAACCTTGAGTGACATCCCCGTAAGAAGAGAAAGCATCATTCAATGTCTTCTCGTCCACCGACCAGGACAAACCTTCAACACCAGAAAGAAACATCCATATAAGTTAGAGAAAAATTAACCATTAGCTTCACATGAAGCATAAACCGAGTTTATAAATGGGTGAAGTATAAACCGCCGACGAAGAGCCTGTTGTTGTTGCCGGAGGACGGTGAGCAGTAGAAACGCCAATCCGAAGATGGGTTTTTACGGAGATTTATGACTCTTCTTGCGATGGAGGCCAAGTTCTGATTCATTGCTGACAAAGCCAACAGTCGCTTGAGAAAGAGGTTGCAAATTGCGAATTTACGCTCTGTCCCCGTGGTTTTCTATGTACACGTGGAAAACAATAAAACAAATTGAATAAAAATTTATTAGATGATGTTGGATAATAATAGTTTATTTTTTAAATAAAATAAATAAAGTTATTTAAAAAATTAATTATTATTTTTGTTGTATCATAAATAAAGGCCATCAAAAATTCAAGAATCCAAAACTATATTTTGAATTGAAATGCATAAATTTTCCATACGCAGGGAGTTCCACATAAAAAAAAGTAAACTAGATAATTTCGATATTCGAAAATTTCTTCAAAAAGATAATCAATTACCCATAAAAAATTTTAATTCTAAAATAATTTTAGAATATTCGAATAAATATCATTCATAAGAAATAGATGCATTCCATAACAATTTTAATCTCGACCAACTTAAAATTAATTAAAATAAAGATTATCTATAAAAGATAGATGTTATATATAATAATTATAGTTTCAACTAGAAAGAGTGCCAAGAAAAAAAATCGAAAACATATGGATATAGAACAATAATTGACGCCATCTGTGGGAAATGTTCAAAAAACTTATAAATATATCTCTAATACTAGTTTTAATATAATTTTTTTTTATCATACTTAGTGTTTAATTTAAATATCAAAGTATTTGCGTGGAAATCTCCCCAATTTCTCTAATTATTTTCTTATTTTTGTAAATTTAGATGACTTGACGATAACGTTTTCAATCAACTAAATTTATTGTTGTATTGATGCAATAACAATTTTAAAGTTGAGTTTAAATCTTGTTAATATAGTTAATTTTTTTTAAATAAGATACAAAAAAAAATATTTAAAAAATATTTTATTGACAGAATTATATATAATATTTTATTATATAATAATACAGATATAGATATAGATAGATATATATTTGATCAAATATTATATAAGAAATTTATTTTTCTCTGTACCTTACGACGAGAATGGAAGACAAATTCAACTAGGATAATTTCCCTGCCATAGGGGCTAAAAATGCACACACACACACACACATATATTTTATATGTTTCTAAGTAATTAATTTGGAGATTATAATAAATATGATGTTGGAAAGGAGAGGGTGTCAAGCTTCATCCTTATCCTTGGCTCAATGATTGTTCTCTGTGTCTTCAACTTTGTCATTGTTCCAATCCTTGAGCTGCTTCTCCCCATCACTAGGACCATACTGATATTGCTGGACTTTGTATTGGTGTCTGGTTGCAAAGGTGAGAAAAGCAAAGAAATTGAGCAGTGACAGCACAGCAAGCGTCAAGTAGAAATAATTGAGCTTTGCTCTGTTCAGGTTGCTTCTAAGCCAGCTCCCATCTGTCACCTTATCCACCAATGACACCAACAGACTGCTCACAAAGTAGCCCATCGAGAGGGTGCTGAGGAAGAACCCTGTGCTCATGGATTTCATCCTTTCTGGTGCTTCTCTGATGAAGAACTCGAGCTGTCCAACGTAAGCGAAGGCTTCCCCCGCGCCCACCAAGAAGAACTGGGGGATCAGCCAGAAGGCGCTTATTTGTGTCTTCCGCTCCACCGCCACGTCTCTTCTTCGCTTCTCGACCATGGCAGCAGCCACCATGCCAATCACTGACAGAATCAGCCCCATTCCAACCCTTTGGAGGCTGCTGATCCCTTGCGCGCTGTGGGTGATTTTTCGCGCCAGGGGGACGAAGACACGCTCGTTTAGGGACGTGAATAGGAGAATGGTGAGGAAGAGGAAGACGGAGAAGGAGCCTGCAGGGACAACAAAGGAGCCCATATGCCGGTCCATGAAGGTAGCTTGCTCAATCGTGAAGGTGTTCATCTGTGAGTAGACTGTCCAGAAGAGGATACATGTGGACCATATTGGCACCAGCCTTATCGCCATTTTCACCTCTTCCACCTCTGTCACAGTTGAGACTATCCAATGGTTGCTCCTATTTTCGTCTGCAGCTCCATGGGCATCCAATATTGCAGCCTTGTCCAGACACCTGCGCATGTTCCATCATATACATACATATATATATATATATATCAGTTGGAAACTTGTTAATTTCTATACATGAAACATGAAAAGTTAATGTGCTTATTGTGGATTCGCTGCTCTATAGATATAGAATTCGATCGAGTTTATAGTCATCATAACCTGAACTTGTGTGTGTGGGAGACTTTGGCCCTGTGGTACTCATTCAAGTGGCTAGGATCACTAGGGTAAGGGAGATTCCTCTTCTTCCAGGCCAAGAACACAACCCTCCAAATAACTGTTAAGGGGCTGCCCCGGGGCTTCTTGTAGCGATAAAGCCGGGTTCCACAGAGCAGGATTGCAACCGCTATGATCATTGTTCCTCCTGAAATCCCATATCCCCATCCTCTTCCCACATTGTCCTGAATGTACACCAGAATTGTCACAGCAAACAGGGAGCCGGTGCTGATGCAGAAGTAGAACCTGTTGAAGAAGTAGATCATGGACTTCTCCTCCTTGGGGTCTCTGATGTCGAATTGGTCCGACCCGAACCCCGAGACGTTGGACTTTATCCCCCCGCCGCCCAGCGCTATCATGTAGAGGGCGGCGTAGAGCAGAGCTAGTTGGTGGCCGTTGGCTTCAATGCACTGCTGTTTGCTTGAGTCCCTGCAGGGAGGAGGCCTCATGCTATGGATGCTCGTGGCCAGTGTCAACAACATCACTCCCTGTTCCAAATTATCTACCGTTTCAGTCTACTTTCTCTAAATAGTTTTGCACAGCAGTGATGGGTATCACCCAAAAAAAAAATGTCCGAAACCTTAGTGCCCGGGACAGTAGAACGATGGTTCTACCCTGGATTGAAAGCTGGCCGCTCAGCTTTCAATGCAGGGGCAGACCCGTTCTTTAACATCTAGGAGTCGCTACATAAATCATTATCCAACACTATTACTAATTTCTTCTTTACATTTATTTGCGTAGATAGATCGAGAACATGGGATGAATGAAGCATTTCCTATATATTCTGCTTTCATAGCTTCAACCAAGGCTAGCTTAATTACCAGACCAGTAATGGAAGCTGAGATTGCGACGGTCAGATAACGGCCAAGTCTGGCATCGGCGACGAAGCCGCCAAGAAGGCCGAGGAGATTGAGAGTTCCCATGAAGTTTGTTACAGTGTTTGCAGACTTGGATGATGAAAGATGCAAAACTCCAACCAAATAGGTAACTAAATTCATGGATATCCCCATCACACATATCCTCTCCGATAGTTCGGTTCCTGCAGCAAATTAAGTTGGTTTCTGTTGTCAAAAGCATGCTCATACTCGTCCAGAATGAAAAGAATTTCTAGCTGCTCATGCTATTCAGATAGATGGAGATCTTTCTGATCATATGCGTAAGTTTCGTGTATGAGCATAGCGCAATGAGCATCTACATGCTCATGGACATCTTTCTCCTTATGAAATGTCAACTAGAAGCTGATTCATGCTTAAGAAAAATCACCTAAGATGAGGCCTGCGGCCAGCCATCCACCAGTCCTCGACTTGTCGGCTGGATTTCCACGAAAATCCAGGATGGCTTCATCATTAGCAGCATCTTTGCCAGCACCACTATCAACTAAAACCTGTCAAAGTGAAAGAACAATAGGTAAAACAGAGAAAGACTGACAAATTAGAACCAAAATTGAAGCTGTTTTGATCTCACCATTGATGCAGGAAGAAGAAGAAGAAGAACGCTCGTGTGTTATATGAGCTTCCAAGGTTGCTGCTAATATAGAACAGAAGGGGAGAATGAATGATTGGGAAAGAATGGAGTCCACATATATATTATAAAGGTGAAAGAAAGATTCTGAGTTATTGCGGGTTTGTTTGCTCTGCAAACTTTATGGAATTATCAGTCCGTGGTGGCCATAGGTGCTCATAGCCCAGAGCTGAACAAGCCATGGAAAGTGACATCTATTCTTCCCAAAGGTGAATTCTTATCTCTAAGCTACCCTCTTTTTTCAGAAATTTCACACAGTAGAAACCACAATCAGTTTGGACTTTGGGCCATACTGATTCCAAGTATCCTATGGTGCAATTTTCAGTCTTATATATAAATATATATATATATTTATATATATTTCTTGATTTCCTTTTGCAATCAGTTTCATGTGGGATATTAGGAGGTGGGTTTGTTGGTTTCAACAAAACCCAGAAGACATATTGCAAGAATGATTATTAAACTTAGACCTTAAATTTAGTAATAGTTGTATTTGTTTCCCCTTCCGTTAAAGAAATAGGGAAAGAATAAAGCAAGTTTGATAAGAAATCTTTAGACAATGATAAAATGAAATACACGGGTCTTACATTAGATATCGACATTGATGGTGCTGGTGACTAAAACTTATATTGCCCACTCAACTTTAAGTGACAATAAGACTTGAAGTTTTAGTTATTAAATAATTAATGCTATATAGATAAAAACAACAAAATCGTCACCTCTATTTCTATTATCGCACCATTCTTACAAAATTTTTTGAGCTAAAAAAATTATCGTAAAATGTTACAATAGATCTTTTCTTTCTTTTTTCAGATAAATTCTACTCAAATCTATTGTGAATCAGACTATTTTTACGATCACCCCCTTATTATTTAATTTTTATATTTTAGGCCCTTATTGTTTACGAAAAAATGAAAATCATAAGAAATATCAACTAACCTAATTAAGAGTTTTTTTAAAAGAAAGACTTAAAGATTTAAATATTAAAATTAAATCACATTAAGTGGAGTTTGGTACGGGAGAAGTTTTTAAATTTCTGGAATTCATAATTTTTGTAAATGCTTTCGAAAATATTTGATTTTTAGAATTTATGTAATTATATGTTTGGTTAGATTTAAATATTCTCAGAAATGTTGGGTATTCTTTTCTAAAAATCTTACATTCTTATGTTTGGTTTAAATGCAACATTCTTAGAAATTTATATATTTTTTTCTAAAATTACCCTTATTTGATTTTTTGTTTAAAAATAATAAACTCCTTCTACTATATAAAATATTAGGACCCATAACATCTTTAAAAAGTCAAAAAATGTCATTTTTTATACATTATGTATATATATGCCTGTGTATATATATAATATATATATATGTTTGTATGAATATTTATTTTAATATATATAATATTTTATAATAAATAATATAAATATATTATATATATATATATATTATGTTGTTATAGGGTTATAAAAGAGTAAGGGATATTTTAGTTTTCTTTTTTTTTGGTTAAAAAGATTCTCAAGTCCATGGGAAATTTAAATTCTCAACTCCCATGAAATTTTTTTTTATGAGAAAGTTATTTAAAAATTATTTTCAAGAATCTTATTTTTCATGATTTTTTTATAAATTATATCATATATAAAAATATAAATTCTTAATTTAACATTTTCAAGAATTTTAAAATTTCTATCGTTTCAAACGCCGAGTCTTTTGTAAAAAGAAACCAAACCATAAAAAGTTGAGATAAAATTTATTCTTTTTTTATTATAAATCCATTCAAATTCAACTCAAAAATAATGAAAAAAATGTGATTATTCCCAGTCATAAACCTTGTGGTAAAGTGGCTGTGAGCCACATGTTGGAAACACAATTTAATTTCATTTTAATTGAGGAAATAGGAGATGGACACTGTCACATGTGGCATTGGAGGGAAGGCTTTGTTGCCTTTTGGTGATGGAATTGATGATTGATCACTTGTGGAGGGGGGTGAGAACAACATTTTGCTGACAAGAAGCACAGATATGCACAAGAGGAACCCTTAACGATATAACGCAAAGATCCCTGTGGTCCTTCTCATGATAATGCAAAGGTCCCTGTAAGTAAGCATGCTCTACTTTTAGCCTTTTCCTGCAATTTGTGCCACTCATTTGGAAAATCATGGGCTTGGCTATGGCCGTCTAGAATCTTACAGAGTTAATTTCCTCCCGACGATGATGATTCTCCGCACGCATTTAGAAGATTGAGATATCATATAAGTTATAAATTTTATTTTATTTTTATGTGAAATTATATAATTATTTGTATCTATTGATGATCAAATTTCAAATTTTAACTCATAATGAACATATTGATTCACCTAGACTATCAATTCTAAAAAAGGTGAAATGGTTCAGGTCAAAATTTGTTTGTGATCGGGAATTTCTTAAATTTTTCACGTTACAAAAAAAAAAAAAAATCTTATATATTTAGAGTTTGAATGATACCAAAAAAATACATCACCTATTTATTTTATTATCTACCTCAATTACATGGAATCTAGTTAGTCAATTATTTTTAAAAACTAAATTAATTATATTTTTTTAAAAATTTACTCTTTTGCTCCAAGCACACATAAATATTAAAATTCACCCAATCTGAACTTTTTAAAATTAGCCAAGACGCCCCCCTCAAATAACCAAACTTAAAATGTCTCGTGACTAATTTTAGAAAATTTAGTAACTGAATAGACGAATTTTATAATTTAGGGGTGTTTAAGCCAAATGAGAAAACTTGATGATATCTTATTTTTACCTATATATCTTATATTTTTGTAAAGTTATTATAACTTATATATATATATATATATTTAAGTGTCTTTCACCATTTTTTTTCTAAATCTAGTTTCACCTCTTTTATTAACTTCTCACTTTACTCCACCAAGACTCAATTAAATATGATATTAAAATGGATTTTCACATAAACTCTATATAATACTTGAATTCAACCTCCATATAATTTGAACAAGGTAATCTATTGAAAAATTTAGCATACACTATTGAGATAGAATCATATTATAAATATATAAAAAGCCTTCTTTTTTTCTTATTAAAATTGAAAAAAAGAAATCACTATCATGGTAGCTTTTACAAGCGTTTAATTTGAGTAAACACTTGATTTGAGTAGTTGGTATATCTATGGCATTAAAAAATAATAGCCATTATTATCATACATTGATCTTGACCAAGAGATGGAAGTGTATTATCTATTGCAAGTAAATTCATTTTCCAAATCATTTGTAAAATAAATGAGTGCAAATCGAACTTACGAGTTCTTAGAAGTATTATTTTTACCTATGATATCTTTTTTACCCGACTACTTCTCTTGGTGATAACATGCAATTTAAGTAATTAAATAACGTGATATTACATTATATGTAATAAAATAAATGCGTACATGAAATATTAATATCAAGTTGGTAAAGAAATTATTTTTACATTAAGACCGTATATTTCTCAAGTTGTGGAGGTCTATCTACAATTATCAAATCTTTCGATATCAACTCATGGTCCTCATCCCATCCCATTCTAGCTAAAGGATATTGAGTCACTCGCATGGGTCAAACTCTCCCAAACTATCTGAAACTTTTCAGCTCAACAATTAAGCCACTTGTTGCAATACAGTAGACAAGGAGTAGAAGCAAAGAAGAAGAATAGAACAAACAAGAAACCCAAGCTTTGCAATCTCTATTCTCTTTTCCTCAAACTCTCCATTTGTGCCTCAAATTGGTTCATTGGTTGCCTTTCATGTGTCTCTCCCCAAAATTAATCATCAAAGACGACACATGTAAGCTATTAAATCTAGCAAAGATATTTAAAAATATCGGTCAATCGTTTCATATAAATTGGTCATATAACTTAGTTTTTTGGTAATTGTGGTCACATAACTTAGTATTTTGGTAATTGTGAATTTAGGCTCTACTACTGTTGGAAAGGGTGATCTTTAATACCTAAACCAAATAAATTTTCCAAAATATTCTTCCTTTTTCTATTCAAACAATGATAAAAACAAAACAGAAAAGTGAAGAAGGGGGAAGAAAGGCGAGTGTAAGATGAGCATCGGTGGGGCAGAATGCAAAGGATAGAGGACAGCTCTCAGCTCTGTCATGTCAATCAAAGCTTGGGTCAATGATTTTAAGTTGTTTTCTTCTTCTTTTCTTTGTATTCAGAAATGATGATAAGTTTGATCCATCCAAATAAAGTGACATAAGGGCTTACTTGCAAGAATTGGATTCAGTACAAGACAGAATCACATGACAGGGGCTCGGCATGTTATCCGCACCCACAAAACCCACCAAATTTAGGGTTTCTAGAATGTAATGTGGCCAAACCGCCATCATAATTCATGTATATCATATGAATTTTCTTTCTTGAATAACATATTATTATTGTTAAAATATAATAATTTTATTTATAAATTTGAAAAATTAGACATAATAAGTATAGATAAGAGAATCAAGATGATTTATAAGTCGAGAGAAAATAAAAGATTGTTGCTAAAAAAAAACCTCACATCGCTATTTAAGAAGAAGAGCTCGTTTTGTTGTCCAAGAAAAATTAAGTTACAACACAAATAAACGAATATAAATTTAATTAAATTTTCTTAATATTAGTTATTTTTAATAAAATTTGATTGTTTTAAGTTAAATCATATTTTTTATATTTTTGTTTAATTCAATTTTGTTATGTATAAATTTAGTTAATTTGTCTTATTTATTAAATTGCTCTACAACATACCCAATTAACTCAATGCCATAATCATATATCTTATAAAACAATCATCCAATATCATATTTAGGGTTTCCCACTAAAGTTTAATTCGTTGGACTACTCTTTTGATTTTTGCCACTAACTTTTTTCATTCTATTCAATTACCTTATTAATGTGTTTATTAATCTTCATATTACATATCTAAACTATTTTAATCGTATTTTGTTATAATTGTGACTCGGAATTCAAATTTGATTGTGATTGAAACTTTTAATTTGATAATGATTATGACTTTAAATTTGACAATTAAGATCTTAAATTTGATTATGATTGAGATTTATCTCAATTGAAGATTTATCTTCTTAACTCATTTTTTGATTAGAATATAATTTTTTATTTATATGTACAAATAAGTTTTAGTTTTATAAATAAGTGTCTAATGTCCTGAAATTAGTGTAGCTATAATCATAATGATATTTTATTCTTTTTGTCCATAATTTTTTTCAATTTGGATTCCATGAACTAACTTGCTCTATTTAATTTTTAATTAAATTTTGATGGTTAACAAAAATGATATTTTGTACCTAATTGTTTTTAATTAATTTATAAAATATTTTGGTACAATATATGTATTATCAAAATTAATATTTTCTATTAAAATTATTTTTCAAGTAAAAAAATAATAAAAATATTTTTTTTTCAAAATTTAGACAAAAAATTAAATTTTTCACTATTGCTACAATACACTATAATATTCAAACCATTGGAGTAGTAATTAGACCGTTGGAATAGTAATCAATTGTTAGTAAATAATGCGCTACAGTGACAATAAACAGTATCTTCCAGAATGCTTATAAATAGGCTGAAACTCATTTTAGAGATTATTTATTGCTCATATTGCCTATTTAAAGCACTCAAAAGCTCCTAAAAGCTTTCAAACTTTCAAGCAATTCGAGACTCTCGAAACGTTATTGCAAATCTATCGAGGAGCCACAAGGCAAGAAAGAGAAAAAAGATTTTCAAGTCTATTCCGAATTTCTCCATCAAACTTGAGGTTATAAATTTATTTATTTATTTATTTGTATTTCATTGTCTTATAAATTTGTTCTTAATTACTTATTTATTTGTGTCAAGTGTGGACAATTACTTGTAATCATTTAAATTATTGTTGTGAATTATATAAGATTTCTAGAATCATTAAAATCTAAGTGAATCTATTTTAGGTAAGCAATGGTGGAAACATTGGTATAATGGTTGCCTAGAACCCCTTGTAATTTAAGTGTGTATTTAGTTTTCAATATGAGTTAGTATGAAAATCTTGGTGAAATTGATTTAATGGAACTCCAATGATGATTAGACCTTGAGAGAGTGGACTAGATGTGTGTAGAAACACCGAACTACTATAAATTATCTTATACTTCATTTTATTTATCCTTGTTATATCTTATAGTTTGCATTTATTATTAATCTCAAACATAATTTACTATATTTATCAAATATATATTCTCTAATAAAATCATTAATCAAGAATATTTATTAAAATTAAAAAAAATTAATCACTCAATTCACCCCCCTTTTGTGTGGTCATATCTTAAGGGACCAACATGGTTTCTATATTAAATTTTGTATTTGTTTGTGGGGTTGATAGTTTGATTATGGTTTGTATTCAATTTGAAATCATAACAAACAGCTCCACCTTAACACGAAATTCAAATATTAAATTATTCATAATTCTTTCTCTCAAAAAAATCACAAAAAATTAATCTAATTGACGAATACCAACAAAATTCACACCATGGAGAATACTAATTGAATCCACACAATGGGGAATATCAATCAAATCCACTCAATGGGGAATACCAATTAAATCCACATAATAATCACTAGAGTGAATATCTTCAGCCACAATCAAAGTATAGGCAACAAAATTAGTCTCAATATATCTTTATTGAGTTTAATGACTCCACATTCACTAATATAAATCCTTTTCGTTCAAAATTACATGTATCTTAATCTACCATAACGAAAATCTAATATTTCAATCCAACAATGGAATATCATAGTTCAAAGTAACCATTATGACAATTAAATAATCTCAAATAATATTAAATGATCAATAAATAAAAGCTCAATAGAAAAAAGACCAAGATAGCGAATCTGGGCAACAAATTTGGGCGAATCAAGGTTGGATAAACTTGACAGGTCTAATCTAATCTGCTGGGTTAGATCTGATCGGATCTAGGCAGAGACAATCTGGGCAAAGCTTGAAGCTTGAATCGTGTGTCAACGACGAAAGCTAGATGGTTAGCAATGATTGAGTCCTGAAGGCTGACAGCGATGGCGACTGATGGTGGTGACTTGGCAACCAATGGTGACAATGACGAAGGATGCTAGAGTCATTGTCGATAATGGTAGAAGGCAAAGAGACAATCAACGATGGTTGGTCCAAAAACGAAAACAATGGCAATAGGATGTAGATCGACAACAATCAATTTCGACAGAGAATAAGGTCGACGGCGACGATGGTGGCAAGCCAAGAGATGGCCAATGGTGGCGGAGGTGATAGTGGTTGACAATGACAAAGGTAGCAATGGTTGATAATGGTAGAGGCGACACAGCCTACTAAGTAACAAAACCCTAGTTGTGGATAATGATGAAGAAGTGCAGATTCAACGGTTGAGATCTATCAAAAGTTGATGATTTTATTACAATCAGTTTGTTATGATTTTAATTGTGATTTTGTTTTTTATCCAAAATCATAACATATTTAATAACTTAACTTTTTTTTAATAAAAGTTATCTTTCATCTTAACCTTATTAACCTTATTCTCTCAATAAAGATGCAAGCCGGGTAGGCAGAGTGGACCAATCATTTTTAAATTAAACTATTAAAATAATAAAATAAAAACATTATTATTTTGAAAAAAATAATATTTTTGCATGACAGGGTACCTATTCTATCACTATGATTTCTTTCCACTGGTTTGAGCATTTTGCGACAACTTTATTAGTATTATGGGTTTTGCTAATAAATGTTCCTAAGCTATTCCTTAATGCACTTATTTTTAGTATTTAAATATTTTTATTGTTTAATAATAAATATGTCATATTTTAAAATACTTTATTTATTAATAAAAATACTAAAAATCAAATACATTAAATACACTTTAAGGAGCCAAAACCCTATTAATAATAGTAGTGTTGAAAGAAGAAGAAGAAGAAGCAAATTATGCATTCTTGAAAACAAATCCCCAAAATTACCAAGTTGAGTTTACAAAGAAAAGGGATATAAATAGTGAAAGAGATACTTATTAATATCATCCTTGAATTCCTATTATGAACATAATTAATGGGAAAAAAAAAACAATTAGGTTACGAGCTCAAAACTGAAAACTCAGCCACATACAGTAAAAGGGCGTTCCCAAATCCCAAATGCCCCATCATCCCCGCTTTGCAAGAGTTCGACAAAAGTGCCAGATTTTAAACTTTTCCTTTGTCTTTTTTTTTTTGGGGAGGTGGAAAAGAGGACGTTTACAATTTAAATTTAAATCTGATACCTCCGATTATGAAAGTGCAATCATATCATTGCCACTAAAACTCGCTATATATATATATATATATATCCATCTCTTTGACATGAAGTCAATTTACTTGAGGTGTCTTTAGGAAGCAGCAACCAGGAGGGGGAGATTAGGCTCATATTGAACACTTCGGCCCTGCAATTGATTCAACATGGCCAAGACACCAACCAAAGGGGCTGTGTTGTAGGTGCAAGCCTCAGTCTGCATATAATTCCACCTTTCATCACTGAACTTGTCTTGACAATCTGGGCCCCCAACCAAGGCCCCAACCAAGACATTAGGGTTGGGCCCATCTTGGCTATACCAATTGTCATACCCTTGGGTGCACCCAATGAACGCTTTGTTGTCTCTATATGACACAATGGATGCCCCTCTGTGGTGCACCCTTGTGGGGTATCTTGGGCCAAAGCCCACTAAGTAGCTCATGTTCATTGGGTTGGAGCCCAAGATGTAATCGACTTGGGCTTTGGCAAGGTCCAGGAGGTCTTCAGGGTTGGCAACCCCTGCATGGCAATGGAGGAGTTTCCCGTTCGATTTTTGGAGGAGTCGGGAGTATACCGAGAGAAGGAACGACGCCGATGACACGTACTGCATGTTGTTCCACTGCCGGACGTATAGGAGGCCGCCGGGGGTCCGCTCAACGTTGTTCCCGGCGGTGTTTTTGCCGAGGCATGAGCAGATGTAGTACTCGGCCTTGGCCCGGTACAGCTCTAGGATGTGTCTATGCTCCCTGTGCTTGTCTTGCATTAGCAGCTGCAAAATGCAAGGAAAATCAGTGAGATGAAAACAAAAAACTTGTTAATCTATTATTAATCACTTATTAGCTTAAGGAGGCAAAGACAACAAAATGGCAAAACCAAGTTTGGTGGTATGATTTGATTGGTTTACTGATAAAGAAGAAGCTTAATAAAATCATTACAATAATTATATGAACGTAGTTAATTAAAAATGCTACTATTGGATCATTTTAAATTAACTTCTTCACACATGAAACATGAATGTCGTTTTCCAAAAGTTACGACCAAACTTGAGGTCAAACAGCCATGAGCATGTGGATCTATTCCAGTAATCAGAGGTTCTGTCACATCCAATTAATGGCCCAACACCATCATGTAGGACACAGAAACTCTAAATAGCAGGCCCCATTCCACAGTTGATGATAGAGCCACCATCCTACATTAACGGAGTTGCATAGAAAAAAGCAAAACCATAAGAAAGAATTTTATAGTATCTTACTAGTTATACATCTTTCAAATTTCTCCAACAATAATAATAATAATATATATTGTCGGATTAATCTCTAATTTTAGTGAGAGAGATTGATTATTGCATTCTACTTTACCAAAGGTATGGATTTGGGAAGCAGGAAAATAGCATTCTCAGTGATGAGTTAGCAGCATCTAGAGGTTGCTTATGTGCAGATAAAGCATTAGAATTTAGAGGCACATGGGTCTGCTTTACCCCTTCCCTGGCAAAACTGATAGATGCCTTCACAAACCCACCCCTGCCTCCCTCCCATCTTTAAATCCTGAAAAGTATAAGGGCATCTTTGATTGTAATTATTTTCCATAGAAAATGTTACATCAATCAAAAAATTTTCATGTTTGTATGTTTGATTGACTAACATTTTTCATGAAATATTTTTATGGTACAATACATAGATAGGAATTATTTTCCATAAAATTAAAAAATACATTTCCTTTCCATCTTTTTCCAATCAAACCCACCTAAGTGTAAATCTAAAGCACATTATTTCACCTTTGAACCCGGGAGGAAAAGTAGCGCCTCTATGGCCGATTTGACAGGTCCACGGAGAAAATTTGAGAGAGAGAGAGCCAGAGACCCTCCAAGATAATTTGAAGTCTGAAAATGAAGTTTTTGGCCACTCCCTTCCAAATTTGGAATTTGGAGTCAAAGACCTCCAAGGGTTTGGTCTAGTCATAAGAAGTTATGATTATTATTTTTTATGGGCTTATGTTACAGAGAGAGCATCACCTAAAAAACGCAGTGTTTTTTGTTGGGTCTTCATACACAGTTAAAGTCGCGTGCAATACGCAGCAATCAATTAACATAGCTCGGATTCAATATTTGAATGATCTCACAGTAATGGAATAATCTACTAAACGTAGTCGGTAAAAAAGAAAAAGGAGTTGAGAGACGTGTACCTTAGCAACCATGATCTGGACTCCGGCATACTTAACATCCCAGCTGAACTCAGTGATGGCCCAGCCAATGCCGCCAAAGCAGTGAGCCTTGTTGACGACGTACTTGAAATACTCGCCGTCGCCGGTGGCCTCGTACAGCCACAGAGCCGCCCACAACAGCTCGTCCATGTACCCGCTCACCGACGCGTAGTAGTCTTTCACCACGCCCACGCTCCCGTCATACTTCCCTCTGTATTTGTCCCCAAATTCGAACAACTGCAGCCCACAACAACCAATTCAAAATTCATCCATTAATGGCTGCTTAATCCCTGCAGATTGATTCGCGATTCGATCCGATTTCATTTTCACCTGTTGGGCGTGGCGCAAGAGCAGGCGGGAGTAATGTGGGTTGGCTTTCCTGAACAATATCGAGGCGGCGGCCATAGCGGCCGCCGTCTCGCCGGCGAGATCTGACCCGGGGTTGTGCTCGTCGACCTTGTAGGCTTGCCGGGATGTCGTCATGTCCTCCGGCCGCTGCCAGCAGTAGTGGTCCGTGTCGCCGTCGCCCACCTGAGTCACCGAGCCAAATCAGTTTCAAGTTTTGACTCGGTTAATATGGGTTTGCTTTCGGGTTGTTCTCGGTTAATGAATTATTGCGTTGTTGCAGGATCATAGATGTAAACATTAACAACAAATCGCATTACTGTGTACGATTTATGGTATTGGTATCGGAGTTGATTCCGTACCTCTGCCCATAGCACATTGGGTCGGGTATGAGCTTTGATGAAGTAATCCGTCCCCCATTTGATCGCCTCCAGAGTGTGCTCCAGCTCGCCGGCGGCGGAGATGTCTTCGCCGTACTCGATAGCGGCCCAGGACAGCATTGTGACGGTGAACGCCATCGGCAAGCCGAATTTCACATGGTCGCCGGCGTCGTAGTACCCTCCGACCAAGTCCACCTGAAACGTCGACCGAACAAATCAAACAAACAATTCGCCAAACAAGATTTTTACTGCGTCGCCAAAACCACCGGCAAAACTTGAACCGACCCCTTGCTCGAGGCCGTCCGTGAGGCCTGAGCTGCCTCGCCAGGCGACGCGCTGGCCGTGCGGCAGGCGGCCGGACCTCTGAGCTTCGAAGTAGAGGAGGCTCTTCGACAGGGCATCGGCGTAGTCGATAGGATCGGCGGCGGCGAAAATAGCGGAGAAGAAGGAGATCAGGAGAAGGCTGCATTGGCGCCGAATTGTGGACGTTCGTAGGAGGTTCCCCTTCTTCTTCTTCTTCTTATTCATCGTCGGCGTGGTCGCCATTGAGCCGCCTTTCTCTCCTAAAGAGGTTTTAGGAGGGAAAGTGAAGAGAGAGGGGGAAAAGAGAAGAGAGCTACGCTTACTGCATGTGATGTGGCATTTAAAGCGTTTCACGAAACCGTCACCGACTCGCGCTCTCTCTCTCTCCCCCGTCCCCCCCATCTCCCTCGGCGACACCAATACAGTTTTCACTCTCACGTGGAAGTGTTTTCGTGTAATAACGCTAATTGCCTAACACGTGGATGGGGTGTTTGTGAAAATATCCCACACTATGATGGCATGTCGTGTAAATTACTTGGGTGTTTTTGTGTAAATAATATATATATATATATACTCGGGTTAAATATTTTTTGAGAGCATGACGTGGCAGTTCAGTAGGAGATTGTCACGCTAGTGAGTTTGGGTTCTGATAAATCTCAAATGTGTTATAATATCAATTTGTTACCTATTATGAAAAATTATTTAAATAAGAAAATACATAACATATTTTTGAAACAAAGTGAGAATGGTAAGAGGGTTGCCGACACACAAGACGGGATCATGGATGGTTCGTGGGGAATGGGGTCTGAGGAAGATTTGGGGGCAAGATTTCCCAATTAATGCAATTGGAGGGTTCTATGTTATGTTGTAAAATAATAATAATAATAATAAGGTGATATGAATCTTATCTGAGGGTGTAATAAGCAATTGAAGTTATCATTGGTATATTCAGCTCATATGAAGATCCCCCGGTTGACTAATTTCAGATTAAAGAATAAGAAAATACTACTTGCACATAATGAATGATTCAAAGATATCAATAAAAATATTCTTACTTGTAATTGCTTCTCTTTCATTTCTCATGACCATGACTGTTTCCTATGTTCTCTCTCTCATTTTCATGGGCACCTCAAGCAATCCCTAACAGTTATCGCCTCTTTTATTGTTGACAAAATAACGAGTGATTAAAGAATTTTTGAGTCTTTCTTTGTATATCTAATTATAAATTTTTATTTTAGATTTTGTTGTTTGATATGAGCAAACGTCTTCATATGATCTAAGTCACAATGAATTCGATTTTGAGTTCCTAGGCAACACCGTTGATGAACCTTACCTAAATTAGACCAATGTTTACATTAATAGCGTCGAAAACAGAAAATAAAGATCCCCAAATAAAGTCTTATCAGACTTTATCCATGGAGACTTATTCCAATGAAGTCCAATCGGGCTTCGTCCTCCCATGGAAACTTACTCCAATGAAGTTTAATCGAGCTTCATCCATGGCCGCAACGAAGTTCTCTGATTTGCAGTAGAGAAGCACTTGGAAATGTCAACAACGGTGGAGGGTGGGGACGACAAGTTTCTCTGGAGAGTTTCGTGAAAGTGATTTGAGATAGGGGTATTTTTATTATTTTATCATATATGTATAAAATTATGCATAAATCTCTACTTGTATGAAGTATTGCCCAAAAAATAATATGGGGGCTTAATTAAATTGTTCATAATATCTGGATCCCTGCTTAATTAATTGATTGGCCTTGGCAATTATTTATCTCCAATTTGGGAAAGCTTTCAATTCTCCCTAATTTAATAGAGACGTATCACATCATATATCATTATTAAATGCTATTTATATTTGTTAATTCATTTTATTGACGTAGTCATAGTCATCCTAAAATCCTAATAACTATGGTATTGATTGGGGAATCAAATAAGGATAACGTTGTTAACACGCATTTAATGCAGTTAAGATGTATTTAGTGAAGTTTTAATCAATGTCACATGTATATTGCATGGCATATATATGCCCTTATCATCGTAACTTTAATGACTTTAATGAGAGCAATTAAGTCATAAGAGTTAAATAGGTGAGCTCCGTATAATCATTATATTTAAATTTAATCTTGCTATTTGGATAGAATCTATCTAAATAGAATTATTTTTTTTTGTCATTTCAATTATTAACGTTAGGATAATTATGTCATTTAATATTTTATTTACCAACAATACCCTCTTTAGTCACAATTCAAAATTTCATTCTCTCTCTTTCTTATTAATTTTAAATTTTAGTCTCTCACCTAATTTAAAAAAAATTTAGAATCTCAAGAGTCATAATGGCTTTAAATACAGATTATACTATTTTATTCGAATTGATTAATGCACGAGATCATTAAAGACATCAAATAATAAAAATATCAGTAATGAAACCCGCCCAATAATTTAGCCAACCCCCAATTTCTAGCGGACTACATCTAAATGCAGTCCACCAGATGCAGTGCTGCCTACTACATCTAAGATGCAGCGAATTGTATCCGCTGCATCTTAGATGCAGCCCACCAGCAAATTTAGATGCAACTCTCCAGCGGACTACAATCGCTGGCGAGCTGCATATGCTAGCGGATGCAGTCCGCCTAGTGTGGGCGAACTTCAATACAAATGAAGTCTGCCAGTTTAATTCGAGGCAAGTTGGTAATTTTAAGATAAAGATATTTTTATAATTTGATGTCTTTAGTCATTCTATGCGTCAATTAATTCGGACAAAGTAAAATAATTCATGAATGAAATAAAATAGAAAGAGAATACATTGATTACGGTCAATGGTGTGCTGCCACCTAAGTATCATGATTGTCATTATTTATTTTCATAACTATTTTTTTTCTTTGGAAATGTGGAAGTTTAATATGTTGGGCAGTAATTTTAGACGGGGGTTTTAGACGAGTGAAGTGTTAGAATTTTTATAAGTTTAAAATTATCTTTTTATTTTGTTTAATATAATTAAAATATTATAAAATAAGCATTAAATGTCTTTCTATTCGGATAGATTCTATCCAAATAGATTTATCGATTTAAATTATCATATTATTATTACTTAGTATAAATGAAGTAATAACTTATTTACGAGATCAAAACTCTTTATCATTAATCAATATAAATGTTTTATATTTAAGACTAAGGTGCAATAAATATTGTTTAAAAATAAAATATATTTATTGTACATTAACCATTATCCTTATATCAATTGTTAGTATTACCCGTTTTTTAGATAAGGTGTTTTACTTCCATAAACTTTTTTTTTTTTTTTTTTGAAAGGTATTATTTGTGTTGCATTTTTTAATATTTTAGCAATTAACAAGAGTATTTAAAAGTTGAAAATAAGGTGTATTATACCTTAACTAATATTGTAAAAGCACTCTCTAATGTTACCCTCCGTCTTAATAAGTGGTCTAAAACTATTTCCTAATTTAGATTTCAAAAACAATTGTTATTATTAGTAATATATTTATAATATTAACCTATAAAGATATATTTAAATAATAATAAATATATCTTATTTTCAAATAAGATAAATAATTATGGGCACACCCAAATAGCTCTGAATAATCCAAATTTTAGATTGGGTCTTAAGTTAAAAATGGTTCAAAAATTGGGCTTATCTCGAGACTCGACATCAAACAACTCAAACTAACACCAAGGTGGGCTAGCGCCACCCAAACTTACACTCATAATCGATTTACTCGATTCATCTAAAGTATCACATATAATCGTTCACGTGGCCTCCTCTATGCCACATTGATCACACAATCTGTCTATATAAAAGTGTGGTATCAAAAGGTCTAAATAGATATTTATTTATATTTATTGTATTATTATTATATCATTTTTAAGTATAGTGATTAATTTGAGTATTAAAAGATTTATCGGAAAAATAGACCTTACCCTATTTTTTGCAAGAAGAATCAATTCAAGACATGCTTGGCCTTGAAGAGTACTTAGATAGCCTAAAAAATGTAAAGAACCCAAAGAAAGTGCAACTCTATTGCAAATTAGGTGGTGATCAATTCTTTAACCCTGTTAGTTTATTTATTACATTTTGTTTTCAATATTCAAATAATTCTATTAATTGATTAAATAATTCAACAATATATTTATCATCAGTCAATAAAATTATTTAGATGTTAAAAAATAAGATGTAATAAATGAATCTTGTTTAAAAGTAAAATATAATTATTGTTGTTTAACCAGTACTTAGAGCTATCAATAGATCATTTGACTCGATGATCTAACCCGAACTCAACACGAAATTAGTGGACTTATGTTGACTCTTAATAGATTTGGTTCGTTATTAGATCAGTTTGATAACAAATTATATCAAAAAACAAAAAAAAAACTTGAACTAACCCACATAACAAGAGGAATTTAATTGAGTTGACACGAAATCCAAAATTGAAATTAATCCATTATAAATTATTAATTAAAATATGTATTAATTTCTAAAATATCCTCAACAAAATTTTTAATTTCCATTTTGTCACTTTTGCCAAGTTATTTTTTCACACAATACTTTAATATTTTGATTATTTTTCTACTTGTATCATGGATGATAAATGTATTATTCTTAGTTTATGTCTTGACTAATTTGGATTGTTTAAAAGAATCAAAATGAAACTAATAACTTAATTAGTAATTTGTGAATTATTTTATTTTATTTTTATTTTTAATATTTTGATTAGTATTTAAATTTAAATAGGTACTTAAATAGAATATTGAGTCAACATAATCTGTACATGTGAACTATAATGAGTATTTAATAGATTAATTTATTTAATTAATATATTTATGTTGAAGTTGACGGTTCTTAACCTAACAAGCTAACATATCAAATTCAAGTTGAGTCTTAACATATCATGATTTGTTAGCAATCCAACCTTTTTTTTTTTTTTTTTTTTTTTGACACCCTTACCATTACTCTTAAGGCAATGGTTCTCCTTACCCTAACCTATAATCTCATATATCACTTCATCTCCAATTTAAGATATGTATATATACATATTATGGGTAAAAGACAATAATTACATAGCAATAAATGTATATTATTTTTAAATAATAAAAATTTATCACATTTTATTTAGACCATTCAAATAATTTTATTAGTTGGTAATAATACGTGTTTTGGACCATTTAATTAACTGATAAAATAATTTAAATATTGAAAACAATATATATTGAGTTCACATTATTAAAAAATAATATACATTTATTGTTAATTTACCATTATACTTAATAATAATTAATATTACCCATACATGATTAACACATTGTGCATATAATTTACCATTTATTATTAATTTACAGATTAGTAGATATCTTTTTATATAATTTAAATTTAATAGGTATAAATTATGTTATATGGAAACGGAAAACGTTTTCGATAAAAAACGTAAACATGGAAACGAATATTTTTTTAAAAAAATAGATATAAATAAAGTTCGAAATGGGAATAAAAAACGTTTCGAAAACAAAAAAAACAGTTTCTATGAAGTATTTTCGTGCAATATAGGGTATAAACGTCCAATGAAAAAGAAGATAAAACACTAAATACAACTTAAATGGTACTTAAAAATTCTTTAATATTATGGGAGGTAACGGTCGGATTTTCCAATGTTACGTTATGGGAGTGGAGCCACCTCCCACTGGGCACTGGGGGAGCCAATAACAGCCTTGGGACGGCTCTTGATTACACCAATCAGTAGAGGATGCAGCGACGTAGTGCTCAACTGCAGCAGCAGCGTATCTATATCATAAGCATCATCATTAACTCGACTCATGGTCTCGTTTTACTAAAAAAGCTTCGCCACCGTGGCAAATCAAGTGATTAATTAACGCTAATCAATCCCCAAAAAGTGATTTATCGTGCTCATGAAAAGCAGAGAGCAATTGCTTGCCCCCGCCATTTCATCCATAATTGCGGCATTTGGCCAAATTTCCTTCACTCTTTGTTTCCAATTCAAATGCACCATCTTGTCGGTCAACAGTTACGTAAAAAAGGTAAATTGATCCAATATTTTTAAATAATGAATCAGATGTTTAAAGGAGATTAAAAAAAATATCTCATTGTCTTCTCTATTTATTATTTCATTTAATAAGAATACCACACATGGCTAATGATTCCAAGCATTACTCAATATTTTTATGGGATTTTGGTTATTTAGTTTGAATTAATTTATGAATTTTAAAACTATTTAATTAGTTTTAAATTTTTTAAAAAAAATTAAGCAAGATATTCTAAAAATTAACTCCGAACAAGAAGAGACACAAAATTTGAGAGTATATAAGAGAAATATAAAAATATCTTTTGTCTCTTTGATTATAAAGCAAAAAAAAATTCATTGAGATATAATATTTAATTTTTTTATTATTATTTTAACTTGCAGAGATACAAATTTTCATGGGTTTTCTATTTCTAGTCAATGGGGCTGCATAGCAGTGAATGGATGGTGCAATCGGCTCCTCTAATTTGGGCGGATGGCCCTCCAAAAGGACAACCGGCTGCGCTGATTGATCGGAGCCACCTACCGCCGGTGGACCCTCCCCTGCTCCCCGCCGACAACGCCGCACCGTCACCACCAATTCCACGCACCCTCCAAACCAAACTCAAAACCACCAAAAATAAAAATTTCACAATAATCACTATTTTGGCTGCCAATGTCTCTGGTTCCTAGTTTGGTTTGTAGTATTATATTTTTCACATGATTTATTAAGAGTTAAATTTTTTTAATACGCACGAGTTTATCAATTTTCGATTAATTATATAATGTACATAGAGTCGGCTCAATCATAAAATCATTTAGACGATCACCTAAGGCCTTGCGTTTACGAATACCTCAAATTTTTATAATTTATATATATTTTATTTTTAATTATAAATATTTTATTAAAAAATTTGAACTCAAAATAAAATTCAACTTTTCATCTAAATTTTCATGGACACCGAACTCAGTAATTAATTTACCTAACAATCAATTTATAACGTTTTGTCTTATTCATTTTTTCTTCTAAATTTTTACATTCTCTCTTCTCATTATTTTTAATTTTTTCTTCTCAATTTTTATCATTTTTTCCTAAATATTTTACAAATTTTAAGACTGTAAATTTATTTTTGATTATAAATCTTTTAATTGCACCCTTAAAAAAATCTCATTGTACCCAATTTTTTCTTCCCAATTTTTATCATTTTTTTGTTTATTATACTAAGTTATTTGGTTTCTTTTGATATCTCAAACATTATATTTAATAGGTATATTTGAGAAGGTCCCGACAACCTTTGTCATCTAAAACTCCCAAATTAATTGAGCTGAACACGATTTATACAATAAAAATTTATTCAGTATGCACCCAAAAATGAGAAGAGAGATGACGTGAGGGGATATTTTAAATTAATTCACCACGTCATTGCATTGTGATGGAACAAGATGTAGTTAAATCATGACATGCCAAGGTTGTGTGTCACCATCCTTTGTGTTGAGTTGAATACATCACCCACCCATGTTTTAGGTTAGGTGAGATTATTGACCTCAAGTACCCTTTTAAAGGGACTTAAATTTATGATGCCACTCAAGTACCCATGTTCCCCGATTTTGTTGTTAGTGTTATTGTTTTCTTGCTTAATAAACTTTAAAATTTTTGTAGTTCCAAACCATTAAGTTAGTAAAGTTAGAGCGATTGGAAACTTGCAATATAATGTCCAAATCTTCTAAGAACTAAACAATGGTCTTGAATTTAGTTGTAGATTATTTATAAATACATTTGATACCATACATATCATGTTGGATTAGATTAATTATTAATCGAGTTAATAGAATCGGTCAAATATAGATTTTATCAAATTGAACGAACACCTAAATAGTAATATTTGCAAAAGTAAAGAAATTCAAATGAGTCAATCTAGTATTTATATATATTAGATTCAATATAATATTTGGGTCGGGTTAAATAAAATCCGACTTGATTATTAATTGAGTCAATAGATCACAATATCATGTTAAAATCGGATCCAAATCTGAAAACAAGAAACAATTGATAATATTTATAAAAATTAAATATATTTAATTATTAAAATTATTTCTGAACCACCCAAAAATGAAGGGGAAACTTCCTGTGGTGCTGAAGAAGCTACCCGTGCCTGGAAGCCCAACAAGCAATGTCCATTGGAATTAATAGTTACAGGTACACCAAATCTATTTAATTCCAAACCCAAGTGGTCTCGTTACACATCCATCCACTAGAAATTGGGTTTTAAATTAATTTTATTATTCATTCAATTTGATTTATGCCAAGTTTTTTTTTTTTTTGGATTTATTTTGTTATGGTCTCAATTTATAAGAATTCCACTAATATCAAGTCAAGTCTAAGTTAAGCCATTTTGATATTTTGATAGGATACAAGTTCTGACTTAGTTTGATATTATTATAGAGATTTATTTTGTTGTCCGTATTGGATTTTCCCGACGTGAGCATGCAAGGGGTGTGTGTGGAGGGAGGTCACGCACCCCCTCTAATTTTGTCTGTATCAGACAAACATTATGTTATACAACGTAGATAATATAATAATTTTGTATTATTATATACATTAAAACTAAGGCTAAATCAAACTAAGGGTATTTATAACTAAGCTCTAATCTAACTATGTATGGTTGGTTTTGTATGGTATTTGGTGTACTTGAATAGTTGCGAATACCCTGGGACATAAACACTTGATTAATAAAAAAATAATAATATCTAATTAAGTAGTTAAATGTTAATACTTAATGGTATACCAAATCTACAGCTAAATAGTAGGTATACCATCTACACCAAATCTACATAGCTCATGGTGGGTATAGCATCCATTTCTACTGCTAAATATAAATGAATTTTACTTGTCCTCGTTGAATTGTTATTTTAACATTGTCATATAATAACTATTTAATTGTTGTGTTGAATTTATTTGATTACAACATATTAACAAAATCTAAGGTGATTGATTGTTAATTTAATATGGGAGCTCAAGAGACCAATGATCTAAGAAGAAATGAATTGGGTAGATTCTCATTTGGGTAGTGTTTGTTAATCAAGTATAAATCAAAAAAATTAATATATCAAAAGCATTCTAAACTTTTATCATTTTTAATGTGTTTGTTAAACTTATTTGACAACTTTTAAAAAAAAAGTCACGTGACTTTTTATTTGACATTTTTCAAATATGTTTATCTGTCTGCCCTCAAAATAAGTATATTTTAAACCTTACAGATAAGAAAAAAAAATGACATATATATCCTCTAATATATTCCAAAAAAAATTAACAACTACTTTGATAAAAATCTCAAAATACTTCTTGTCTTATGTTAGTTTGAAAAATATTCTAATTTTATCTTGATACAATCTTATGATCTTTTCTTATTTTAATAAACGTTGCCTTAATAACTAAAAATATTGAAGGTCTTCTAGAAGATAAGGCTGTAATTAGGTTAGAATTTAGGTAATCGATTTAGGATAAATGTTTGATACATTGTCGTCCCCATATTTTGTTTCGATTTTCAACTTTATTGTGTTCAATTTTCATTTTTCTGTTAATAAAATGAACAGTGAATATGTTGTTCCTTTTGAAGATGAGTTTTAATGTAATGACAAAATTATTATCAGATTTATTATGACTTTACGATTAAGTTCAACTCTTAACATCAACTCTTTAGTCTCGACAGTGACCTGGTGAAAATGTCTACTAAGGGGGAGGGATGTTCACGTACGGCACCATTCTTACTATGGATTAGCATTTCAGTGACAATTCATTTGGATCAATAGTTGACTGTGGTCCAATTTATTAGTAACAATTAATGTTGTTAGTATTCTAAATGGTGGTAGCTTTTTACAAATATCCAGTCTGTTATTTGGGAGGGCTGCTTAAGCAATTTGTCATACTGCATTGAACTTCCTTTTTCATTTCTTTTTCCTTTTTCTTTTTTTTTCTTTTCCTTTTTATCTTGAATTATGTTAGATATACAACCTTTTGTACATCTTACACTATATAAGGGGATATTATGACTAAAATACCCCTCGCCTCACATACGCCTCACGTGCCTCTATGCGCCTTATGAGGGACTTTTTTGTCATTGATATACCTTTATGTAGCTTAAGGTATATATAAAAATATATCAATAGCATTTTCCTTTTTATCTTTTGAATGCAGATTGCAGAGGGTTTTGAGCTTGTCCACCTTGTTCTTTCTGGAGCGTTTTGGTATGAAATTTATGGTTTCCACTGCAGCCATGAGTGTACTCTAGGGGGGGCAGGTTAGGGAACTTGACAACAATTTTCAACTTTTGTTCATCCCTCCACAACACACTGACATGGCTGCATGAGTAATCAACATCCCTCTCCTCACTAACATAGTGGGTTCCTTATATGGCTGTGCAATCTCTTGGCAACCTCCAAGCTGCTAACCGAAGATACATCCTTCAGAGACGAGCCGGTGGCATCATCATTGACTTTTCAGGCAAAAAGCTGAAAGACGGCTCTCTTACACTAGATGAGCTCTCGCAGGATACTAGTTCATGAGTCTGCCCTGAACAACTATTACACATTCATTGACAACCTTAAGGACAGAATCTGGGACGTACACAGGAATGTAGACTGGACTCAGGTTCCAACTCAAATTAGCCAGGACCTGATGCAACGGCGGACAACTTGTACACTTTATAGCTGTGTTAGCTGCCATGAATACTGAACAAGTCGCTGCGCTCAATGAACAGTTTGATAAGATG
Source organism: Diospyros lotus (assembly GCF_014633365.1). Taxonomy (NCBI): domain Eukaryota; kingdom Viridiplantae; phylum Streptophyta; class Magnoliopsida; order Ericales; family Ebenaceae; genus Diospyros; species Diospyros lotus. Next base: position 28,891,161 of record NC_068352.1, read on the forward strand.
ACAGCATATTGCAAAAGCACTCATAACTCCGTGAAAATGAAGATAGCAGAGGGGATGTACATAAGAGGTGTCCCTCATGGCGCAGCAATTTCAGGGATTTGCTCTATGCCACGGGATTGGCTCTAGGCCTGGTAATTGCATCAGGAATCAACCATTACCACAGTTCAACCTTACAACTGGCGGGTCAGTAGCAGCTGGAGCAGTCCGCTCACTGCTCGCTGTGGCTGGGCTCATGAAGGGTGACCGGAGAGACGCATACCACTCTGAGCTGACGGACCTGTTCTACGAAGCCCTACACCCATCTAACAAACGTGCAATCGCCAACCTATTCTTTCCTAATTCAAAGGTGACAACACATGGCCGTTTCATGTCTGCCCCTACGTATGAGGTCATCAACGCAGACTCATTTGTCTCAACCAGGTGCATGGCCCCGACCAGCTGGCTCACACAAGGCATACATTGCTCTACTCGTTCTTAGACGTATCCTTAACGCTGGCCTAGGACCATTCCTTCCATGGGCTTCACGGCCTACTGACTGCATTGCACCATGCAGAGACGTTGTCAGTGCAGGAGCACGTGATCACATCGCATCGGCATACTACACTGGAGACAGCCCTATCCTGCAGTCATCTGCGATTGACCAATACATGCCAGAACTCGCTGTATTTATCCGCACAATGGCCAGGGCTGACACAATCAGCATGTCTCCACACTTTGGGCCCAGGCTTACTGAAAACACTCAAGTCTCAGGGCATTTCTGCTACAGATCCTGATACCGTTAGGGAGTTCCTGAAGACTTCCGGTGTTGCAACTTGTGAATCTGAATATGTGGCTGCAACTTCTTGCACTTGTCAGGCTATTTAAAACCGTTATTTCCTCTATCATAACATCAGCTTTTAATTGGTATGTCTGTTTATTTTATTAGTCCGATGCTTGGATGTTAGTTGGGGTCATCGAATCATTTACGTGATAGGACAATCCCTTCTGATTTCCTAAACAGTTTTGCTCTGACATTCTTACATATTTTGGAGCATATTCCCGATGGGTTTTCATATTTTCTCCAAAACTTGCGCACTAAAGAAGAGACTAAACCAATGAGTAACAAAAACCCATTAAAAGAACAAAATAATAAGCCAATCTTAAATACTCAAACCCATTAAAAGAAGCTACTTACCAATCTCTCTCATCCCAAATCCATTTCATTCAAAATTCATACCCTAAAGTGTTGCTATATATATCTTTCTGGATATTTTTATATAATCTATATATCTCTCTCCAATTTGTAATGGGTCTGATACGAAATATATTCCCAAACACCCACTCCCTGTGCCAAATTCAATTACAAATCTAATAAATAGTCTAAATATAAATTTATTAATTCTAAACTCAATTAGATACCATTACTGCATTACATGCCTGCGCTACGTCTCCTCTGAATTATACCACACCTCATAGTGCTGTTGCCATTCGTGACATCCTTCTTGTGGTAAATAGCGAGCAAAGCCCGTTTCAGTTATTTTTTGGAGGCCAGGGCCACTGGTACTTTTGGGTCATAACTCAAGTTACTCAAAACACTGAAATTTGGCAGATCAAATTAGTGTAAATTTTGATATTCTATGTAATAAGAAGCTACAGGCACCCCTATTATTTACTCGCAGGACAATGCTAATGCAAGGGCAAAATAGGATTTTCACCCACAAATTCGATCTGAACTTTTGGATCGAATATTGTTATTCTTACTCGAAAAAGAATAGGAACAACATAAGCAAATGCAGAAAAACATAATTGATCAAATGTTATGGAACATTGGGCTCTTCCATGCCTTGTTCTTTGTTTACACGCCACAGTTGATGAGAGACCAGAATCCTTTCACTGAACTTGAAAGTCCTCTTCTGCAACTAAGCTCAGGCATTGATGTAGAGTTTTCTGTTGTCATCTCTCAAACTTCCATTGAAGGAATAGGGATGTCGACTAAGAATCATCCTTCTGGCAATTAGGGTTTAGAGACATCTCAATCTCCTCAAGAGAACGCCCTCGAGTTTCGACTATGAAATAGTATGCGAAAGCAGCAGCCGACAAGGAAACTGCTCCAAAGGTTGCGTAAACTAGAGCGACCCCAAATTTCTCCACAAGTTCGAGGAAGAACAGGCCAACCAAGAAATTACAAACCTGAGTCACATATGGAAGAGGGCATGTTGTGGATCATGACATTTAGACATCAAGTTTATGTTGAGAAATGGATCATGCATTGTCTAGATACTTTCGACTATTGCTTGGTTTCAATGTTTCCCCATTTCATATGTGATGTTCCTATGGTCAATTCATATGTTTCAAGTGTTGAAACGTGTATGATTAATTGTTGGCTTTGAACAATCACCTGGCAGGTTTATGAATTATGATACATACCCAGTGAACCGAGAAGCTGAAGCCCATGATCTTCGCACGCGCCCTGTTGCTACTGAGCTCTGGTATAAGAAGCCCGGTAACTGGCCCAGCTCCAATGGCAAAGGTAAATATGTACCTGGAAGAGTATGGGACAGAAACCAATGAATCTCAAATGGATTGTTGTAAAGAATGAGCACCGGGAATGAAACAATCAAGCTCAATAAATCTTTCATTTGGCAACTATTTCTTAATCGTATTTGCATGAAATCATATTTGAATGCCAGGGTGAAGAGGCAACTATTTTTTATCCGTATTTGCATGAAATCATATTTGAATGCCGGGGTGAAGAGAGCATACAAGGTCGTGCCAAAAATGGATAAGTTGTGAGCAAGTTCTTCATCTATTGGAGAGCTGATAGCACAAACTATGAGAAACATTGATATTGCCTGTAAAAAGGTAGATTTGTGGATTAGTCCTTACATATAGAAGCAAGGAGAAAATAATATGTATATCACTCACCATCCCCAAGTAACTTCCAATTAGAAGCTCTTTTCTCCCTTGCTTATCCATCAAGTACAAAGCACAAAGTGCACCTGCACATTTACACCACTTAAAAAATCAGTTTGCAACCAGCATCACCATCTCTATGCTTGTAGCATCATACAGTTTACAGAACGCAAACCTGCAAAGTTGGTGACTCCAACATATAAGCTTGCTAAACCACTGCCAGTAATTCCAACATCTTGAAAAGTCAATGATGAGAAATAAAGAACTCCATTTATGCCGGCAAACTGTTGAAGAAAGAAAAGAGAACCCCCAACTAGTGCAACTGCATCCAAAGACAGGAATTTGTAGAGTGAAATGAGACAGATCTGTCAAACTAGTAGCACAAAGCTAATACAATGACAGGAACAATTTAACATTCATACCTATTGCATATATTCGAAATCTTAGAAGTGTCTACAGATTCTTTTAATTCTCATTAAAACAAAAGGAACCCTGAAGAGAGGCACCCTTATCTTTTTTTGGGTAATTAAAGAACCCCTTATCAGTTGAAATGGAAGCATTGATCTTGAATGATAGAAGAACAACTCCTCAACCCATCAAAATGAATTCTTACCAAAACTACTCGTGCTAGTTTATATGTTTGTAACCTCAACAAAATACAATGGATATAGGGATGGATTTTTGTCAGGACCGTACGGTGGTTAAGGGTAGTTAGGGGAATTAATCAATGTATGGAGTAGTTGTAACAGGTAGAGGGTAGCATAACAAGAAGTGGTTAACGGTAGCTGATACAGTTAGAAGGGTGTAACGAAATAACAGTAGGAGCCAAGGGAAAGGGAGTTAGGCAGTTGAAGATGGTTGTAACAGATTGAATCGCATATGATGATGGGCCTATATAAGGGGCTTTCCCTCTCAATAAGAATCATTGATGAATATTGTGATCAATTTCCAGTTTATCCCTCTCAATTTCTCTCTGTTTTCTCTCTCTCTCAAAACCAACCCTAATTCTCCTCACCAAGGAGAATTTACCCTCTGTCAGGCTGAGACCCTGAAAATTTGTTTAGACCATGCACACAGAATGTGCTGCTTAGGATATTCACTGTAGTGTTATAGCCAAAAAAGTTCAATGGCTACCAAAAACCACCTTAATACAACCTCTAGAGTGTGGCTCCTCTAGGAGTTCCAACCAGCTGCTCTCCAAATCACCTCTATCATCATCCCAGATGACAGACTGAAACTCTCTAATTGCTTTGTTGACTTCAGACGGTCCCCAGAGATTACGTATAACTTCTTTAGCATCAGCTAGTCTTCCTACCTATACAAATGTCAGAATAGCAGATTAAGAAAGCATATGAAAACAGTTTAAGATGGTAATGACAAAAGTTTGGAGATTTTTTGATGAAATGGAAACAGAAAACCTACTTTACATAGCCACCGAGGGCTCTCTACAGAGAACTGCATACCCAGTGATAAAATAAATCCAGGTACACTTGCAATATAGAGAATCATCCTCCACCTGGAAATGACAAATTTTAAAATCCAGTCAATAGATGGTAACGGGAATATGATGCACAACCTTCTTATTAAACCTCAAGAAGCATACAAAGCATCACGAGTGAGCAGCACATGATTTCATTATGAGATATACTCGATGCTTCATATAAAAGACACCAAAAGACCACAAGTATTGTCTGCACAAATGCAGACCAAGTTATGAATTGTGAAATTCCATAATTATTCAAAAACAAAAGAGGATAATAAGTAATTTTCACTCTTGCTATGTATGATAAGACAACATATATTCCCTTTACTTTAGTCAGAACAGCACTGCAATTCACTTTCTCAAGTTTTAACTTAAGTTTATATTTTCTATTTCCCAATCCCCTCCAATACCCATGTTCTTTTATATTTCTCAAGACCCCGTTAACACCTAATAAGCTTATCCCTAGAGGAAAACAATAAATCAGTGAATGTAAACAATGTGTTACAACAGAATAGAAGGAACAGCAGGATTACAGGAGCAGAAAAGGCTGCAATATAGTCATAAACTAGAATAATCTTCAATATACCAGATCAACTTATTGATGGGAAAAATAAAATACAGACTTCTGGAGAGTTTACAACAAAATAATTAAAAGAGAATCTTCAGGAATCAAGCATATCTGGGGATAAAAAGTGAACCAGCAGAGAGTTACATGCATATAAAGACAAAGGAGAAGGAAAAATTCCAGACAGGAAACCTAATAATCAAGCATCTCTAGGAAACAAAAGAAGTAACCTCACCAGTGGGGATCCTGTTCTGAGGGAATTCCTAGAAAGAGTGATGAAATCATTCCAAGGCATGTTCCAATTTGACAGAGAGTCCCAAGGGAACCCCTATACCTTGTCGGGGCAATCTACAACACAATCATTAAGGAATAGATGAAAAAAAAAATGTAACCTTTTGGCTGTACCAGCATACATGCATTCCACACAGGCCCAGAGATACCACATCGACAAGACAAGCTTTTTAACCTTTATAATAAATACACAAGCAGCTTTAACCCCAAAAAGTTGTTAACTGGATTGAACCCAATCTAGGTTGCATGTTCAACTAACCTCTTTGGCTGAAATTGTAACAATCAAGGATACTTTTCATGAGGGCGAAAAATGGAAACTACATGCTAGTAATATGTTGCCTCTACTCTATGGAACAAACTGTAGATTATCAAGAACTTGTATTTCAATCAACATTTCAGGAAGCTTCACAGCATTTTCTTTTTAATTAATACCATTAGTTTAACAGCGTGCCATCCACTAAACATGGTTCTTTCCAAGACATTGCTGTCATTGATTATGCAGTCATATACTCCTGCATCTTTTGCCAGTTCCAGAGAAAACAAACATCACGACATTCATTTAAATCTTTCCAATTAACATCTTGTCCTTTACACCCAACAACAATGAAGAGAAATAATGAATATTCTCTTTTCCCCCCAGCAAGAAGAAATAAAATTTACACACCTCAAAATTGGAAATTACTGACAACTAGCTTATAGTTTCCACTGACCACATGACTATGAAAATACGAAGGTTATAAACAAAGAAAAAATTTCATTCTGACTCTATAACATGACCATTACCTCTGAAATATAAATAGGAACAACAACAGTGTTCACACCAATTCCAGTGCCAACAAGAAATCTTCCCCAGAGAATTTCCTCCAAGGAGTGGGCTTGTGCACTGTCACAGATTGGAACAAATCAAAATAAGAAATCTCATATAATGTGTAATCTAAGATCAAAGAAGATGCACAGATATATTTGCAAAATAACACATCAACTGGATATAGCATGTCAAATTAGCAAGTTCATACCATCTAAAATCAAAATTTCAGAATGCAGCCATACGCATGAGCTAGTTTATGCGCTTACTAAACTTATATATTAATGGTCCTTCATTGCATCAGGAATATAGAGATAATTCCTTCTGATAGCCAAAATAGTAAAGCAAGTCAAGATAATCAGATTAAAAACTTGGAGATATAAATATCAGTTCTCCAAGATAATCATGAATCTTGTCCTCCATCCCAGTCAATCAAGTCCTATCATTTCGGTTAAGACTATGAATTGGCATGTTTTTCATAATTGTCCCCACTGTAGTTTAGTTTTAGTATTTTACATCCCCAAGCACTGTCCAAACTTTCCTAACTGATGCTTTGATCAATTTTTATTATGCATTACACTAACCACCTCAATTAATTTCCTTCTCTTGTTTTTAGTTGCTGCAATCTGTGTCATCTCACAAACTTGTTCATACATTTCTTGTTTCTTTTTTTCCCCCATTTTTAATTTCATCATCACCGCAATATCTTCATTTTAATTACTCTTAGTTTTATTAATAGTAATTTAGATTGCCGCAAATTATTTTTCATGCTGAAATTAGATTGCCAGATCAGTGACAAGGCAAAGATGACAAGTAAGCAATCTGAGTTGCATTGATCAACAAAAGCTTCTCAAAACTACACAGTATCATGATTCATGAATAATTTTACAAGCAAACTTTTTATGTCATTTTTAAAAAGATATTCTTCAGTGGCAGGGTCTGGAAGAGTATCTCTTACTTAGTGTTCAAGAAACCAAATTTCGCACATTCATATACAGGTGTCATCAACAGTGAGTTTAAATTACCTTATAATGGCACCAAGAATAAGTGGTATTGTGTCAAGCTGAAATGTGCGCCTGCACCCGAGTCTATCAACCAGCATACCAGAGCCAATGCTCCCAATAAATGCTCCAACTATAAATATACTCACAACAAGCCCCTCAAGAATTGAGTTCCCTTCAAAACCAAGCTCTCGCGCAATGGATATAATAGGGCCATTCATTACTCTGCATTATATACCAAACAATTCAACATTTGAAGGCGAAGCCCATATAAAAGGAAGCAACCCGTACAATTATCAAATAACCCATAAAATTATATACATGGTACACAAGATCAAGCACTTCATTAACCATCAGGATCACAAGAGCAATTCACTTGCAAAGCAACAATAGGTAGTGTTCAAACTTACACATAGAGATTAGCTTACAAAATATTCAACGAATCACTGACACATTGATAACTGCTAAGTGCCCCTATTAAGAACAATGATACTGTCTGCATCATTAATTATTGGAAATCAAAGACTAAGCAACTTCCACATCAGCAAACAACTGCTTTTCAATTCATATGTGAACAGAGCATGACTAATCAGCTATAAATATGTAATTGCCAAATTCCACTGCCAGGAAATGCAATACTATCCACATCAAACATAATACTAAAGAAAAGGGGGGCGGAAATGAGCCTGGATTGAGATATCATATATGGTTGGAAAATTTAGCCCCAATTTTGGTTCTAACAACTGACTTACTGCTGAATTCTGCATCAAAAGTTGCAACAAAAAACCTTGATGTATAAATAAGTCCAAAGAAATCCAAATTATAGAATATACATACTAAGATCATGAATATAAATAGGCTTCAAAAGGCCAATTACCAATTCTTTAGCTAGCTTGTAAATCAGTTGCAATTCTATTCCTTACTTGAACGCAACAGTCCCATATATAAGTCCAGTACACTGCGCTGATAAAAGTAAAACAAAAGTATCTACTCTCTGTGTTTGCATATACTCACTAAACAGCTATACAAACAGATACACTAAGTTGTCATGACATGACCAAATCCCACATTGACAGTTTATGGGAAAGGTTTTGCGTATATTATTTGATTCCATAAACCCACAAGTCAGCATATTGATTCCGTAAAGCCACGAGTCACCTTCAATTACCGGTTTCGGGTGAAGACCCGCTACGGTGTCCAAGAAAGGGTGATTAAAAATTACCCAATGTGATAGCCAAAGAGGAAATTGGCCATGGAAGCCAACAGAACGTGAGGAAAAGCAGGAAACCATCCAGGATCATTTCCGGCGGCACCCTTCTCCTCAACGGACGCCGTTTTCTCGTCATCTACAAAAATTCAAAAAACCATCCTCAAAAAATCTTCAATATACATACATATATGTATGTGCGCATGCAAGATGTGTATGCATCTGATTTGGGAAGAAGCGGACCTCGGATTGGAGTCCGTAGCTCGGGAAGCTGCTGTTTCTTCGACGCCGGTAGCTTGAACTTTTCCGGCAAGGGAAAAGACACCAAGCGAAAGGCTGTGCTTTTTTCGGAGGGGGAAAAGAAGAGTTTGGGGCTTGACGGAGCCGGAACGGCTGCCGGAAAAGGGCCGATCGGTTGAACGAGCACGGCGGCTGCCCACATGAGCTGAAATAGAGAAACTTCGCCAAGAGAGGGACTCTCTGGGCTGATTTGATCATAGAAGGATTATTATGCCATTTAAAAAAATAAACAAATATTTATCCAAAAAACGTGAAAATTGGGGCTTGTTTGGATAGGGATGGATTTTTTTCCTTTTTCGGAAATTAAAGATATTTTGTTTTCTTATATCTTATTTTGGGTAAATTAATGAACCTTGTTTGAGGTAAAGCTAAATTTAATAATTTCTTTTCATTTTGAAAAATTATCTTTATTTTATCGTGTTGTTCAAAAATTATATAAAATATATTTGATTTGTATAATTGTTTGAAACATTTAAAGTTGAGTTTAAATTCACTCTCAATTTAAACCAAAAAAAAACAACAAATTAAAATAATATTATTTAAAATTTCAGAATCCAAACTTAATTTTAAGGTGTGGATCAATAAATCCCCCACCAAAAATCACATATACCAAATATACATACAAAAATATATATATTTGAAAGATCACCTAAAAAATGTTTTAAAGTAATTATTATAATAAAAAGCCATTGTAGTAATGAGAAAAAAATACTCTTATAATGACCATGCTGTTTCTAATAAAGTGAGCCAAAACTTGAATAAAGAGTGCTTAAATTATATTGAAAAAATAAATCTACAAAAATAAGTCACAAATGTAAACAATCGTGAGATGATCGAGAGGTCCAAGGGATATCAGTCAAGCGTGAGATGATTGAGAGGTCCAAAGGACATCAATCAAGTGACCAATACTGAATGACTGAAATTAATAGACAACTAAGAGATTGTTTGGCTTACCTTTTTTATTGGAACTTTTAAGTGAAGTAACTGTTAGTATAAAAGTTGTGTAATGTTTAAATTGATAACGTGTTTGAATAAATGTATTTTTAAATTATCAGTTAATAGTTATGTGTTTGGTTTGTAAAAGTTGATAAGTTGTCAAAACTTGACAAAAAAAACTAAAATATCCATGATGCTAAATAAGACAAATAAAGTTTATAAAAATTTTATTTTTTATAAAAAAATTATAAATTAATTTATAAATGTTAGATAAATTATACATATTTATTAAAAAATATATTAATACAATATATATTGGATTTTTTTTATTTTTTCCTTAAAAAATATTACCATTAATATATATATACAATATATATGTATATACAATATATATACACTTACAATTGCAGTCGATTGAGGATGACGACATCAGCGATGGAGAAAGAGGCGACGATCGAGGCTACAAGTGGTAACTAATGGCCAGGGCCGACCCTACCCTTAAGTCATGTATGTCATGGCATTAGGGCCCCAAAATTAGAAGGCCCCAAATTTTAAAAATTTATAATATTTATGTATATATTTTTTATTTTTTAATAAATAATATTTTATTAAAAAATTAAATACAAAACATTATAAATTGTTTTTAACTTTCCTTCACCATTTTTCAATTTTTAACCATTGTTGTGGTGTTCCCAAATCTCAATATCCCATAAAATCCACTTTCTCTTCCTAATATCCCATGAATATATAGTGTTTTGCTGTCATTGACTTTCATAGAGTTTTAAGAAAAATTATTTTTTTTTTGTTTATTATTGTAAGTTGTTTGGTTTTTTTTCTTATATCTGAGATATTATATTTTAGTTGAAAATTTATTATTATTAAGAGATTATTATATTTTATAGTTGATTGAATTATATTTTTTTATTTAATAAAAGAATAAAATATTTATGTAAAAAAATGTATTCTTTATTTTTTTATAAAAAAAATAATACTCGAAAGCTTCAAAAAAATCCTTTCACCTAAGGCCCCCAACTCTGTTGGTCGGCTCTGCTGATGGTGATAGTGACGGCAATAATGGATGAGGGTCGACGGCGCTAGGCGACGGATTTGGATCTAGAAGAAGGACCGATGATTTTGCGTTGCAGCGGCTCAGTTGGGTGACAATAATGGCGGAGGGGCGACAACGGCGGTAATGACAGAGCTTCTGGAAAAAATGATAGGAGAAAAAGCTTTGATGAAGAAGAGGGAAGAAAATGGTAACAGTAATAGCAAGACACACATGTAAATATGAAAATTATACGAGGGCAAAATGGTATTTTGCTTGGTCAACTCTCTAGCTTTTTTTCCCCAAAGCAAGGGGCACCAGCTTCTATCCAACACTATTAAAACAGCTTTAAAACTATATAGTTTTAAAGCTATTAATTCTTGCCAAACACTTCATCAATCAAAAGTTGTATAGCTTTAAAGCCACTTATGCAGTTTATAAGTGGTCAAAACATTAAGTCAAACAGTCTCTAAGTGATCTCACTTGAGAGCATTTCTCTAGATTTTCGAGAGACCCTCTATAGACCTCATCCAATAGCCCCTCTTTCTCTCAAGACTTTCAAGAGATTATATTGGGAATTCATATGTCACTCAATAATTATTATTCATAAGACTCTCACAAGTCTCAAATATATTCACCTACAAATTTGAAAAATAAACGAAAATACTTGTCGATAATTGTAACTCTCCTTCTACTTGTCAGTATTCTCTCTCTATGAATAGGAGATTTATCTTTTGATAAATGTACACTCACAACTATACTCAAAGTATAACTCTACTTGCCTTATGCATTCTACACAGTCATCCCCATATACTTACTTAAACATCAGATGGCCTACAAATGAAGTTAAGTGTGTCTCTAATTGATTTATTTCTTATAAGTCACTCATTACTTGCAAGTCACTTGCAAATCTTGATCGAGACACTCTCCTCCACACACAAAAAAAAAAAAAATTGTTATAGTTAGACAACAAGAGATGAAAAATGACAAAAGGGTTGAATAAGGTATTTTACTTTAGTTTGATGGTTAAATTGGAAAAAAAAGTTAAAAATAATCAAATAATTTTTTATATTTTTTATATTAATGGTTAAATTAATTATTATTCTTTAAAAAAGGTCAACTAAGTTATTATACTTTCAGATTTAATGTGATATTATCTTAATATTGTCAAATTAAGTTTTAGTTTTATTTAGGGGTGTTCAAAAAAATCGGTGGACCGCGAAAATCGCCCGCGCCGAACTGCGCAATTTTTTTAGGGACGCGATCCAGTGCGGTTTGAAAAATACCAAAACTACGATTTATGCGATTTGGGGTGCTGGCGGTTCGGTTCCAAACCGAATCGCCTGACTATATTAATAATTAAGATAAATAAAAAATAAAATATATAAAATAATTAGATCATTTTTTGTAGCAGACTAGTAGTGCCATTTTAGATAATTGTTTGTTATCGTTTTGGAACCAAAAATTGCACCAAACCAAACCACACCTAAACCGCACCAAACACCAAGTTTCAGCAAACCGCGAAAATCGCACCAAACCGCACTGCATTATGCGGTGCGGTTTGTCTGCACCAAATCAGATCGCTCAGTCTAATTATAGGTGCAAACTGCATATGCGGTTTGACGCATTTTCTTGACCAAAAATTGGTCAAATCGCACCGTGCACACCCTTAGTTTTATTAATTAACGATGCTAAATCCATCACCAACCAAAAGAACCTTACATAATTACAAAGCCAAAATCAAACCAAAACTCATATTCAAATAACTACACACAATTATAAACATCCGGACTAAACACAAAATCAATATTGAAAAAAAACTCCAGACAATCACAATCACCTCGTAATACAAGAATCTTAATATATATTAAAGTAGAAGAGTAGCTGCACAAAATTTTCCCGCCCAAAATTAATTTCTATTTTTTTTCTTTTTAAAAAATAAATTAATATTTAAAATGTATACATAAGTTTTTTGGGATAATCACTAATCAATTGCAGTTTCTACACCATTACATTAATTGTTTACTACCATTATTAATCAGCTAGAATAATTAGACAATTAATACTTTAAATTTATGTTATTATTAAAATAAGACATCATTTAGTTTTTAATATGACATTCACACTTTCTAACAGTCATATATTTTGAGATAATCAAATAAAATTAATTTAATTACAATTTTTATGCAATTAAATTAATTGTTCACTCTCATTATCAATCAAATAATTAATATTTTAAATTTCCATTATTATTAAAATGAAAACATAACAAAAGTATGCTCCATATGAAGCTAAAGCACTAGAAAAGTAAACACAGCCATAACTCTCACGTCAAGTAGCTTCACGATTTTTTTTTTTTTTTGCTCTTTTGTTTTTTATTAGTTTAATTTTTTTTCTTTTTCAAAAAATAAATTAATATTTAAATTTTCTACTATCTATATATATATATTATAACAAAACAGCCGTCAAATTTTTTTCCGCCCATTTCTGGTTACTATTTTGATATTTTATTATGTTTTTTTAATTTTTTTTGCTTATCTGAAATAGAATTTTTATAGGTCATTAATTAAGACTTTGAGATGTAGTTCTTGGAACATGTAAATGGTTTTTTCATAACTAAATGGTGTTTGGAGAATGTGTAATCATGCTGGTATATAAAAAGCCAAGATAAATATTATTAATTTATCCATATTATTAATTTTTAAATATTAGCATAAAATTTTAATTGAAATAACTTACAAAAAATGAGATTTTTTTAAATCGGGAGAAATCTTGAGATATTAGATAATACTGTTGAATACCGACTGTCAAGTAAATTTTTTATTTTATTTTTATTTATATATAGTTTAATTAATTTAAATTTATTTTTTTATAATTTTAAATGTTATAATTTTATATATAAATTAAATGTTATAATTTTATTTCTTAACTTTATTTTTTTTGTTGCTTTTAAAAAATGTGACATGTCTTAAATGTGATAATTGATTGCTATGATAAATATGTAAAGTCATGTATGGATAATTAATTTTAAAATTTTGATTATTATTATTTAAATTGTTATTATTATTATTTTATATATAGTTTATTTATTTTCTTTTGTTTTTTCCCGCCCAGTCCCCCCCTCTCTCTCTCTTTCTCTCTCTCTCTCTCTCCGGCCTGTTACTTCCCCTCTACTTCTCTCTTTCTATCCCACTCTCCCTCTTTCTCTTTCTTTTTCTCCCACCCACCCGCCTCCCTCACTCACTGCCTCACTCTCTCTCTCTCCCTCCCACCCCACCTCGCGGGCAGCTCTCCATCGCTGCCGGCTGCCTGAAGCTCTCCATCGCCGTCTCCTCGCTGCCCCGCCGCCTCCAGCTCCATCGCCTCCGCGTGTACGCCTCCAGCTCCATCGTTGTGTGCGTGTGTATGTATTTACATTATGCCGTGTGTATATATCTATATGTATATTATGTCTATGAGCGAGCCGTGGCGAAAGCTTCTTTAACAAAGCTTTATGAAATTTTGTGTAAAGGTTTGATTTTAACAGAGCTTCTTTAACAAATGCTGTGTGTATATATCTATATGTATATTATGTCCATTGGCTCAGATCAATGGAAGAGCGAGCCGTGGCGGAAGCTCTGTTAAGAAAAACAATCAAAGAAATCCCTAAGTTAAGAAAAACTCACAGTTCATTCTCGATTACATTGGAGGAATCTGCCGTGCTTGCATATATATATATATGTATATGTATGTATATAATAATCTATATATTATAAAGATTAAAAAAGCAAGGCAGCACTCTGCCGTGCTTGCATATATATATGTAAGATGTATGTATATTATAATCAGAAGCACAGTGTGCTTCTTCTTCCTCCAATTTCAGAAGTGCGCTGTAGTAAATTTATATATTTGAGAAGTGCGCTGTTGGGCTCTCTCTCCAGTTTCTCTGTGTGTATTTACATTTTATTTGCGCTGTAGTCAATTTGTGTACATTCTGTTGTGTGTGCGTGTGTATTTTGTGTGTATGTATTTAGTGTGTGTGCGTGTAACTGCTGTATAAAATGTGTAACTATTATAAAATGTGTATACGCGCTGTAGCAAAATGCTGTAACTGCTGTATAGATGTGTATATTATACACATTATAATTTTAACAAAAGAAATTTTATACGTGCTGTAGCAAAATTTTTAGGATATGTATTGTGTATCTAATGCAAAATTTTGTACCCATTTTTGTGTGTGTATACGTGCTGTAGCAACATTACTTGCATTAGATATTTATTTGTGTGTGTATGTATACGCGGTGTATATTTTTAGTCATTCAATTGCAGCTATTATAAAAAAAAAAAGGCCCTCATTGAGGGCAATTAAATCTCACTAGAAATAAAGATTAATTTGTAGTCACTGGAAACAAAGCATAACGGTCCATTATTAAGCATAGGGAATTATGTTTCATGTATATGTGTGTATTTTATAGTCATTTTGTGTGTTATAGTCATTTTATATGTATTTTGTATATTTTATATGCATGCTGCGCTTTATTCTAAAGATATTTTATATGTATTTTTATATTTTTTAATATAATTATACAGAGACTCAAACAAAATGATTTTTGAAAATATCTAAGAAATATTTTGATCTCACAACTGAAATAAATTTTAAATATTAATTAATAATTGAGATAAAATACCAACATACCTGGCACCCCCATCCCATCATCTTTTTTATCTCTTGCAAACTCACCCCCCCCCCTCCCCCCTTTTTTTCTCGCAAACTCACCCACCCATTCCCTCACTCACCCTCTCTCTCTCTCTCTCAGAGGGACCCACCCACCCACACATACGCATACATATATATACACACATATGTGCATACTTATATATATACACACAGATACGCATATATATATATATAGAGAGAGAGAAAAAATAGATGAGAACTAGGAGGAAAAAGAAAAAAAAATTAAATTAAATTAAATATGAAATATAGAAAAAAAAGGTTTCAACCTTAGCATGAAAGAGAAGTAAGAGAAAGAAGATGATGGGAAGTAAAAAAATAAAATAAAGAAAGAAAATAAAAAATAAAAAATATGAATAAAAATAAAAAAAGAAGGAAAAATGACATTGTTGATGGGCGAGTGGCGCAAGAAAAACAGTCAAAGAGACAATGTGGGTGTGAGCCTTTGCTGAATTTCTCCTTATTGATTGATGTAAAAATAATTATTTTTGAATTATTTAAATTTTTGGTTGGCATTGTTTTGAAATTGTTGATGGGTGAGTTTTGCGGGTCGGTCTTTTTTTATTTTTTTTTTTGTAAAAAATGTTTTAGATAAAATATTTAAAGTTAAAAACATTAATCGATATTTAAAGTTTAAAATAAAATTAAAAACATTACACTTATAATATTTTTAGATAAAATATTTAAAGTTAGAAACATTAATAGAAAGTTAAAAAAAAAAGATAAAATTACCTTAATCGATATTTAAGAATATAAACATACACTTATAATTTGTGTTTATTTATGTATGCATGTTAATAAGATAAAATTATAATTATAATTTGTGTCTATTGACCATTCTAAAATAAAGAGTATCATAGATTATAATTTTTTTTTAATTTTTCTAGAAGAGTATCATTTCTAAATATTATAATTTTAAAAGCATTTAATACTTAATTTTTAAGTATTTTAAATATTAACAGTGTAAGTTTTAAATAAAAAAACACCAACAATATAAGTTTTAATGTATAAGAATTTGATAATTAGAATTTGACATGAATGATCTAAAAGAAATAAAAATATCTTTTTTAAATCGTTGATAATCAAATGTTGTTTTTAATATAAAATTTTATTCAAAGTAAGAAGTTTAGTTCAAAATTTAATATTTTTATTTTCAGGTGTTGAATCTTTGATATTTAAAGAAATATAAAATTGGTTAATCTATTCTGTTGAATTATTCAAAAAGAATTTTTTTTATTAATTTTATTTTTTAATTTTTTTAAATTAAAATAATACAAAAATCAAATATTTCCTGATCACGGATGGTCGAAGAATACAAGGTTTGGGAACACAAGGGTTCTCGACCACTCACGGTTAGGAACCCAAGGTTCTCCAACCTCGAACCGGGGTCCCTCTGTTGATGGTCGCGACCATGGCGATCGGAGACGGTTGATATGTATTATTTGATATTTAATTTTTAATTTAATTTGTTCAAATTGTAGAACGTTGATATACTTTATTATATAGATTTAGTATTTTTTTTTATGATAAAACGTTAACAAGTATACAATAACTTAATTTTTATTTTTTGTTCAATGTTTACAATTTTTTTTTATTTGCTCTTATATTTTAATTTTTAATATTAGTGAACATTATAAATTTTATATGTTTGAGTTTTGTAGAGCGTTTAATACAAGTAAAATTATTACAATATAAAATGTATAAATTATAATTATATTTTAATTTTAATATTATTTATACCGTATCTTTAGACACGGGTATACACTAGTCTTAAATATGATAATTGATTGCTAGGATAAATATGTAAAGTCATGTATGGATAATAAATTTTAAAATTTTGATTATTATTATTTATTTAATTATTTATTTATTTAAATTGTCTTTATTTTATATATAGTTTAATTATTTTAAATTTGTTTTTTTATAATTTTAAATATTATAATTTTTTATATAACTTAAATATTATAATTTTATTTTTTAACTTTATTTTTGTTTGTTGCTTTCTTAAAAATGTGACATGTCTTAAATGTGATAATTGATTGCGAGAAGAAATATGTAAAGTCATGTATGTATAATTAATTTTGAAAAATTGATTATTATCATTTATATAATTAATTAATTATTTAAATTATCTTTATTTTATATAGTTTAATTAATTTAAATTTAATTAAATTATAATTTTATATATAACTTAAATGTTATAATTTTATTTTTTAACTTTATTTTTTTTGTTGCTTTCTTAAAAATTTGATCTGTTTTAAATATGATTATTGATTATCAGAAGAAATATGTAAAGTCATGTATGAATAATTAATTTTGAAAATTTGATTATTATCATTTATATAATTAATTGATTATTTAAATTATTCTTATTTTATATATAGTTTAATTAATTTAAATTTATTTTTAAAATTTTTAAATGTTATAATTTTTTATATAATTTAAATATTTTAATTTTATTTATTTAACTTTTTTTTTGTTACTTTCTTAAAAATTTGATCTGTTTTAAATGTGGTAATTGATTGCGAGGAGAAATATGTAAAGTCATGGATAATTAATTTTGAAAATTTGATTATTATCATTTATATAATTAATTGATTATTTAAATTATCTTTATTTTATATATAGTTTAATTAATTTAAATAATTTTTCTTATAATTTTAAATATTATAATTTTATATATAACTTAAATGTTATAATTTTTTTTTTAATTTTTTTTTTTTACTTCCTTAAAAATTTGACATGTCTTAAATGTGATAATTAATTGTTAGGAGAAATATGTAAAGGGATAATCAATTTTGAAAATTTGATTATTATTATTTTATATAATTAATTGATTATTTAAATTATCTTTATTTTACATACAATTTAATTAATTTAAATTTATTTTTTATAATTTTAAATGTCATAATTTTATTTTTCAACTTAATTGATTATTATCATTTATTTAATTCTCTTTTTTCTCATTAGTCTACACTGAATATGTGTTATATGTTGGACTTGGAGAAATTAAATGCAAATTAAATTTGTGTTTTGAAAATTATGTTAAGTGAGTAAGATTCAAATTGTGTGGCAAAGCGTGAGAAAAAAGAGAAACTTAATGGTGGCATGTGATTTGATAAATTTAGAGAAATAGGAGAATTTGAATGAAGAGAAATTAATAAAAGAAAGTAAATATCTCTCTCTCTTCTTTCTCTCCATTCCCGTTCAATCATTCAATTTCTTCTCTTCTCATTTCTCGATTATTCTTCTCAAATTTTCTCTTCTTCTTTACTTTTATTTAGTAAATTTTAATCGTATTTTTTTACCCAGTTTGGTCTTCTGGTGTAACATAGCACCACTATTCTGTTAAGTGAGTGATGTGAATGCAACTAAGAAAAATTAGGCCTTGAGGGTTCGTGTGGTATGCACATATGAGACAAATACACGTAAAAATCCCTCCCAGAAAAAGTCTACCCTTGAATGCATATTTCAAAATAAAGAGGTTGGTTATCGTTTATTTTTTTTTTCCTGTTATTGTGTAATTTTTTTATTTTTTACGCATTGCTTATTGTATTACATGTTAATTTAGGTTTATTTTTACATGGTTTCGGGATAGAGTTATGTGCTTTTAATTGTTTGTCTACCTTTGAATGCATATAAGGAAATCTTTCAAAATTTATAATCTTTTTGTTGTATTTTCATGATTGTAACACAGTTATTTTATTTATTTTTTACTTCTTTATTGTGATTTTCATTTATTGTAATTATTAAATTATATAATTTTTACTTTAACAATTTTTTTTTTTTTTTACGATATCCATTCATCCATGCATGGCATGGGTGATCCACTAGTTATTATTTAAAATAACACTTCATTTAAAAGGTATAAACAAATTTTTTGGGATAATCACTAATTAGCTAGATGCAGCTTCTGTGCCATTACATTAATTATTCACTACCATTATTAATCAGTTGGAATAATCAGACAATTAATATTTTAAATTTATACTGTTATTAAAATGAAATATCATTTCGTTTTCAATGTGACCTTCAGACTTCCTATTTTGGGATAATCAGCTAGACAACTTCAATGCAATTACTTTAATTATTCACTATCATTATTAATTAGATAATTAATAATTAATATTTTAAATTCTTACAGTTATCTTAATATATAAAATAGCAAACTTCCTACACAATTTTTCTCCAAAAAGTTGCCTCTAAAATTTGCATTAAATTTACATGGGCCTTCCAATACTATGAATTAATCAAAAATAAATATTTTATGTCATATATTCTCATCAATTAATCTCTCAATCAATCAAAAATAAATATTATTTCTGATAAATATGAATAGACAATTTAAACTATTAATTAAGTCATAAAAAATCATCCATTTGTATAAAATCTTATCTTTTTTATATAATATATTAAATAAATTATAATAGTTTACAAATATTTTTTCTCTCCAAAATTTAATCTGCCAAACTATTTTTTGTCTCTAAAATTTATATTAAATTTGAAAGAGTTTTTCAATACTATTAATTAATTAAAAATAAATATTTTTTGTCATATCATTTCATTAATCAATCCCTCAATCAATCAAAAATAAATATTATTTATGTGAAATATGAATAGACAACTTAAACTATTAATTAAATCATAGAAAATCGTTCATTCATATAAAATGTTATCTTTAAATCTTATATATCCTATATAATATATTAAAATAGGATAGTCAATCAAAGTATTTTGTCAAGTGGCAATCAATAGTGAATTTTTTTCCTTCCAAAACTTGCATCAAATCAAAGATAGTTATTAATTAATTATTAATTTAATAGCTATATTATAGTTTTAAAAATATGATACCTTAGATTTTTTAATGCTAATTAATTAATATTTAAGGTATCATATTTTTAAGACTATGGAAGAAATCAAAATCCATATATCATATTTTCAATACCAATGCATGGGTTTTTTTATACTAATTAGGATGTAATATATCATATTTTTAAGACTGTAGAAGAAAATTAATGCATAGTAAAAGAAAAATAAGTCAAAATCTATATTTTTAAAGTTTTGTTATCATGGAAAAAATTAAATTTTAAAATCAAAAAATAAAAATTTTAAGAAAATTTTTAATTAGAATTGGAAAACCCATGCTTCCTCACATTTAGGAGTTTTAATTTATATTTATAAATAAATATATAACATAATAAATAATTTTACTTTAATAATTAATTAATCATTACCTTTAATTTAATGCGTGATTTTTTCAATGCTAATTAAGATATCACGTTTTCAAGAATAATGCATGGATTTGTCAATACTAATTAAGATTTAATATATCATATTTTCAATACCATGGAAGAAAATTAATGCGTTGTGAAAGAAAAATAAGTTAAAATCTATATTTTCAATGTTTTGTTATCATTGCATAAATTAAAAATTTTAAAAGAATTTTTAATTAGCATTGAAAAACTCATACTTTCTTATGTTTAGGAGTTCTAATTTATATTTATAATTATAATTATAATTATAATTTATAAATAAATATATAATATAATAAATTATTTTACTTTAATAATTAATTAATCACTACATTTAATTTAATGTAAATATTTAATAATTTGTTATTCAAATGTAATAGCTTTTGTGTATAAATAGGAAGTTCATGTCAAGATTTTTTATTTTATATAATACTATACAATTTAATAGAAGCCTTTTTAAAGTAACTTTTCAAAATATGGATGTTAAATGTTTGAGTTGTGAGACTTTGGGAGATTTTATGCTTTAAAAATAGGTCAAAAAACTTATAACATTCCCATTGAGATGATTTTCATTGATGAACATATTTTTTTTTCCTAATAAATTTATTGTTAATTATTTATATAGATTTTGTCATTAAATTTATAGGATGAAATGATTCATGCAACAATTAAGCGTTAGTTGGTTTGATCTTTCAAAATATTGATTTGTGATGGACAATTATGTTTTATGTCCAATTTTATACTTAGATACAACAATATGAAATATAAGACTACAAGTCACGAGTACAAACTAAACTTAATATCAAATATTATTGTTGTAAATGCTATGAATGAAGGTTTTTTAATACAAAATTTTATCTTTAGGTCATTTGCTAATATTTTGAATATAGTTGAACTTGACTAACATGAATTATTTCGTAAATAAAAAGTTGATTATACAATTATTTATACCTTTATAATTGACAATTTTTTTATTTTTATTAAATATATAATTGGAGAGGTCATTGACAAAGACAATGTTAAATGCCAAGAGTATTGCAAAATGACAAGTGAAAAAAATGTAACAATCTACTTAATGTGTTAATTAATTTTTAACACATTGAATGACGATATATTGATTTAAGAACGTTCTCTATTAGCACATTAAATAGAGAATAATTAATTAAATTTAAATTTTGATAAAAGGTTGAGTATTAGAATAAAAAAAATTGTATTTATGGATTCTATTATGATTATTTAAAATAATGAGTTTATTTTTTTTTAAATTTATAAATCTATTTTAATTACATATTCTGTGCATTGCATTGGTTTAACACTAGTTCTAAATTAAAATTATTGTTATTAAAATATAATAATAAATTTATTTTGAGAAACTCGTAATGTGACTATCTAAGTTTGCAAGGAATAAAATAGTTAGAAGGCGCAAAAAGACTTTTGCATAAATACTCTAATATTTAATTCAGATGCAAGAAATGTTGAAAATTATAGAATATAATTTCTACTAGTATTATAGATGTACATTTTTTAAAATGAATGTTTACTTATTTAAATAGGAGAATAAGACACTCTTAAATCTCATTGGTTTGAGATTTTTTATAAATGATGTTTATCTCAATATTTTAATATCTAATCAGAATTAAAATTTGTAATAAAAAATATTTATCTTTTTTGTATAAAAAATTTATAAAAATTCCTAAAAAATAATTTATATCATTTTTGTAGGATCTTCAGAGAATTTGTAGGTGTCAAAAATTATTTAATTTATACATTGCGTAGAATAACCTAATTAAAGAAAAATTTACACATTTTTAATCCAAAATGTTATTCAATACTTTTAGACTTTTTACTTAGAATTTGCTAGATGTATATCATTTTTGTATATCTTGAATTACATAAAGAAATATTATGATCAAAATACTCCTCATCTCCATGAACCTCATGAAAGACATTTTTGTCATTAGTATACTTTTGTATAATTCATATACATAAAGGTGTACTAATAACATTTTTCTTTTAATTATGACACAACAAATTATAATTATAAACACTTTCGTCTCAAACTGCCTTTGAAAGATGATTTGGGTTTGATTTTTGAATTAAAGTTTAATTGATAACGGAGTTAACATTTGTTGAACTGAAATATTAATTTAAAACAAAAATAGAGGAAGTTATTTAAGACATCGCGTCTGAATAATTCAGCGAGCGTGGCAGACCGTTTGGATGTCAACTTCATGGACCAATCAGAATATTTGACTTCAATTAATTTATTAGTTTATTTTTGTGGAAAATAAAATAAAAAGGCCTCCCAGCCAGGTGGGTTGCTTTCAGTTCCATTGCGGCATTCGCCAACTTTTCAGAAACATTTGATTCAGCGGTGCTGAATTAGGGTTATTCTATTCGGAGATCGAGACGAATCCGAGAATGTCCTCCGCGGAGTTGGTCAACGGCGGCGGCGGAGGAGAGGATCGAGCGGAGGCCGCCGAGAGCCATGTGGTGGTGGAGCTGGTTTCGGCGTCGGCCGGCGATTCTAGCAGCTCCGATTCGATTTCCGAGGACCAGATGGCCCCTCTCTTGGCTCAAGCGGAGAAGCCCAAGATCAACATCTTCTCCGCTCCCTACCCCAGACGGAAGCGAAGTCGGGTACTCTTCCAATTCCAATTAAAAAAAGAAAACTAGATTTTTCCCTTTTTTTGTTTGTTTTTCTTTCATGGACATGTTTTTTGTGAGTTGAGCATTTTGCGGGAAATTGCTGATTCAACTGTTAAGTGCATTGGCTTCAGAAAGCTGCAGCGGGTTATATGCGACGTTAATTGATGTGTTTCTGCTAATTTAGCGTTGATTTCAGTCTTTTAGTGAAGCCATGTCAAAAAGAGGGAGGGTTTTGGGTTAAATTTACACTACGGCTGGAATCAGGGTTTGTGAAAGCAAATAAGGCAAGAAAAAAGATTGTTTTTGGATGAAAAAAAAGTCATTTTCTGTTTGATTGTTAACAAAATGTTTGCGTATAGGCTTTGTCTTGGACTAAGATTTGTGGAGGTGAAGTAAAAGGGAAGGAGAAATATAAGGATTGAAACTAAATTTAGTTATCATTATTATTATTATTATTTTTTTGGGATGGGATTAGAATAAGAAGGAAGCAGGAGATATTTGCCCAAAATTCATGTACTTTTTATTATTCATAAAATTTTCATATGTGAGTAATTTCCTTTTGCTTTTCCAGTGAGAAGTATACTTAAACAAATGTCACGACTTATTTGTTTCTTTTATTATTCCTTCCCTTGACCAATACCTGTTCCAATGATAGAATTAGGAGAAATATTGATGAGATTCATGAGAAGTTGTACTTCCAACAATGCAAAAGTGGAGGTTGAATATATCATGATTTGCTAATATTTAAGATTTGTTTTCAATAGGGTACATTATTGTCCATTTGCAGGAGCAAGTAACAAGAGTAGCAGAAACAGAGACATCACCTTTTATCCAGTTCTTTATGTGGGCATGGAGTGGATCTAGGTATTCTGGTCTACTATGCATGGCCTTGTCATCTGTTGTCTACTGTATCATGGAAGTCCTTTCAGATATTTTTTCTGGTTAGTAATCTCTTCACTGACAAAGATCCTAGTTCCTTCTATAATTAATTGTTGTGGAAACATATTTTAACCATAATGTGTATGAAAGAGGGTTCAGGTGGATGCCACTCCACTTACCTCAGCTGAAATAAATATAAACAAATAAGATGTCAGGTCCTGAGTATTTCATATTTTGAATAGATACTGGTCATAGTCATTTGGGAGGGGGCGGGGGGTGGAGTTTAAAGAGCTTTGTGTGTGTGCATTTTCCATTTTTTTATCTTAATCTTGTTAGGTCTACAACCTAACACCTTTGGAAATTGGAATTATTACAAAGCTCACATGCACTAAAAAAAAGGCCTGTCTCATTCTATCAATTAGATTAAGTAATATTCCAGGGGAAACTAGAAGATGTCCATGGAAAAGAGCAAATAAATACACACTTTTCTTTGGACTTATCAAAAGGCAAAAAAAAGAGTCAGGTAAAAAATTGTCAATTGTCCCACTCATGCTCTCGTGATGGGATAATTTTGGCTTACATCTGCAATGAATGATTGAGACTTGAACTGAGCCTTAATAATTGCCTAGGTGCACCCCTTTTTTGGGTGGCTATGTTTCCTACGACATACAAAGCTCTATTGAAAAAAGAAGGTTGTCAGCTGGGAATTTTCAAGAGCTTTGTGTTGTGGTGTCCTTTTATTATCTTTACATGGTGTGGTTCTCTAATTATGTGCTGCAATATTTGACAATGGCAAGGTACGATATTGCATGGCAAGCTCTAGGATGATTAATATTTTTGCAAACAATATCTGAATGAAATGATGACATTTATTAGCGACTTGGAAAAAGATAGGAATTACATGTTTTATGGATGTGTTTGTCGAAACAAAGTAAAGTAAACTATAAAGAAGATAGCAGCAATTGGGCAAGATAACATGCTGATAGGAGCTTAAAAATTCATGGGAGAAAAGGGCGTTTTGTTGGATAATGGAATTATTTAATGTGATCCTTAAAATTGAAGGGGATGCCTGATAAGTGAAGAAAGGTAATTTAGTGCCCATTTACAAGAATAAAGAAGATGTTTAAAGTTGTGAAAGTTATAGATATCAAAATAATGACCCATATTATGAAGCTCTAGGAGATGCCAATTGACCAAAGGTTAAGGAGAGAAACCAAAGTGCTTGAAAACCAATTTAGTTTTATACTTAGTAGGTCAACAATGAATTCTATCTATTTATTGAGGTGTCTAATAGAAATGTCCAGTGAAATGCTATTGCTATTAGAAATATGACAAAAATGGTCTTAAGAGAGTCAAAGGAAAAGGTAACAAATCAAAAAGTCTTAGTTGTGGAATGAAGAGGTAGAAAAGAAAATTAAAAAGCTAATAGAGCTTACTTGAAGACTTTACATAACTGTGTCAGCGCCTCAAGGCTGACAAGGGGTGATTTAGGATTCTGATGAGAGAATCCTGATGACAAAAGTGGTTTTAAGAGAGTAATGTTGTAATAACTAAGGGTGTGGCCAAAAAAGAAGCAAAAAAGGTAGTTAGAGAAGGAAGTCAAAAGTTTATAAAAATTTATACCAATTACTTTATACAAACGATGGATGAAGAGATATATGTAAACTAGCTAAAGCAAGAGAGAAAAAATAAGGGATGCCAAGTGAAATGCAAAATGTACTAGTAAAGGAGGGATCAACCAAGCAGGGAAGGAAGGAGTATTTCTCAGAGCTACTCAATGAAGGTGGAGAAACAAATACTATGTTGGGCATCTTATTACTTTGAAGAAGATAGAAATTACAAGTTCTATATACATATATATCCAAATGAAAATCGAAAAAGATGAAGAATAATAAAACAATTGGACCAAATAATATACTGGTAGAAGCATGCATATGCATGGGAGAAAAGGGCACTTTTTGGTTAATAGAATTATTTAATCCGATCCTTAAATCAAACAAGGTGCTAGATGAGTGGAGGAAGAGCACTTTATTGCTTATTTGCAAGAATAAAAGGATGTTCATAGTTGTGGAAATTATAAAAGAATCAATCTAATAAGCAACATTATGAAACTTTGGGAGAAAGTGATTGAGCAAATATTAAGAAGAGAAACCAGTGTCAAAAAACCAATTTGGTTTCTTGTCTGGTAGGTCAACAATGGAAGCTATGTATTTGTTGAGGTGCCTAATAAAGGTGTAGAGATAAACAAAAGGATTTATGCATGGTATTTGTGGATCTAGAAAAAAGCATTTGATAATGTTCCTAGGGAAGTCCTATTGATGGTTTTTTTAGAGAAGAAAGGAGTTTGAACTGCTTATATACAGGTTATTAAAATATATATGATTTGAGTAGAAACATGTGTTAAAACATGCCGTGTTCTAGCACACAGTTGATATTAGACCAACCTGTACAATATGGAAAAATGATTTAAGAGTGACTCTCCATTGTCTTTAATTTTGAAGTTCTATTCGAGAAAAGATATGGTCATGGACACATCACTGTATCAGTCTAGGAGAATTATCTTGTTATTCAACTTTGTTCGGATTTCTTTTAACTTTACCCAGTTGAGTTTATTTCTTATCCAGAAGCTTTAGAACTTTATAAAAGTTTAGATGTTTGGACAAAGGCCTGATATTATCTTCACTCTTACCTATATGGATTTGTTTTACCTCCCATTTGATCTAGGTCAGAAAGTATCTTACTCTTGTTTAATATTAGCTTTCTGTTGAAATGACAGTTCAATCAGTACCTCTTTTTGAGATAACATCAACAAGATGTATTATTATCTCGGTATTATCATTCTTGTGGCTGCGAAGGAGTGGGCAACCAATGCTTGGGCCAACAAATGTCAGGAATCTCTTGGTTTTAAGAGCTCTCACAGGATGCCTGTCCTTGTTGAGTTTTATTTATTGGTACGTTATGCTAATGGCCACCCAATAGTATAAAAGCCTAAATTTTTTGGCTCCACAATCTTAATAAATGCTTTTGTATGGCAGGGGACTGTTTCTTATCCTTTTTCTATTTATTCAAATCTTTGCGCGGACATAGGAAAGTTTATTTACCAAGGATAGAAGATATGTTCTAAGTCAGAACATTCAACTAATCACATTGATTTTATGATAAGCATCTTGATCTTAAAAATCATATTTGAATGAGTAATACATTACGTTGAACCACTTTCTGCATATTTTCAAAATGTGCATAGTGCTCAAAAATGTCATCGGTGAATATTCTAGTTCTTTTGACAAATGCCATCAGGGAATTGCATAAATATATAATTAACACCATCAGGGAACCATTCTTACATTATTGTTTTGCCTTCAATATTGTTGTCCTTCTGCTTTTATTAATATATTTAGCATAATGCTATCTGAGTCTTGTTATTTAAAAATATCTTAATGAGTCACGCATAATGTTGGACCTCTTTGGCCTATTTATCCAGGCTACACATAGTTGTCCCCTAAGCAGATGAAAAAAGGGAACACACCATGCATAATGGCAAATGTGGACATCTAAATCCATCCCCAACTGAAGTACTTGTATTGTGTTAGCCTAGATCTCACCCTGTTATGATTAGGAGCTCTTAGAAACTTATTCAAGACTTAGATTTGCCAATCTCTCAACACTCCTCACCCGAAAATCAAGATAATAACAGAATATATTTACAGCAATTGTAAAGCAGAAAGTAAATGAAAGGATTAGAACAATCAAACCATCAAAGAGGCAAAGAATTATCCTGGTTTGGACTGCTTTGAAGCAATCCTACATCCAGCCTTCTCTCCGAGAATAAATCCACTAGAAACCAGTTGAAAAAAAGATACAAGAACCTCCCTATTCTCCCTCTCACAAGTTCGCTGCACTCTCAAGAGAATACAAAGACTAATTTTATCTCAAAGCCTTTCCCCCTCTATCTCGCTATCTTGACAGCATCACTTGCATCTAGAGAACAATTAGAATGAATGAGTATGTTATATCCGACTGCTAGCACTCGCCTCCTATTTATAAACTATAGGGAGGCGGCAATTACAAGGGATTTAAAAACTTAGCCTCTACAAAAGACCAACATACCCCTCATAATAAAATAACTAAGTTATCTAATCTAACTTAGAATAAAAAACAGTCAGAAAAAATATCTTCTTTCTAAACAGGTTCTTCTCTTCAACTTCTAGAGTTAATCTTCCATGCAAAAAACCCAACAAATCTCCACCATTTTTGCATGATTATCTTCTAGAATCTGGCTCCATCAAACTGAAATCTTCTCGGACCTGCAAAACAACTAATCATTCACAAGAAAAAATATGTAAGAGTCTCAAACAATGATGTAATTTTGACATTGGAACTGCTTTAGTAAACATGTCCGCAACATTATCTTCTCCTGCTACCTTTACTAAATCTATTTCCTTCCTATCAAGGATTTCTCTAATAAAGTGATACCTAATATCAATGTGTTTAGTTTTTTCATGATGAGCTTGATTTTTAGTCAAATGGATAGTGCTTTGACTATCACAATTTAAGATTGCCTTAACCTTTCTACCTAGGAGTTCACTCACTAAACCTCTTAACCATAAGCTCTCCTTCATAGCTTCTGTAACTGCTATATACTCAGCCTTAGTGGTTGAGAGGGCTACTACCGATTGCAAATTTGTTTTCCAGCTTATGGTAGCATTCCATAGCTTAAATACATACTCGGTAGATGACCTCCTCCTGTCTAAGTCTGCTGCATAGTCAGCATCAGTGAATCCTAGTATATTAGGCTCATCTTCAACACAAGCTCCACCATAAACTAAAGTCATGTTTATTAATCCTTTGAGGTATCTAAAAATCCATTTTACCGCAGCCCAATGATCCTTACCCAGATTAGCCATAAACCTGCTAGCAACACTCATAGCATGAGCTAAGTCCGGCCTAGTACACACCATACAATACATGAGACTACCTACCGCACTAGAGTAAGGTATCTTGCTCATTTCTCTTATGCTCTCCTTATCAGTACGTGATTGGTTGTGGGATAGCTTAAAATGCTGTGCAAAAGGAACCTTTATCTCCTTTGCATCATACATTTGAAATCTCTTAATCAATTTCTCTAGGTATGCCTTTTGAGATAACTTGATTAACCTCTTTTGTCTATTTCTTTCTATTTCAATCCCTAAAATCTTTCTAGCCTCTCCTAGCTCCTTCATCTCAAAGGCTAAATTCAATTTCAGCTTTAATCTATGAATCTCTACATCTGATTGACTAGCAATCAGCATGTCATCCACATATAGAAGGAGGTAGATAGAAATTTTAGATGAAATATGCTTAAAATATACACAACAATCAAATGCACTTCTCTTAAAACCTTGGTTGATCATAAATGTATCAAATTTTCGATACCATTGTCTAGAGGATTGCTTAAGTCCATATAAGGACTTCTTTAACAAGCATACTTGCTCCTTCTTATCCCTTACTTCAAATCCCTTAGGCTGATCCATTAGGATGTCCTCTTCTAACTCACCATGGAGGAATGCGGTGGTCACATCCATTTGCTCTAGATTTAAATTTAAATGGGCAGTCATAGCAAGCAAGATTCTAATAGAGGTATGTCTCACTACTAGTGAGAAAACCTCATTAAAATCCACCCCAGCCACTTGGGTGAATCCTCTTGCTACTAACCTAGCTTTATACCTAGGTTTTTGCTCCTTACCTGCCCCCTCTTTAATCTTATAGAGCCACTTACAGCCTACAACCCTTTTACCTAAGGGTCTATCAACCAAAACCCAAGTATTATTCTTATTTAGAGAGTCCATTTCAGATCTCATTGCATCCAACCATAGCTTGGAATCTTTTGATCTCATAGCCTCTTCATATGTAAGAGGTTCATCACCAGCTGACTCTGTTGCACTTAACAGTGCATATGAGACTAAATCAGAATATCCATACCTAATAGGAGGTCTAACCTCCCTCCTTTGTCTATCCCTTGCCACATTATACCTACCTACACTAGGGGAACTATCTGATCCTGAATGTCCAGCACTGTCAGAAGGCCGGAACCTCTCAGAACTAGAGGGATCATCACTGCTACTCTGCGGAAAGCTCTCTAAGGTAGGAGAATAAGGATCAGCATCATGCTGGTCCATATGCATAGGATATTCAGCACTGTCAGTGTGCTGATCTGCTGCCAGATCCATGGGATTTTGCATGGCAGCATCCTGGACTCACTGATCTATCTCACCAGCTTTTCCTTTTACTATCCTATCCTTTTGAATATCTACCTTATCCTCTTTTAAGAAGGAATCCTCACTGAAAGTCACATCCCTACTAACCAAAGTCCTTGGCAGTCCTTCTTCTAAGGCCCATAGCTTATATCCCTTTACCCCATTAGGATAACCTATGAACAGACACCTTTTGGCTCTAGGCTCCAATTTTCCTTGCTTAACATGAGTATAAGCAATGCAGCCAAATACCCTTAGATGAGCTAAGTTTGGCTTATGACCATGCCACATTTCATAGGGTGTTTTAAACCCTATTGCAGCTGATGGAGACCTATTTATTACATAGGCAGCTGTTGTAACAGCCTCTCCCCAAAACGATTTGGACAACCTAGCATGGATTAACATGCATCTTACCCTTTCTAGAAGGGTCCTATTCATTCTCTCAGCTAGGCCATTTTGTTTGGGGTTTCCGGGAACTGTTAGATGCCTAAGGATGCCACTGTCTTACACATTTGGGCAAATTCTTTGTTACAATACTCAAGACCATTATCAGTTCTAATAATCTTGATTTTCATACCTTTTTGATTCTCTATTAAGGTTTTCCAGGATTTAAAAGCTTCAAAAGTTCCATCTTTTGATTTTATTGTAAATACCCAAACCATCCTAGAGAAATCATCTATGATTGACAAAAAATACCTTGCCCCACCATGTGTTAAGGATTGACTAGGGCCCCATAAATCAGAATGAATATATTCTAAAGGGGCTTTCGATATGTGATTTGCTTTCTTAGGGAATTTTGCTTTAGAAGACTTACCAAAAATACATGTTTCACATTGATCCAAATCTGTTAATTTTTCAACTCCTAGGATACCTTGTTTGGACAATTCTCTAAGTCCCTGCCCACTAATGTGACCCTTCCTATAATGCCACAATTTTACTTGATCATAGGTTTTATTTTCACCTACTGCTGCCTCACCACTTAAAGTGGTTGCTTCCAGCACATATATACCATTGTGTAGGGCTGCTTTCATGCAGATAAGGGATCCCATTGATACCCTTAAGACTCCACTATGCCCTTTATAGGAATGACCACTTCTATCCAACTCTCCTAGGGATATCAAGTTCCTTTTTAATTCTGGAACATATCTAACAGATTTTAATATTTTTATCAATCCATCATGCATTCTTAATTTTATGTCTCCTATCCCTTTTATAATACACTCATGGTTATCCCCTAACCTCACCTTTCCACCACCAATATCTTGATAGTTTAAAAACCATTCTCTATGGGATGTCATGTGAAAGGAACAACCTGAGTCTAAAACCCACAAATCCTTATCTTCTAGGCAGGATGCAACTAATGCATCTGCACTATCATAGTCATACTCGCATATAGAGGATGTAATATCAGTATTTGATTTCTCCTTAGAATCTTTCTTTCTCTTAGGGCAGAATTTCTTAATATGCCCCTCTTCATGGCAATGATAACACTTAAACTGTTTCTTGCCATTTTTAGACTTGCTTCTTGATTTCCCCTTTGATTTAAGCTCTCTCTTTTCAGTCCTACTTCTAGCAGTAAGGACATCGCCAGCAGATTTTCCTTCTACTTTCTGTTGCAACTCCTTAGAGTTTAATGCTCCAAAAACATCTTCTAGGGATAACTTTTCCCTACCATGTTTTAATATATCAACAAAGGTTTCATATGTTTTGGGCAAAGAATGCAGTAATACAAGGGCTTTATCTTCCTCATCATAGTTTATATCTATGTTCTCTAAATCGAGACATATTTTATTGAACTCATCTATGTGATTATTCAGTTTCTGCCCTTCTTGCATTTTGAATGTGAAAAACTTTGCCTTTAGATATAGCCTATTTGACAGGGTTTTTGTCATATACAAACTCTCTAATTTGGACCATAAAGCCTCAGCCGTTTCCATCCTTGAAACCTCCCTAAGAACTTTATCTCCTAAACTTAGAATTAGAGTATTATAGGCCCTTTTGTTGATTTCCTTCCTACGATCACTGAAATCTTTCTTCTATTCTTCAGAGGCATTCTCGGGCAGTTTCTGATCTACCTCTAAAGCCTCTTCTAATCCCAAATTTCCCAACAACGCCCTCATTTTAATTTTCCATAGACCAAAATCATTTGATCCATCAAATTTCTCTATGTCATACCTAGTGGAAGAAGGTGCGGAAGCCATAACAGGGATTAAAACTAAAGATTTCTAGGGTTCTTGGCAATTCTTGAAAAGTTCCAAGCTCTGATACCAATCTGTTATGATTAGGAGCTCTTAGAAACTTATTCAAGACTTAGATTTGCCAATCTCTCAACACTCCTCACCCAAAAATCAAGATAATAACAGAATATATTTACAGCAATTGTAAAGCAGAAAGTAAATGAAAGGATTAGAACAATCAAACCATCAAAGAGGCAAAGAATTATCCTGGTTCGGACTGCTTTGAAGCAATCCTACATCCAGCCTTCTCTCCGAGAATAAATCCACTAGAAACCAGTTGAAACAAGATACAAGAACCTCCCTATTCTCCCTCTCACAAGTTCGCTGCACTCTCAAGAGAATACAAAGACTAATTTTATCTCAAAGCCTTTCCCCCTCTATCTCGCTATCTTGACAGCATCACTTGCATCTAGAGAACAATTAGAATGAATGAGTATGTTATATCCGACTGCTAGCACTCGCCTCCTATTTATAAACTATAGGGAGGCGGCAATTACAAGGGATTTAAAAACTTAGCCTCTACAAAAGACCAACATACCCCCCATAATAAAATAACTAAGTTATCTAATCTAACTTAGAATAAAAAACAGTCAGAAAAAATATCTTCTTTCTAAACAGGTTCTTCTCTTCAACTTCTAGAGTTAATCTTCCATGCAAAAAACCCAACACACCCTTTTATATGATCACTCAATCACTCAAACTCACCCAACGAACTCTCTTTAATTTGCAATGAATAGAAATCATAATACAATCAAGAAACCAATCAAGAACCACACACAACACACAAGAATTATCCTGGTTCGGTCTCAATAAAAGGCCTACATCTAGATTGGCTTTGCCCTTGTGTCATGAACCTAGGGGTCAAGACGAATTGAAATGGACAATCGGAAAGATCCGATTGAATTAAGGTTAAGAGCAGAATGTATTAGAGGGAAAATTGAAGAAGAATGGGGGAGAAATTAGAGAGAAAATGAGGGAGAGCAGAATAGAAAAATGAGGGGGAGATTGTAGAGAAATTGTAGAGAGAGAATCAGATTTCAATTATCAATTCAAGCATACCCTCTCTTCTTACAATGGGCCTTTTTATAGGCCTTAGCTAGCTCCCTAACTAATTTCTAACAGCACCCATGTGCTCCTAACAAACACCCAAATATCTCCTAACAAACTAATATAACTAATTACATTATTGCCCTTCTAATTATCCTTAGTACATGACAATTTCCCCTCCTTGAAATGTTTCTTGTCCCCAAGAAACTTATTACCACCTAGCCATTGCTTCTTTATCCAATGCCCGCCTTCTCTATCTGATTTTTCTTTCTTTTCTTGTCCTTCTAGGCCTTTTCTTCTTCCTCGTTCTCAAGTATCCAAGATCAATTCCTGTCGTAATTCGGCCTAGAACTTCAATAGGAGCAAGTTGATAGAGTTCAAGTTCAATACCAACAGCAGTTGTTCCTACACCTCCATGGTGCACCGCAGCTGCAAATTGAAAGATATCATCAGCATCCTCGAAATGCAGCAATGGAAGATTGCAGATTTGCCTTGGACACTCATACCAAGGCTGCTTGTGAGCATTAGCCTTAGGAGCTGGTGCAACTTCAATTTCAGCCAACAAATCATCCTTCCATGTGTTAGACAGCAACTTGGATTTTCTACTAGGAGCAAAAACCAACACAGCAGCGATAGTTTTGTTTTCTTCAGCAAAACCTTCAACTTCTTCAGCTACCTTTCTTAGTTTTGTTCCAGCTACATCCTCTTTGGCAAAACCTACAACTTCTTCAACTACCTCCCTTAGTTTTTTCCCAGCTACAACCGGCCTTCAAAATTCCTCACCCCTTTGAATTTGCTGCTGGTCGAGAGGACTACTTTCATGATCATAACTCATAGAAAAATTCCCTTGGCTGAAAGCGAAATCAGCATCTCTTTCTTCAGCGAATGTATCCTGCCCCCTTGAATGATCATGTGAGCTGCCATTAGATATCTGAGAAAGAGCAATAGGGAGATTGTTTGAGGCTAAACATCCACTAGAAAAACTCCCAGCAGGCTGTTGAACTCCTTGAATGGTTCCTGCATGATGAAAAACAGGTAATGCAGCACCAGATTGAGTAGAGAATGATGTGGCAAAAGACGTCCCAGTACTCTTTGGAATATTTGAAGTCAACCCATTCATCCCACAGCCATGTTTTGCTGCAGAAATATCAACAATAGCCTCAAAATGCAGCAATGGAGGTTTGTATTCTTTCCTTGAATACTCATACCAAGGCTGTTTGTGAGCATTAACATCAGGAGATGCTGCAACTTCACTTCTAGCCAACGATTGCTCAATGATTGACACCTGACCAAGTGTCTTAGCACTAGTAAGAGTGCTTGAGAGGCTGTCAATTGATTGATTGCCTTCCTCCAATTCCTTTTCCTCACTTTTTTCTTCCTTCGGCTTCTCCATTTTAAGAAACTCTTCTTTGTTGAAACTTCCATGATAGTCATCAAAGTATTCGGCAGGAAAATTGTAATGATACTCCTTAGATAGTATCATTGCAAACTCTTGCAATTTCTCGCGGAACATTCAACCAAATTCCTTGCACTCTTCATCAAACCCACTGCTGGTTCCTTTGTCCAATTGGCTGATCCCCTTCTTATGTTCCTTGTTGCTGCCAACTGAAAGTGCAGCCTTCTTTGGCTGCCATTGAAGCTTCATTCCAGCTGAAAATGAAGCATTCTTTTGCTGCAATTTAGGGCTCATTTGCTCCATGTATGCACTGCTCCCCTTGGCTGCCTTTGTTTCCCTTTGCTCACAGCCTCTCCTAACTTCATGAGTAGGACACCCCACTGAAAATGCAGCCTTCTTTGGCTGCCATTGATGCTCCCTTCCAACTGAAAAGGAAGAATTCTTCTGCTGCAACTGAGACTCCAATGGTCTCAGATATGCACTGCTACCCATGGCTGAATTTTCACCAACAACATACTTTGACGGCCAAGGAATGGGAGTTATATACATGCTTTTGTTTTGCATGTTGTAGCAGTTCCTAGACTTGCCTCAATTGCAACTCAAGAGTCGGGCACCCACTCCTCTTTGCCTTTCCACTTTGACCCAAGTCAGCCAAAATCTACCTCTTGTTTCCTTTGCTGACAGCTTGAGAATTATTGCAATCGCTGCTGTAGTCTTTTTAAGACCGACACACACTCACACACTCTCAGCAATCTAGCCCTCAAGATCTCACTGCCATACCTCTTATTTAGAATACACAATCACCCGATAGAAATACAGAGATTAGGAATAGAAAAATAGCAGTAAACACACCAAATTTATCCTGGTTCAGTCTCATAAATGAGACCTACATCCAGACTGCCTTAGGCCTGTGAAATCTCCACTATCTTGACAATCTTTACAGCAATTACATGAACTAGAAAAGTCTTCTCTTCTTCCTGAATCTAAAACCCTAGACTACCAAGAGAAGAACACCCCAAGAGAAGTACAAAACTCTCAGCCTAGCTCACCCGCACACCCTTACAAGATATCCCGAGATTTCACCCCTTACAATACCGAGTTTTCCCAGCCTCTATTTATAAAGGATAGAGGCGGGCAAGGCAGTTACAACTGACTGCCCTAACTGACCGGAAACCCATTTATTTAATGGACGGCTATAAAAAAACAGAAAAGAAAAAACATTACAATAGAAGAACTTTTGCTAACAGATTTATACAAGAAATTGAACCTAAGTACATAAACTAATCTAACACAAATGTCTTCACAGCTGCCATCAATCAAGACTTACAACGGCTGCGACCCACACCCCAATCACTGTCCAATGGCTGGGGCCACTAACTCTCCTTCAGAATTTAATCTGAGAGATGCTCACCTGCTCCGATCTACCACTGGATCACCTTCGGATTCCAAAATCACCAGCATAGGTTGGAAGGCAACCACAACCGTAGCACACACAGTTCCGAACAAGGCAGCAACGCCCCACAGAAATCTGGTCGGAATTCTCGATCAAAACCGCAACACCACAGTCGCGCCTACAGGAAGCTTATCGGTATGGGCGGACTGGTCTTCCGGTCTGGGCCATCCGCTTCACCCTCGACAACTCACGCTCGCCTTGGACAGTCGCAACCCTCTGGCTGTCCACGGCACCACCTTCGACGGACTCCTTACTCACTACAATCCTAACCGACTAGCTGAGAATCACCGATTCCGACGTCACTCCTTAAGTTTGCTTGGATGGTCGAGATCGGCTCTGCTTGCGATCGCTATGGATTCACGATTGCCTCCCCACCGACTCCTCCTTCTCACCCAATCACCGACCACGGCTGGAGGACCACCACCTCCTTGAGTTCGCCTTGATCAACAAGTCCTGGGAATTGAGTTACGATCACGGTAGACTCCGATCGCTCTAATCTGCTCCTTTTCGATGCCTTAAATTGCTGTTCGACCAACTTCCTAGCCTAACTTCCTGCCTTGCTCTAATCAAAATTGAGAGAACCGCGTCTTCCTCCTCTGGTTCTACCTACTCACTGGAACCGATTGCTATGGACCAGCAACCTAACTCACCCCCGACACTGCTATTGAATTCACTGGACTAGATGCGTGACTTTTGAAACCAGCTCGCAACTCCAAATCCAGCTTTCGCTAATCACTGGCCTGCTACACTTTCGAAATTCGCCGACCTACAATTAGCTTCCAGAAACGACCAGCTGCTCTGCTCAATCAATTCCGCCGAGAATCAACTACCAAAATTGCACGAACCACAGCCGAAGAACGACCACTCTGATACCATTTGTCATGAACCTAGGGTTTAAGACGGACTGAAATGGGACAATCGGAAAGATCCGATTGAATTAAGGTTAAGAGCAGAATGTATTAGAGGGAAAATTGAAGAAGAATGGGAGAGAAATTAGAGAGAAAATGAGGGAGAGCAGAATAGAGAAATGAGGGGGAGATTGTAGAGAAATTGTAGAAAGAGAATCAGATTTCAATTATCAATTCAAGCATACCCTCTCTTCTTACAATGGGCCTTTTTATAGGCCTTAGCTAGCTCCCTAACTAATTTCTAACAGTACCCATGTGCTCCTAACAAACATCCAAATATCTCCTAACAAACTAATATAACTAATTACATTATTGCCCTTCTAATTACCCTTGGTACATGACACCTTGCTTTCTCCACTATCTTGAATACCAATACAAGATTACATGTGCACTAAAAACTCAACTCTCACCTAGCCCATAAACCTGAAAGCTATATAGAGTTGTATACAAGAAAGATATTCACTCTTTATCTTAGCACAATCTCGCCCCAAGACAGCTTGTAAACCCACAATAGAAAGCACACCCAAAGCCTACCTCTCAGCCCCTATTTATAAGCCATAGGGGGCGGGAGAACTACCTGACCGACTGCCCAAACCGGCAGTTACAACAACTCGGTCAGACCTGACTTCTAGAAGACATAACTGAAAATACAACATAATATTTTTCCTCACATTACAGGCCCTAATCTAGTACAAATGTATCCTAACATATTGCTAAGGAAATGTGACCATTATCTGTGAATTCTATTTTATACCCATCCTCTTTAACCTGTAGGTGCTTTCCTTTCTCCCTGTGCCCAATTTGCAATCCATAAGGTTCTTCCTAAAACTGCACCCCCCCCCCCCCCCCCCTCCCCCGGCTGGTGGGGAAGGCTTGGTCAGATGGGAGTGGTTTGTGATTTTTGACGTTTCATTTAAGTTTGTGAGATTTATTTTCATTTCTTTCTCTTTTGGCTATGATCAATGGATGTCTATTAGGAATGGTCTGTAACTTTTATTTGGACCAAGATTCCAAGATTTATTATTAACCAGGCCTTTTTTTTTCCAGCATTCAGAGGTTACCATTGTCGCAGGCTATCATTCTGAGCTTTACAGCTCCAATTATGGCATCTCTTGCTGCAAGAATCATCTTGCATGAAAACTTGAAAATTGCAGAAGTAGGAGGTATGACAATAATCACTCATAATAGGTATTACTGCATGGTTTAAATTTTTACAGCAGCTCTATCTAACCAGCAAATTGAGTTAATATATATCAAGTGCGGTGCTGATGGTGGTAGGATCCCCTTGAATCTTACATGGGGGGGAAAGTTGAATATACTCATTAGACTGTCCCCAAATGTTGTGAGATATGATTCAATTCCGAATTCAGGTAGGAGACTAGGGAAAACTGAAGGGAAATTGTGGACAATATAGTGGTGCAGTGTCATGTTTTCCCAACTACAGGCATTGAACTCAGTATTCTAACCACCACTTGCTGGAAATTCATCCTCTAAAAGGTCACCATTCAGCATGCTTAAATTTGAATTTCTATAATTTATTTGAGTCCATTACTTGTAAAGTTGGTGCTAGCTAAACCTTCAGGTCTGAGTATAATCTAGTCCTCTCTGTTCCTTAGCAACATAGTAGAGTGTATTGGTGGTAGGTAGGCTCATGATGGATATCAAACTTGTTTATCTAATATTCTATCTGCCTCCTGCCCCCTTCTATAACCTGGCTGCTTTAGATGTACATGACTGGCATAAAGGTAGGCATGGAGTCAAATGTCTAATATTTTCCAGCTAAATAAGCACTTGTGTATAGTTCTCTGTCATACTGCCCCTCCTTACTCTTTGAGAGAGGACTGTGTTCACTTTACGGGCTTTCTGTAGAGTGGAAGGCCAAAGCCTCATGGCAGGGGAGGGTGACTTAAGACCTATGATCAAAACATGAGTGCAGGTATTGCCTACACTAGGCAGCCTAACCCGGCTTATAATCAATTTATAATTGGAATTGGAATTGGAATTATTGTTTTCTGAATCCTTATCTGTTTTCCAGGTCTTGCTTGCAACTTTTTTGGTGTTCTCTTCATTTTTCGGGCAACACTTTCCACACAAGGTATAGAAGTGAGTTAACAAAACCCTTGATGTTAAGAGTTGGTTTAGGTGTTCAAAAATCAAATCACCATCCTGCATGATTCTCTTTTCTTTTTCTTTTATTATCTGATTAATTTATGCTAGTGGGCAAGTTTTGGTAGCAATTGTAAGGTTGCTCCTCTATGATTAAAAGGTCATGGGCTTGAGTTGCCAAAATCATCTCTTTGCAAAGCAAGGGTAACCTACATACAGAAATGACTCTCTCTCGACCCTTGAAAGTAGGGAGCCTTGTGCACTTGGAATGCTTTTTTTTTATTCGATTTATTTATTTACTCTATTGTTAGGACTCTCATTAGTCACACCTATCAAAGGA
Organism: Diospyros lotus; assembly: GCF_014633365.1. Taxonomy (NCBI): domain Eukaryota; kingdom Viridiplantae; phylum Streptophyta; class Magnoliopsida; order Ericales; family Ebenaceae; genus Diospyros; species Diospyros lotus. Next base: position 28,930,897 of record NC_068352.1, read on the forward strand.
GTAAAAGGAGAGGAACAATAGGGGCAACCAAGGGAATTGATTCAGGGGGAAAAGAGTCAGAAGTTCGTTAGAGGGGAATATTCATTCACGTGGTTGAAACAGAATGAGGAATAGGTATAAAAGGGAAGGGAGGAGGAGAGAGAAGGCATCTTGGAATTTTTGAAAAAGTCGCTGGAGAGTGAGGCTCTCTCGAATAGGCTTGTTTTGTTTTCTTTCGTTGTATTCACTCATAGCCATTGCTGTAAGCTGCTATAATTGAAGAATTCCTACTATTTTAGAGCTAAAATTCAATCAATTGTGTAAGGGTTCTATCATTCTGGTATCAGAGCAACGATCCATGGGGGTGACCATCTTCCCTTCAATCTGTTGTTGATAATTCACCATTCTTCCCTCCAATTCGCCCACTCTCTCAGAGACGGTCACCCCCATGGATCGTTGAGAGTGGGGGAATTGGAGAGAAGAATGGTGAATTATCAACAACAGATTGAAGGGAAGATGGAGGGTTTACAAATGGGATTGGAATCAATGAAAAAGGAGTTCCAAAGGGTGTAGAACATCGAGAAAAACATGGCGACAATGATGGAACAATTTGGCTTGCTGATGGAGAGATGGGAAGACTAGTAGAAAGGGAGGAAGGGGAAACAGTATGGCGAGAACTTACTGGTGGGTTCGTCCCTCATTGGGGAAGCCATGCCTGAATTGGGGAACCGGCACAAGGAAGCCGACAGGGGGTACGAGAGCTATGGGTGGTTGGACGGTAGGGGCCAACGCCTAGAGATGCTCATGTTTGATGGAGATGACCCGAATGGTTGGGTGTTTCGGGCTGAGTCGTACTTCTCCGTGAATTAGTTGTCGGATGCGGAGAAGTTAGACTCCACCGCTCTTTGCTTTGAAAGAGCTGCTCTTGCTTGGTTCCAGTGGGAGCAGCGAAGGCGACAGGTGAGGAACTTAAAAGCGATGGTGAGGAATAGATTCAGGCTCACATAGGAAGGCACGGTGGATGAGAGGTTCCTAGCGCTTTGGCAGTGGGGGTCCGTCAAGGACTACTGCCTCTACTTCGAGATAATGACTTCACCTCTCGAGGACATACCAGAGGCGTTTCTAAAGGGACACTTTATAAATGGGTTGAGATTTGACATACGGGCGGAGATGAGGGTGCTTAGACCGATTGGGTTGGAGCAGATGATGGACCTAGCCCAACGAATTGAGGAGAGGAACTTGGTGGTTCGAGGGAGCCATTTCGGTCCCGGCCCAAATAGAACACAGGCCCCTGTAACCCCAGTCGCCAACCACCAGCGAGTAGTGGTCTCGCCTCCCTTGGTGGCATCACCCCGATCAGCAACCACTAGCCCCAACTCCTCTCATCGATCTTCGAATGTCGGTAAGTGGAGCAATCCCTCATTTAAACGACTAAGTGAGAGTGAACTACAAGCTAAACGAGTTAAGGGGTTGTGTTTTCATTGTGACGAGAAATATACGATTGGGCACAAATGCAAGAACAAGGAGCTGTAGGTGATGGTAATTCACGAGGAGGAACGGGAAGAGCAAGAGGAAGTTATAGAAGAAGCTAAAACATGGGAGAATTCAAGGGAGGAAGGCGATACGGTCAAAACGGGGGAAGTAGTGGAGCTGTCTGTAAGCTCGGTAGTTGGATTAACCCCTCCACAGACCATGAAGATCAAGGGGGAATAGAGGGCCCAGGAGGTGGTGGTCCTAATTGACAGTGGGGCTTCCCATAACTTTATAGCGTCTGAATTGGTGCAAAAATTGGGACTAGTCAGGATACAAACAAGAGGCTATGGCGTGATCATGGGGTGGGCATGGCTGTTTAGGGGGCTGGAGTGTGTAAGGGGGTAACCTTAACGTTGCAAAATGTAGAAGTAGTGGAAGATTTCCTGCCATTGGAGTTGGGAAGCTCAAACGTAATCCTTGGAATGAAGTGGTTGGCCACACTCGGGGAAACACAAGTGGATTGGGGCTCGTTAGTTATGAAGTTTAGAGCGGGGAGAGCTACCATAACATTGCATGGGGATCCCAGCCTCAGTAAAACCTTGGTAACATTGAAGTCGATGATGAGGGTGTTTAGAGTGAATGGAGAAGGGATGCAGTTGGAGTTGGGGAGTTTAACTACCCAGGAAAAGGAAGCAGGAGGGGCAATCCTTGGCAACTTGCAGGAGTTGCTAGCAGAGTTCGAGCATGTGTTTGAGGAGTCGTGTGGGCTTTCCCCACACCAGATGCGGGATCACTTGATTACATTGCAACCAGGAGTGCTGCTGGTGAATGTGCGTCCCTACCAGTACCCCCACCTTCAGAAAAATGAGATTGAGAGGCTGATTCAAGAGGTGTTGGCAACCAATTGCCTTTTTTAGCCACTCCCTAAATCCCACTGGTCGAGTTAGGTTAGTGCATGAGAGGGAATTGATGGCGATAGTATTTGCAGTGAGGAAGTGGCTACATTACCTACTTGGGCATAAGTTTGTTATTAGAACAGATAAGTGAAGCCTTAAATTCCTTATGGAGTAGCGGGTGGTCAACCTGAAGTGTCAAAAATGGGTCATGAAGCTAATGGGGCACGATTTTGGGATTTAATATCGTCCTAGATTGGAGGACCGAGCAGCTGATGCTCTCTTATGCCTCCATTCTCCCGCCACATTAATGGCCCTCTCCATTCCCCAAATATTGCAGCTAGATCAACTAAAAGAGGAGGTGGAAGGAGATGCGACACTCCAACAAATTGTTAGAGAAGTACAGACAGATCCTTCTAGCAAACCCAATTTTGCGCTGGTGGATGACCATTTGCTATTCAAGAACAGGCTTTCTTCCTAAAAGGTGAGCTTTAATTCCATTAATGTTGGAAGGGCATGATGGACCAGTTGGGGGTCATTCCGGGTTTCTCAAGATTTATAAGAGGATAGCCGCCAATGTGTATTGGGTGAAGATGAAGCAGGACATTCAGCAATATGTCCAGCAGTGCTATGTGTGCTAGCAAAATAAATATGAGGTTCTATCACCCGGTGGGTTGCTACAGTTGCTTCCAATTCCTAGTCGAGTTTGGGAAGATGTGTCCATGGATTTTGTCAAAGGGTTACCCAAGTTAACAAGGATGGATACTATCTTGGTGGTAACAGATCGACTAAGTACGAACACTTTATTGCCTTGAAACACCCTTTTATAGCGGCTAGCGTTGCAGAGATTTTTGTGAAGGAGATTGTGCGGTTACATGGGGTTTCAAATTCTATTGTTTCCGATAGAGATAGAATTTTTGTTAGCCATTTTTGGGAAGAATTATTTAGGCTATAAGGCACTCAATTGAATAGAAGCACATCTTACCACCCTTAGTTTGATGGCCAAACGGATGTCTTAAATCGCACCTTGGAGACGTGCCTTCGATGCTTCTCCTCCTCCAAGCCTAAGGCATGGTACAGCTGGCTGCCATGAGCGGAATATTTGTATAGCACTTCATTCCATGTCTCTTCTAGATTTACTCTGTTCCAAATAGTCTATGGGTGTGAACCTCCCCCACTATTGAGGTTCGAGAAGGGCACCACGGCTATTTCTATAATTGAACGGTAGTTGTTGGAGCGGGATTCTGTTTTGGAAAAGTTGTAGTCTCAAATGTTGCAGGCGCAACAAGGATGAAGGAAACAACAGATAAAAGGAGGGATGTGAAATTTGAGGTGGCTGATATGATTTATGTTAAAATTTGCCCCTACAGGCAGAAGACATTAGCTACTCAGATGATCAAGAAATTGTCACCTAAGTTCTACAAGCCTTTTGCAGTGGAGAAAAGGATCGGAAAGGTGGCCTACAAGCTGTCTCTACCACCTTCTTGTGAGATCCACCTTGTATTCCATGTCTCCCAGCTTCGCAAAGCAGAAGGAGCGGTGCGAGAAACAACCGAATTTCTCGACTAGTTAATAGCTAAGTGGGAAATGAAGGCACCCAGAATTTCTGTTGGGTGTAAGGCCAGGCCGGGGAAAGAATCTACAGAACCTAGAGGTTCTGATATAATGGAAGGGTTGCCATCCCTAGAAGCCACTTGGGAACCCTATCATCAGATTTTGCATCAGTTTCCTGAATTTCACTCTGAGAACAAGATGAAACTTGTGGGCGGGTGTATTGTTAAGACTCCCATTAGTCGCACCTATCAAAGGCGTAAAAGGAGAGGAACAATAAGGGCAACCAAGGGAATTGATTGAGGGGAAAAAGAGTCAGAAGTTGGTTAGAGGGGAATATTCATTCCCGTGATTGAAACAGAATGAGGAATAGGTATAAAAGGGAAGGGAGGAGTAGAGAGAAGGCATATGGGAATTTTTTAAGAAGTCGTTGGAGAGTAAGGCCCTCTCGAATATGCCTGTTTTGTTTTCTTTCGTTTTATTGGCTCATAGCTATTGCTGTAAGCTACTGTAATTGCAGAATTCCTACTGTTTTAGAGCTAAAATTCAATCAATTGTGTAAGGGTTCTATCATCTATCTCAGCATCTTCTGAGCCTTTTTATATTATATGCATTTATTGAACTCTGATCTCTGATTTGAGCTTTATATATAATCATTTGTATCTCATGATTATGTAGCTTTTTGCAAGTCTTTATTAGTAAGCATATCCATGTAAAATGCATCTTTAGTATAGATACAACATGATAAGTGACAAATGAAATTTTTTTGGCAATTGGAAAATCATTTTTCTGCATGATCTCTTTCTGAAATTCTGCATCTTTTATCAATGGAATCCTCAGGAGGGCTAGGTAAAGTTGAGGAAGCAAGGGACTTGTACGTAAAAGGAATCCATCATATTTATGCAGTGCTGATTGGCTTATTTTCATCAATAACTGGTGGAATCAGCTACTGCCTCATAAGGGCGGGAGCAAAGGCATCTGATCAGCCCGTGTAAGACCATCATTAGCCTGCTTCTTTAATCTGATATTGATTTCCCTGGATGCTATTTAAAAGACAAAAACCAGGGGGAAACATCCGTACTTCTAGCAATCATAGAACAGTATGCGTTGCCATGATTTATGATGAACAATCGTAAGTTATTAGTCTTTGTGTAAAGTTACTAAGGCTGAGAACAATAGAAAACCTTGTGCTGACATTCTTTCGGTAATATCTCTGTATTTTATTTGCTCTGTATGGTTAAAACTACTGCTACATGTATATGCTAGCTGATAGAGTTAATAACTATTGTAATGTTGATCATGGAGAAAAAAAGAAGAATAGGTAAAATCTTTAGTATCTGTTTGATTCGTGTCACGGCCTGGCCTGACAACACACCTTCTTCCAATCCCAATGTGAATTAGAAGAGCTTGGTACTCGTACAAGAGGCGTTAATCAGCCGAGATAGCGAGGGAGAGAGCAGTCCAGAAATAAGAACAGAGAGAGTAGGAAGAAAGGAAGAGGTAGAGAAAGAATCTAGAGAAGGGAACAATAAGAATTCTGATTTTCCATTCACGCCTTCCTCTCGTTGAGGGTAGGCAGATATATACTAACGCCTGGGGAGATTCCCTGCCAGGTGGGGCCTACTCTCCTAACAAACTTGAGATTCCTTGCCCCTTCTGCACATGGCAGAACCGTTTTCCTTCTAGAATGCATAACAGAAAGTAAGCTAGTCTGCCTAAAGAATTACAGCAACGTGTAGTAACTAACAACAATAGTAATGAGCAGAAAAATTTAAATTCAAGGCTCGGAAGGTTCTTCTCTTGACAATTCGGTTCTCAGTTTTCAACTTTTTATGTGTTCATTTGTAGTTTCTGCTCTTAAATTTTTGTTTGTTCTGATTTTCCATTAAAAAAAATAAATTGAATATTGCATTTGATAATGTTGTCTTTTCCAAAATTCTAAAATAAAAATAGAAAATATTGTTTGAAAAAAGTTGCCTGTTTTGACAGGTGATTAGATATAAGTAAAAAATTTGATTTGTAATAAGATTGTACTCTTTTATGTATAAATAGAAGAATTATCAATAAGACTACTCCCATTTTGAATTATTATTGAACATGCCAAGTTTGGTTCTCACCATCTCTTTGGCTATCGATTTTCTCTTACTTCTCCCCCTCTTTTTTCTCCTTCTCTTTTTATGCTTCCCATCCTCTCCTCTTCTTCTTCTCGTCTCTCGGTCCTTCACCAGGCTGTTACAGTGCATTTTTTAGATGTTAATGAAGAATGCCAATTTTTTATTAGTTGTCCATACATAGTTTGTGAAAATCATAAGTATTGTTTTAAAATGATGACATTTTGTCATTGAGTGTCTTGTAAATATTGATTATATTGTTTCAGTCAGTTTACCATTTTGCTCCTGTTCTCTTTCAGGGTCACAGTTTTTTCATTTGGAATATTTGCCAGCCCCGCTTCAATAATATGTACTTTTGCCTTTGAGGTAAAGTTAGAATGTGGTTAATATAACTTGATTAATACAAGGAGTATTTATGATGCCCACACTAAATCTAGATAGTTTATTGTGTTTTTCATGTTGTTGACTTAAAGGAGAAGTTTCTTGACATATGAAATTGAATAATTGATTATTAGCCCTATCCTGCTTTGTCTTAATTTTACATTCTATTATGTGTAGTGTGGACATTTTTGTCTCCTATGCATGCCAAAATACTTTTTTATAAGTCTAACCTAAAGTTAACCCCACTGGCTTTATAACAAATTGTCATGTTAGCCTCAAAAAGTTAATTTGGAATTTCAAATCTACGATTGTTCTGGGATCATGTAATCGTAATTTCATGTGGAAAATTATTTGAATTTCCATAAATCTAAAGTGATAAGTTTCTGTTAACTGCTATATCCTGTCTTGTAAAAAAATTGCGTATGGTATATATACATTCTTTATGTGAGAATGGAAGATTTTCATTTTTAGTTTCTTTTTATTTTTGTGTTTTCCCTTTTTTGGGGACTGCAGGGGTTGGATGGGGAGTGGCAGGATTTTCTTCCTGACCTCTTTCATATGGGGCTTTCAATGGATGAAATGAAATTTGATAGGATCTTTCCTAAATGATTCCGTTAGATCAACTCCCAAAAGACACTTCAGTTTGCCTTCCTATTTACTTTAAGATACTGACCTTCAATCATTAGGGCAACAGGATGAAACATTAGGCAAAACTGGTAAGAGTTTTACCCGTCCATCCTTGTAACATGGTTCTATTTCATAAATTCTCAAGGGTGAATGAATTTTAGGGATTCTGGTTCTCACCTTTGTATGTCTCATCCAAAAATTGGAATAGGGACTTGTTGCAGGTATCAAGCAACTCTGGGAATATTGCATCTTTGTTCTCTATCTATGTTAATTACTCAAGAAACTACTTTTATAAGTGTCAGATTATCTAGTGCATTCTGATGGTTGGTTTGGTTTCTGTTGTTTGCTACTCAAGACTCATGGCATCCTAACTGATTCTCCTTCTTTCAAATGCAGGATTTTGTTCTACCAGGTTTTTATTCTTTCTTTCTCATGGTTGTGCTTGGCGCACTGGCCTTCTTTGCAGAGGTGTGGTAACTGATCTTATATTTCTAGTCATCTGCATACTTACTGTCGAAATATGACGTGGTCAATATATTTTGTGAGAGCATGTGTTGCGTCTAAGTCTTATGAGATCTGCCAGCTGTAATGCATGATAAATTACAGGTACTATTAGCACGTGGGCTTCAGCTTGAGAAAACGAGTAAAGTTTCAAATATTCAATATATTGAGGTATGGATCTTGTCTGCTGCACCACTAATATTTACTGTGATCTCCTGTAATTTCAGTCAGTAGCTTTTATTTTTCAGTTCATAGAGGAGGGAAAAGAATTATCCATGACTGTTACCAGTAAACTTGAAAGGTTCACCATAATACCAGTTTGAAATTTGGGAAGAAATGAGGAATGCATTTAGTAAATCCATGCTGATAAAGATGTGGGAAATTCATAAGAAATTGATAGGAGTATCCAACTCTGTGCATCTATTGGGAGGGAACTCTTAGGTATGACATGAGTTGTAATGTCCTTACAACCAGTAAACTTAAGAGATTCACTGTATACATAGTTTGCAATTTGGGAAGAAGAGACAAAGTTATGCATTCAGCAAGGCTGCTTAATGCCGATGGTGATTGGAATCCCCAAGTTTGAGCATCTATTGGCAGGAAACTCTTTGGCATAACATGAGTTGTAAGACCTTATAGAAGATATATGGTCATAGATGGAGGTCACTAGCAAGCTATAATCCATGTATCTGACCCCGCCTAGTACGATTAAGACTTTGTATTTTTTGTTGTAGACAAGATGCATTAGGAATAGATGGATGGCAGGGACATCTGGTTGCAAGCCAAAGTGCTTCTTTACAGAATTTGACTAATAAAAAATATAATACAAACAATTGCAGATCGGAGGCTGGATTTTTGACGAAAATCTTTGCCATCTCTGTGTAAAAACACAGTATATTATTTTTCATTTTGCCCCTTGATAAATTTGGATGTATTTCCTCCTTGGGGTTGGAGAATTCTTAGTCCATTGTTATTGTATATGTTTTTATTTGCCTTCCTTTTTCCAACTGCCTTTAGCAGCATTCATTTTAGTTGATCTGAACAAAATTCAACCAAACTAAGCATTTTCCTCAATTATGTGAGTGAGTTGAGTTCATCATCATCATAATTGCACCTTCTCCTGGCCAAGTTAGGATAGTTGGCATGGCATTAATAATGTCAATTGACTTCTAAAAGTCACATTAACAATTCAAATCCATTCAAAATAACAATATGGCAAAGTTTTACTTCAAACACCCTTCCCAGCGCAACCATCTAGCAAGGGAATGACGAGATAAAGTACCAACACCATTATTGTGTGCAGAAGTTTTATGAGATGGCGGTGAATAAAGATAATCAATATGGTTGTGTTTTATCAATATACTTAATATTGTGTAACCAACCTGTTAACATACTTTTTTTTTCTCTCCATTCTGGTTCTATCAAGTTAAAAATTTCAGCAAGTTACATTGATTGTCCTAGAGGTATGACTAAGGGTGCACACACACCACATTCTATTTTGAAATGCACAGACGATTGTGCCCTTCTATTTTGCAAAATGCGCAGACGATTGTGCCAAAATATGTCATCTTCCCTAGAACTTTAGATTGCCATTGCTAATGCATCGTTTTATAATTCTAGGGACGTGAGATATCTTTGATAAATTATATAACTCGTCTTTTGTGTGTGCGTGTTTCAGGCTGCTTTATCACAGATATGGGGCATGGCTTCATCAAGAATAGTTCCATCCTTTGGAAGATTCATCGGCTGTTCCCTTATCATAATTTCAGCATGTTGCACCATGTACATTGGTCCTGAGAAAGATACTGAATGAAACACTTCTAGGCATTGTATGTTTACAATTGGTTTCTCTCATTCTTGGTTATATTCAACCTGCCTTCATTCTTGCAGACTCTAAATTGTGTCTACAATTTTCTGCTTCCTTCATCTGCATACAAGTGACATATGACCTTTCCCCGGGCATGCAACGCTTTTGTAATTGCAGTCATAAATGCATACATACCATACTGCTTCTATATTGCCTTCCTGCATTTGCATACCTTTGAAAAGGAACCTGATCTGCACTCAAAATGATGATTGATTGGGTTTCTAATATTAAGGTTATTGTAGTTTAGGAACCCTTTATATAACAGCTTGGTAGTTATTCCCTGGCTTTCTTAATTCATTGTGGAGGTGGTGGTTAGATAGAGGGCTGAAGTGACCGGGTGGTGGTGGGATAGTAGGCTCGCGGAGTTGAAATGCTGGTGGTGCTGGCTAGTTAAATGCTGGTGGTGCCGGGGAAGATTGCATTCATATCCACCCTTTCCCTGAATTTGTGCAATGTTTCAAAAGAGGGGGTAGTTAATAATGTAATTTCCAAGACACCAAAGAGAAGTTTGTGTGAGATCTCCAAATTCGGGACATAATAATATAAATTTGTTTTAATTCTAGTAATATTTTCAGTGTACATTTTCTATTATGCCCTTAGCATATTTCTGGGTTGTTGAATCTATGGGCTGGAAATGCAAAAGATAGCCAAATCTTCAGAGACCCCTGTGAGATGCCCAAACCTGACTTTATTCCAATACGGATGTACGATAATAGAAATGCACAAAATTACACTGGTATCCTTGCTAATGCAAATTGGACCCTACTTGCAGGTAACAGAGATTGATTTTGTTTGGATAGTAAGATTCCAATTTTGTATAGTATAGGAGTTCACGAGAAAACAACAAAGAAATTGGGCCAGGCTCAGTATGCTTCAACAGAGTAGATGATGGGTCTTGTTATCTAGAGGCAGATAGATTCTATGTTTGGATGTTTCAAAATGAACCCAAATTTTGGTTTATTTGTATGATCCCACTGGTTAGTTGTATGATTATGGCTTGTTTGGGGTTTTTTTTTCCAATTAATCAAGAAAAAGAGTTGTTTGGGTCGAGTGACTCACATTTGACTGCTTTGTAATGTATAAATAATAATATCTTGCTTAATTAAATAATTCTACACGATAAAATATCTAATATATAGTTGCACTGATCATAACAATCGCTCTTGCTATTGGGTAAATTTGACAATAGCTCGACTATGGAGTGGGTTGCTCATGGGAATGTCATTTCAAAGAGCATGTCATGAACGTGAGGGGCAGATCAGACGTGTGAGCTTCATTGCATAGATTGACACGTGCGAACACCCCAGCCCCCTCCCCATCTGACCTTAACTTCTATTTGCAGAGACTTGTGTTGTTTTAATTTTACTAATCTGGCCCCTCTCTCTGCCCCCCTCTAAAAGTATACAAACCTTGGCCCAATAACGCAAAGAGAAGATAATAAATAACAAGTAAATATTGAGTCAAATGGTTCACTTTATCGTCATTTTTTTTATATTCTTGTGTCCCACTCAATAGAATTAAATTGTTGGATTATATTATTGGAACATTAAGAGTTAGACAATACATATAAAATAATAAAAATATTCTTCACGTCTCACTATTTTTGCTCACATTTTTAGATAATATATATTTTTATTATTTTATATGCATTATATAGTTTAAAATATAAATTAAAAGATACTAATAGTGTTTTTTAAAATTTTTCATGAATCATTGTCCCTCTCTCAGAACTGTCAGTGAAACAAGAAGGCGAAGGACAAGACAACAAATGGCACTGCAACAAGGTTTGATGGTACAAGTGTACAACGAATGAAAATACAAGCATTGAATTGAATTCCCATCGGCTGCTTCAATCTCTGCACCAACCAACCAACCAACCAACCCACCCCCGCTGCCAAAATGCCCTACGCATTTGCTGCCATCAAAATGAACCCTCTTAATGCCCCCACCTACCCCTTTATTCACCTCCTCCTCCTCCAAATTTTCAGAAGTAGGGGCGCAGTAGCCCTACTAAGATTCCTCCTAAATATTGTTACCATCACCAGCTACTCTACCATATGAGGCCGCAGTTTAGAGGTTGGCGCAGACCAATCATTTCATTTTGTATGTTTAAAGATGCGGATTCTAAGTCCTACTATGTGGCATTACTTCTTATATATATAGTTTTATATCGAATGAATGATTCACAAGTTTAAGTTCTGCAATTGAATATGTCACCTTATCGATCTAAAATTATGAATTCTAATTGTGCTGAGCCTTTATTTTATTTGAATGATTCTATGTCATATAATTTATATATACTTTAATTAAGGAAATCGAACACATCATCTGATAAGTCTGAAACTGAGTGTTCTAATTTTGTTGTGTGTCGCTTTAGTTCAAATTTATAGTTCTACATGATATGATTTATAAATCAAGAATTTAAATAGGAAAAATGACAATACTATAAGGAACACTAATATTAAAGAGAAACAGATCCCACCATACAATACAATACAATAGCCCCCAAAGTCACAGAGGGCGTGGGTGGATGAATATGGCATGATTGCAATGTGATCTGCCATGCCTTGCCTAAATTTGAGTGCTGCCACCAATGGGTATTGAGTATTTTTATGTTACATCATCATTTAATCAAAAATCTTTTGTGGGTCCAACCAAATAGGCACTTAGTAAAAAAGGTTATGGTATTTGAAAATATTAATATTTTATATTACAATATAATAATATATATTATCTTATTTTGGTTGTATATTATATATCACATCATTTGCTTAGATAAAATAATCTCAAACTTTATAAAATGTCAGTATCCTTAAACAATGGACAACGCCCTCACCCTCTGAGTAATTTTAAATAAATTTTATTATATTTTTATATAATCAGACTTAAATTATTCTTAAGCTAAACTCTAAATCTTAAATTCTAAACCCTAAATTTATTTAATATATTTAATAGATAGATAAAAATATTGTTAGAGCGGTAAGTTCAGAAAAAAATTATTTGAGGAGTTTTAGATATCAATAATACGATGAATATTTTTAAATATATAAAATTCTTCAAACAATTTTTTATTTTTAAGATTAGGCTGATTTATTGTATTAATTAATTGTATTTTAAACATTAGGAAAAATCGTATTTTTGTTTTCAAATAATATGTATTTATTATATTTCATTTTTAACATTCAAATAAATTTATTTTAAATTATTTAATTAAATAATAAATGTGTGTTATTAAAAATAAATAAATTTAATATTTGTGAGCACAGAATAATTTAATACAAATGATGGGAATGGGGTTATAAAAAGCGAAGGAGAGAATATTTGTTCGTTGGAAATTAATTAAGAAGATCTCAAAGTTAATGGAACCTGGGGGCCCACCTGGATGGCATTTCCGCAAATAAAGAAAGAAGTGGGGGCAAATATGCGGAGGGAAGGGTAGCGCATTTTCAAAAAGAAAAAGGCTTATCATCATTCATCAGAATCTGCCGCTGTTGGTGGCTTCAGCAGCAGCAGCAGCGTATCGGAGGGACTAACTTGAGAGAGAATAGCAACTTCTCTTCTCTTTTCTTTTCTTTTCTTTTCTTTTCCATTTTCCTCCCTTTTCTCGGAGAAAATATTCACTTCACATCACTATCACTCACTGTTTTATTTGAATCTTAAATATAACATATTATAATTTGTAAATAAAATTTATTTTCTTCAATTCTTATATGTTTGTAATTTATTTTTTTCTTTTCATTTGCATACATATATATATATATGTATGTATCATTTATGCCCCTCACTCTCCTTCCCCTTCTCTCTCTCTCTCTCTATTCTCTCTCCAACTTTTCTCCGCTTTCTATCTGTGTTGTGTTGTTGCTCTGCTTTTGCTTTGTTCTTTGGTTCTCTTCCTTTTAAAGTCCTGCTTGTCCTTATTCCTCCCCCCCCCCCCCCCCCCCCTCTCTTTCTCTCTCTCTCTCTCTGGGAAGCTCTTGAAGTTTCAACAATGGCAGACATAAGCCACCCTCCCATGGAACAGCTTCAAGACCTCGAATACTGCATAGATTCTAATCCTCCATGGAGTAAGTCCTCTCTTTCTCTCCCTCTGTATGTATATGTACGCACAGAGAGAGAGAGAAGTACAGTTGGAGACAAATATGCATGTAAAAATGTAAATACACGTGTTTGGAATAAGAAGGCTTTCTGAATGGGAAGCGGGGTTTTGTGGGGTTTTGTGGGGTTTTATGGGTTTTGAAGTTGCAGAGTGGTCTCTGTAACTGTGTGCATTTGGTTCCATGAAAGCTGAGGCTAGCACTAGTACATCACTGTGAACTCTTGGAAATGGCGCTTTTGTTCTCATTTACTTTCCCGGTTCAAAGTAAGCTAGTGGGTGAGGCACAATGCCGCAACTTCCCTTTTTCTTGTTCTCTCTCTTTTGTTTGATCACTAGTTGTTCAAGTAGGGAAGGCCTCTGAGTCTGGAACAAATGTGAGTTTCTATCTTTATTCACTTTTTGGGCTCTGATATGATAGATGGGAAAGGAGAAAATTGTTGGAAAAGAGATGATGAGCTGAATGCTATTGTAGATGGTTAAGAATTTCTTCGTATCCAAAACAGGGCATTAAGGATGTAAGTAATTGCTTCTGAAAATAATGAGGAATTTGCTATCTAGTAGGCAGGTGTGCGCTTCCAGTTCCAGGTTTTGTTTGTTTTTCCAGGTAATGGCATTTATTAGTTCTCCTTGGTGGCCCAACTGGGAGAAGTGCCCAATATGTCCTGGCATTGGTCAAGGGCATATTGGGCATATTGTCCAGTCAAACCACCAATTCAAATTACAATATAGGACTAAATATCATTATTCTATTTTCCCCTTATTTTCATGGCAATGAAATGCTTACTAAAAGTTGTGAGGTCTTCAGGGATGTAAATGCGATAATGATTGGTTACATTGAAGGATCACGGTTGAAGAGTATTTAATACGCTCTTTTCTAGTAGGGGCTGGCTCTACCTGCAGCTCTGATGCCTGTAATTTAGTTCAATCAACTCTAATAAGGTGCTTCATAGTGAGATTAAGGCTTGCGATAGATAATGTGCTTCAAATGACACATACCAGCTGTGGTTTATTCTACTGATATGATAATGCTGGCACCTATAACGGTTCCGCATATTACTCTTAGTCCCTTCTGAGAAAGAAATATAGAGCAATTACTAGTGCGGGATATCCTGATTTATATGGTTTCAGAACATATCTGATGATTTCATCCCCTTTCCAGATCTTTAGGGTAGCCTAGTCAACTTGGAGACTTGAAAGTAAACAAAGGAGAATGATATCTTATGACCATAAGCTCCTCTAGCGTCTGGATTTCAAGATACTCCAATTGGTCTTACAGGTAGTCAGTATTAGAAAAGAGAGAGACCACTTAACAAAAGAAAAGGAAAAGTGCTTCACAAGGCCAGTGACTCTGCAATGCTTTGTTTGGGATTCATGGTGTGATTATCATTAACTTGTGGTTGGATATCTACTAAAACTAGTATATAACCCTGAGCTTCTTATTTTGGGGATTACATGAATGAAGCATTACACGATCCATGTTGCAGATAGGTCATGGTTCTGACTGCAACATTGCAATGTGCTCAAGTAAAATATGGGGCACTCAAGAGTCATGAATTCATGTGCCAGCTTTAATGAACTGTATTGATGATGAAGTAAAGCAGATGATTAAAAGAAATGTTCATTGATGTCATCAAGAAGCCCTGAGATGGACCATCTGAATGCACTATTAGGCAGAATATGTAGTGGAGAATGCAGCAATGTCAGAGACATCATTTTGTAATTGAATAAAAAACATAACTTTTGATTGACTGCATTAGGTAAGAACAGGATAATGGTATTTATTGTTGGGATGATCAATGATGTTCAGTAAGAGCTTTGGAGAGCAATAGGAAGCATCAGTTAAAAGAGGTGGATTAAAAACTTGGGATGTTAGGGTTATGACCTGTGTAGAGAAACAGCCTGCGAAGTAAGTTCAGCCTCTTTTATTAAAGTACTTTCCGTGTTTAAGTTCGTCTCTCAAACAATTCACTAGGTTGCAGTTTTTACTGTAGCTTTTCACACACCTTTTCCTTTTGTGCCTACCTCCTAATATAAGGCAATCATAATGCAGAAATACTGCAAATTTCAAGCATGTTGCCTCATCAGCATGGATCATGGCAGTCATTATAATGAATTAAATTATTTGGCTATTGCCGATTTTATTGTTTGGCAACACGAATTGGCTGCCTTAAGAAGCCAGTTTAGACTTTCTATTTGCTGTCAGCCACAATACATACATATATATGTAATTCTTGCTAGTTAATTGCTTACTTCCTTATTAGTGTTTGTGAAGCTAAGTTCAGCTCTGTAGTTTTTGGCACCTGCTGTGCAACGAGAAACAAACTTGTACCTTGCAAAGATATTCCAATGGGGTTGGCTATTTGCTCAGATTAGAATGAATAAATATTGAAAGTTGATATTCCTCAGCATAAAAAAGAAGGAAAATAATATAGTGGTTTTCTTGTTCTTTATGCAGCTTAAGTGCCCGAATTTTGACCAATAAAGAAATATACCTTGTCAGGGTGTATTGTCTATCTATATATGTGCTTATGTAATTACAAGTCTGTATACAGAGAGGAAGGTACCTTTGCTGCGTACTTGAAGTCTAATTTATATTCTTTTTATCTTTGCTGAGTTGTAGTCTCTTTTTTTTCCTAGTTATTATGATGAAAAATCAATAAATTCACTTGTAGCCCATATAGGTATTACTATTTAGTTAAAAACACGACACATTTATTTTCCTCGTAAATTTAACATGCTTTTTTACATTTTATATTGCAGCTGAAACCATTCTGTTAGCATTTCAGAATTACATTTTGATGCTGGGAACGAGTGTAATGATCCCTACACTTCTCGTCCCATTAATGGGTGGAACCGATGTAAGCTGGATGCCATTTTGTTTTAGATTTCTCTCTATTGAATTTGTATAGTTCCTTTGATCTGTTCTTCACGTGGTTGGCGAGGGTTGGCTTTACTCTATGGGGCTCTCCCTGAGCCATCTTCTAGTGATGTGCAACAAATATGAACCTATTCTAGTTGGACGCTACCCAGAGACTTCCTAGGCTTAGATGCTGCCATTTCAGATGTATGTAATCCCTTTGATTAGTCATTTGCCATCTCATTCTCCAGATAAAATTTACATACAACTTCTTTGGTCAACGTACATGGTGAAATATGGCCTAGATTTTCTTTGTGGAACTTGCTATTGTGGTAGGTCAGAGATGAATTTCCTCGTCTACCATAACCCTGTTCTCTTCTTTTAACATTTTTGACCATTTTATCGATGGCATACCAGGGTGACAAGGCACGGGTGATACAGACTCTGCTATTTGTAGCTGGCATTAACACACTTCTCCAAGCACTTTTCGGAACCAGGTTGCCAGCTGTTGTAGGAGGTTCCTATGCTTACGTGGTTCCTATACTTTACATCATAAATGATTCATCCCTGCAAGAAATTAATGAACCTCATGTTGTAAGTTCCTGTCTTTTCTCTCCCACTCCTGTCAAGAGAACAGTTTTTATTTTCTGAGAATTGCATGGAGATAAAAACTCTTTTTAAGTGATGTATTTTACTGGTTTATTTACAAGGGTTACATGTCTCTGACATTTTATGATAAACCAAGTAAATTGTCTTCAAAATCTCGACGAATCCATCTCCATATTGGTTTCCAAGATACTTCTACAAGTAGTGTGACATTGCTGAGTTCTTCATTTCATTTCCAGACCTTGTGAAAGGTATTTTGGGTGAACGGACATTGAAAGACATATTCTCTGATTGATTTGCAGAGGTTCATACAGACAATGCGAGCTATCCAAGGAGCTTTAATTGTAGCAGCAAGCATACAAATCATCCTAGGTTACAGCCAAGTTTGGGGTCTCTTTTCACGGTATGATCATGGTATCTGTAATTTGACAGGATTATATAACTCTCAAATCAGAATGACAATGTGTGTCTACTGTTTCGTTTTTGTTTTTGGGCAGATTTTTCAGTCCCCTAGGTATGGCACCTGTGGTTGGATTGGTTGGTTTTGGGCTTTTTCAACGTGGATTTCCTGCGGTAGGTCTTTTAAATGGCTAATAAATTGATATTGTGAACCCCCATTTTATTAGCTGCAATATCCTCTGGCCATTGCCTTTACTAGCTCATTACTCCTTGGCATCCATGCCACCTAATGTACGAGACATTCATATCAAAAAGATTATGTATTGCACTACATTCTAGACCCTCTAATATGCCATTTACTCCATTGTTTTGATGCCAAATTTCTAGATATTGTTGGTTTTCTTTAAATCCTTAAATGCGTAGAAAATTAATTTGATTTAGAAAGATAAAATAAAAATGTTTCTATGAACTTATCATATGCCTAGCCAAAAGGAGACTTATTTTATGCCCAATATCTCCTCTGATTCTTACTCTCCTTAGGAGTTTTCTAGACTTCATATTGGTTTCTGCAATTTTGCTCATTGAAACATCTGAAATTCAGGTTGGTAATTGTGTAGAGATCGGAATACCAATGCTATTGTTGGTTATTGGATTGTCACAAGTAAGTGCAGTTACTACTAAAACTGCTGGCATAGGCCTCTTTTTAGGCGCCATAGTTATTTTTTTGCCTTTGATGTGAATAATGAGCAATGTAATTGCAGTATCTGAAGCATGTGAGACCACTGAGGGATTTGCCTATTTTTGAGCGGTTTCCTGTATTGATCTGTGTAACAATCGTCTGGATCTATGCACTTCTGCTGACTGCCGGCGGAGCCTACCGCGGCAAACCTCATATTACTCAAGTCAGTTGCCGTACGGACAAAGCAAATCTCATATCAACTGCCCCATGGTCTGTGTTTTTTATTATATTTTTTCTGTGTATTACTTCCGTGTATGTGCATTTTTCCTGGTCCTGAATCAATTGGTGCACCCATTTCAGGTTTAAGTTTCCATACCCGCTGCAGTGGGGCCCACCTACTTTTGCAGCTGGGCATTCCTTCGCCATGATGTCTGCAGTTCTCGTATCCATAGTTGAGGTATTAGTTAGCTTTCCTAAGCATATATGAAGCCAAGCTAGAGATGGTTTGTGATAATGATTCTGTTCCACTCACTTCACTGTTAGAACCATTCTGCTGTGTTTGACCTCTTATGTGCTATCGTGTCCTCCTGCCACTCTGAAGATTTATGACTCAAACGCCAAAACATTCATCTGACTTTGAATTCTATAATGCAGTCCA
Organism: Diospyros lotus; assembly: GCF_014633365.1. Taxonomy (NCBI): domain Eukaryota; kingdom Viridiplantae; phylum Streptophyta; class Magnoliopsida; order Ericales; family Ebenaceae; genus Diospyros; species Diospyros lotus. Next base: position 28,949,575 of record NC_068352.1, read on the forward strand.
CTGGTGCGTACAAGGCAGCATCTAGGCTAGCTATAGCTACTCCACCCCCTGCCTATGTATTGAGCAGAGGCATTGGATGGCAGGTGAGCAGATTTTTCACATCATCTGTTCTCTTGAAACCGGCGATTGCATGTTAGTAAATATGACTCAATGGAATTAGAATAGTAGCCTGGTAATGATCATGATATTCTATCCTACTGCGGCTAATACCCATTTGTATTCAAAATGTGCTTCTCTAAGTCTTAAGTTCACACTTTTGGTCTACAGGGGATTGGAATTTTGCTTGATGGTCTATTCGGAACAGGCACTGGGTCTACTGTATCAGTGTAAGTATAACTGCGTCTCGATTGTTCTGTCGTGTTTCTTTTGATAGAACATGCAGACATGACAAGAGAACTGGCTCCTCTTTCAGGGAGAACGTGGGACTACTTGGACTCACCCGGGTTGGAAGTCGCAGAGTTGTTCAAATTTCTGCTGGCTTCATGATATTCTTCTCCATCTTAGGTTGGTACCTGGGGGCTGCCCCTTTCTCTTTTTACATTTACAAAATCATGTCTATTGTGTTCCAAATCTTCTTTCCCTTTCCTTCATTAGCGTTTGCCAAGCGAGAATTTCATTTTCAGCAGTCATTTGATGAGCTGATACGTGGTTTTTACAGAATTCACATGTCCTGTATTTGCAGGAAAATTCGGAGCTGTTTTTGCCTCTATACCTTTCCCCATCTATGCTGCTTTGTACTGTGTTCTCTTTGGTCTCGTGGGTATGCCATTAGCATCTGCCAGAATCCATTCCTTCTATTTTCTTCGTCTTCACTTCACAAGATTTCCTTGTCTGTTTACAGGGTCAGTCGGCCTCTCGTTTCTCCAGTTCACTAACATGAATTCTATGAGAAATCTCACCATAACCGGACTCTCGCTCTTCCTTGGGATATCTGTACCTCAATTTTTCTACGAATACCAGAGTATCCATAGAGGTCTTGTTCGAACCAATGCAGGATGGGTAAGTATCATTCAATCCAAGCCTCCCATCATTTAAGAAATCAACCAAACTGTTCATAGTTAATCTGGCTCCAGCATCCTGGCTCCAAACAAATCAAGAAGCAAATAAGAGTTAGGTTACTATCTCCGGGGATGTTAAATCCTGACACTGCGCCTTTTCCTTTTGCAGTTCAACGCATTCATGAACACTGTACTGGCTTCTCCACCAACGGTAGGGTTGATAGTCGCAGTGTTCCTCGACAACACGATAGAGGTAGAGAAGTCGAAGAAGGACAGGGGGATGCCATGGTGGGTGAAGTTCAGAACCTTCAGAGGAGACAACAGGAATGAAGAGTTCTACACACTACCATTCAATCTCAACAGGTTCTTTCCACCAACATGACAAAGTAGGTTTTCCAGCAAGAGAGCTGTTGCCCCTGGAGATTAGCCTCCGGGTTTTCAGCACGAGCTGGCTGATGTTAATCCCTTTTTTGCATCTATCTCCATTTTTTGTGGGCCTTTTGTGTAGCACGGTCCCAGATAGGGTTGCTAGAGCTTCTTCTGTCCATGTTACTTAGGTTCTCAAATCTCAACTCTCAGTAACATTAATAAGAATTTTGGTTGGCTTTTGGCCCAGCAACAACGCCTTGTCATTTGAAAAGATGTAACAATATTCGGGCCTGTTTGGCTAAGCTACTCCGGCCTGATTGGCTAAGCAATTTGGTCGCTTATAAATTGATTATATAATTTATATACTATCTAACATTTATACCAGCTAATAGCCCATAACTTTTGCAAATATGCTATCACCAATTTATTGCATTGATAGTCATTTACAGTTTTGCCCTAACATTTTCAATACTTACACCCCTCGTCCCATGTTACTCTTTCTCCTCCATTGCTCTCTCTTCCTTTCACATCTGCCAAGACTGCCAATACAATACCAATGCCGCCCAGCACGGCCGCCTCCTGTTGGCCGGTCTCTCCTCCTTGTCGCGCCATCGTCACCTCTACTTTAAAATCCAAAAAAGACAAGTCGCCCAACGCCATCGCATCTCCTGTCTCCTCCTTTTCTGCCATTGCCATCGCCCCAATCGTCCACCATCCGTCCGTCCATCTCCTAGCTGTCTGTGTGTATATATATATTATATTAATATATATTTTTAAATAATTTAACATATATATAACAACCATTTATAATTAATTTTATTAAAATAAATATTTAATATTTTTATTAATTAATAATATTTTTATTTTATTTTTTATTATATAAATAACTTATTAATTATTTCAAACCAAAAACATAACTATTAAATAACTAATAACTTAATATTTATCTAAATATATTATCAATTTAAATATTACCAAACTTAAAAACTCAAAAAAAAAAAAAAAACAACCAAACAGGCCCTCTCAGTTGATTATCAAATTTGAAGATCAATTAATTGAATATTTGCACAAAGTGACGAAGCCTCAGATAGTCGATCTATCATCAATATGATGATTCAGACGGTAATTCCAACTTTACAAAATATGAATCTCCTCATTGGCTTCGTGCATCAACCAAATGTCAATAAAAGCAGAATCAGCAAACAACCAAAAAACAAAAAATCAAAAATCATTCGGCAAAAACTAAACCATATGTAATCGCACAAACCGGCTCCGTGGACGAACGGCGTTGAATCGGTCCACAGGTTCCTATCCAATGCGAAACAGCATCGGCGTTTGATTTTGGTCCGATCATAGCATCGCCGGTCATCGCTCTCTTTCGCTACCGGCGACGTGGCATCGGACCTTCCTATTCTACATAATGGAGCGGTGAAAATAATTGAGAAAGATAGACGGAGGACCCTCAGAGACCCGTTTCAAATCACACACACGGCCGAGCAAGAGCGGCGGCACCACCGCTCCCCGACCGACAACACCAACCCTGCCGACTATGGTGGATCGGAGGGGGTCCGTCGGTGGATGAGGAGAGGCTGTACCGCCGCACCACCGCCCCGCCGCTGTTTGAAGTGTCATACGGCACTTCCTATCAATAAGGGATTGCTTCTTCATAGGGATCCCAGTTTGAAGCTATGGAAGAACAACAAAAAATAAATAAAAAAAAAAATTGAAATCCGCGAATCAACACCCTCGGACCTCATTCCGATTCCCTTCCCCTTAACCAAATCAGAGACTCAGAGCTACGAGAAGGGTTGCAGGGGGCGGGTATATATAATGGAGGAAACCCAAACCCTAGCTCCCTGCGGATTTGATTGGGCCGTTGATGCTTGTAAATGTGACGGGTTGACAATTGGGCCAGGCCTGGCGGATATGGTCCAGTGGGTATCCAACGGATTTGGGCCTAGCTGGATATCTTTTGGAACATGCTGAAAACACTGTTTACGTTTCATATGTCCAGAACAATTAAATATAGCTTTATCTGCAGATAACATTTCCTAATTTTTAACTATAGTTTTATAATTAAATATACTCAAACATTTTATATTTCAAGATAAAAAGCATTCAATTCTAAAAAATTTAGAAAATTATTTTTTATGTTTTTTAATTCATAATATAATACTAAAAAATGAAAAAAATAGTTTTTTATTGTCTAACTGGAAATTCAACTATTTAGTATAAAATTAAGGTTAACAATTTTAAAAATATTTTCTATAATTAAACAAACCCTTTATTTTCCAAAATTTTATTTTCAATTTAAAAAAATAAATGTTCTAATTTTCCACAACTAAATAGCTAGTAAGAATGCCTACAAATCCAACAGAAAATGGTATATATCAGATTATTTTTCCTCCCTATTTTCTAAATCATAATTCAAGGTAAAAATTTATTCCAATTTGGTGTTCTAACGCATGAAAATATCGAAATGGTATCGTTTTCACATTTTCAAAATATTTCCTATTTCAAAACTCTAAAAAACACACAAATATATATATATATATATATTCAAACTATTTCTATAATTATATAAACTTTTCACACTCAATTTACAATATCATAAATGTGTTTTCAATTTGAAATCTGTTTTATGACCATGTTAAATTTGGAAACAATTTAATCTCTACTAATTTGTATTTATATTTGTTTGAATGGATAATAGAATTTATGTTTATATTTAATTAAATATTTTTTATATTAAGAAAATATATTTACAAAAATATCTTTATTTTTTTTATTTACACATTTATCCCGCATTTCCATTTTTTACTCTTTTTTGAAAATTTTCAATTCCTCATTTCCATTTTGTATCATATTTGTTCTCCTACAACATCAATTTGGTATATTCTTTTTTCTTTCAATAAATTATGAAAAACACCCTTGAGATTTTGCAAAATTATAAAAAAAAATCTTAATATTTGAAAAATAACAATAACCACTCTTGTGTTAAACAAAACAATTAGATGATTATTTTATCTTTTGTGGATGCACTGGGTTCGTCTCACCTTGATCGCCTAGAGGGCGATTGAGAGGCTCACAAGTGCGGTAAAGCTCTTGGCTGTCGAAGGGCGAGAGCTATGAACTGACCCATGGTTGTGGGCCCATGATAACACGATGTACGTAGCACCCCAAGAGTCCAGAAAATTGTAGTATACATCTAGGATAAGTAAGAAATGAAACAATACCAACTAGATACTTTTTGAGATGAATGTAGGCAAATAATTATAGTGTTAAGCGTGCTTGACCTGTGAAAATCTAATGATGGGTGACCTCCCTGGAAAGTTCGCGTAGGCCTATCAAGGTAAGTTGTCTCAGATCTTCCTATCATTCGATACGAGGTGTTACAAAAATGTGTGTTAACACCTTTCATCTCTCATATTTCTTATTTTTATCACACATTTATCTTTTGATTTTAACAAAAATAAAAATAGAAGAACAACAAGCAACTAATGGTCATCAATCAACGGGCATTAAAAAAAAATAGAGAAATGAAGGATAAATCAAAAATCGGTCTAGGTTCGTCATTCATCATAGAGCAAAAAGAGAGGGAGAGATAGAGTGAACCCAAATTGACTTGGTGGTACATCCACAACGAATCCAAATTCATAATATATATATATATACATAGATAAAGAGATATAAAGAGATGATGATAATGATTCGGTGTTGTTTTTTGATTCATCTGTAATAAACTAAAATTCATCACAAAATAAAAAAAAAGAAAAAGAAAGATAAAATTATAATATAAATTTATCACATACAAGATGGAGAATTAGTCAAAATGATTAATCAAAGTTGACGTAAGTTTATGTCCAATAAACCCAAATATATAGTTTGTGTTAATATGCGATGAACCTATGCTTATTATTGTCGATGTTCATATTTAGTCAACTGAGATTCATAGGCCTGTAATGAGTAAATAAGATAAAAATGTGAGGAGGAAAAAACGGAATAGAAGATATACAAAAGATTTTTACGTGGTTCGACCAGAATGATGCCTACTTTACTACTGTTATTTAAGTATTTGGTAGAGTAACAATATATTATTATCAATGTTCTCTCTTTTACAATAGTGTTTCGACTACTATAAATAATGAGGGTTGTTTACAATTGCATAAAATAAAAAAGTATAGATATTATATCATAGGGGACAAGATGTCCTTATCATTTCATAAAATCGAGAGTGCGCTCCGCATTACTAGGGATCTGATTTGCCTTACAAAAGTAAGTGGGTTTCTGTCTCTAGTTATTTGACAATCTTGTTGCTATGTGAGCTAAATAATTTGACTGACGAACTGAAAGCATTGTTGACAGCTCATTGGGTATATCGCCAAGAAAGATATATACTTAAATTTTATTATATTTGTTAAACTATTATTGTCATCTCACCGTTCAAATCATTATATACTTAAAATGATTATTCAAATTTTGAATAACCATACATTTTTATCAGATTTAGGTTCATTCGTGATGAACCAATATTCATCTTAAATGAAAATGAGAAATATATCGAAAGAAACTTACAATTATTTGTTTTAAATTTAAAATGATTGTTTAGATATAGAATGATGGTTAGATTTGGGATGATTGTTAACATGGTATAAATTTTAGAAGGATAAAATAAAATAAATGAGAATGTTGAAAAAAAAAAATTTAAATATAAAGATGTTTTAGTTATTTATAATATTTAACGAGAATTAATTAATGAGATGAGAAAAATTACAACATATCATTAAATTTCAATAATAGTTACTATACTTTTTTAAACATCAATTATATTTTTTATAATTATCTTAAATCTTAGAGTTATTGCTTGTATTTTTTTCTTTTTTTTTAGTTACATTCACAAGAAAATGATAGTTGAAATTTGAAAATTAGACATATAACTTGGACCATATTATTCATATATGATTTTAAAATAATAAATGTGAAATGCCAAAAATGCCCTTATGCTAACATTATTAATCACAATAAATGTTAAAATTAAGATAAAATTATTTTAAATAAAATAATATTAAATCACTACTTAATCATGGTATCATTGATTATATATTATATTTTTATTGAAAAAGATGTTAAATAGAGAAAATAATAACACATAATTTTTTATTTTATTATAATAAGAGCAGGTCACATGCTATTATTTAATTTAATAAAACTACAATTTAAAAGTTTAAATAATATTAAATATATTGTTGCGGGTGGGAAAATTAGAAAGGAAATATAAAAGGACGTCATTTTCCAAGGGCGGCGACCGGAAAGTGAAAGAAGAGATTGATGGTTTGATTTTGAATCTGCAGAACAGAAGCAGGGAAACAGTGGTGGCGGAGTAGTAGCACTAGATTGGTGTGGCTTTCCAGATGTCGATGGGAAGCGACAGCAGTTGGGTCGGCCGGAAACCTCTCCGGCGCCTCGGCGGAATGTCCGATGCCCTCTCCATCGCCGCCGATCTCGGCTTCTCCGTTCCACCGCCCCCTGCTCAGGTCCCTTCTCTCTTTCTTACCCGTATACGTGCTTGTAGTTGGCCTTAGAATTGCGTTTTGAATCGTTGATGATACTGCTACTTGAGTGATCGGCCTTTTCTTATTCACATTTTTTCTGTAGCTCTGGTCTTCTTCCGTGGATTCTAGGGTTTACTTGCTTTGATTCTCGTGTTTTGGTTGCCTGTGGTGCGGCATGCTTTGTAGATGGACTGAGAATTTATGTTTAGACCATTGCGGGGAATGAATTTTTTGGTGGATAACGGTTCATGTTTGGTTAGTCCCTACCTATTTTGAGCATTTGATATTCTAAAATGGGGACCTGAGGAACTTCCATTTCCCCATTTTTTGGCTTCCGAATTTAAATGTTTTTAGTGGGCAGATTACGATTCAGTAGCCTGCTTACGGCAATTAGTGTTTGTACCAGTTTTAGCAGAAAGTTTCGTGTTAACTTTGTTTGATTGCCTCGGTTTAAAGAAGCCTTCGTACTGGTGCTTTTAATGTGTCCCCTGTGGTTTTTTGATTCTTTTTTTATTTTCCCATTTTGATCTAGCTAAAACATATTTCAATTTTATTTTATATGCATAAATAGATGTCTTCTATCTTGAATTGTTTCTTGTCGAGGATGATTGTTTTGTGACATGGCCCTGCACTTGATTACCCTCTTTATTAATGCTTCATCTCGAAGTTATATATTTTCTTCTTGGACAAGTTCAGGCTTCATAATCTGAATCTTGTGGTTCCCATTTTTTTCTGGGTTGAAATATGCACTCTTGGATTTTCTGTTCAATCTAAGTTCTTTGATGTAGGAAGAGGTTCAAAACTTGTCTACTAATGGTGAGAAGGGTGATGACTTGATTAGAGTTTTAAGAGAACTTACCACTGTACAAAGAAAAATAGCTGATTTACAAGTGGAACTCCAAGGTCGCAAGGTGAAGTATTCAACACAAACTTCCAGCTCTCATATATCTTCTAATTGTTTTATTATTTCTGACATCTCTTATACCGATATGAACAATATGCTACACAGACAGTACTCAAGGACATGCCCATAGCAGGAAATATGTTTTCCAAATATTAAACCTAAAAAAAAAAAAAGAAGGTTCCATGGCATAATTTTAGTTGTATTATAGTTACCACTTTAAGGCACATGGAGGAAGATTATATATAGTCTTTACTTGTTCATCTGTTGTCAATTCTCTAAAGTTTTACAAACAAATGAAACAATTATTTTTACAGTTATCGGATATACTTTAAATGCTTTATATCCTTTGGATGCGGGGAATCATGTCCTGCATCCTTATTTCTGCATGCATGACACTTGTAGTGGATATGGTTCATGCTGTAAGAACTTAGATACTTTCCTTCCTTGATAGTTTCAGGCAAGCGTCTATTCCTGCCTATGGAGATTAACTTTGATTCTCTTGGGTTTCAAATTTACTCTTCTGTTTAAGAGTTATGACAAAAATAGGTCGGTCACGTGAGATCTGTATAGTATAGTTTCTTATGCAATTATCATTGAACCGTTTTATCATTGTAGAATCTCGGGAGCTGATCTTTTTAGTTGAATTCTTTTTTTTTTTTTTATCTTTGCCTCTGGTTTATCTCATTCTTATTTTGAAAATTTAGGAGGATAAGAATGTGGCACATTTGACACATGCAAGTGAAATGGAAAAGAAGATTGAGACTCTGTCAAGGATTACCACTATATTGAAAGATGTCATTCAGAACAAGGTAATCTATTTCCAACCGATCTTTGTTATCTCTGCACTTGTAGCTGTATGTGCCTTAGGTTGTGATTTGTTGCTTCATGTGACACAATTGCCATTTTTTTTCTCTTACTAAAATTATTCATTCTCCATGATATACTTGCAAGAGAACAAGTGCACTAATTTGTTTTTTTCCCTTGATAGAAATGAGAATGCATGAATGAGAGGCTCAGTCATAGTGCGAGATGAGAACTGGTCTAGCCTGTAGGACTGGTTGAGCACCTCAATTTTGTGTTCTCAATATGCTATCCCGTCTTGGCATCCCTCTCTCTCTGCCATTCTGACTCTATTTTTTCCTGACTTTAACTATAAGTAGATTATAAACAAGCTACCACATGAAAATGGCCTATGCTATGAGAAAAAAATGGCATCATTTGAAGTTTTCATCAGGAAGAAATGGTAAAATTAGACATAGTAAAAATGAATAGTTTTGAAGTACAAAGAACAGAAATAACCCAAGGACATTTTCTTGCCTCATGAAGTATTTTTTTCATTGTAACTCCACATTGGCACTCTCTTCTCTGCATGCTGGACATCAGAAAGTGAGATTTCTGCCTTCCTATTTTTTTGCTTAAAACTGCCTGTGTTATAATCATGTGAATCTGTGCAACAGGGAGGGAGGGAAGGAGTCACTTGTGTATTTCAAGGCATCTATATAAATGGGCCACATACCTAAGAGGAGGTGTTCTTGTTTGAATTCACTTCCTTTTCAAATTGGAACAACTCCAGTCTACCTGCTTCTTACATGAATTCCACAATACAACTGCTGAATTGACCTCTCGTACTTTATAGCCTTTCCTATGTACTTAGCTGCACCAGTGGTCTCTTTTGTTCTTCCTCATTCCGTTTAGGAACAAACATGCAATGAGTGAAATCATTCTGTGCCACGTACTTCATGAGTATTTAATTGTCTTGGCAGGATCGCATCATAGCTCGTCTTCAACAACCATATTCATTAGATTGCATCCCAGTGGAAGCAGAATATCAGGTTGGTTAATAATTAATCCATTACATTCCCATATTATCTTTAGGAATGTCAGTTATGTTATCAAATATATGCCAATTCTCTCTCTCTCGATCTTGAGCAGAATTTAAATACTCTGTTGTATTCTACATGGTTGCCTATATTTATGTCAGTTATGCTTTCTTTTTCCTCTTTTTTTTTTTTTTTTTTGCATTTTCTTTCATTGGAAGATGTTAGCCTAGATCTCACCCTTATATATGATCACTCAATAGCTCAAACTCACCCTTACGAACTCTCTCTAATTTGCAAATGAATGGAAATCAGAATACAACCAAGAAACCAATCAAGAACTGCACAACACACAAGAATTTACCCTGGTTCGGTCTCAATGAAATACCTACATCCAGCTTGGCTTTCGCCCCTACTTTCTCCACTATCTTGAATACTAATGCAAGATTACAAGTGCACCCAAATTCAACTCTTCCCTAGCCCATAAACCTAAAAGCTATATAGAGTTGTTACAAGAAAGATATTCACTATTCCTCACTTCACAATTTTACCCCAAGACAGCTTGCTAACCCACAAAAGAAAGCATACATCCAAGCCTTCCTCTCGGCCTCTACTTATAAGCAATAGAGGCGGGAGACTTACCTAATTGACTGCCCAAACCGGCAGTTACAACAAACTCGGTCAGCCCTAGAAAAAATAATAAAACTCTTTCTAGAACCATAACAGCAGAAATATAACATAAAATTTCCCTCACATTACAAGCCCTAATCTAGAACAAATGCTTTAACAGAAGAGATGGCAGAAATTCTTATCTGGTAGTAACATTTTCAGAAATTCTTATCTTGATAATAGGAAAATGTTGCAGCCCCAATAACATAAATGTTAAATACTAGTGTTCAAGGAAGTACAAGTCTAGCTTTTCTAGGTGGATTTTGACCCTATGTTAACGGTTACTCCAGAATATTGAAGTACATGGTTTGGATCAGTAAGTATTATGGTTTGTTTGCTCATAGGTAGCAAACTGTTATCAGGCAACACATCCAAGAAGAGGTCCTTTTGATTAACATAGACAATTGCATAGTCATGTTTCTATAATTTTACTCCTCCATATTGATAATTCAGGGCCTTCAGTGGCCCCGTCTTCACATGTCAATTAGTTCATTTTTTTGGAAACTTCTGAAGATCCCAAGAATGACATCTACTGCATGCCAATCTATTAGATAGGGTGATTTCTTAAGTTACTATTTTTTCTTCAACAAAATTCTATATAGCAGTACAGACATGAGTCTCTAATTTTATGCTACATTTGGTTCAATTTTGTGCTCATTCCACATCTTCTGGAATTTGATTACAGAAAAGAGGAACTAAATAATATAGAGACAGGCTTCGCATATTCACTTTTGAACATGCCCCCTCATATATTTTGATCAGAATCTTTGGGTAGTGGATTCATTGTGAAGATGTTTTTATACCAAAAGGCAATAGTTATAAATTTCTGCATCTATTGAAACTTTGACAGTTCTGCATGGAGTTCTGTTGGTGGCGGAGTTGTTTAACCATTATGGATCACATTTGCCCCGTGATTGCAGAAACAATTTTCAGAATTACTTACGAAAGCTGCAAGTGATTATGGTGCCTTGACTGCAGCTGTTTCTGATTTTCAATGGAGTCAGAACTTCAAGGAACCACCTTCAGTATGGGGGGTAAGTTGATTGCAGTGCTTATGTCTTCTTATTACCATGAAACTAGAATGAAGATACCTTTGAATCCATAATAGTGATAATGTGAACATCATTCAACATACAAAAAATATTTTTTTTGGATTTGTGATTGGGCTCAAATGTGCTTTCTATTCTTTCCTGAAGAACTTATAATGTTTTACCCCATTTTTTTTTTTTTTTTCTAAAAACGTCTATTAAGATTCTTTTGTTCCTTCGGGCCTGTTTGTTATATGCCTATCCCATGTCCATCATGTGCCCTAAATGTATCAAAAAATGAAAGTAATAATAAAAAAACTAGGATGTGCCATTTGACGCATCCATCATGCGTCTCAGAGTGTCCAATGACACGTATTTGACTGGCCTCTCAACGGAATGGATACTTATCTTCAAATGATGCAGGAAATGCTACGTCCAATTCCTGTTGCATTGGCATCCTGTACCCGATTCTTTGAAGCCATGTCGGCAATGAGGGAATCATTTTCTACACTTCAAAAGTTGAGGGTGGGTCATTCCTCTTCTTTGCACGCAACTCCAGCCAAGGATTCTTCCCAAAGGTCTCTAAGGGATTCTGATTGTGTGACTCCACCACCTTGGAGGAATGAGTCAAGCTTTGATGATGTAGCTCTCAGAAGCCTCAAAGGTCCAGAAGCTGAAGATGAAAGTAGTGAAGTCGGTGATAGTCATCAGGTCGATGGCACAAGCCACAGGAGATTGTCCTGGCCTCCTTCAGGTCAAAAAGAGTGGGTTATAGTGAGTTTTTGTCCTTAATTATTTATGTGTGCAACATTTTCATTAAATTCTTTGTACTCTTCCTTCTGGAACAATCTTCGCCTCCATATCATCCTTTGTGAGGCATAGTTTTTCTTCTTGTTTCTGTTTCATTGTTAAAGGTTCTTGAGAGTGTTGTGAGTTTGGTATTGTTTGTTCATATTACATGTCTGAGAGATTGTTTGAATTGAACTCAACTTTTTAACTGCTGCTCATGCCCATATGATAATTTGCTCAATCAATTCTAACTAATTATTTCGATAAGGAACCAATTTAGCAATTAGCCTATCCATTCAAATTCACGCAATTAAGGTAGTTTGATCATGTGAGAAAAAAGGCCAATAAATGCTCTTGTGAGGAGAGTAGTTGGAATGAAACAAGTTGGTGGCAAAAGAGGTGGAGGAAAACTAAGAAAAACTTTGTAAAGATCTCTTCGGCACAACTCAGGTTATAATGGGTTTGGAAAATATTTAATCAAAAATAGAAATGATTATTGAGTTAAAATTCATGTAGCCAACTCTACCTACTCGGAATAAGACTTGGTGTGTTGTAGCCTATGTATTCAACTGCAATAAATGGCCATGATAACTTCTTATTATGCATGGAATAACTGTATCTTTGGGATAAATTCACAACATTATGAATTTTGTCAATAAATTGAACTTTGGTTCTTGGATCAGCTGCTGGCCGGTGTTCTGACTATCATGCAAAACCAGTGAACCCTACTCTATTACCTGTCTGGGCTATTTGTTTTTTGCAGCTTTACTCAGAAATGTGAATGGGGCGATGTTGTCCTCTCTGCATGCCTGCCCACTAGCGCTTAAAAGAAAAAATGGATTGGCTCCACCTGTTGGTAACCGACTTGGCAGAAGGTAAGGGCTCACTGTGTCTATGGACTTAACATTTGAACTTGTTTATGATAATGGTCCTTCTGAATTTGATGTTCATTTATAGGGGTGGTTGAATCCAACTAACCTGATTTCTTTGGGTCAGTTTGGCTCGATTTTAGTAAAATAGTGGTTGAACTCTGAACGAAGTAGTCTACTGGACTATATGGATACAGTGCTTCTGTTAGCCATTTTTCAAACTTGAATTTGATATGAATTGACTGGAAACAAACTGGTTTGTCGTTGCCTGTATTAACAAATTGGTGCATATTTTTACTTAGTAGAATAGTACGTATTAGAACTCTGGCTTGAAAAATCTTTATTTAACTTTTCCTTCAAATACTAACGTCTCATATACATTGTATTTGATCAATATCTGGTTCGAATAAAACTTTTACATGAAATAATTTAGAAATGAGCTGGTAAACTGAAGGATTTAATCGAATCAAAGCAAGCCATAAAATAACTTAGAAATGAGCTGGTAGCCTGAAGGATTTAATTGAATCGAACCAAGTTTGTTCTATTTGGCTTCATTTCAACCCAAGTTTAGTTTGGTTGTGTCTTGTAAAAGAATCAAATTGTTCATGATTGATAGCTTCGGGTCGGATCAAACATTTATTTGCAGGATTAAGTTACACATTCCACCTGTACTCAAATCGCTAAGAATCTAAGCGTCTGTAGGTTGCTATGCTCAGGTCGAGCTGTCACTCTCACGTCATCGTCCCCTCTTTATATCTAACCATAGGAAAATAATGGATTGAATCATTGACACGGTAGAAAATGGCCATGCAGCATATTCTTAGTTTTAATGGGATATGCCTTGTGCTAGGAGAATAATTGATTTCAGTTTTTCCATTAGCATGCTCCCATCTTTATCCAAAGAATTGTGGTGCACCTGTTCTGTCCTTTCCCATTTCTCCCCAATACTCGCGCACTGACCATTGAAGATGACTCGTGGCCAAGTGTTCAAATTTAGCTCTCTGCCCTTCTGCTTGGATCTAATCCTCTTCGGCCATTTGGGCCTACCAAAAGCTTATGGGATGGGATCATCCAAGTGAGAAAGTTCGTGGGTAGGCCGAAGAGGGATCTCTTCGTAAAAGAAAGAAATTTGAGAGATTTTTATATTGATTTCAGGGAGAAGAAACATTTAGGAGATCTTTATATGGAGTTATTGATTTGGGTGAGCACGTAGATCCAAGTCTAAACCCAAACTCGTACAAATGCCAATTGAGTTGAAAAAATTGGACCTAGACTTAAATTGATCTAAAAAAAATTCAAATTCATGAGGACTCCTACTTTTAAAGAATACATGTTATTGTTAGAGCAGGGGACGCAAGTCTAGTCAAATACAATAGGGTCAAAGCAGGATGTTTTTCAGTCCTGATTTTCATGACAAGGCAGGTTACATTATGATACCCAGGGTATTTTTCTACGATGATAAGAGTGTTATGGACACATAAAATGAGTAAGTTATATATGAGAAATTTGTGTCATAAATATTATGTAGAGACATTTTGTGTGTATAATATACTATTTGTGTTTTAGGTGTATTATACAATATTATTAAGAGACGTTTTATATGTGATGTGCCCAAAAATATGGGCCCAAGACCAAGATAGATATAATATACTATTTATGTTGTAGCTGTATTATACAATATCATTAAGAAACGTTTTATATGTGATGTGCCCAAAAATATGGGCCCAAGACCAAGACAGATATAATATACTATTTGTGTTGTAGATGTATTATACAATATCATTAAGAAACGTTTTATATGTGATGTGCCCAAAAATATGGGCCCAAGACCAAGACAGATATAATATATTATTTGTGTTGTAGATGTATTATTCAATATCATTAAGAGACGTTTTATATGTGATGTGCCCAAGACCAAGACAAGTATAATATACTATTTGTGTTGTAGGTGTATTATACAATATCATTAAGAGACGTTTTATACGTGATGTGCCCAAAAATGTGGACCCAAGACCAAGACAGGTAAAAATGGAAGAAGCCCATAACAGGGAGGTTCGAAGGTCCTTCTGACAAAGAAGTCCCCGTGACAACCTCGTGGATCCTTCATGGATCCTTCGTCGAAATTCTATCGAGTTCTAGAGATATAAATAGAGATGTGCAATCGGTTATAACCAAACCGAACTGTCCAAAAATTCCTAACTGACCAACCCATAATAACCGAACCGAATTGAACTAACCAACCCCACTAACCAAAATCGAACTAACTGAAAATTAAAACATGGTAATTGAATTGAACCAAAAATCGAACTAACCTAGCATACCGAAGAGACTGAACATTTGTTGTCATTGGCCACTAGGTGGTTGGCCGATGATTCCAATGATCGGAACTGATCATTGGATTTTCCCAACCACAGTGATTCATATATCTAAAAATAAGTTTGATCGGACGGTTGATTTTTTGTAGATCTAAAAATCTATAGTTAAAAAACTCACGTTTCTGGAAAAATAGAAGTTGCAGAGTAGAAAACTTATCGAAGGGCGAGCACAATGGTGCAAATCGGAGGAGAGAGAGATGCACTCGTAGGCGTTGAAGTCGGCGTTGTTGTGTTGGAGGTCCAAGTCGAGGTTGACATTAGAGCGGAAGCATCGGAGGTGGTTGCTTTGACGGAAACAACAGTGTATGTGAAGTTTTAACAGTGTATCCGATCTCCATATGCACACCTTTGTCTTCGTCTTTGCCATCACCAGATCTGTAAAGACTTGATCTAGAAAGGGAACGAGCCTTCGTCTTCGCCATCGCCAAATCGATGAAGACTCGATCGAAGTGGACTGGAAGGGGATACAAGCGAGGAGAAGAGACGACGAAATGGCAAGACGCAAAAGAAAGAAAGAGAGAGAAGAACTAAGACAAGTATAAAGGCCCATGGGGTGTTGCGCCCGCGTGGGGCTGGGGAAGTTCGGTTCGTGCGGGGGAGGGGTTGTGGTCGATTCGGTTGGGCATTTGCTGCACGCCTGGTTCGATTCGATTTTTTGAGTATTTTCATCAAAATAACTGAATCGAACTGAATAACTGATTTTTGGAAAAAAAAAAATATAACCGAACCAAATCGTTCTTTTTGAAAAATCAAACCAAATTGATCGAATTTTTCGATTCGGTTCGGTTAGTTCGGTTTAACCGAATTTTTGCTCACCCCTATATATAAGACTCTTCGGATTGGTTAAAAACATTTAGCTCACTTTCAAGATTTTTTATTTTATTTTATAATTTAAGTGTTTGGGCTTGGCTTGCTTAATTCTGTAGGAGACCGATCTTCCTCCCTGGTTTAGTTTCCGGGTGAATTGAATGCGGTTGTAATTTTATACACTCTCAAGCGGATGTGTGGTTAGTCCTAACTAAATGGGACATTTCTGCCTCCACCAAGAGTTAATTTTCTCCCATTTTCAAAGAAATTTGAGAGTTTTACCACTTGTGTTCTAGAGTCACTTTTAAGATTTTTACTTAGAGATTAGGAAGAGAGAATTGCTCATCCACTTGTTAGTTTTAACCTTTATAAATAGGGAGTTATTCTTTCAATTAACGTACAAAATAATAATTTACTTAAATACTTCTCTATTTTTTTATTGAGACTGACTTAATCTTCAGAGATTCCATGCGGGACACACTTTGCGTGCTTAAATATCTTTTATTTTACAAATTTTTCAAAAATTAGAGACTTATAAGAGTACTCTCTCACATTTATAAATTTATTATTATATTTTAACAACAATAATCTATATAAGATATTTCATGTGTCGTAGGTTACACCTTCTGTTGTGCTACAAAGTAGTAATACTTTTGACTATCATATAATTTTTTAGTTTATTTTTATCAAGAAAAAACAATAATGATGGCTTATCCAAGTCACTTCATGTTCGCGTTCATGTTCATGTGCCATGGGCCATGGCCATCTAAACATTATTAGGATTCGATTGGACTGTTGGAATGACACAAACACCTGGCCGCTGGCAACAAAATATTCAACGAATAGTTGTTAAATTAAAAAATTAAAAATGATAAAGTCCAAGTAGATGGAGATAATTTGAAGAGTAAGTGTTATTCAAGTAAGAATAATGTTACTTGATTAATAATAATTTTTATTTGATTGATTTGTGTAATTAGATTTCAGTTTAGAAATATTATTACTCAAGTAATCATTATATTACTTGATTAAAAATAATTTATTACTCAATTAAAAAAAAATAGTTAATTAAAAAAAATCAATTAATTAATAAATTGAATATATAAATTATCACTCTTGTCTAATAATTATTACTTGTTTAAGCATTTAGTTACTCGATTAAATATGATGTTACTCAATTAATAATGACTTTTAGTCCATAAATAATTCGAGTATAAATATTTCGACCGGTTTAGTTTTTTTTTTTTTTCAACAAAAAATTGAATCATATTAAAATAATCAAAAAACTAAAATTTAAAAACCGAACGGAATTGGTCAACAAATCAAATCGAATTGAATCCTCAATTTTAACTAGTTCGTTTCAATTATTTCAGTTTAATTGAAATTTTGCTCACGATAATCACATCTCACATAAATTTAAGATAAAAGTGTTATATATGAGAATAGAAAAAAATTATTAAAAAATAAAAACTACACAATACGTTCGATAATGTTGGTCGTTTTTCAAAATTTTAAACTAAAAATTGAAAATATGTTTGTGAAAAACGTTGTGTACTTATCATATGATAAGTGGGTAAAGAATTATTTATATTGACAAAATTAATCATATTTTATAAAAGATGTTTGTATGGTTACACCATATGTTAGGCTTGTGAATGGAATGTGGCTGCAGGTCATTACCAGCGGTTATACACGTTGACGAAGAGTAACGCTAAATTAAATATCAAGTTCATTGAGAACTATAAGCACTGTCATTTGAGTAGGTATTGGATATACTCAACGATTGTGACTAATAAATTAGGAAAAACAAGCTTATCGAACTATTATTACAAAATATAGTGTTTTTCTCACATTTAATTCATGCTGATTGCTTATCATTGAATTAATATTTTAGATTATTTATAATTTAAAAAATAATTGAAAGTAAATAAAAAACTTAGCTGTGATACTTTAGTAGCCTTATATACCTGAGGTTTCTTGAACTATTAAAAATATGATGTTTTGTTATTCATTTAATTCATATTTATTGTTTATCCTTAAACTAATATATTTTATGTCATTTTAAATTTAAAAGTTAATTAAGAGAAAATAAAAAACTTAATAGTAATACCTAATGAGGTAAATAGGAAATATATCAGATGTACATTAAAAAAGTTTATACACGTGATCATATAAATATTTATATGTTAGTATTTAAATAACACGCTATCGATAATTATAATCTTTCTTGTGTTTCTTATATAAACAAAGATAAGTTCGAAATTATATAAATAATTTGACTTTCTTGTATTTCTTATATATAAACGAAGATAAGTTCGAAATTATATAAATAATTTGAATGACCCATTAAAAAATGTAACTGCGAAATCAATATTACTCATGTCCGCGTGACTATAAATCTGTAATGCAAGTTTGATATTTTATGAAAAATAAAAGCTTTGTTTAGCTCTCTAAAGTACGTTGGCAACGTTATTTGTATTGAAATGTTTTATTAGGTTTGAAATGCTATGGCACACACTAAAAAGAAGTGAATTAGTATATGAAAAAAAAAATTCCTTAAAAATTCTTTTGATAGAAAATAGATGTTTATAAAAACCATGATTTCGTTAAACTTCAAAATCTTTAAATGGCACGATGAGGTATCAATCATATAAAAACAATCTCGTTTTGACAATGAAGAACACAATATTGAAAAATATGAAATCTTTTTCAATGAAAATGTTAAATACAAGTGAGGAATATAGAAATAGTTGAAAAGATAAATAAACAAATAGCACAAATGATTTATAATAGTTTGGTTTAACCCAAGCCTAATCAACTGTCTTAGCCTCTCACTAAAATTTTTGCAAACAATCCACTAAAAATCCTCCTATTACCCTGGATGGGCCATCTAGCAACAAATTAGGAAAAATACAAATCTTCTACTTAGCCAAGTAGGCACTTTAGCTACCAAAGTTAGGAAATATAAGAAATATACAATATGAGAGAATCTAAGAGATGAATCTCCTAGTTACAATGTCTCTCAAAATGATACAAGACTTGAAGTAAATAATTACAAATGAATATCAAACTGAAACACAAATGCAAATTGAGAAGTATGAAATAATCATTAAGCCCACTTTACTTCATTCCCATCCATTAGCATTCTCTAGATTAGGGGTGAGCAATCGGTTATAACCGAACCAAATCGGCCAAAAATTGTGAACCGAACCGAACCAAAAGCAATAATCAAACCGACCGACATAACTGAACTGAAACACAAAATAACCAAGAAAACAGCCTTACTGTTACTGCCGGCCATCTAGCCGGCCGGCGATTCCAATGATCAGAACCGATCATCGAATTCCCCTAACCACGATGACCCACATACCAAAAAATTAACTGAACTGAACTCGAAGAGAGTCATCATCTTCGCTAATCGCCATCGCCAGAACTCGAAGAGAAGAGAAGACGCGAGAGAGAGACACAGAGAGAGAGAGAAGAACGAAAAGAAGACCAAATAGGGTGTCGCGCCCACATGCATGAGAGAGAGGGCAGTCAGTTTGGTCCGCTGGGGGGGGCGATTCGGTTCGGTTTAACCGAACTTTTGCTCACCCCTACTCTAGATCATGCTTGATGTGTATTTATAGGCATCCTATAAGTTTCAACAAAAAACTAGCCGTTTAGAGTTATTAGAATTTGAAAAACTAGCTGCTTGAAGCTTTATGCGAAATAAATTATCGACAGAAGCACATAAACTATTGACAAATTAAGCTTATAAATGAAGAACTGTCGACAAAATAGAAAAAAATGTCGATAGTTGCTTTATAAACTGTTGACAGTTTGAAAGGTTAGTCAACATGTCACATTACAACATATTTACATTTATTTAGTTTAAGTAAATATTCAAATTTTCTTCAATTTATATTTTACCTTCCATTTATTTTAATATATCAATGTAAATAAGAAAGTATCCCTAATTTAAATTTAATCAAAATATATAAAAAAATCAAAATATATAATAATAAGAA
The DNA here is from genome assembly GCF_014633365.1 of Diospyros lotus. Classification (NCBI taxonomy): domain Eukaryota; kingdom Viridiplantae; phylum Streptophyta; class Magnoliopsida; order Ericales; family Ebenaceae; genus Diospyros; species Diospyros lotus. The sequence continues at coordinate 28,969,759 of NC_068352.1, forward strand.
AGTAGAATTTTTGGTTTTAGTATAAATTCGATATTTAACAATTTTATCACTTTCAAAATACATATCTTCTATTTCCTGAAAAATTTATTAAAAATCATTTTAACAACTATGAATATTAGCTATTCAAATACTGGGAGATAGTTTTTCAAAATAAAAATATTTTCTTATATGTCTCCTTATAATGTACTAATTTTTCAGATTCAGAGAAAATTATAGATCATTTGATTTTCATTTTTAGGAAGGTACTTGAAATTTATTTTTATTAAAAACCATAAACTTGACTTATGATTTGAGAATCAAAACCAAATGTTGTTTTTCATCGTCAAAACTAAACACAAAAGTAAAACATCACATTTATATGAAATTTTGAAAAATCAAATTGAGTTAATTTCATAATCAACTTGTTCATGACATTGGAAGGGCCAAATTGTTTTGGATATATCTCACTTATACAAACTCAACAAAATATAAATAATGATAAATGTTATTTTAAATCTACAAACAAAATCCATTTAATCACAACATAAGGTTAACAAAACACACCAAAATCAACTTCAATATTTCAAATTATTCCTAAGAATTTTCAAATTGTTGAGTCCTAAAGTTTGTTGCTTTCTTTTGCCATGCAATACTCTTTCGGCGGTGCTTCTACAGCTAAGTCTTTTGTTGGTGTTGGTTTTTTAACGTATATTTAGCAGATTTTTTATTTATCTTATTATCACCGTTAAAATTTTCATTTACTTTGAATTAACTTCAGAATTAAAAATGATTTAAAATATTATTTTAAAGATAAATAGTAAGCATAAATTGTACAAGAGATGAAATATCAAAATTTTCAATTGTTTGAAGATGCTTAGATATATAAAGTCACTAAGATGTTACTGTTAAGTTTTTTATTGACTCTAATTTAAGTTTTAGACTAAAAATAATTAAAATATTAATTAAAGAATTAACAATAGACATAAATTAGATAATTAACGAAACAGGATATTTTCTAATAACTCAAACAATCCCAAATGTAAAATGTCAATAATTTATAGTTTAAGTGCATTAAATAAGCATATCAAAATCTGTGTACAGATAATCTCATAAAAGTTTCAACTTTAAATCTTAATAACAAAAAGGGGAAACTTATTATTACAAATAGGTTTGATAAATATTATTTACAAATTAATTATGTAAGTTACAAAAAATAATAATAATTTTACTTAAAATTAACAATAGTTTATAATAATAAGTAGATTTATTATTAATTTTAAATAAAATTATTAAAACTTTAAATACAATTATTATAAATTTATATGTATTATGTCAGTTTATAAAAATTATTTATAGTTATAATAAAAATTATTATAACCCATTTTTACAGAATTAACAAGAGAATGAAAAAAAGTGTTTGGCGAATTCAATGGACGATTCTAAATTTATGTAATGTATCAAAATTTTAATTGATTATTAAATATTAATATTAAATAATAAATATTAAATTTAACTACTTAAATATTAAAGAAAAAACCATTATTTTGGTACATTTACCCAAATAATTAGCAAAGCAAAAGTAGACTATTGATTGGGCCCACAGGAAGTCCTAGAATATACAAACCCACGTGTCGCATTTTCTTCTGGGCCTCCTTTAATCATATAATAATAATAATAAATAATAATTAACAACAATTTATTATCTAATATGTGGGCCTTCTGATACAGTACTGTTGTCTCATTGCACTATTTTACACACGTCTGCAATAACAAACGATTTGCCGACTTCGAGTGGGGCCCACCATGTTGCTCGCGCGATCTGCGGTTCAGATGCGTCCAAACTTGTATGGGTTCCACTCCTCCCATCATTCGAACTGAAAGCTTTAGAAGATGTGCGGTCAGGATGAGAGAGGTCCACTTTGGGGGTTCACCGAATCATCTTGTCCGCATGGTGACGGAACTACACGTTCCCAGTTTTCCAGATGCGTCTGAGGGAAATCATTAAGTACACTCGCCCACACTCTAATCAGTGTTCACCCCCGCTCCGATGCTTCCGATTCGAGATGGCGCTTAAATCATTCACGCGCACAAAGTTGTTGTGATTCATTTATTAATAATTATTTATTATCACAACTACCACACTACACTACTTGATTTTCTATTACCTTATTATTATTATCACAAATAATAATAACATTATAATACATCAAGTAATCAATTAACTGAACATTTTGGGCTTTCGTTTTTAAATTTTATTTTATTATTGAAAAAAATGAAGAAAGTAGGACCAAAATAAAAAAACAAAATAATTAAAATTAATGAATAAAATAATAAATTTTATTTTAGCCAAAGTCGAAATTAAGAAGGAAATAATTAGTAAGATTTAAACTTTTGAACTTCCCTCCCTCCCCTCGGAAATTCAAGTCTGGCCGAACTATCATCATAAATTTTGCAGGCATTAATTGTTCTAGAAATTGACTTTTTTTTGTCATTTAATGCTATTTTTGTTAGTTAGGTTTAACAATAATCCAAGAGTAAGTATAATAAATAAGATATATTTATTATATTTTTTATTTGTAATTTTAAGATAATTTTGTTGTATTGAATAATAATAATAATTATTGTTCCACAATAATTAATTATTATCTTATCTTATAAAAATATAAAGAGAAAAAGGTAGATGGGGCACATGATTGGTACCGGACACCTAGCCGCAGCCTAGAGTACCCTAGACGGCGGACGTCTCCGTTATTCCCGAAGCCTTTTAATCCATTAATGGCAAGAAAGATTGAAAAATCTGTAATAATATGCAAAAAAGACAGCGAGGAAGCTGGCGCCAAGTTTCTCAGATCCCGAGACAAATTCTGCCCTTTCATTTCCTTTTCCATTTTCATTTCCATTGTTCCCGTTCCCATATCCAAGTCAATATATTACCACATATGCAGTTCGCTGACGACGCCACGCCAGAGCAAATCTCTCCCCCCCCCGCCCTCTCTCTCTCGCGGAGCCTTCCAATCCAAGCAAACGACAAGTCAAAGCTTCATCCAGGCAGAGGAGGAGAGAGAAATCGCAATCGCGAAAGCATTCGCATTGGTTAATTCAATTGCTCTCTCTCTGGCTTCGGGTTTTCGAAGCGCGTGTCTCAAGTAGGTGGCGGTTGATAGCATCCTCCGCCGTCCACGCGTCCCCTCCACTTCCTGTTAATGAAGTTCGGCGGTGATTGCTTTCCCTCGCTCCTTCCTCCTTCGCGCTCCGCATGGAATTCGAATCCCCTTGACATTTCCCCAGGTTTTCGCTTTGATTCTCTATTCTTCCTTTTGTGATTTCGTGTTGTGTGTGGAGGGTCTCGGTGTGAATCGGTTGTTTTGTTGCGTTTGTGGTTGATTGAGCAGTGATTTCTGGCGGTTTCGGCGTGAATTCGGGATCGGAGAGTGGCTTGTACTGGAATTTCCATGGAGAAACCTAGCGGCGACCGGTGTGGGTTCCCTTTGACGAGTCTACAGATAGGGTGAGCAATTAGAATGAATCTTTACCATATCTTTCCTATGTGTACATCGGTTTTCGTTTTGTAATTGTTAAGCTCTGCCTCGTATCTTAATGCCTTTTTTGTTTTTGAACGAATAATCGCTTGAAATTCTGATCATGTTTATCTTCTTTGAGGGGGAGACAAATAGGGAAATTCATACCCGTTGGAATCCTGGATAACTTTAGCTTTACCACATCTTAAAAGATAGTGACAGGGGGAAGTAAGAAGGTAAGAAGGCGAGTGTTTGTGCACTTTCAAGTTCATGGAGCGAAACAGCAGATAGCATAGATTTTGTTATATCAACAACTTGACGAATCTTTTGCTTGAATTTCTTATTGTTTTGATGGTAGTATGGGTACTAGACAACAAGGGAGTGTGCGAATAGAAGTTTAAGTTTTTGTGTGTGTGTGTCCGCGCGCGCTAGGTATAGAAGTTAAGTTTTACTGAGTTTGTTTTCATATGATAGGATAACAGGTGTCATTTGAGGTTGTTTGTTAAAGTGGAACGGTGACCTAATCTGTTTTTGTTCTAGGCAAATTTGCTAATCAAACTATTAGTATTAAATTACAAGTGCATTCATTTAATTCTCCATCCAATTGTTAATCCAGTATCAAATGTGGCTTCATTTTGGACACTTGACCTGTCTTTTGTGAAGCTGATGGTTAAGTGTACCATAGCTGTCAAATCAAGATAAGTATCATGAATCGTATCATATTGTATGATACAGTAACAATTTGAGAAACAGCTTAAAAAATATAATATAAAAGATGTTTTTTTCCATAACATGAACAAAATAATCCACAATAATTTTAACCCAAGTTTGACTATATTGATATCTTGAATGGCACTAACAAAAGTTACTAGGAATCCAAAATTAACCATAGGTCTTATGAATAGGAAAGAGCGGAGGGAGAGTTGAGAGACTGTTCATATGCTGGGCAGAGACCATTCGACAGAGACAGGAAGTAAGCTTTCTTGGAGAGCAATAATCTTTGAGGGATCGTTCATATGCTTATCATAAGCTTTGTTTTTAACCAGGTTATTGATGTATATTTTTGAGCTCAGTAGGCAGCAATAATTTGCTCTGGAATCTGTTCTGATTGTTTGGATTCTCATTTGACTTCCTATTTGCAGTCTTGCATGACTGTTTGACTATTAGACTGATTTGATTTTTACACTCAGCAGCATCTTTGAGGATTGTTCACATTGGCCATGCTGCAAAATTCAATCTTAAGGGTGCGTTTGATTGCAAGGGTGGAATTTAGGTGGAAAGAAAATGAATTCTAGGGAATTGAATTGCAGAGAAAATGAATTTCTGGAAATTGAAAATTTAAGCTGTTTGATTGGTATAATTTTCTACCTGAAAAATGATATTATTTTTCATCTTTTAGTGTTTGATTGGTAATATTTTCTATAGAATTTGATCATTTTCTTGGCATTTCGTGTTTGATAGGCATTATTTTCCATGAAATTCAATGGTGAAAATGTATTGAAAAACATTGATTCTTGTACATAAAAATTAAAATAATAACGTATTTTAGGTTAATTAAATCATTTCCCCAAAGAAATAAAACCACAAAATTAATTTTTTTTTGTTTTCCAAATTTATTAATTTATACGTAATTTTTTATTTTTATACATTTGTATTTTTTAGTTATTAAAAATAAAAAATATATTATTTTGCAAACCCTTCCTTATTCCCCCTGCCCTTCTCCCTCATTCCCCCGTCGTCGCTCACCCCCTGCCTTTTCCCTCTTTTGCTTCGCTTGTTGTTGCTACCCACCCCCCTGCCCTTCTCTCTCTTCGGCCCCCTTGCCTTCGTCAGATGACTCAGATCATCGCTGACTCGCTCGCCCTCCTTGGTCGCTACTCGCTCGCCTCGCTCAATCGCTCTTGCCTTTGTCTAGCCCTGTTGCTTGCTGATGCTGACTCGGACTCGGCCTTGCTTTCATCGCCTCGCCAGTTGCCCCCTCACCCTCAATCGTCGCTCGCCCTCGCCGATTCTCCCCTCGTTCTCTCGCTTGCTGCCTCTCTGGCTCTCTCGACTCTCTCACTCGGTAAGTTGTTGCTTTCAATTGCCAAGAAAATTCCATTTCCTGCCCCCCAAGGAATTGGTTTCCATGATTTGAAGGAAAATCCACTCACGTGACCATAAATGGGAAAATGAATTCCTTGGAAAAAAATGGCTGTCAAACATTGCACAAGTGGAAAATTGGGTGGAAAAAATGCCTTTTCCTTGGAAAAAGTTGGCTATCAAACGGGGCCTAACATCATTTTTTGTGTTGCCTGAATTGCGAGATACATGCAAATCATTTGTATGATACATCCATACGTGTTCCGATATAAAGCAAAATGCGGTATGCCATTCGACCACATTGCTGAGCATGTGTAGTACATCGAATCATATCATATGATGTCTATCAAATATCATATTATACTAACAACTACAAAGTGTAGTTCATCTTGTTTTAATATGACTGGAAAACAAGTGTTATCTTTGTTGTTTTTTGGAAAGGAAGAAAGGCCTCTTATCTATTTTTCTTGTGGGAGTTTAACTTTGACAAGGGTTGGGATGATAACAATTTCACAAATGAGATTATAGTTTTAAATGATAAAGAAGACTTGTGACGATATGTGATGCAACGTGTAGCGCGCGTGTGAAGAAAAACACCAAAATGAATTCTTGAAAGAACAAACTTCAATGGCCGAATCTTGGCTTTCAAGAAGATGCAAAAACAAGACTGTTTTGCTAAGAAAACCCAAATAGGTTGCTGAAATTTGTATTGAGAAAAACTAATTACAAACTCTAGGTTTTAGGCATATTTATAGTGTTTGGCTAATCCAAATCCATCTAATATTTGTAAACAAAATTCAACTAGAATAAAATCATCTAACTAGAATCCTAATAAAAATAAAATCTTAATCAAATATGAAGTAGAATCCTAAATAAAGTAGAATCCTAAAATCCTAATCAAATATGAAGTAGAATCCTAAAATATATGAAGTATTAAAATACTGTTTGCTATTGTTTCAACGCTACTGTTCCGGTGCTATTATTTCAGTTTGGTCGGGTCAGCCTTGGGCCAAGGCTTGATTGGTGACCGCATCATTCACCTCCACTTGAGATGAATTCGTCCTCGAATTATGATTCGGGTATGACAACTCAACATCCGACAAATACAGAGAAAGATCAACAACATTGAATGTTTTGGAAATACCTATATGATTAGGCAAATTCACAACATAAGCATTATCATTGATCTTCTTTGTAATCTTGTAAGGACCATACTTCTTTGGTTTGAGCTTGTTTTGCTTTCATGCTGGAGTCCGTTCATTCTTCAAGAATATCATGACTTCATCTCCAACCTTAAATACCTTGTGCTTCCTATGCTTGTTAGCTGTCGCCTAGTACTTCTTATTTGTGCAACTTTTGCTTGACATCTTCTTGAATCGCTTGAACTTTTCTGCTAAGGGAACATGAGTAAAGACATTCCTCTCCCACTTAGCTTTATCTTCGTTGGCATGGGTCCAACCATCACCATGTTTGTTGCCCTCTGCCTCCATTGTATTATTATTGTTAGATTGAGAACATTGAACATTCTATCTTGAGCGCTTCTCTAATTTGATAAATTTTATCACATGTCCTTCTCCTCTCATCAGCTTTCTTGATTTTGACTCCTCAGTAGCTTCTGAATTCATCCGTAGATTTTTCTTGCTTGGAGAAGCATTCTTTTGCAATTGTTTTGAATATAGGCTTATTCTATGACTACCAATAGTCTCTCCATCACTTAAAATATTGATGCTTGAATCCTCCTTTGGTCCAAGCACTTGATCAGCTATCGCAGCAGTTGCTACAATATTCTTAGTTTCGGAATCTAATTTTAGATTAATACTAAAAGCAGTTGCACTACTCGAGTTAACTAGCCTGGGAGATCCAACACCCCTATCCACAAAGAGACCCATGTGACCATCTTGCTTTTGCAATCACAAAGATGAATATGTTCCTATTGCCTTCGATTCAACCATGCCAGAGCCTGAATAAACTGTAGAAAGATCTGCTACCTTGGCTTCCATCTCTTTTATAGTTGCAAGTCGATCAAAAGGAACACCACCATTCTTGGATTGTGAAGCAATGCCTGAGCTCTCGGGACTGGAAAATATCCTAGTATGAGTCAACAACTTTGGAGTTTATGTCATGTTAGCAGTATAAACTAGACCTGAGTTTGCAAACGTTGAGGTTGTTGGGACAATATAATGTTCGAGATCAAGCTTCAAACTCACCGAAAAGCCATTCTTTAGTTCATACTCATCGTTTCCCCAATGATTGTGTTGCTACGCATTCCTCCTAACTCCTCTACCACTAGGGTTGGCTATCATATGACCAAGATCATTCTCATCGTTGCTATCATCCATCATTGGTTTTCTAGGATTAACGAGGACAACATTAATGGCTGGTTTTCCTGATTTAACGTAGTCGGCTTGATTCATGCCATTAGTCTGGTTTCGGTTATCATTAACTCGTTATAAAACGCCCAATTGGTTGCGGATTCTCTCCAATTGTTGCTGCATGGTGCGAGTTATTTCCCGTTATTCTTCGATTACTCTCCAAACTGCGGGCAACCCCCGATCATCGTTACGAGGTTGGTTGCTACCGTTACTTTCAGGATTGGCTATCTGATTTGTTGGTTAACCGCTTTGATACCACCTGACGCAGCGTGTAGGTCATGTGTAAAGAAAACACACAAAAATAAACCCTTGAAAGAACAAACGTAAATGGCTGGAACTTGGTTTTCAAGAAGACGCAAAAACAAGATTGTTTTGCTAAGAAAACCCAAATAGATTGCTGAAATTTGTATTGAAAAAATTTGATTACAAACTCTAGGTTTTAGGCATATTTATAGTGCTTGGCTAATCCAAATCCATATAATATTTGTAAACAAAATTCAACTAGAATAAAATCATTTAATTAGAATCCTAATAAAAATAAAATCCTAATCAAATATGAAGTAGAATCCTAAATCAAGTAGAATTCTAAAATCCTAATCAAATATGAAGTAGAATCCTAAAACGTATGAAGTATTAAAATATTATTTGTTACTGTTTCAGCGCTATTGTTCCGATTTGGTCGGGTCGGCCTTGGGCCGGGTCTTGATTGGTGACCGCATCAATATGGCTAATGGGCATGCATATAATTCTCTATGTATCGTTCTGGTCAAAGTGCAGCTTCACTAAGGACTACATGGGAATGCTTCAAACTATTTGATCCTTTTTGTTTAATAAATGCACTGAAATGCTGAATGGTTGTGATGTGTGTTTCACTTTATTTGTCAAACAGAACCAGGGTGTCATAAACTTTCACTTTGTGTTTGCAAAAAGAGTAGAGTATGGAAATTGTTGCTCCTCTTGTGTTTGGTTACAATTGAGTTGCAATTGCAAAGTTGAATAGGTAAATATTGCACTTGAAGCTTGAAATGACTCAGAAACATATTTTAGCAGGTTGTGTATGATTCACTTCTTTGAAACTAGTTTCAACTTGTCTGTTAACGTTGATGCAAGGGAATATTGGTTTCTTTCCATAATTTTATTTGTTGCTTGTTTTTCAGGGACATGCAATCTTATCTCTCTCATCTTGGCCTCTTCCTGGCCTCTGATAATAGGAAGTTGTATATCTTGGTGGACAACAGACCATGGCTGAAGGACCTGGGCGCACGTTCCGCGCACCTGTGGCAATTGATGGTCACCAAGGTTGCTAGGAACTTATATGGTATTTGTGCTATGTTTTTCTTTTAGATTAATTCTGGAAAATTCACTTCATTTACTTGCTCTTGCAGTCCAGGTTATCTCCATTTGCCAGAACTAAAGCACGGAAGCAGAGAAGGGCAAAAGGCAAGTTGCTTGAGTTAACAGCTAGTGCTCAGTCTGATGTGAGTAAATCGAAGAAATTCAAAAGATGGTTCTCATTGGTTGATGCTGCAACATTGTCTCGGAAAAGGGCTTTGTTACCTGTAAAGAAACTGAGGACTTCTTTAATATTGAATAGCAAGTTACAAAGGACCTTATATGGTTTTATTGTTTTTGAAGTTGCTTGGTCTGATGTTCGTGGTATTAATTACTTGAATGAACTTCAGGTATTCCTGCATTTTAATTCTAGATCTTGTATAAGCATTTCAATATGACAGCGATAGTTAATGATTTTTATCCCCTTGCAGACTGATACTTCCTTTGCTATAGAGACTAAGCTCATGAGAAGATGGGAATTTGATAGTATAGCACAAGCTGTAAAACACATACCTTTGTGGTTTTTGGGAACGCACCAAGAGCAGCTTCTTTTCAGAGACTATCTGGAGTCCATCATAGGTATACTTTTCAGCACTTGACTTTGATTCAATGTTAAGAAATCAGCTCTTTTGATTCTTCATGATCTCTGGCGTGGATGGAAGTTTGGTGCTTAAATATTTTGTGCTTAGACATGCAATCCTGCAATGTCTAAATATATGATATATATGTTACATATTGTATTAATTTTTGTACCATTTTTACCACGCATGAGTACAGCTTATTCCTAGATCTTTTATACATCTGATCAGTGGTATAATACTTAATTAAGGTAGAGTGTTCATGATACAAATAAAACATTTTCTTCACACACAGATGACAGAAAGGCAGGAACAAATCTTTTTGCCTTGTACCAGGCAAAGGATAGCAAGCTTGATTAAAATCTGAAGATTTGTTTGATCATGTTGCAAATTTAATTAACTTGTGCTTTACTTGTAATAAATATGGAGAGAAAAATGTTATATATTGTATTTAATTTTTGATGCAACTTATAAAGAATCAGAAGGCTATAAGGTCATGATGAATCTTAAATTTAAGGTCTAATATAAGGCTGAGTTGTAGATTGTTTTCAAAATAATGTGTTTGAAAACTAGTTCCTCAACTAGGTTGCTTCTCTATCTAGGAGTTGCAATAGCTCAAGACTTGGTGGCACCAAGAAGGGTAACATAATTTCCAAATTTGATAGAGAATAGGGTTATGATTGAAGGCAGAAACTATAATGCATATATGTGCCTGGTGAGTTTGTGGTGTCTTAATACCAGTCTTCAGGTGGTTAAGCCTGGTGGCTTTGTTGCCGAGTGTTTCTCTACTTGCTTTGAGCTGAATGATTTTCAAGGCACAAGCAGCAAATCTGTAAATCAAGCTTTTCCCAAAACTAGATTTTTTTTTTTTTTTTTTTGGGGGGGGGGGGGGGGTGTTTGCTTGTCCTTAACTAGACAAGCAATCCACTAAGAATGCATCATAATATTTTTAACAAACTAATAAACAACCTATCATGCCTTAATCTCACTTGGTGGGTGCAACTAAACAAATTCTAGCTTTCCAATCATCTCTTTCTATGGTCATATTTCTTTGAAGACCTAACTCATATCCTCAGTGCTTGAGCCAGGATTTTGGGTTGGGGGTGGGGTTTTTTGTTTTGGGGGGGGGGGGGGGGGGGAGGTTTTCTTGGTGAGGGAGGGGCTGAAGAGGCAAGCTATATGCAATGGGAATATCACTGGTATGTTAATAGAATTTCATAAGAATTTCTAACTACATTTTATGAAACCAAAATTTTAAGCAAACTCAATGACCAATAGAAATATTATAAAGGTCCTTAAAAGAAATTAACAAAGCCTGAACACGTTATAATTGCTGCTTAATGGCCTCAATGGCAACACTTTTAAACACATTTTTCTCAATATATGTGACCAAGTTATCATTCATCCATTGACATTGACTCCTAAGGAATTTTAATTTTTTTAATTGTGTATTCTATTTCTAGGTATAGTAATTTTTTTATGAAATTTCAAGGGGGGGGGGGGGGGGGGGGCAAAATCAAATAATTGTACTGTTTTCTGTAATTATGTGAACACCAAAAAGTGAGCCCCCCTCCATCCGCCACTGATAATCATACCTAATCTAGCTAAAATTATCTTGGGGCTAAAAACTTTTTGCCCCATCCCCTCTCCTTTTATTGGCCTCTTGTGTTTGTGATGGCATGACTAAGTTTTTTTTTTTTTTTTTTTTGGGGGGGGGGGGTGGGGGCAGGGGGGTTTGAATTGAGTCAATAAAAATTTTAGTCAAATTTCAACCCTCTTTTTATTTGTCTAACTTGGTATGTGCAAAATAAGATAAAAAATAGTTATAGCAAACAATTATTACAAGATATGAAAATACAATGTGCACAAGATTTTTATAGTGGTGTGGCACCACTTGCACCTACATTCGCTCTACCAGGTCCAGCCTAACTCGCATTCTACCATAAACCAAACCAAGAATTTTTTTTTTTAAACCAAGCTCACCTTAGAAACTTGTACAAGCAAATCTGTAGATTCATGGGCTCTAGGTAGCCATTGCATAGTCTTGGCAAGCCCTCACTTGCCTTAACAATATCACGAAAGTCTAAGAGATGACCAATGTCCTCAAATTGGACAAAAATTGAGAAACGATCATCGTCATCTCATTGTCTATTGCACCTATATCATAACCAAGTTAGGGTTGGTGACACAACATTTATAATGTCAATTGACTTCTAAAAGTCACTTTGAGAATATAAATCCATGCATAAGATACAATGCGGCGAGGTGTTATGTTGAATGTCTTTCTTGAGTGAGGGAATGATGACATAAAGTTCCAACACTATCTTCACATGTAGAAGTTTCATGAGATGGTGATGAATAACGATAATTGATATGGTTGTGTTCCATCAAATGAGAAATAATGGAGGGTGTACTAAAGAATATATACTTGCTTGAGGAATCAAGAATGGCTTTATTCCTTTGGGTTTTGATGTTTCAACATTTCAAGAATGAGCCTATTGTTCTCCTTCAGTATAACTTAAAATCTTTGAAAGGATATGTGGTGTAGCAAGTCATTCTTGTTATTGCAGATGGTTGTGAGGATAGTTCCTGAGAGCTTAGATCTTCTTGTGTGTTCTTCAAAAAAACTTTTTTAGGTATTGATCTCACATATCTGATGATGAACTGGTGAGAAACAGACCCCCACTTCAACTGCTCTTGTCATGATCGATTTGATAACATTTTATGGTTTAGGTTAAATTTGAGAATTTCTTAAAGTTTAGTATTGAGTTGATACAGGTTTTTAAAGTTTCTTAACAGATTTCAGTTCCGTTAACGGTGGTATAAAATTTATTCAGATTTGAAGGTTGGATATGGACTTAATTTTTAAAGTTCATTATAAAATTTATAATTAGGTCAAAATTTTGGTATTTTATTGGTAATTTACCCTTTTTTTAATTACCAAATTGTTTGTTGTGTTGGAACTTTTTTCTTTCACATCTTTTGAGGTTATCCAGTTGACATTCAAGGTTAGAGTGATAATACTCTTTTTTGGGGCAAGCACTTCATTTTTCTTGAAATGTGGAGTTAGGAGTGACCTAACTTACTTTATGGTTATTTTTTGAGATTTAATACAGGAGAAGTATTCCATGATGCTCAGGAATATTTTCCAAGAACCAGCATTTTTGATGATGACGACACTGTGTACCATGACACTTCATGTTCTGGCAATCAATCTCCTTGCCATGTTGATAACTATTTAAGTCCCCATGCAGAAGAATTGGAAACTGAATCAAGTACACCACGTACACCACCAGCCCCTGATGGACCGAACAAGAGAAGAAAAGTTATGAAGTCAATTAGTATTGGATTTGATGTTAATATGCATCCCGAAGAAACATGTAGTGAGACCGTTGATTCGCCAATCCATTCTCGAACATCTTCTGCCAGTGACTCTGAAGATGCAGTTGAAGCTAACGAGTACAAGGATGTTTTGATATTGCTTCGGTTTAATGATCGTCACCTCCCATTTGAATTAAGGGAGATAATTATGTCTGATTTGCGGTTGCTTACTCTATTGGAAGCGGGGCTTCCATCTTGGGTTCTTTTTGTTCAGTCATATCCGGTATTTTGCCATCTTTATCGTCCGTGGATGTGTCCAATGGCAAGAACTTTATATGTGCTAATATCTGTTGTGACAGTACTTATAGGGTTTTATGATTTGTACAAAAATGTTCCAGTTCTCAAGGCAACTGCATCTCGTCTGTGTGGTCCCCTTTTGGATTGGATAGAAACTTGGGAGATGGTATCAAGGATCAAGTACTTGGGGACAATGCTATTTTTGCATAATGTTGAAAAGGCTATTAAGTGGTTCCTGATGTTCACACGCACTATCCGTTCCTCTATTTCCTTTTTGACACAGCCAATGGCTGGGCCACTTCTGGACTTATTCAATTTCATGTTTCCTGTGTGGAATATGTGCTTCGAATTAGTTGAGAGCCTCTCTTCAGTCATTTGGTTGGTGATCGAGTCTTCTTTCAATCTGGCAGGGGGCTTGGTTGAGATCATACTGTTGCCTTTGTGGTTCATCTTATCGAGCATCTGGCACATTGGTGGGTAACCTGCTGATATGAGAGATTCATTTCTATAAATTATTTAAGAATTTTGCAGCCAAACAACTTTTGAGATTGCTACTAATCTTGTGCTTCCTTCTCTTCTGATTGTAGCAATATTCATCATATACCCTTTATTCCGGGTCCTGTGGGAGATGGTTTATGCTCCAATTCGCCTGGTTGCTGGATTGGTCACATTGGTGTCCTTCATCTGTACTTACATATATGATTTGCTTCTAGACTTATGGCTGTTTGTAAGTGGCATAATTAAATTAGCTTCAACTGCTGAAGCAACAGTGAGCACATATGAGGTTTCAATGTGGCGTTCACTTTGGAATGACCTTTTCTCTCAGGTATATAATGACTTTTGTAGCAGATATTACATTGTTAAATAAATAAACACCGTGCTCATTGTGTATGTTTTGGACAGATTTTTCGTGCTGTGCGGAGTATTTTACATGGTTTTGTTGCTTTCTTCACAGCCTGCAATCGGCACCGACTGAGGTATGGTTTTGCTTTAATTTGTTTTTATTTGGTATTTGATTCATATTCCTGTCTCTTCCTTCCTCTCTGAGAAGGTTCCATACTTTAAAAAGAATTAAGATGATTTGCAAGACCATTGTATATCAGCCAGGTAAATTTCTCACTAATAATTCTGTGGAAGTCAATGTGGAATGTGTTATCATCTTTAATATCTTCAAACTCATTGCTTTATAGAACTTAGGTTTTTATCTATCTTTGAGCACATCAATCAGGGTAAAGCAAATATTTAAGATTCAGACAACAGTATGAGTTTGTATTGCTTTCCTTAGTTACTTGAGCACTGAGAAAGAGTTGTGATTCTGTGACCGTTGTATGTCAACAAGCTAAATTTTTCACCAATAACTCTGTGGAAGTCAATTCGGAATATTTTCCAGCTTTAATATTGTGGAGCTCAGGTTTACCTTTGTACACTAAAATCAGGCTCAGCCTAAATCTAATCTTTAAGATTCAGACAAGGGTATGAATTTGAATTAGTTTCCATAGTTACAAATATTAAGAGCCCCTAATGATTGCATTTTCTTTTGAAAAGTTGAAGAGTAAGGAATCACTTACCTTTTAAATTATTATCAATAGCTTGCTTGAATTCTGATGGGGAGGAAAAGAGAAAATGGGGTTTGACGGTTTGTTAATATGATAACCTTTCAGTCTTGTATGTTCACTACCCATTTTGTATAGGATGATCTGTCTGTAATGTATTATTCTTGGTTGTGGTCTGTTGCGCGGTGCCCCCCCCCACACACACACACACCCCCACCCCCAACACACACAAAGATGTTGTGTGGTTAATTTTCACTTAATAGATGTGGTTTCTATCTCAGTGAATGTTAAATCCTAAGACTGTTTCTCCATGTGGCATGTGCTATAGGGTAAATGGTCTTTGAATGGATGTTGTTCACTGGTGGTGGTTTCATTTGACAAGGTCTGTGTTGATATGAAT
This sequence comes from Diospyros lotus, assembly GCF_014633365.1. Lineage (NCBI taxonomy): Eukaryota > Viridiplantae > Streptophyta > Magnoliopsida > Ericales > Ebenaceae > Diospyros > Diospyros lotus. Next base: position 28,985,191 of record NC_068352.1, read on the forward strand.
GTCAAGTCAGAACTTGAAAAGATTACTCAGGCTGAGTGGGAACAATATAACGATGATTATAATCATACATGGAATTTTGATAGATGAGCTATGTCTGGAGCCAGTTTATATGTATATATTTATAATATATTGCTCGGATTCAATAACAGAATGATAGCATCTAGAAAGGTCATCGGTTGTCAGATTAGATATAGAAAGAGAGCATATATTTGAAAGAGCAAGCTCGTTTTCTTCAATGTTCATACATTTAATGTAACCTTTGGTCGGCGTCAATTTGTTGGCCTGTAGATGCTGATGGCATATTTTGCCTGGAAGAAACAATCTTTAACAGCAAACTAGCAAAGCGTCTTTTTTCTGTTTGTGACATATAAAAGTGGTTGATGTGGTATCATTTTTATATTGTGATAACTATTGTTTTCTAGGAACTAGGGGAGAATCTAGAGTGGGTCATCACTTGTAGAGGTGGTTGCTGCAGTTATGATATTATTTTTCGTATATTCTGATAATAGTAGTCAGTATCAAGGAGGAAAATTTCTAATTATTCTTTCACCTGTGCCAACATTTATTATTGACCAAAGCACATGTTTATGCTCACTAAAATAATAAAAAGAAAAGCACATGTATCCTTTTTTGCTTAAAACTGGGTAATAGTATACAGATGTTCATGGAAAAGTATGTTACAGTTACGGAATTGTTTTTGCATGAAATACAAAAAAAATTAAATTCACGTTGTCTGCAATGTGGTTGAAATACTCTGTATAAAAGCTTCAAAGAACTGCTTTGGGGTTTTTTGCTCATTGAGAGGACTTTTTTTTTTTTAAATCTCTAGATGCCTAACTAAGTTGTTTTTCCATGTTGTACAAGTTGGTCACTTTATCAACTATGTGCTGGAATACAATCATATCAATTATCTTCCTTCATTTCCATCTCATGAAACTTTTCTACGTCAAGATGGTATTGGAACTTCGTATCTTCCTTCATTAGAGAGTTTTATCAGGATGGGCATTTGGCATAAAGTTTTACAACATTTTTCTTTTGCATGGATTTGTATTGTTAATGTGATTTTTGGAAATCAATTGACATTATGAATACTAGGTCACCAGGCCTAACTTAGCTAAGGTATCTCTGATGATGTTGATCTCTAGATGCCTAAGAGCTATAGAATGAGCAATTAAACATTCACTTTTCCCACGCAAATACTGAAAACTGAAATGAAGTTAAAAATAATTTTGGGTGAGTTGGTAAGGAGTAAGGATGCCCTATGTTTGAAAAGATGGAAGGGCTTTTTTTTGAAGATCAGAGTATGATTTGTGTAGATACACATGTAATTAGTGATAGACTTTGTTGGCTCTGGATGAATGTATTCATTATCTGGTATCAACAACATATAACCTTTCTACTTTAGCATTAAGATTTGGACACCATGCCTTTCAATGTAGTAGCATTTGGTCAAAAAGTACAAATCTTTTGATGTACAGTACCTATTTTTTTCCTTTTGCATACAGATGGCTAGAAAAAGTAATCACCAATCTTAATTGTTGCACCAGAGTTTGGGATTAGGTTATTTGTATCTTCTTTTAACACACTGATGCAGAACCCAAAAGAGAACAAGAACATGCTAAAAAGCTCGATCAAAACTCAACTCAACATCTCAATCAAATATCAAATTCTGCTAAAGAATACATCTCAAAAGGATATATATAGACAACTAATCCAACTCTGATTAGGACAACTAATAGAACCTAGTAACTAGATGATTGACTAGAAAATAAACAAAAACAAAATATTTCCCCAAAACTAGTAAATAAAGTAAATAATGTTAATTCCTATATTTACTACTAGATAATATTTCCCAAAATATTGCTTCTATTCCCTCCATCATACTGTCAACTTGATACGTTAGGAGGAAGCTTTTAATCGTTATTGAAAAGTTCGGAAGAGCTCTTTTAGCCCGAAGCCTTTGGCAAGGTTGCAAATTCCTTGATCCAAAAAAAAAAAGAAAAGAAAAGGTTCCAATTTGTTGTCCAGAATTTTTTTATATGTTAGAGACAGTTTTGTAAAGACCAGTTTTGTTGTATGACTCAGAATGTTGGGCAGTCAAATACTAACATGAGCAAAAGACGAGTGTAGCGGAGATGAGGATGTTAAGATGGATGTGCGGTCATACAAGAAAAGATAAAATTAGAAATGAAGTTATTCGTAATAAGATAGGAGTAGTGCCAATAGAGGAGAAGATGAGAGAGACTAGACTAAGATGGTTTGGTCATGTGAGAAGGAGACCAAGAGACGCTCCTGTGAGGAGAGTTGATGAAATTGAACAATTAATCAAAAAAAGAGGTAGAGGCAGACCTAAGAAGATTTTGAGAGAGACATTAAAGTTTGATATGAAGTGTATGGATCTTAATGAAGATATGACAAAAGATAGAAATACATGGAAGTCTAGAATTCATGTAGCCGACCCCACATAGTGGGATAAAGGCTGGATATGTTGTTGTTGTAGAGGCAGTTTTGTAAAGTGAAGAAAATATTGTCGGATTTTCATACCATTCATTTATGACATAATAAGAGAAATCACATACTGTAGCCATCCTTATGTTCTGTGTCTCCATTTCCTGTTGTGCAATTAAATTAGTGTTCATTGTTCTTTTTCAATCCATTTACACAGTATATTGTTTTGTTTTTCAACTTTAATACTAATCCATTCTTAAATGCTTTGTTTATAGCATTTATAATCATTCCCGGGAATTTGTGCGAAGGTTAGCTCACCGTACTCGAAGATTAAGGCCTGCTGCAAGTTCTAGTCATAGAGTTCAGACACTTGGAATTCAAAATTTGGTGAGTAAATTCTTGCAATTTAATTGCTAGACCAAAATTGATCATTTCACTTACAGGATAGCTTAATTCAATACAAAGTGTTTAAAGTAGCTACACGTTATCCAAACACCTACCATCTCCACTTGTTTCTAGGGAGTTGTTTGACAAAGCTTTCAGTTTCCAGTTTTTGGGCTCAGTTTTTTGTTTTTCATTTAAAAAGTTACAAATTTTACATGTTTGACAACTTTGTGTTGTTTTTCTGTTTTGAATTTTATTTTATTTTTTTCTATCCTACCCCTAACATCGCAGGTGATTAGAGGCCAGAGGTCACTGGCAACTCCTCTGGTTTTCTCCTCAGTCGTTAGTGAGTGAGGAGCCGTTGGAGGAGTTCACTGTCTACCTTCTGGTGACATCAAGTTGCTGGAGGTGAGGATGGAAAGGGGAAAAATGAAAGCAAAAACAAAATTTTGAAAACAGCTTTCTAGAGTTTTCAAAATTTTTGAAAACGAAGACAAGAACCAAATGCCATTTTCAGTTTTTGTTTTCAAAATAGTGAAAATGGATGACAGAAAACAGCAAGCCTACCAAATGGGCCCTGATATATTAGTTTTTTTTAATTGGCTTATTGACTGTATATTTAAGAATCTTTTTGATTGCTATTGTGCATGGGCATCCCAGTGCACAAGGCTCTGTGCTTTGTGAGAATTAGGGGGGGTCCTTTTTGCATGCAGCCTTGCTCTTCTTTTGCAAATAGGCTGTTTCCAGAACTTAAAATATTTGATGACAAGATTTTGTGCTAATATTTCTGCACTTTGTTGGACGTGCCATGGCTTTGGCTCCATCAGTGTAGCATGGAAACGGCTCGGAGACGCCGTTTTGATGTTTCCAAACCGTTTTCTGTTTCGGAACCGTTCTGCATTTCGGAACTGTTTATGCCTATTTTTTTAGAAAAATACTCATTTCCCGTTTATGTTTCGTATTGGATACGTTTCCCATTTCCGTCCAACCTAGGGCTCCATTTCCCCCATAAGAGACTGGATTTTGGGTCTAATTTTTTTGCTGTAAATATTTTGGGTCTAATTAACTTCTCTATGTAAAGATATTAAGTAATGTTACAAAATTACTTGCTGGTATTGGTACAGAAACAGTTTTCCACTGTTTCTATGTTGGTTTATTTAGCAAGTGCCACCTGGTCTCTAGCAGCATATGCTGCATCCTCAATAAGATGATGAGAAATCTTAATTTGTAGGTACTTACTCATTCTGACTTTCTTCTTTTTCATTTTGCTCTTTGGACGGGAGTGGGGCTAATAAGAGAAAAGGAACAAGCTATATTGCGTTGTGTTGATGTAGGAAAAGAGGATGATGCTGTCAAGCACCCTCCCTGCTATTCCAAGCTGCAGAATAATATGCTGCAATGATATATTATATGAGCACCTTATGGATTGAAAGTAGAAGCCAGAGAGGGATAAGGGGGAGTTGACTTTCTGTGATCTGTTTTGGGTAAATTTGTTCTGCCAGTGAACGTATTTCCAAACCCAACAATTGAAAAATTAAACTCTTTGCCACTAACTTTGTCAAGAAATACACCTTCCAGACCTAATGGCAGTGTATTACCGCAAACTTTCCTTCTGATGAGTCTAGTATTGCTGCTCAGTCTCATTAAGCTTCCTACAGTCAAAAGTCACTGGGTCCCGTTCTTGCACCAACAATGCGACTAATTACCTTCTGTATGGACTTACTTTGAAAGGCGCCTCATAATTAGGAAATCTGATCTGATAGGATAATGATAGGGATTGATTTATCTTGTTTTGATTTATCATTATTGTTTAGATGAAAGAATTATATTTCATTTGGGATTAGATAGAGTTATATTTGATTTAGATAATCATATTTTTGTTAGATTATTATCTTTTAATTGCCTTTATAGGAAATATATTGTATCTTTTTATTTAACTTTTGATGAATGATTTAGATGATTTCCCCTTCGTGAATTTCTCTATGTTCTCTTTCTGTTTTTCTCTTCTTCTTGGCTTCTTCTCTTCTCCAGCTTCTTCTTTATCTCTTCTTCTTCTCAATCAATTCTCCCTGTTCAACTTTCTGTGATTCTTTGCAGTCCCGCATCAAATTTGTTATCAGAGCACAATTCTGTTGAATTTCTCCTCATATTCAACACATACAGCATCATCAGTTTCTTGAGTAAAATTTGAAGTATGACCACCATTAGCTTCTCAGTGTTTCTTAACATGCACTACCCCAATACCAAGCACCTCCCTCTTTAGAAGGTCTGTCTTAAATGCCACTTTCTTCAATATCCTTAGTCAAACTTTCCGTAGTAGTTTGCCAAGCTGGGGAAAGATCTCAATTCAGTGACCTTTATGGGAGCCAGCCACTCCAATATTCGCCTATGCCTTCCTTTCATCCATACTCACTTGGCCTTGGCATGCTTCTCTTCCAAGAATTCCAAAGGAATGACATGTAGGATTGTATTAAGGTATAGAAAAATTATAGCCATATCATTGTCATTGGTAGAAGTAGAGCCAGGGAAAAGGTGGATGATGCCTTGAGATAAGGCCTGTTAGTTAAATTGTCTCTAGATGAGTCTAGATGATAATCAGCTTTTGAAATATTCAACATACTACATACATGTAGTATGTTGTATGTATGCTGGTTACTATAATCATCATTGACTGCACCTTGTATAACCAAGTTAGGGTCAGTATGCTAGTTATTATAAGCGAACTTGAGAATTTGAAACCTAGGCCCAAAGAATTTCCTTCAGCCATTGATGGAAACAAACATATTTCAGACTTGGAAGTCCTGGTAAATGATACCAAGTTCATGAGAACAAACGTTTCTGCCTCCGGACAATGGCATATTTTGGTTGATAATTCTACTGAACAGTGCTTGTAATGGATATTTGTTCCAAGTGCAGGTCATGAAAGATATTTTGGCTTACTTTCTGTCCGATTATACTTTTTGTTAAGTTTGAGGAAAATAATTATAACTTCATGGCTTTCACTAATGAGTGTGACATGCTTAGCATAGGATCAACATAAGTTCAAATAATGACAAATATGAGGTTGAATTGCAAATTGCCCCTACACCCTTTGTGGTTTGGGCCTTTTCTCAGGCACTCACTTGTGGTTTGTTTTTTGTCACAGAGGTTCCTGTACTTTCCCTTAATTGCCAAGACACGCATTCCTTTAGGTTTTGGCATGAACAATGTTAATTTTAACTTAATTTCATTTTAATTAATGTTGTTTGTGTCGAAACATAACAGAGGGGGTGTCTTGACAATAAAGGGAAAGTACAAAGACCTATTTTGTGAAAAACGAATCACATGGCTTGTCTGGGCAAAAACCCAAACCACAGGGAGTGGGGGCAATTTACCCTAAATATAATGTGTACACAATACGTGTTGATGAATTTGTGGTTGGCAAATAGCATGCATGACATGATTAGTATGGTAAGTATATGCTAAAAGACTCCTTGCTTTCTTGGTTTCTGAAGGTAAGAACAAATTTAGTAAAGTTTGTCTCTTCTTGTTATTCACCCCTTTACATGCTTAACTCTCAAATGTTGCTTATTCTTCTCCATATTAGACGTTTCTTAAAACCTCCAATTTCTAGTCAACCATGTTTATGTTTATGTCAATAGGTAATAGGTTACAGTTACGGGACCCAAAAACGTGCTTGAGATAAAACCTCCAGTACAAATTATCAATAGCTTTCTAAATAAGTTACAATTTGATTGGATTACCTTCATGTTTGCAGGCAAAATCAAGCCCATATCTATTGAAGAACAAGAAAGAGCAGAGCTGAGACGAGGATCGAAAGTGCAAAACGATTGGCAGCTTAAGACAGAACTCACTAACTATAGATATATAATGAATTATTCAGAGCCATTATATGAGCTCCTAGATTGAAACATAGGACCAAGTTAACACCCCCACATAGGAAGAGCTTTGTAAATTATCTCTTTCTTTGCCACCTGTAATATAGAAATGCTACTTGTATCATGTCCCCTTATATTTCATTAATTCGTTTGGCTATATTTGCCTTTTGTTTGATCCATTGTAATCAGTTCTAGTTTCCTCCGGATGTAAATAGCACGTGTATGTATGGAGCAACTTTCATGTAAAGATGAGCCTTCAGTGGTCCTAATGAATGTTTGTCAAATCAAATTGTAAAATGAATTAAGTTGTGCCCTGTGTCATGTATCTGTCGCACTTCTGCAAGTGCATGAACGAAAGGCCACCCTTTCATTCTCTTTTCCGTAGTTCTTGCAAAATAAAGAGTTTTTTGTGCACCCTTGGTCGGGTGAATACTGAATTAGCTAATCAGATCGATTAAAAAAAATATTTTTTTGTTGAAAAAATCATTTATTATTATTATTATGACAATTCATTATTGAAATCAAGTTGGACATAACTATTAAAAAAATTTAAAATTAGTCTAATATTAAGAACACGTTTGAAAATATTTAATATTTTTTTGATAATTTACCCAAATAATATATATATACATATATACATTTAAGGATATTTAATTGGAAATATTCTTTCATTTGAGTTAAAAGATCCATCATATGCATTTGCATTTTTCTATATCATATTGTTCTCATCATCTTAAATGTGGAGGTTTCATTTGAATAACGTCACTTCAAAATTAAATATTAGCATATTCTTTTAAATGTCTTGGTTCGCTTTTTTGTTTTTTCATTAATTTTTTTTTTTATTATAATAAAAGGGCTGTTAATGATTTTTTTTTTTTTTAAATATGGGTTGATGGATACTTGCATCCCCTCCAATTGAACAGGGGTATGATTTCAAGTAGGACGTAATGTTTTATCCGTTAATTTATAGTTTGAGTGGATATATTGTATATCATGTTAGCCGGATATATTGTATATCATGTTAGCCAAATCATTAATTTACACTATTAAAAATACTACATATTATTATGCTTTCAAATAACCACTACAAAATAACTATGGCCAAATACATATTTTTGCCACTTTCACATTTTTTTTTGTGTGATCATCTAAATTTTTTGTTATTTTAATTATATTCATAAATTATTTATTTTCGAGTTAATTACACACCTTAGTTAAAGCGTGCAACACATATATACTGAAATATCCAAATTACCTTTTATGTGCGTGGAAACAACCACTATCTCTGCAATAGTTTCTTCCTTCAATGGCTAGCGACGAGGTAGGGGAGATAGCCGACGACAAGTACAGAGGATGGAGGAGAACGGCAAGGATGGTGGCTGGTAATGAGGCTAGGTGGGTGGTGTGGTAAGACAAGAAACAGTTGGTCATGAGGCAAGGGAGATGGCCAATGACAAGTATAAAGGATGGAGGAGAAGATGTGAGCTGATGGTTGTGGCAGAAGATACGAAAAAGTCAGTTGGTCGGGATAGATAAAAGGTGAAAAGGCGAAGACATCGGTGGAGGTGGAATATGTAGAGGTTGTTGTTAGTTGTGGCAAAAGGCGAAGAAACCATCATGAGCAATGGTAAAAGGTGAAGAGATGAAGGTGTCGGTTGTTCATTTCCCCAACTAAAGACCTCTACACTTTTCACCATTGCTAATGCCTTTGCCTCTTAGCCTTCTGCCATCGTCAACGACAACCTTTGTATCTTTTGCCACCATTAACACCCTAGTCTCTTTGCTTTATGCCTTTCCCGATCGACAATAGCCTTTGCACTTTTCGCCGTAGTCGTCGGCCTGCACATTTTCCTCTATCCTTTGTACTTGTTGCCGACCATCTCTCCTGCCAAGTGATACATGCTTGATACATGAATTTGATACATGTTTTTGATATTTTGACAAGTGATGGATGCCATTAGAATTTCTCAAAACATTTAATAGATAAATAAATAATATTTTAATATAAGAGAAATTTAACATATGCAAATTTTTCGTGTCTTTTTGTGCAAATCTTAATTGCAAACACAGCATAAGGTAAATACATTGAACATACATTGAAAATAATGTATTTTCTTAGGTTCCAAATGTATTCGTTTACCTAACTAAAGAAAATTTAGTGATCTTAAATGAGAAAAAAAAAATCAATATCATGAAAGTGTATATAAGTAGCACTAAATCCTTATGCCCCTTGCAATGATCAATTGTATGCCATAATCTCAATTCTCTCTTCACCCATGGCCACTAACAAACTACCCTTCACCTTTGTCCTTCTCTTTACCCTGATCGTTACTTATGAAATAAGGTCCAGTAAGCAACAAGAATTCTTCAACAATGCCCAGAAATCTCATATTGTTCTCATCATCTTAAATGTGGAGGTTTCATTTGAATAACGTCACTCCAAAATTAAATATTAGCATATTCTTTTAAATGTCTTGGTTTGCTTCTTTTTTTTTTCATTAATTTTTATTATAACAAAAGGGCAGTTAATGATTTTTTTTTTTTATTTCAAGTAGGACGTAATGTTTTATCCGTTAATTGATAGTTTGAGTGGATATATTGAATATCATGTTAGCCAGATATATTGTATATCATGTTAGCCAAATCATTAATTTACACTATTAAAAATACTAAATAATATTATGCTTTCAAATAACCACTACAAAATAACTATGACCAAATACATATTTTTGTCACTTTCACGTTTTTTTCGTGTGATCATCTATTTTTTTTGTTATTTTGATTACACCCATAAATTATTCATTTTCGAGTCAATTGCACACCTTAGTTGGAGCGTGAACACACATATACTGAAATACCCAAATTACCTTTCACTTGCATGCAAACAACCACCATCTCTGTGACAGCTTCTTCCTTCAATGGCCAACGACGAGGTAGGAGAGATGGCCGACGACAAGTGCAGAGAATAGAGAAGAAGGTGTGAGAAAGATGGTTGCTGGTAATGAGGTGGGTGGGTGGTGTGGTAGGACAAGAAGCAGTTGGTCACGAGGCAAGTGAGATGGCCAAAGACAAGTATAGAGGATGGAGGAGAAGATGTAGGCCGACGGTTGTGGCAGAAGATGCAAAAGTTGTTGTTGGTCGGGGAAGATAGAAGGTGAAAAAGCAAAGACATCGGTGTCGTCGGCCATGGCGAAAGGCAAAGAAACCATCATTAGCAATGGCGGAAGGTGAAGATGTGAAGGTGTCGGCGGTTCGTTTTCCCAATTAAAGACCTCTGCACTTTCTGCCATTGCTAATGCCTTTGCCTCCTAGCCTTCTGCCATCGTCGACGACAACCTTTGCATCTTTTGCCGCCACCGACATCCTGGCCTCTTTGCTTTCTGCTTTTCTCGATCGATAATAGCCATTGCACTTTTTGCCATAGTCGTCGGTCTGCACCTTTCCCTCTATCCTCTGTACTTATCGTCGACCATTTCTCCCGTCTCTTTGTCGGCTATTTCTTGTCCTGCTACACTACCTACCTAGTCTCTTGCCAGCCACCATCTCTGCCACATCTTCTTCTTCATCATCTGTACTTGTTGTCAGCCACTTCCTTTGTCTTGTTGCCAGCCGCAGAAGGAAGAAGTTGTCATGAAGATGGTTGTAGTTTGCAGGCGCATGAGGGGTAATTTGGGCATTTTAGCATGCGTATGTTGTACCCCTAATTGAGGTGTGCAATTAATTCAAAAATATATACTCTTGAAATATAATTGAAATAACGAAAAATTCACATGACTACAAAAAAAAAAAAAAAAGAAAAAAAAGATAAAAGTACAGAGAAAAAAATATTTATTTGAACAAATAACTACTAAATATGCTTGTGGTTACTATGAATTGAACGAAATTCGAACATTAGAACCATTCACTGTTGGAAGAAATTTTCTCTTCCATAATAGATTTAAAATCTGCATCATTTTAATCCCTTTTCTTACAAGCATGAAGCTTAACTAATCTACAAAATGGGTGGATTGGTAGCAAAAGCTCAAAATAAAAAGAAAAATGAACCACTGAAATAGAAATTGACCACATGTTTTTTTCTTCTTAAATTTGTTTAGAAATTAGAAAATATAATAACAATTAAAGATATTTGAAAATATATTAATGATATGAAGTGAGTGAAAATAATCATTACCAAAAGAAAATATTTAAAATTACATCCCCACAATTATGTTTTTTTAATAAATATATAATTTCAATTATTAATTTAATTTCTTGTAATAATGGTGCTAAAGTTGAATAGTTTAACATACATTTCAAATATTTGTAACTTTTGCAACATTCAATGAATTTGATACATGTTTTTGATATTTTGACAAGTGATGGATGCCATTAGAATTCCTCGAAACATTCAATAGATAAATAAATAATATTTTACTATAAGAGAAATTTAACGTATGCGAATTTTTCGTGTCTTTTTGTGCAAATCTTAATTGCAAATACTACATAAGGTAAATACATTGAACATACATTGAAAATAATGTATTTTCTTAGATTCCAAATGCATTGCACTGATCATTTAAGAAAATTTAGTGATCTTAAATGAGAAAAAAAAATCAATACTATAAAAGTGTATATAAGTAGCACTAAATCCTTCTGCCCCTTGCACTGATCAATTGTATGCCATTATCTCAATTCTCTCTTCACCCATGGCTACTAACAAATTACCCTTCACCGTTGCCCTTCTCTTTGCCCTGATTGTTACTTATCAATTTGAAGAAGTGAAGACTTATCGACTCACAGATCCAGGTCATAGTCCTGGCGTTGGTCACAATATACCTCCCGGACCAACTCCCAATCCAACAAAAAATAGTTTTGGTGACCATTTTCAAGAGAAAAAGACAGCATCAGGACCTAATAGTCCTGGAGAAGGACACAACATACCTCCTGTACAACCTATACTCGGTGTGGCTACTAGAATTTAAGTTTATACACTCTTTGCTTGAAAATAATTGTTGTGTGATGAACTTATACTTATGTTTCATCCATGACTTCTTTAATGTAAATCTCAATGAAAATTAAAAATAAAAAAATTTATGTCTCTATCCCTGTTCTCTACCATTAACTCTCCTGATTTGTTTATTTTTACTCTGACATGATTGCCTTTTGATGCTTGTTTAAACTAAAAAAAAGTATACTATTAGCATTACATGCCTTAAAATGTAAATAAATAAAGGCCCGTCTGGGAGATTTTTAGTTTTTAAAAATAAATAATTCAATATAAACTTTTATTTTTATTGTGATGTGTCTTGATTCTTGAATCACAATTTATTTGTAAAAATATTAGGTTTAAGAATAAACAAACGTGAAAATCTCAAAGAATAAAAGAGGAAACCACAAAAAGCGAGGACCCTCTTGTTTAGATCTCTTGGAGACTCTCTCGGTAACTCTAATTTGGTCATTAAGGGAAGATTCTTCAAGAGAGCAATAAGTCTTTTGGTGACCTACAACTGCAGTTTCTGTTAAAGTATGCAAACTAACCTCCCAACTTTTCGTCCTGAATGACTGAACATATATTAGCAATTTTAAGTTCAAAAGATGTGAATGTTGTTTTGCAAAAAAATTTATATCTTCGGATCTTGAGAATGAAAGATAAAAATCATGCCAAAAATATATTTATTTCAAAATGTGCTTTCAATATATATACAAAATCTTTTGTGCCATGAAGCTCAATTTGAAATATAATATTATGCTCTTCAAGAATATATTTTTTTTCAAGTAAAATGATTTAGTGTGTATATGTCAAAAGTATTTTGAAACGGAAAAAACACTGTTTCAAAATAAAAAAAAAAATTGCTGACATTTATTGAAAAGTGATTGACCTTTTGTCCCTTTGATTATGATCTAATGAAGCACGAAAAAAATGTCGACCTCTTTGCAAAAAGAGTTAATTAGTTTTACCCTTATCGACAAGGTATATTTCCACCCTCTGTACTTTTTACATAAGTTCAAAAGAAAAGATTTAAAATTACATCCCTACAATTATGTATTTTTTAAAAATATAAAATTTGAGTTATTGATTTAATTTCTGGCAATGTGCTTATAAGGTTTAATAGTTTGACATACATTTCAAATTTTTGTAACGCTTGCAACATTCAATGAATTTGATACATATTTTTGATATTTTGACAAGCCATGGATGCATGCATTAAAATTTATCGGAACAAAAGATAAATAAATATTCTCTTAATATAGGAGAAAATAAACGTATGCAGATTTTTCATGTGTTTTAGTGTGAATATTTACAGTTGTTTCCTACATATAAAAAAATAAATGCAAATAAATAAATATTCTCTTGATTTTCTTTCTTTTTTCAATTGCAAAATCTTAATTGCAAATATAGCATAAGGTAAGTACATTGAAAATAATGTATTTGCTTATGCATCAAAATGCATTGGTTTACCTAATTAATTTTTTTAATGATCTTAAATGAGGGAAAAAATCAATATCATAAAAGTATATATATCCTTGATATTTTTCTTTATTAGTATAAACAAAGAATATATGTATGAAAAGAGACATAATAGTAAAATAATTAATATAAATATTGGCACTGCTAACATGAAAAAATCTATATAAGTAGCTCTAAATCCTTCTGCCCTATGCCCCTTGCACTGATCAATTGTATGCTATAGTTTCAATTCTCCCTTCACTAATGGCCACCAACAAACTGCCTTTCACTTTTGCCCTTCTCTTTACCCTGACCCTTACGTACAGAATAAGGTCTAGTGAGCAACGAGGATTCTCCAACAATGTCAAGAACTCTCATAGTGTTGGAAATCAATTTGAAGAAGTGAGGCTTATCGACCGACAGAGCCAGGCCATAGTCCTGGTATTGGTCATAATATACCTCCCGCTCCAACTCCCAATCCTACAAAGAATAATTTTGGTAACTATTTCCAAGGAGTAAAGACAGCATCAGGACCTAGTAATCCTGGAGAAGGGCACAACATACCTCCTGTACCACCTGTACTCGGTCTGGCTATTAAAATTTAAGTTTATACTGTACACTCTCTTAATTTGCTTGAAAATAATTGTTAGTGTGATGAACTTGTGTTTTATTCACGTGAGTTTCAATGAGAATTAAAAATGAAAAAAATAGTGTCTGTCAGTTTCTCTTATCATATATACTCTCTTCATTTGTTTATTTTTATTTTGACATCATTGTCTCTTATGCTTGTTAAAACTAAAAGTACACTATCAACCTTAAATTGTAAATAAATAATGGCCCATCTAAGAGATTTGTCCATCTTTTGTATTTAAAGATAAACAATTCAATATACATTTTCATTTTCATGGGTTTGAAAATAATTGTACTAAACCTCTCACTATGCCTACGTGCTTAATGAATTCACAAGGTGATATGCTCACCAAGATAATATATTTATTTTTAATGAATTCACATGTCTTTTTTGTATCTTGTTTTCCTTCTAGCTAGGTTAGGAATTAAGGTTTTTCATGTGAAAGAAAAGGAATTTTTTTTTTAAAATGCCATTGGGTAAAAATAAATATTACCATATTCTTTTATTTATGTCGTTTTGATTATTTTCTTCTTATTGGAATGCCACTTAAACTTTTTCCCTTTTTTAGTTGCGATAACAAAAATATTAACAATGAAGACTACTTTACCCTTTCTCTCTCACTAGAAAAATTCCATCGCTTATCTAAATAGTGAAGGGTGTGATGGGATTTAACTCTAAACTCTATTACAGTTTAGATTAACAATATGAAAACTTCTATCCCTCCTTATTTTGTTTGATATCCTCACGCTTTGCCTCTTTATGTATGGGCAAATTGAAGGGAGGGAGGGGGGCGTTGGACCCAATCACCCCACCTCCCTGCAAGCCCATGTGGCAACATATTAGGGCGGTTAACGATTTTTTCTTAAAAATTAAAAATACTAAATATTATTATGCTTTCAAATAACCACTACAAAATAATTATGGCCAAACACATATTTTTGTCACTTTCACATTTTTTTTTCATGTGATCATCTAATTTTTTTGTTATTTTGATTACACCCATAGATGATACATTTTCAAGTCAATTGCACACCTTAGTTAGAGCGTGCAACACACATATACTGAAATACCCAAATTACCTTTCACATGCGTGCAAACAATCACCATCTCCGTGACAACTTCTTCTTTCAATGGCTAGTGACGAGGTATGGGAGATGGCCAACGACAAGTACAGAGGATGGAAAGAAGGTGTGGCAAAGATGGTGGCTGCTAATGAGGTTGGGTGGGTGGTGTGGCAGGACAAGAAGCAGTTGGTCATGAGGCAAGGGAGATGGCCAATGACAAGTATAGAAGATGAAGGAGAAGATGTAAGCCGACGACTGTGGCAGAAGATGCAAAAGTCGTTGTTGGTCGGGGCAGATAGAAGGTGAAAAGGCGACAACATCAATGGAGATGGAAGATGTAGAGGTCGTTGTCGGCCGTGGCGAAAGGTGAAGAAACCATCATGAACAATGGCGAAAGGTGAAGAGATGAAGGTGTCGGTGGTTCATTTTCCCAACTAAGACCTCTGCACTTTCCGCCATTGCTAATGCCTTTGCCTTTTCGCCTTCTATCATCGTCGATGACAACCTTTGCATCTTTTGCCACCATCGACACCCTGGCCTCTTTGCTTTCTACTTTCCTCGGTCGATAATAGCCTTTGCAATTTTCTCCATAATCGTCGGCCTGCACCTTTTCCTCTATCTTTTGTACTTGTCGCCGACCATCTCTTCTGCCTCTTTGTCAGCTACTTCTTGTCCTGCCACACTGCCTACCTAGTCTTTTTCCAGCCACCATCTCTGCCACATCTTCTTCTTCTTCATCCTTTCTACTTGTTGTCAGCCACTTTCCTTGTCTTGTTGCCAGCTGCTGAAGGAAGAAGTTGTCATGAAGATGGTAGTTGTTTGCACGAGCGTGAGGGGTAATTTGGGTATTCAGCATACGCATGTTATACCCCTAATTGAGATGTGCAATTAACTCGAAAATATATAGTCTTGAAATGTAATCGAAACAACAAAAAGTTCATGTGACTACAATAAAAAAAAAAAAAAAAGATGAAAGTACAAAGACAAAAATATGTACTTGGGCAAATAACTATTAAAAAAGAGTATGGGACATAATGATTGTGGTTACTATGTATTGATCAAAATTTTAACATTAGAACCATTCACTATTGGAAGAAATTTTATCTTCCATAATAGATTTAAAATCTGCATCATTTTAATCCCTTTTCTTACAAGCATGAAGCTTAACTAATCTACAAAATGGGTGGATTGGTAGCAAAAGCTCAAAATAAAAAGAAAAATGAACCACTGAAATAGAAATTGACCACATGTTTTTTTGTTCTTAAATTTGTTTAGAAATTAGAAAATATAATAACAATTAAAGATATTTGAAAATATATTAATGATATGAAGTGAGTGAAAATAATCATTACCATAAGATAATATTTAAAATTACATCCCCACAATTATGTTTTTTTAATAAATATATAATTTCAATTATTAATTTAATTTCTTGTAATAATGGTGCTAAAGTTGAATAGTTTGACATACATTTCAAATATTTGTAACTTTTGCAACATTCAATGAATTTGATCCATGTTTTTGATATTTTGACAAGTGATGGATGCCAATAGAATTCCTCGAAACATTCAATAGATAAATAAATAATATTTTAATATAAAAATGCGAGTTTTTCGTGTCTTTTTGTGCAAATCTTAATTGCAAATACTACATAAAGTAAATACATTGAACATACATTGAAAATAATGTATTTTCTTAGATTCCAAATGCATTGTTTACCTAACTAAAGAAAATTTAGTGATCTTAAATGAGAAAAAAAAAATCAATACCATAAAAGTGTATATTAGTAGCACTAAATCCTTCTGCCCCTTGCACTGATCAATTGTATGCCATTATCTAAATTCTCTCTTCACCCATGGCTACTAACAAACTATCCTTCACCGTTGCCCTTCTCTTTGCCCTGATTGTTACTTATCAATTTGAAGAAGTGAAGACTTATCGACTCACAGATCCAGGTCATAGTCCTGGCGTTGGTCACAATATACCTCCCGGACCAACTCCCAATCCAACAAAGAATAGTTTTGGTGACCATTTCCAAGAGGAAAAGACAGCACCAGGATCTAATAGTCCTGGAGAAGGGCACAACATACCTCCTGTACAACCTATACTCGGTGTGGCTATTAGAATTTAAGTTTATACACTCTTTGCTTGAAAATAATTGTTGTGTGATGAACTTATACTTATGTTTCATCCATGACTTCTTTAATGTAAGTCTCAATGAAAATTAAAAATAAAAAAATTTATGTCTATCCTTGTTCTCTACCATTAACTCTCCTGATTTGTTTATTTTTACTCTGACATTTGCCTTTTGATGATTGTTTAAAGTAAAAAAAAGTATACTATTAGTATTACATGCCTTAAATTGTAAATAAATAAAGGCCGTCGGGGAGATTTTTTGATTTTTAGTTTTTAAAAATAAACAATTCAATATAAACTTTTAATTTTATTGTGATATGTCTTGATTCTCGAATCATAGTATATTTGTAAAATATTAGGTTTAAGAATAAACAAACGTGAAAAAGCTCAATGGATAAAAGAGGAAACCACAAAAAGCGAGGACCTTCTTGTTTAGATCTCTTGGAGATTCTTTTGATAACTTTGATTTGGTCATTAAGGAAAGACTTTTTGAGAGACTGACAAGTCTTTTGAAGACCTATAATTGCAGTTTCTGTTAAAGTACGCCAACTAACCTCCCAACTCGTCGTCTTAAATGACAGAACATATATTAGCAATTTTAAGTCCAAAAGATGTAAATGTTGCTTTGCAAAAAACTTTATATCTTTGGATCTTGAGAATGAAAGATAAAAATCATGCCAAAAATATATTTATTTCAAAATGTGCTTTCAATATATATACAAAATCTTTTGTGCCATGAAGCTCAAATTGAAATATAATATTATGCTCTTCAAGAATCTTTTTTTTTTTTTTAAGTAAAATGATTTAGTGTGTATATGTCAAAATATTTTGAAATGGAAAAAACACTCTTTTAAAATAAAAAGAAAAAATTGTCGACATTTATTGAAAAGTGATTGACCTTTTGTGCCTTTGATTATGACCTAATGAAGTACGCAAAAATTATCGACCTCTTTGCAAAAAGAGTTAATTAGGTTTACCCTTATCGACAAGGCATATTTTCACCCTCTGTACTTTTTATACAAGTTCAAAAGAAAAGATTTAAAATTACATCCCTACAATTATGTATTTTTAAAAAATATATAATTTGAGTTATTGATTTAATTTCTGGCAATGTGTTTATAAGGTTTAATAGTTTGACATACATTTCAAATTTTTGTAACGCTTGCAACATTCAATGAATTTGATACATATTTTTGATATTTTGATCACAAGCGATGGATGCATGCATTAAAATTTATCGAAACAAAAGATAAATAAATATTTTCTTAATATAGGAGAAAATTAACGTATACAGATTTTTCATGTGTTTTAGTGTGAATATTTATAGTTGTTTCCTACATATAAAAAAATAAATGCAAATAAATAAATATTCTCTTGATTTTCTTTCTTTTTTCAATTGCAAAATCTTAATTGCGAATATAGCATAAGGTAAGTACATTGAAAATAATGTATTTGCTTATGCATCAAAATGCATTGGTTTACCTAATTAACAAAAAATTAATGATCTTAAATGAGGGAAAAAATCAATATCATAAAAGTATATATATCCTTGATATTTTTCTTTATTAGTATAAACAAAGAATATATGTATGAAAAGAGACATAATAGTAAAATAATTAATATAAATATTGACACTGCTAACATGAAAAAATCTATATAAGTAGCTCTAAATCCTTCTGACCTATGCGCCTTGCACTGATCAATTGTATGCTATAGTTTCAATTCTCCCTTCACTAATGGCCACCAACAAACTGCCTTTCACTTTTGCCCTTCTCTTTACCCTGACCCTTACGTACGGAATAAGGTCCAGCGAGCAACGAGGATTCTCCAACAATGTCAAGAACTCTCATAGTGTTGGAAATCAATTTGAAGAAGTGAAGGTTTATCGACCGACAGAGCCGGGCCATAGTCTTGGTATTGGTCATAATACACCTCCCGCTCCAGCTCCCAATCCTACAAAGAATAGTTTTGGTAACTATTTTCAAGAAGTAAAGACAGCATCAGGACCTAGTAGTCCTGGAGAAGGGCACAACATACCTCCTGTACCACCTGTACTCGGTCTGGCTATTAAAATTTAAGTTTATACTGTACACTCTCTTAATTTGTTTGAAAATAATTGTTAGTGTGATGAACTTGTGTTTTATTCACGTGAATTTCAATGAGAATTAAAAATGAAAAAAGTAGTGTCTGTCAGTTTCTCTTATCATATATATACTCTCTTCATTTGTTTATTTTTATTTTGACATCATTGTCTCTTATGCTTGTTAAAACTAAAAGTACACTATCAACCTTAAATTGTAAATAAATAATGGCCCATCTAAGAGATTTGTCCATCTTTTGTATTTAAAGATAAACAATTCAATATACATTTTCATTTTCATGGGTTTGAAAATAATTGTACTAAACCTCTCACTATGCCTACGTGCTTAATGAATTCACAAGGTGATATGCTCACCAAGATAATATATTTATTTTTAATGAATTCACATGTCTTTTTTGTATCTTGTTTTCCTTCTAGCTAGGTTAGGAATTAAGGTTTTTCATGTGAAAGAAAAGGATTTTTTTTTTTTAAAATGCCATTGGGTAAAAATAAATATTACCATATTCTTTTATTTAGGTCGTTTTGATTATTTTCTTCTTATTGGAATGCCACTTAAAATTTTTCCCTTTTTTAGTTGCGATAACAAAAATATTAACAATGAAGACTACTTTACCCTTTCTCTCTCACTAGAAAAATTCCATCGCTTATCTAAATAGTGAAGGGTGTGATGGGATTTAACTCTAAACTCTATTATAGTTTAGATTAACAATACGAAAACTTCTATCCCTCCTTATTTTGTTTGATATCCTCACGCTTTGCCTCTTTATGTATGGGCAAATTGAAGGGAGGGAGGGGGGCGTTGGACCCAATCACCCTACCTCCCTGCAAGCCCATGTGGCAACATATCAGGGCGGTTAACGATTTTTTTTTTTAAAAATTAAAAATACTAAATATTATTATGCTTTCAAATAACCACTACAAAATAATTATGGCCAAATACATATTTTTGTCACTTTCACATTTTTTTTTCATGTGATCATCTATTTTTTTTTGTTATTTTGATTACACCCATAGATGATACATTTTCAAGTCAATTGCACACCTTAGTTAGAGTGTGCAACACACATATATTGAAATACCCAAATTACCTTTCACATGCGTGCAAACAATCACCATCTCCGTGACAACTTCTTCTTTCAATGGCTAGTGGCGAGGTATGGGAGATGGCCAACGACAAGTACAGAGGATGGAGAAGAAGGTGTGGCAAAGATGGTGGCTGCTAATGAGGCTGGGTGGGTGGTGTGGCAGGACAAGAAGCAGTTGGTCATGAGGCAAGGGAGATGGCCAATGACAAGTATAGAAGATGAAGGAGAAGATGTAAGCCGACGACTGTGGCAGAAGATGCAAAAGTCGTTGTTGGTCGGGGCAGATAGAAGGTGAAAAGGCGAAAACATCAATGGAGATGGAAGATGTAGAGGTCGTTGTCGGCCGTGGCGAAAGGTGAAGAAACCATCATGAACAATGGAGAAAGGTGAAGAGATGAAGGTGTCGGTGGTTCATTTTCCCAACTAAGACCTGTGCACTTTCCGCCATTGCTAATGCCTTCGCCTTTTCGCCTTCTATCATCGTCGACGACAACCTTTGCATCTTTTGCCACCATCGACACCCTGGCCTCTTTGCTTTCTACTTTCCTCGGTCGATAATAGCCTTTGCAATTTTCTCCATAATCGTCGGCCTGCACCTTTTCCTCTATCTTTTGTACTTGTCGCCGACCATCTCTTCTGCCTCTTTGTCAGCTACTTCTTGTCCTGCCACACTGCCTACCTAGTCTTTTTCCAGCCACCATCTCTGCCACATCTTCTTCTTCTTCATCCTTTCTACTTGTTGTCAGCCACTTTCCTTGTCTTGTTGCCAGCTGCTGAAGGAAGAAGTTGTCATGAAGATGGTAGTTGTTTGCACGAGCGTGAGGGGTAATTTGGGTATTCAGCATACGCATGTTATACCCCTAATTGAGATGTGCAATTAACTCGAAAATATATAGTCTTGAAATGTAATCGAAACAACAAAAAGTTCATGTGACTACAATAAAAAAAAAAAAAAAAGATGAAAGTACAAAGACAAAAATATGTACTTGGGCAAATAACTATTAAAAAAGAGTATGGGACATAATGATTGTGGTTACTATGTATTGATCAAAATTTTAACATTAGAACCATTCACTATTGGAAGAAATTTTATCTTCCATAATAGATTTAAAATCTGCATCATTTTAATCCCTTTTCTTACAAGCATGAAGCTTAACTAATCTACAAAATGGGTGGATTGGTAGCAAAAGCTCAAAATAAAAAGAAAAATGAACCACTGAAATAGAAATTGACCACATGTTTTTTTGTTCTTAAATTTGTTTAGAAATTAGAAAATATAATAACAATTAAAGATATTTGAAAATATATTAATGATATGAAGTGAGTGAAAATAATCATTACCATAAGATAATATTTAAAATTACATCCCCACAATTATGTTTTTTTAATAAATATATAATTTCAATTATTAATTTAATTTCTTGTAATAATGGTGCTAAAGTTGAATAGTTTGACATACATTTCAAATATTTGTAACTTTTGCAACATTCAATGAATTTGATCCATGTTTTTGATATTTTGACAAGTGATGGATGCCAATAGAATTCCTCAAAACATTCAATAGATAAATAAATAATATTTTAATATAAAAATGCGAGTTTTTCGTGTCTTTTTGTGCAAATCTTAATTGCAAATACTACATAAAGTAAATACATTGAACATACATTGAAAATAATGTATTTTCTTAGATTCCAAATGCATTGTTTACCTAACTAAAGAAAATTTAGTGATCTTAAATGAGAAAAAAAAAATCAATACCATAAAAGTGTATATTAGTAGCACTAAATCCTTCTGCCCCTTGCACTGATCAATTGTATGCCATTATCTAAATTCTCTCTTCACCCATGGCTACTAACAAACTATCCTTCACCGTTGCCCTTCTCTTTGCCCTGATTGTTACTTATCAATTTGAAGAAGTGAAGACTTATCGACTCACAGATCCAGGTCATGGTCCTGGCGTTGGTCACAATATACCTCCCGGACCAACTCCCAATCCAACAAAGAATAGTTTTGGTGACCATTTCCAAGAGGAAAAGACAGCACCAGGATCTAATAGTCCTGGAGAAGGGCACAACATACCTCCTGTACAACCTATACTCGATGTGGCTATTAGAATTTAAGTTTATACACTCTTTGCTTGAAAATAATTGTTGTGTGATGAACTTATACTTATGTTTCATCCATGACTTCTTTAATGTAAGTCTCAATGAAAATTAAAAATAAAAAAATTTATGTCTATCCTTGTTCTCTACCATTAACTCTCCTGATTTGTTTATTTTTATTGACATGATTGCCTTTTGATGCTTGTTTAAAGTAAAAAAAAGTATACTATTAGTATTACATGCCTTAAATTGTAAATAAATAAAGGTCGTCTGGGAGATTTTTTGATTTTTAGTTTTTAAAAATAAACAATTCAATATAAACTTTTAATTTTATTGTGATATGTCTTGATTCTCGAATCATAGTATATTTGTAAAATATTAGGTTTAAGAATAAACAAACGTGAAAAAGCTCAATGGATAAAAGAGGAAACCACAAAAAGCGAGGACCCTCTTGTTTAGATCTCTTGGAGATTCTCTCGATAACTTTGATTTGGTCATTAAGGAAAGACTTTTTGAGAGACTGACAAGTCTTTTGAAGACCTATAATTGCAATTTCTGTTAAAGTACACCAACTAACCTCCCAACTCGTCGTCTTAAATGACAGAACATATATTAGCAATTTTAAGTCCAAAAGATGTAAATGTTGCTTTGCAAAAAACTTTATATCTTTGGATCTTGAGAATGAAAGATAAAAATCATGCCAAAAATATATTTATTTCAAAATGTGCTTTCAATATATATACAAAATCTTTTGTGCCATGAAGCTCAAATTGAAATATAATATTATGGTCTTCAAGAATCTTTTTTTTTTTAAGTAAAATGATTTAGTGTGTATATGTCAAAATATTTTGAAATGGAAAAAACACTCTTTTAAAATAAAAAGAAAAAATTGTCGACATTTATTGAAAAGTGATTGACCTTTTGTGCCTTTGATTATGACCTAATGAAGCTCGCAAAAATTATCAACCTCTTTGCAAAAAGAGTTAATTAGGTTTACCCTTATTGACAAGGCATATTTTTACCCTCTGTATTTTTTATACAAGTTCAAAAGAAAAGATTTAAAATTACATCCCTACAATTATGTATTTTTAAAAAATATATAATTTGAGTTATTGATTTAATTTCTGGCAATGTGTTTATAAGGTTTAATAGTTTGACATACATTTCAAATTTTTGTAACGCTTGCAACATTCAATGAATTTGATACATATTTTTGATAGTTTGATCACAAGCGATGGATGCATGCATTAAAATTTATCGAAACAAAAGATAAATAAATAATTTCTTAATATAAGAGAAAATTAACGTATGCAGATTTTTCATGTGTTTTAGTGTGAATATTTATAGTTGTTTCCTACATATAAAAAAATAAATGCAAATAAATAAATATTCTCTTGATTTTCTGTCTTTTTTCAATTGCAAAATCTTAATTGCGAATATAGCATAAGGTAAGTACATTGAAAATAATGTATTTGCTTATGCATCAAAATGCATTGGTTTACCTAATTAACAAAAAATTAATGATCTTAAATGAGGGAAAAAATCAATATCATAAAAGTATATATATCCTTGATATTTTTCTTTATTAGTATAAACAAAGAATATATGTATGAAAAGAGACATAATAGTAAAATAATTAATATAAATATTGACACTGCTAACATGAAAAAATCTATATAAGTAGCTCTAAATCCTTCTGCCCTATGCCCAGCACTGATCAATTGTATGCTATAGTTTCAATTCTCCCTTCATTAATGGCCACCAACAAACTGCCTTTCACTTTTGCCCTTCTCTTTGCCCTGACCCTTACGTACGGAATAAGGTCCAGTGAGCAACGAGGATTCTCCAACAATGTCAAGAACTCTCATAGTGTTGGAAATCAATTTGAAGAAGTGAAGGCTTATCGACCGACAGAGCCAGACCATAGTCCTAGTATTGGTCATAATACACCTCCCGCTCCAACTCCCAATCCTACAAAGAATAATTTTGGTAACTATTTCCAAGGAGTAAAGACAACATCAGGACCTAGTAGTCCTGGAGAAGGGCACAACATACCTCCTATACCACCTGTACTCGGTCTGGCTACTAAAATTTAAGTTTATACTGTACACTCTCTTAATTTGCTTGAAAATAATTGTTAGTGTGATGAACTTGTGTTTTATTCACGTGAGTTTCAATGAGAATTAAAAATGGAAAAAATAGTGTCTGTAAGTTTCTCTTATCATATATATACTCTCTTCATTTGTTTATTTTTATTTTGACATCATTGTCTGTTATGCTTGTTAAAACTAAACGTACACTATCAACCTTAAATTGTAAATAAATAATGGCCCATCTAAGAGATTTGTCCATCTTTAGTATTTAAAGATAAACAATTCAATATACATTTTCATTTTCATGGGTTTGAAAATAATTGTACTAAACCTCTCACTATGCCTACGTGCTTAATGAGTTCACAAGGTGATATGCTCACCAAGATAATATATTTATTTTTAATGAATTCACATGTCTTTTTTGTATCTTGTTTTCCTTCTAGCTAGGTTAGGAATTAAGGTTTTTCATGTGAAAGAAAAGGAAAAAAAAAAAATTTAAAATGCCATTGGGTAAAAATAAATATTACTATATTCTTTTATTTATGTCGTTTTGATTATTTTCTTCTTATTGGAATGCCACTTAAACTTTTTCCCTTTTTTAGTTGTGATAACAAAAATATTAACAATGAAGACTACTTTACCCCTTCTCTCTTACTAGAAAAATTCTATCGCTGATCTAAATAGTGAAGGGCGTGATGAGATTTAACTTTAAACTCTATTACAGTTTAAATTAACAATACGGAAAACTTCTATCCCTCCTTATTTTGTTTCATATCCTTCCCTCCCCCGCGCAAGCCCATGTCGCAGGCAAATATCAGAGCTCTATATATAGATACCTAAATATATATATGTCAATCTCTCCCACTCATTCTCTAATTCTCTATCTATCTCTCATCCTCTTGCACTTTCTTTCGCTTATTAGTAATGGCCCAATGTTGGTTGAACCCAATGAATAGTGGTTTGGCCACCACTTTTTTTTTATAATTTATATTTATATATATTTGGAAATATATTTTCTAAAATTTAAAATATTTTTTTAGAAATATATATATATATTTAATTTATATATTTTTGGAAATTAACATATGTTCGACATTTTTTAATTAGAAAACATTTTATATAAATTATATGCATTAGTTTGTAGATACTTTTGGTAATTATAATATAAATTTTTGTAATGTAAATACATGTTCATAGAGAAGGGAGACGAGAGGTTGAATTTTTGTAAGAAATCTCATAGTTTTGGGGATCAATTCAATAAGCCAAATTGAAAAAGAAAAAGAAAAAGAAAACTAATTCAAGGAAAGTTTTCGGCATCAATATATTTCTAGAAAATCAAATCTTACCATATGAATTATGAATTTAAATTAAAAATACATATAATTTTCAAGTTTTAAGTTTGAATATTAAAATAATTCATTGTTGGAAGAAATTTATTCCCTTCAATAAAAGATTTAATATTTACATCACTGCAATTCCTATTTATTTTTATAAGCATGAGGTCTGAGGGATTGTTTTCGGAAATGGATTAGATTGATTGACTTGATTAAAAAAAAAATATTGAGAACTAATCAATAGATTGGGTCGGTTTTGAATGTAAATTTTCGAGCTTAAACAAGCATAGTGAAAATAATTTATTTGGGTAAATATCAAAGTGCATTCTTGTATCTAATTTAATTTTTTTAGTGATTTTAAAGAATTGAAACAAAGATTATACATTCAAAAATAAATATAATATTTGTAATTGCTATTGTCAAAATATAACAATGAATTTATAGTGCAGAAAAGATGATCTTGACAATCCCGATCAATGACGATCGGGTGACTTGACAACAATGATCTGGAGACTTGCTAATGAACAAATGGCTTGCTGGCTTGCTGATGAATGAGTGCTCTTTGATGATCAAGTGTCCCATCGAGACAAATAAACGGTTATGATATTTTACTCTTGTGTTTGGTTTTGATTATAAAAAACAACAATAAATTTTATACCTCAAGTCATAAGTCAAGTATATGGTTTTCAAATAAAAATTAATTTTAAATACTTTGTTAAAATGAAAACCAAATGAACAATAATTTTCTATATATATATATATATATATATATAGAAATGGAGATTTGCAATAACTTATATTTTCATTTAAACAAAATCTCCTAAAATGCTTTTGACCCGTTGGACAAATAGAGCAAAATCTTTCAATGACAAAAATCCAATTGTATTTTGATGATGAAATTATTTTACTAAATTTTATTAACTGGGTGCTCTAAATTTACTTTTATATGATTTATTAAGCACCAAAGTAAAAATTGATTTCATCATACAATCTAATACCAAAAAATCTTATGATAAATTTCTTGATGGCATTTGGAATATTATATTTTTATTTGATTGAAAGTGTTGTATAAAAAATACTTTTAAGAATAATTTTTGAAGCAAAAATTTCAAATTAAATTTTTTGGACAGTTGCTATAGTGACATTGACCGTCACTACAATAACTTTGATTGTCGCTACAGTACCTTGATCGTTGCTACAGTAAGTTTTTGGTAGTAATTTTTTTGAAAATTTTTTCTTAGCAACCTGTCAATAGTATGTTTCAAACTATCAACAGTTTATGTTATTTTTAGTAAAATATCAACAATTCCTTGTAAGATGTCAATAGTTTGAAAGCTTGCTCTCGGTTGTTTGCTATCGACAACTTCTACTTCGTTAAATGTCAACAGTTCTTCAATATTGTCAATAGTTTCCTTCGTAGACAACTTCTAATGGATAGTTTTTCAAATTCCAAAGGCTAGTTTTTGAAATGAGCTCAAGATGTACAATAAATAGAAGGCAAATGGAAGATTCAAGTTATCCAAGAGAGTTCATTACAAGCTTACAAGTGTTTATTTTTCAAGTGCTTCATTGTTTTATTTATTTTTCTCTCTAAAGGCTTTGATTTTCATTTGTATTATTTTCTTGTCCTGCGCAGTAAGACAAAACCTTCACCTGCAATTTACCCCCTCTGTCGAAATTGAAGACACGAGCTGTGGGGGACCGCGCAAGGGCGATAATCCCAAGATAGATATATTTTTCAATACATTCGATTGATTTTCAAAGGATAAGGACTTTAATTCTGCTTCTTCGTTTTGGTATGCAAATTACTAATTCCAAGTAGAGCCTAAGGCAAATCCATTGAAAATCAAGGTATCAAATGTGTTATTATCCCAAATTAGATTATATTAATGATATGAAGTGAGTGAAAATGATCATTACCATAAGAAAAGATTTAAAATTACATCCCTACAATTATGTTTTTTAGTAAATATAATATTTTAGTTATTAATTTAATTTCTTGTAATGTGCTAAAGTTGAATAGTTTGACACATTTTAAATATTTGCGACGTTTGCAACATTCAATGAAATTGATACATTGAATGTTTCAATGAAATTGATACATTAAATTGATACATTGACATTTGCAACAAGCTGTTGACAGTTTCCTTCGTAGATAGCTTCTAACGGTTAGTTTTTTAAATTCAAACGGCTAGTTTTTGAAGTGGGCTTGAGATGTACTATAAATAGAAGGCAAATGGAAGATTCAAGTTATCTAAGAGAGTTCATTACAAGCTTACAAGTGTTTATTCTTCAAGTGCTTCATTGTTTTATTTATTTTTCTCTCTAAAGGTTTTGATTATCATTTATATTATTTTGTTCAAGTCTTGTATCTATTTTGAGAGATCTTAAAACTAACAGTGTTTATTCTTAGGTCCTCTCCTATCTTATATTACTTTGTAAAATTCCTAACTTGTTGTGTTAGAGGACTTGTTTATTAAAGCAAGGAGTTGAAATACGTATCTTTGTTCTAGAAGGCTTGCTTGTCTAAGCAAGAGGTTGTAAATTCCTAGCTTGTTGCTAGAATGTTTATCCGGAGAGATAGGAAGTTTTTAGTGGATTGGTTGAAAAATTCTTAGTGAGGAGCTAAGGTAGTGGATTAAGTTTGGTTTAAGCCGAACCATTACTATATATCATTGTGTCTCTTATTTGATTGTGTTTTTTGTTTTATTTATTGTTCCAAACATTTCAATAATCATCACTTATACTAAAATCTCATTTTTTATCAAAAGGATTTTCAAGTTCAATCAATTTTTTAAAACAACCCAATTCACCCCTTTTCTGGGGTATTAGTGCCATTGCTATACAAACCTAACAGGTTAGAGGCGAAGGATGATGTCTTTGCGCAAACTCTCCGATACTTAAGTTAGTCTTTGAGTGATTGAGTGCAAAAAATAGAGTCAAAATGGTAGCGTGAGCATACCTAAGAGAGGAAGAGATCCTTTTATTTATAGAGGAGGGAAATGGGGACACATGGTTGCCATCCCATGTTTTTAGGATGGAATATTTCTAGCATATTCTCGACATATTCTATAAAATCTAGACATATTCTATAGAATTTTAGAATATTCATGTAGAAAGAGACTCTCAGGTTTGGTTTGCGGAACGCCTTGGGAGGGTCATTAATGAATTTGATACATGCATGTAACACATGGAGAGCCCAAAACGTATTTTGACAAATGATGTATGATTTAAGATAAATATATTTTTCAAATATGGGTGCGTTTGATTGCAAGTATAGAATTTATACATGGGAAGAAAATATTTTCTAGGCGATTGAATTACATAGAATTAAATTTTAGGAAAAATGTTAATTAAAGTTGTTTGATTGGTTTAATTTTTTACTTAGAAATTGTTGTACTTCTCCAGCTTTTGATTTTTGATTGCCATTATTTTTCATGAAAATAATCATATACACATATGTAGACAATCAATAATCAAATACACAAATCAATATTATCAACTACATAAAATAATTAAATATACACATATTCAAAAAATAAATCAAATATACATACACAAAATAATCAAAATAGTTTAGTTGCCCAGCAAATTCAACCACAACCGCTGTCACCACCCAGCCACAGTCATCGTCACTGGCCGTCGCTGCCGCCATCCTCGTTCAACCACTACCATCACCGCTGCGATGGTCATCGCCTACATCTTCCCCAATCACAGCCCACGCCTTCGCCTATGTTCTGCAAGTCGTTGATGGTTGTCGTTGCAAGTCGTCGATGATCGTTGCAATCGTCGAATCTGGCTGATCCTTCTCTTCTCTGTTGATTGGCGGTGGTGGAAGGGCTTTCTATGAAAAATTTGGCCAATCAAACACCTCAAAAGTTGGAATTTAGGTGGAAAATAACCATTTTTCATGAAAAAAGATGGCCAATTAAACAGACCCTACATTCAATTGATTTTCAAAGGACAAGGACTTTAACTTTGCTTCTTCCTTTTGGTTTGCAAATTACTAATTCCAAGTAAAGCTAAGGCAAATCCATTGAAAATCAAGGTATCAAAAGTGTTCTTCTCCCTAATTAGATTATATTAATGATATGAAGTGAGTGAAAATGATCATTGCCATAAGAAAAGATTTAAAATTACATCCCTACAATTATGTTTTTTAATAAATATATTATTTAAGTTATTAATTTAATTTCTTGTAATGTGCTAGGTTTATGTTTATAGGTGTGTGTATATATATATAATTAATTGATTGGAGCAACAATGGATTTATAAGATTGATCGAAATGGCAATGGGTTTATATATATATACACTTATAATCGTTTCACTATAATAGGGAATGGTTGTCAAGAAATGATGAGAATCGAATGACAACATGCTTGATAGATTCTAATGTTGTGGTATAGGAATGATGACGGGCTTAATGAAGGCGAGAATGACGACAGGGACGACAGAGGGAATGGCGAGTGGGAATGGCTAGTTGAACGTTCTGCAGAGTATAGGAAAATAATAGAAAAATAAAAAAGAATAGAAAAATAGAAAAAGAAGAAACCTAGAACCCTCGCTCATTTATTTCACTTCCACCTTGTGTCCCAAATTATTGTTTATTGAGATACTTAATAGTTTTATTTTTTTAAGTACAAAGATTTAACGGGACATTTTAAAAGTTTTGAATGCCATAGTACTTTTTTTGGTAAAATACAAGAGTGCATTTATGCCTTCACCTAATTTATCAAAACAAAAGATAAATAAATATTATCTTAATATAGGAGAAAATTAACGTATATATGCAGATTTTTTGTGTCTTGTGAATATTTACAATTGTTTCGTATATATAAAAAAATAAATGAAAATAAATAAATATTCTCTTGATTTTCTTTCTTTTCTCAATTGCAAAATCGTAATTGCAAATATAGCATAAGGTAAGTACATTGAAGATAATGTATTTGCTTAGGTATCAAAATGCATTCATTTACCTAATTGAAAAAAGATTAGTGATCCTGAATGAGGGAAAGAATCAATATCATAAAAGGATATATCTCCTTGATATCTTTCTTTATTAGGGTAAAACAAATAATATATGTATGAAAAGAGACATAATAGTAAAATAATTAATATAAATATTGATACTGCTGACCTGAAAAAGTCTATATAAGCAGCTCCAAGTCCTTCTGCCCTCTGCACTGATCAATTGTATCCTATAATCTCAATTTTCGTTTCACTAATGGCCACCAACAAACTGCCTTTCACTTTTGCCCTTCTCTTTACCCTGACACTTACTTATGTAGTAAGGTCCAGCGAGCAACGAGAGTTCTCCAACAATGCCAAGAAATCTCGTAGTGTTGGAGCTCAATTTGAAGAAGTGAAGGCTTATCGACCCACAGAGCCAGGCCATAGTCCTGGTATTGGTCACAATATACCTCCCGCACCAACTCCCAATCCTACAATGAATAGTCTTGGTGACCATTTCCAAGAAGTAAAGGCTTATCGACCAACAACACCAGGAGCTAGTCCTGGAATTGGCCACGGTGTACCACCTGTACCACCTGTACTCGAAGTGGCTATTAAAATTTAATTTTATATAATCTCTTTACTTGAAAATAATTGTTTTGTGATGAAATTGTACTTATGTTTCATCCATGAATCTTTTAATGTAAGTCTCAATAAGAATTAAAAAAAAAAAAAAATGTCTACTACCACTATGCTCTACCATTAACTCTCTTGATTTGTTTCCTTTTACGACATGATTGCTTACATGCCTTAAATTGTAACTAAATAAAGGCTTGTCTGATAGGATTGTCGATTTATAGTCTTTAAAAATAAATAATTCAATATGCATTTTTATTTTTATTGTCATCTATCTTGTATCCCATTCTATTTGTAAAAAGATTAAATCCAAGAATAAACAAGTTCAAAGAATCTCAAAAGATAAAAGAGGAAACCACGAAGAGTCATGACCCTCTTGTTTAAATCCAAGAATAAACAAGTTCAAAGAATCTCAAAAGATAAAAGAGGAAACCACGAAGAGTCATGACCCTTTTGTTTAGATCTCCTAGAGACTTTCTTGGTAACTTTGATTTGAACGTTAATGGAAGACTCTTTGGGAGAGTGATAAGTCATTTGGAGATGTTCTAATGCACTTTTGGTTGAAGCATGCCAACCAATATCTGAAGTCTTCATCTTGAATGACTAAATAGATATTGATAATTTCAATTTTGAAAGATGTAGAGACTCTTCCACATATAATTTAACCAGATTATAAATGGAAGATGATTTCTCTTTCCAAGTATGCTAAAAATTTTATAATAACTTTCTATATATTATTCTAGTTTTTAACTGAGTAAAAATAAGTATAGGAAGCTCACGCGGGAGACACCTCTCACTCTCTGACTAGCTTCTTTTTTGTAGGCTCCAGAAGACTTGAAAGATAATTTATCAACTATAAATTTTATTATATGCATTAGTTTATACATATTTTGGTAATTATAATATAAATTTTTATAACGTAAATGCATATTTATAGAGAAGGGGGAGGAGACAAGTTAAGGGAAAAATAGTTTTCAATTCCTTTTCTTTTGTTTTTAACAAAAGTGAAGATTATTACAATTTCTAAAAATATAAATTAAGGTATTATATGTTTTTTCTTTTAATCTCAAGGGAGATTTGTGCAATTATTCTTTTTCAAATTATTTATACTAAAAAGGGCATAATAAACTTTAAGATCAAATATTAAAAGTACAAATCAAAACTTAAAAACTTATTCATATAATAACAAAATGATAGACAATATAGTTTTGGTAACTATTTCCAAGGAGTAAAGACAGCATCAGGACTGAGAAGGACACAACATGCCTCCTACATCACTTGTACTCGATGTGGCTATTAAAATTTCAATTTATACTATGCACTCTCTTTGCTTGAAAATAATTGTTAGTGTAATGAACTTGTGTTTCATTCACGTGAGTCTCAATGAGAATTAAAAATGAAAAAAGTCATGTCTATCACTCTCTTAATTTATTTATTTTTATTTTGACATGATTGTCTTTAATGTTTGTTAAAATTAAAAGTACACTATCAACCTTAAATTGTAAATAAATAATGGCCCGTCTAAGAGATTTGTCCATCTTTAGCATTTAAAGATAAACAATTCAATATACATTTTCATTTTCATGGTATTGTCATGTTTGATAATAATTGTACTAAACCTCTCACTGTGTCTACTTGCTTAATGAATTCACTCACCAAGATAATTTATTTATTTTTAATGAATTCACATGTCTTTTTTGTATCTTGTTTTGCTCTTAGCTACGTTAGGAACAAAGGTTTTTCATGTGAAAGTAAAGGAAAAAATAATAATTTTAGAATGCCATCGAGTAAAAATTAATATTACCATATTCTTTTATTTGTGTCGTTTTGATTATTCTTTTCCTATTGGAATGTCACTTAAGCTGTTTCCCTTCTCTAGTGGCGATAACAACTATATTAACAACAAAGACTACTTTACCCCTTCTCTCTCACTAGAAAAATTGCATCGCTAATCTAAATAGTGAAGGGTGTGATGGGATTTAACTCTAAACTCTATTATAGTTTAGATTAACAATACAAAAGCTTTTATCTCTCTCTAGGTAAATTGAGAGGGTGGGGCGGGGGGGGGGGGGGGGAGTCATGGACTCATGGGATCCAATCACCCCCCCCCCCCCCCCCCCCTCCTCAAGTCCGTGTTGGGCAATATACTGTTACCCAATGTAGTCAACATATAAGGCCTCTATATACATACCTAAATATATGGGTCAATCCCTCTCCCACTCATTCTCTATTTCTCTATCTATCTCTCATCATCTTGCACTTTCTTTCACTTATTAGTAATGGCCCAATGTTGGTTGAACCCAATGAGTAGTGGTTGGCCACCACTTTTTTTTTTTTATATAATTTATATTTATATATATTTGAAAATATATTTTCTAAAATTTAAAATATTTTTTTAGAAATTTATATATATATTTAGTTTATATTTTTTGGAAATTAACATATATTCAACATTTTTTTATTAGAAAGCATTTTATAGAAATTATATGCATTAGTTTATATATACTTTTGGTAATTATAATATAAATTTTTGTAAAGTAAATACATATTCATAGAGAAGGAAGAGGAGGGAAGTTAAATTTTTGTAAGAAATCTTATAGTGTTGGGGATCAATTCAACAAGCCAATTTGAAAAAGAACAAAAAAATAAAAATAAAACTAATTCGAAGAAATTTTTTGGCGTCCATATATTTCTAGAAAATCAAATCTTATATGAATTTTGATTTTAAATTAAAAAATACATATAATTTTTAAGTTTTAAGTTGGAACATTAAAACAATTCATTATTGGAAGAAAATTTTTCCCTTCAATAAAAGATTCAATATTTACATCAATGCAATTCCTATTTATTTTTATAAGCATGAGGTCTGAGGGATTCTTTTTGGAAATGGATTAGATTAAATGACTTGATAAAAAAAATATTGGGAACTAATCAATAGGTTGGGTCGGTTTTGAATATAAATTTTCGAGCTTAAAATAATCACAGTGAAAATAATTTATTTGTGTAAATATCAAAGTGCATTTGTGTGTCTAACTTAATATTTTTAATGATTTTAAACGATTGAAACAAAGATTATACATACGAAAAGAGATATAATATTAATAATTATTATTGTCAAAATATAACAAAGAATTTATAGTGCAAAAAAGGTGATCTTGACAATCTTGAACAATGACGATCAGATGACTTGACAGCAATGATTGAGAGACTTGCTAATGAACAGATGGCTTGCTGATGAACGAGTGCTCTTTGATGATCGATTGCCCCCCTAACAAGACGAACAAGTTGTTAGAGGCGAATGAGGATGTTCTTGTACAAACTGATTAGTGGTTAATTTTGTAAAAATTTTATTATAATTATACCCTTCTTTCGATCTTAAATATGGTTTAAATTAGATATTAATATATATTTTATGGTTATATGTAAATTTAAATTGAAAGATGAATGAAATGAAGTTCTAAAGTAAATAATAATAATATATAAAATTATATATAATACATATATATCATTATATGCATGCATGTAATATATATATAATATAATCTAATATATGTATGTGCCATGTGTAATACATATATATAATATATAATTTATTAATAACATTAAATTATTTTTATTTTTTTTAGGCATGAAGAATTCAAGCCCATGAAGACTTAAAGTCTATGAAGAATTCAAGTCCATGAAGAAATCAAACCCATGAAAAATTAAAGTCTATGAAGAATTCAAGCCCATGAAGAATTAAGGCCCAATTTGAGCAACCCATGGAAAATATTATTTGGAGAAGGCCCAAGGATTATTTTTAATCCTAATGAAGATTAAAAACCAATTTATAGAAATCTATTTTTATTTTTTATGTGAGAGCTTTATTAGGTGTGTTTTTTAGCTAAAATCCATTTAACTATTAGGTGGATATTATAGCTAAAATCCATTTAACTTTATGAGTGCTTTATTAGGTATGTATTTTAGCTAAAATCCATTTAACATTAGGTGTGTATTATAGCTAAAATCCATTTAACTTTAAGTGTGTGAGTGCCCATTAGATATAATTATGTCTAATTGAATAATTGAAATTGTGTGGTTTGTATTGCATCTTGTGGCCTATAAATAGCTCACTTGATTGCATTTGTAAGTGTGATTATTATTCTTGAATAAAAGTTTAGTTGTTTCCTTATAATTCTCTCTTTGAGAATTGTTCTTGTTCTTTCTCATTTTCTTTAGTACTTTCTCTTATAATCTTACTTTTTTCTTTCTTCTTTTAAATTCTTATGTCATTTATTATTACTTTATTATTCACCGCCTAAATGGCCGGTTAATTTGTGCCTTTAAATTTCTGCAATTTTAATTCTTGTCATTTAATTATTCACCGCCTAAATGGCCGGTTAGTTTATGCCTTTAAATTTCTGCAATTTTAATTCTTGTCATTTAATTATCCACCGCCTAAATGGCCGGTTAGTTTATGCCTTTAAATTTCTTGTCATTTAAATTCTGTTATTTAAATTACGTCATTTAAATTTATGTCAATTAACTTTCAAATAAACATGAGTAGTTAAATCTAATCTTGGGTTAAGGCAAGGACAGTGTCCAACGCCAATGATTCCCAAAGAAAGCTGCGCTTTAAATAAGTAACATTAATTTAAATTTCAGTATGAGTGTGTATTAATTATTAAAAAATCACTAGGTTTGGATTGGAGCGTAAGCCTAACTTAGAGCTTTCATGCCATGTATGAGAGTTACTAGAACTGGAAACGCTATCATACCCAAATCCGGATGATTAATTTAGTTGTTTTGTATATTAATTGTAATTGAATTTATGGTAGTTGCTTAAATTAGAATCCCGCATATCATGTATGGGGATTGCTTAACCTAGAACTATCATCATCTCTAATTGCATTTAATAACAAATCCTCATATCTGAAATTAAATTAATGTTGCTAATCTTTTATGCTAAAATTTGGGAATCAACGGGTTGATACTGAAATTGTCTTAACTCAAGCACTATCCAAATTCATATTTTTACGTTTAATGTTTATTTCAATTTTTGCCTTACTTTATTTTCTAGTATCTGTTGTCTAAAAACAAAACCATAAAAAATCTTGTTGTCAATTTGTCCAAATGCGTGTGCGTGTGTGTGACATTCTTTTTCTTTTGCCATAAATAAATCTCTCAGTGGACGACCTGGATTCATCCAGAAAATATAAATATAAATTTGGACTACAACTGCACTCGTACACTGACGAGTATAAACCTCTCACTAAAATAAAAAAATATAAAAGTTTTATTATGATTTGTTTTTATTGTGTTTTAATTGCAGGGTGAGAGTGCAGTCACAAACCTTCCGATGCTTAAATTAGTCTTTGAGTGATTGAGTGCAAAAAATAGAGGTTGAATGGAAACGTGAGCATACTTAAGAGAGGAGGTGATGTAACACCCCGCTTTTCTCTTATCGAGCATGTCACTATGCTGAGTCCAAAATATACATAAATTATTTTTTTCTTTCTTTTTCGGTACATAATTTAAACCTTAAGTATCGAATTCCAAACAAAACCCCGATCAAATAATTCACAATGCGAAAACGATAATCGAAACCTGATATGGTACATACTTGAATTCACCTTATATTGTATCATAAAGAATCCGTACCATATATTACATCATATTATCAAATATAAAATACATGGAGATAAACATTCTAACAAGACTAATTATCAATAAAGCATAAGTTAAAACAAATCCAAATCAGATCGTTGAATCCATCGGCCATCATCACATGCTATCTCATCTCAACCTGCTCCTTACCTAAGCTATAAGTCTAAACTGGAACGTTGAATGTTCTAGCGGCATAACCCATTAGAAGATGAAACTTCTAGTGATGGTCCAAATATATATATATATATACGAATGCATGATGCATAACATGATCAACATGTGCCCTTAATGTAACTTCCCAAGCCCACCAGCCCAACACGGAATCCTTGGCAAATCCTGAACCTCTACAGGATAAGCCTAACATTATTCCATCATTGCCCTAAGGGAATTATGGCTACACTCTAGGGGCGACATCCCATTCCCATGCATAAATATCAATATGACAATAATATCATGTCATGCAATTATCACGACTTTCCATGCAATATGACAAATTGAATATTGCATTCATAACAACATGCATATATAACAAACATATCATGAATATATGTTCTTGTGAGACAACCACTCACATAACCATGTTTAGGATAAAATTACTCAACTTTGCCCAAAGATCAAGACATCTCGAAAAGCGCGCACCATCTCGATATGTTTGCCCGACCTCGATTCTCGTTCTAACTCTCAAAAGTTGCACTAATCACATCATCTCGATAACCTCAATCATAAAAATGATATTTAATTACTAGATATCCTTAATATTTCATTTATTTCATTTTCCCTTCATTTTCTCTCACTTTTCCTTCTAAAAATCCCAATAATTACCATCGAGACTTTTTTCTCAAATCTAATTCCACAAAAATTCATCATAGGTTATGAACTTCAAAGGAAAAATAATGAACTTACCCGAATGTTGCATTTTCACGCAAAAAGAGGCTCTTTGGTGCTAAAACCGAGACATCGAGAATCCGAACTTCAAAACTTTTTGCACGAACCCCTGTAAAACATTTTTCTCCTTTTTTTCCAACATTTTTTTGGATTTTTTGGCCCAACCACGCGCTCGTACGGGCCTAGGGCGAGTGGTGGCGCGTGGAGACTTACGCGTGACTGGCACATGCCGGTTGTCTTCTTCGGCGATGGCCGATTGCTCCACCAACTTCTTCTTCTTTCTCAGTCGATCAGCATGGCACCTCTTGTGCCTCGAAAGGAGCTCGGGAAGGCCGTCAATTGGCCACTAGAACTCTCGTCTAAGGCGTCCGCCACCTTCTCCGGTGAGCCTTCGAAACCCCATCAAACTTCAACGAAAATGCTTTATTTTCTCCAGATATCATCTTTAGGCTATGGGCAATAAAATCCCTATGGTTTGGAATGCCAATTCATTCGATAAGGGGGTCGATTTGAAGCTTCATTTTCTGTAAATTTTCGGCCACATGAACGCCTATTTATAAGCAAATCCGAACCTTCAAATGCCCTTTCTCGACGAACCCAAGGCCTTAAGAGCTTCTACCCCCCTCAGATGGTCCTGGGACGAGCCTTTGCCAACCAAGAAAGCCATTTGCAGGCCGCGACAAATCGACCGAACTTTCGGTCGATTTTTTTGTTTTTCTGACCAACCTCGTGGCCATTGTTGACCCAAGCCTTTACAAAAGATGCTCCTCGACCATCCCATGTGCCATCCCTGTGGCCGAAATTGGCCCTGGCCGACCAGCCATGTGCTGGTCAGATTTCCCCATGCTGCCATTTTTGAGTTCTTTGCACTTTTACCCCACTAATTTTTGTTTTCTCATTTTGGCCCTTTTTCACCAAGCCCCTCAACTTTTGATAATTGCCTATAGGTCCCTCAAGTCCTAAAATGTCCATTTGACCCCTAAAGATTCCAAAAAAACATCATTTTGACCTTATTTTGGCAATTTTCAAAAATTACACTTAGGCCCGAATCTTCGTTTTGACCTTAGACCTTTTCGTTTCTTCCTGAAACCACTGAAAGGTTATTCTTTATGAAAAACCGAAGCCCCCTCAAGCTTTCATTGACTTTTCGGGAGTTGTCTATAACAATTCGGTATTGCAGCCTAATTGACAGCTGTATTTTAATTGTATCGAAAACTGTTCCCAATCTCATTTCTTTTGATGCCATAAATCATGTCTCGAAATACTCATCATGTCCATATCATTTTCCTTTGGCATCTTGGCTCTAGGGCACTCCCTGCAGTTGATTCGACCAATTTTTCGGGTTATTTAGATACCAATCTTCCCCGAAATTTTATTTTTCTAATAAAACGCTTATTTTCAAATAATCCTAATTTCTTAGGTATTACAAGTGATCCTCCTATTTATAGAGGAAGGAAAAGGGGACATGTGGTTGCCATCCCACTTTTTAGGATGGAATATTCCTAGCATATTCTTAACATATTTTCGACATATTATGTGAAATTTTGGCATATTCTATAGAATTTTGAAATATTCCTATAAAAAGAGACTCCCAAGTTTGGTTTGTAGATGCCCAGGAGGGTCTTTAATGAATTTGATACATGCAAGTAACACATGAGAGCCCAAGTCGTATTTTTGGTATTTTGACACATGGAGAGCCCAATGTATTTTTTTTTTCTTCTCCCAAGGCGTAGGTCAAGTGGTTAGGCCATGATAAGCTGAGATTCACACCAATAGGTCATGCGTTTGATTTTTTGTCCTACGTAGTGAGGCAAACCCTCCACCTGCGATTTACCTCATCTGCCGAAATCGATGACACGAGCAGCGGGGGACTGCGCAAGAGCGGTAATCCCAAGATGGATATATTTTTCAATACATTCAATTGATTTTCGAAGGATAAGGACTTTA
Organism: Diospyros lotus; assembly: GCF_014633365.1. NCBI lineage: Eukaryota > Viridiplantae > Streptophyta > Magnoliopsida > Ericales > Ebenaceae > Diospyros > Diospyros lotus. The sequence continues at coordinate 29,024,939 of NC_068352.1, forward strand.
ATTCTGCTTCTTCGTTTTGGTTTGCAAATTACTAATTCCAAGTAGAGCCTAAGGCAAATCCATTGATAATCAAGGTATCAAATGTGTTATTTTCCCAAATTAGATTATATTAATGATATGAAGTGAGTGAAAATGATCATTACCATAAGAAAAGATTTAAAATTACATCCCTACAATTATGTTTTTTTAATAAATATAATATTTTAGTTATTAATTTAATTTCTTGTAATGTGCTAAAGTTGAATAGTTTGACACACATTTTAAATATTTGCGACGTTTGCAACATTCAATGAAATTGATACATACTTTTTATGACAAATGATTGATGCATGCATTAGAATTTATCGGGGTGAATACATAAATGCACTCTTGTACTTTATCAGAAAAGTATTGTGTCATTTTGAAATTTTAAAATGTTCCATTAGATACATGTACTTAAAAAAAATAGAACTATTAAACACCACAATAAAGTAAGTAAAAACACACACTAATGAGTGTGTGAAGCATGGTCATTGTTGTAGTGGGTATATAATTAATCGATCGGAGCAACAATGAATTTATAGGATCGATCGAAACAACAATGGGTTTATATATATACATATATATATATATACACACCTATAATTGATCCACTGTAAGTCTGTAACAGGGGAGGGTTGTCAAGAACAACAACGAGAACCAAACGACGATAGGCTCTATAGATTCTAACGTTCTGGTACAGGAATGACGACAGGCTTGACGAAGGCAGAATGACGATGGGGACGATAGAGGGAACAACGAGTGGGAATGGCTAGTTGAACGGTCTGTAAAGTATAAGAAAATAATAGAAAAATGAAAAAGAAGAAAACTAGAATCCTTGCGCATTCATTTCACTTCCACCCTGTGTCCCAAATTATTGTTTGTTGATATACTTAATAGTTTCATTTTTTTAAGTACAAATATTTAATGGGACATTTTAAAAGTTTGGAGTGCTATAGTACTTTTTTGATAAAGTATAAGGGTGCATTTATATTTTCACCTAATTTATCAAAACAAAAGATAAATATATATTATCTTAATATAGGAGAAAATTAACGTATTCAGATTTTCTGTGTCTTGTGAATATTTACAATTGTTTCGTATATATAAAAAAATGAATGCAAATAAATAAATATTCTCTTGATTTTCTTTCTTTTCTCAATTGCAAAATCTTAATTGCAAATATAGCATAAGGTAAGTACATTGAAGATAATGTATTTGCTTAGGTACCAAAATGCATTCATTTACCTAATTAAAAAAAAAAATAGTGATCCTGAATGAGGGATAAAATCAATATCATAAAAGCATATATCTCCTTGATATCTTTCTTTATTAGGGTAAAACAAAGAATACATGTATGAAAAGAGATATAATAGTAAAATAATTAATATAAATATTGATACTGCTGACATGAAAAAGTCTATATAAGCAGCTCCAAATCCTTCTGCCCTTTGCACTGATCAATTGTATCCTATAATCTCAATTCTCGTTTCACTAATGGCCACCAACAAACTGCCTTTCACTTTTGCCCTTCTCTTTACCCTGACACTTACTTATGCAGTAAGGTCCAGTGAGCAGCGAGAGTTATCCAACAATGCCAAGAAATCTCGTAGTGTTGGAGATCAATTTGAAGAAGTGAAGGCTTATCGACCCACAGAGCCAGGCCATAGTCCTGGTATTGGTCACAATATACCTCCCGCACCAACTCCCAATCCTACAATGAATAGTCTTGGTGACCATTTCCAAGAAGTAAAGGCTTATCGACCAACAACACCAGGAGCTAGTCCTGGAATTGGCCACGGTGTACCACCTGTACCACCTGTACTCAGAGTGGCTATTAAAATTTAATTTTATATAATCTCTTTACTTGAAAATAATTGTTTTGTGATGAAATTGTACTTATGTTTCATCCATGAATCTTGTAATGTAAGTCTCAACGAGAATAAAAAAAATATATATATGTCTACTACCACTATGCTCTACCATTAACTCTCTTGATTTGTTTACTTTTACGACATGATTGCTTACATGCCTTAAATTGTAACTAAATAAATGCTTGTCTGATAGGTTTATCGATTTATAGTCTTTAAAAAAAAATAATTCAATATGCATTTTTATTTTTATTGTCATCTATCTTGAATCACAATCTATTTGTAAAAAGATTAAATCCAAGAATAAACAAGTTCAAAGAATCTCGAAAGATAAAAAAAGAAACCACGAAGAGTCATGACCCTCTTGTTTAGATCTCCTAGGGACTCTCTTGGTAACTCTGATTTGAACGTTAATGGAAGACTCTTCGGGAGAGCGATAAGTCATTCGGAGATGTTCTAACGAACTTTTGGTTGAAGCATGCCAACTAATATCTGAAGTCTTCATCTTGAATGACTAAATAGATATGGATAATTTCAATTTCGAAAGATGTAGAGACTTTTTCACATATTATTTAACCAGATTATAAATGGAAGATGATTTCTCTTTCCAAGTATGCTAAAAATTTTATAATAACTTTCTATATACTCTTCTAGTTTTTAACTGAGTTAATTTAAGTATAGGAAGCTCACGCGGGAGACATCTCTCACTCTTTGACTATCTTCTGTTTTGTAGGCTTCAGAAGACTTGAAAGATAATTTATCAACTAAAAATTTTGTTATATGCATTAGTTTATACATATTTTGGTAATTATAATATAAATTTTTGTAACGTAAATACATATTTATAGAGAAGGGGGAGGAGACAAATTAAGGGAAAAATCGTTTTCAATTCTTTTTCTTTTGTTTTTAACAAAAGTGAAGATTCTTACAATTTCTAAAAATATAAATTAAGGTATTATATGTATTTTCTTTTAATCTCAAGGGAGATTTGTGCAATTATTCTTTTTCAAATTATTTATACTAAAAGGACATAATAAACTTTAAGATCAAATATTAAAAGTACAAATCAGAACTTAAGAACTTATTCATATAATAATAAAATGATAGACAATATACCTCCCTCACCAACTCCCAATCTTTCAAAGAAGGATCATGCTAGATGTACACATATTTTGTATATCTTGAGTTATATAAGGGAGTATTATGACCAAAATGCCTTGCGCCTCACATGCGCCTCATGAAGGACTTTTTGGTCATTGGTACACTTTTATATAGTTCAAGGTATACACAAAAGTGTACCAATAACATTTTTCTTCAAAGAATAGTTTTGGTAACTATTTCCATGGAGTAAAGACAGCATCAGGACCTAACAGTCCTGGAGAAGGGCACAACATGCCTCCTGCATCACCTGTACTCGATGTGGCTATTAAAATTTCAGTTTATACTATGCACTCTCTTTGCTTGAAAATAATTGTTAGTGTGATGAACTTGTATTTCATTCACGTGAGTCTCAATGAGAATTAAAAATGAAAAAAGTCATGTCTGTCACTCTCTTATATGTCATATACTCTCTTAATTTGTTTATTTTTATTTTGACATGATTGTCTTTAATGTTTGTGAAAATTAAAAGTACACTATCAACCTTAAATTGTAAATAAATAATGGCCTGTCTAAGAGATTTGTCCATCTTTAGCATTTAAAGATAAACAATTCAATATACATTTACATTTTCATTTTCATGGTGTTGTCATGTTTGAAAATAATTGTACTAAACCTCTCACTATGTCTACTTGCTTAATGAATTCACTCACCAAGATAATATATTTATTTTTAATGAATTCACATGTCTTTTTTGTATTTTGTTTTGCTCTTAGCTACGTTAGGAACAAAGGTTTTTCATGTGAAAGTAAAGGAAAAAATAATAATTTTAGAATGCCATCGAGTAAAAATTAATATTACCATATTCTTTTATTTGTGTCGTTTTGATTATTCTTTTCCTATTGGAATGTCACTTAAGCTGTTTCCCTTCTTTAGTGGCGATAACAACTATATTAACAACAAAGACTACTTTACCCCTTCTCTCTCACTAGAAAAATTCCATCGCTAATCTAAATAGTGAAGGGTGTGATGGGATTTAACTCTAAACTCTATTATAGTTTAGATTAACAATACAAAAGCTTTTATCTCTCTTTATGAATAGGTAAATTGAGGGGGGGAGGGGTCATGGACTCATGGGATCCAATCACCCCACCCCCTGCAAGTCCGTGTTGGGCAATATACTGTTACCCAATGTAGTCAACATATAAGGCCTCTATATATACATACCTAAATATATATGTCAATCCCTCTCCCACTCATTCTCTATTTCTCTATCTATCTCTCATCTTCTTCCGCTTTCTTTCACTTATTAGTAATGGCCCAATGTTGGTTGAACCCAATGAGTAGTGGTTGGCCACCACTTTGTTTTTATATATAATTTATATTTATATATATTTGGAAATATATTTTCTAAACTTTAAAATATTTTTTTAGAAATTTATATATTATTTAGTTTATATTTTTGGAAATTAATATATTTGACATTTTTTTATTAGAAAGCATTTTATAGAAGTTATATGCATTAGTTTATATATACTTTTGGTAATTATAATATAAATTTTTGTAAAGTAAATACATATTCATAGAGAAGGAAGAGGAGGGAAGTTAAATTTTTGTGTAAGAAATCTTATAGTGTTGGGGATCAATTCAATAAGCCAATTTGAAAAAGAAAAACAAAAGAAAAATAAAACTAATTCGAAGAAATTTTTGGCATCCATATATTTCTAGAAAATCAAATCTCACCATATGAATTTTGATTTTAAATTAAAAAATACATATAATTTTTAAGTTTTAAGTTGGAACATTAAAACAATTCATTATTGGAAGAAAATTTTTCCCTTCAATAAAAGATTCAATATTTACATCAATGCAATTCCTATTTATTTTTATAAGCATGAGGTCTGAGGGATTCTTTTTGGAAATGGATTAGATTAAATGACTTGATAAAAAAAAAATATTGAGAACTAATCAACAGATTGGGTCGGTTTTGAATGTAAATTTTCGAGCTTAAAATAAGCACAGTGAAAATAATTTATTTGGGTAAATATCAAAGTGCATTTGTGTGTCTAATTTAATATTTTTAATGATTTTAAACGATTGAAACAAAGATTATACATACGAAAAGAGATATAATATTAATAATTATTATTGTCAAAATACAATAATGAATTCATAGTGCAAGAAAGGTGATCTTGACAATCTTGAACAATGACGATCAGATGACTTGACAGTAATGATCGAGAGACTTGCTAATGAACAGATGGCTTGCTGATGAACAAGTGCTCTTTGATGATCGATTACCCTCTGATGATCAAGTGCCCTAACGAGACAAACAAGTTGTTAGAGGCGAATGAGGATGTTCCTGTACAAATCTTCTGATGCTTAAATTAGTCTTTGAGTGATTGAGTGCAAAAAATAGAGGTTGAATGGCAATGTGAGCATACCTAAGAGAGTAGGTGATCCTCCTATTTATAGAGGAAGGAAAGGGGGACTTGTGGTTGCCATCTCACGTTTTTAGGATGGAATATTCTTAGTATATTCTTAACATATTTTCGACATATTATGTGAAATCTTGGTATATTGTATAGAATTTTGAAATATTCCTATAAAAAGAGACTCCCAAGTTTGGTTTGCAGATGCCCTGGGAGGGTCTTTAATGAATTTGATACATGCAAGTAACACATGGAGAGCCTAAGTCGTATTTTTGGTATTTTGACACATAGAGAGCCTAATGTATTTTTTTTCTCTACTCCGAAGGTGTTGGTCAAGTAGTTGAGCCATGATAAGCTAAGATTCGCATCAATAGGTCATGCATTTGATTTCTTGTCCTGGGTAGTGAGACAAACCCTTCACCTGCGATTTACCTCATTTGTCGAAATCGAAGACACGAGCAGCAGGGGACCGCGCAAAGGCGGTAATCCCAAGATAGATATATTTTTCAATACATTCAATTGATTTTCGAAAGATAAGGACTTTAATTCTGCTTCTTCGTTTTGGTTTGCAAATTACTATTTCCAAGTAGAGCCTTAAGGCAAATCCATTGAAAATCAAGGTATCAAATGTGTTATTCTCCCAAATTAGATTATATTAATGATATGAAGTGAGTGAAAATGATCATTACCATAAGAAAAGATTTAAAATTACATCCCTACAATTATGTTTTTTTTAATAAATATAATATTTTAGTTATTAATTTAATTTCTTGTAATGTGCTAAAGTTGAATAGTTTGACACACATTTTAAATATTTGCGACATTAGCAACATTCAATGAAATTGATACATATTTTTTATGACAAGTGATTGATGCATGCATTAGAATTTATCGGGGTGAAAACATAAATGCACTCTTGTACTTTATCAGAAAAGTATTGTCATTTTGAATTTTTAAAATGTTCCATTAGATACATGTACTTAAAAAAAAGAACTATTAAACACCTCAATAAAGTAAGTAAAAACACACACTAATGAGTGCATGAAGCATGGTCATTGTTATAGTGGGTATATAATTAATCAATCAGAGCAACAATGGATTTATAGGATTGATAGAAACAACAATGGGTTTATATATATACATATATATACACTTATAATCGATCAATTGTAAGTATGTAACAGGGGATGGTTGTCAAGAACAACAACGAGAGCCGAACGATGATAGGCTTTGATAGATTCTAACGTTCTGGTATAGGAACGACGACAGGCTTGACGAAGGCAGAATGACGATGGAGGGAACAACGAGTGAGAATTGCTGGTTGAACAGTCTGTAAAGTATAAGAAAATAATAAATAATAAAAAAATAAAAAAAGAAGAAACCTAGAATCCTTGCGTTCATTTCACTTTCACCCTGTGTCCCAAATTATTGTTTGTTGAGATACTTAATAGTTTCATTTTTTTAAATACAAATATTTAACGGGACATTTTAAAAGTTTGGAGTGCTATAATACTTTTTTGATAAAGTATAAGAGTGCATTTATATTTTCACCTAATTTATCAAAACAAAAGATAAATATATATTATCTTAATATAGGAGAAAATTAACGTATGCAGATTTTCTGTGTCTTGTGAATATTTACAATTGTTTGGTATATATAAAAAAATAAATGCAAATAAATAAATATTATCTTGATTTTCTTTCTTTTCTCAATTGCAAAATCTTAATTGCAAATATAGCATAAGGTAAGTACATTGAAGATAATGTATTTGCTTAGGTATCAAAATGCATTCATTTACCTAATTGAAAAAAGATTAGTGATCCTGAATGAGGGAAAGAATCAATATCATAAAAGGATATATCTCCTTGATATCTTTCTTTATTAGGGTAAAACAAAGAATACACGTATGAAAAGAGACATAATAGTAAAATAATTAATATAAATATTGATACTGCTGACATGAAAAAGTCTATATAAGCAGCTCCGAATCCTTCTGCACTCTGCACTGATCAATCGTCTCCTATAATCTCAATTCTCGTTTCACTAATGGCCACCAACAAACTGCCTTTCACTTTTGCCCTTCTCTTTACCCTGACACTTACTTATGCAATAAGGTCCAGTGAGCAGCGAGATTTCTCCACCAATGCCAAGAAATCTCAGAGTGTTCGAGATCAATTTGAAGAAGTGAAGGCTTATCGACCCACAGAGCCAGGCCATAGTCCTGGTATTGGTCATAATATACCTCCCGCACCAACTCCTGACCCTACAATGAATAGTCTTGGTGACCATTTCCATGAAGTAAAGGCTTATCGACCAACAACACCAGGAGCTAGTCCTGGAATTGGCCATGGTGTACCACCTATACCACCTGTACTTGGAGTGACTATTAAAATTTAATTTTATATACTCTTTACTTGAAAATAATTGTTTTGTGATGAAATTGTACTTATGTTTTATCCATGAATCTTTTAATGTAAGTCTCAATGAGAATTAAAAATTAAAAAAAAAATTATGTCTACCAATGTGCTCTATCATTAACTTTCTTGATTTTTTTTATATTTACCACATGGTTGCCTTTGATGATTATTTAAACTGAAAACAAGTATTCCGTCAACATTACATTCCTTAAATTGTAAATAAATAAAGGCTCGTCTGATAGGTTTGTCGATTTTTAGTCTTTAAAAATAAACAATTCAATTTGTACTTTTATTTTTATTGTGATGTATCTTGAATCATAATGTATTTGTAAAAAGATTAAATTCAGGACCCTCTTGTTTAGATCTCCTGGAGACCCTATCAGTAACTCTTATTTGAACGTTATTGAAAGACTCTTCAGGAGAGTGAGAAGTCATTCAGAGATGTTCGAATGCAGTTTTGGTTGAAGCATACCAACTAATCTCTGAAATCTTCATCTTGAATGACAAAATAGGTATTGATAATTTCAATTTTAAAAGATGTAGAGACTCTTCCTCATTTTATCTAACTGGATTATAAATAGAAGGTGATTTTTCTTTCCAAGTTTGTCAAAAATTTTACAATAACTCTCTGTATAGTCTTCTAATGTCTAACTGATCTAATTTAAGTATAGGAGGCTCGCGCAAGGGACATCTCACACTCTGACTAGCTTTTGTCTTGCAAGGTCCTGGAGACCTGAAAGGCAATTTCTCAACTACAAATTTTATTGTATGCATTAGTTTATACATATTTTGGAAATTATAATATAAATTTTTATAACGTAAATATATATTTAAAGAGAAGGGGAAGGAGACGGGGGAAAATAATTTTTCTATCCCTTTTTTTTGTTTTTAACAATTATTACAATTTCTAAAATTATAAAGGTATTATATGTATTTTCTCTTAATCTCAAGGGAGATTTTGTAATTATTATTTTTTTAAATTATTTATACTAAATGGGCCATAATAAACTTTAAGATCAAATATCTATATAACAAGGGAGAATGATTTTTGAAAATGTATAAAATGTATTAGAGACACATTTCAATAGCTGAGATGAATTTTATACATTTTCAATGGCTAAGATTACCTTTGTATTCCCGTCCAACAATCTCTCTCTATCTCTCTCCCTGATCCCCAGCTTCCCTCTCTATCTCTCTCTCCCTTTCTTTGTCTACCCTTTCTATCTCTCTCTTCCTCTTTGTTCTTCTTCCTCTATCAGTTTTTGCCTTCATCAGAGTTTACTTCAGCCATTGATACAAAAACAAGTAAGCTCTCCATATTCAGGGTTTTTTTGTTTTCGCTTCTGTCCCGTTGTTCTCATCGCATATATATATACATGTAGGCACATATATGTACACAAGCACATATATATACACAGCCCCTCCCATCGCGACTTGCGGCCGGCAATCGCCATCGCCTCCAAACACACAGGCACATATATATATATATATATATATACACACACACACACTCGTGCGATTGGTTGGCCGTTGGTAGCAGCCAACCCATCGCATTCGATCAACGACAATGGGGGGTTCGAAGAACCCCCGATGGAGATTCGACAAACCCTTGACCGCGGGCCCCCGATCGGTCGTTGTTAGGGGCCCTTGAAGCCCCCGACTAGCAATAATCGGGGATTGTCCAAAAAAAATTTAAGTTTTTTTTTTAAATTTAATTTTTAAAAAAATTAATATATAATTTTTTTAATTTCTAAATATCAATACTTCATTTTATTTGAAATTTTTTAAATAAAAAAACACCAACAATGTAAGTTTTAATTTTTTTTAAAAAGAGGTTTTGCTATTTAAAATTTATTATTTTTAGTGTAAAACTTTATTTAAATAATCGATTAAATCGGTCGTCTTTTTTGTTGAGTAATGACATATGGCCACCATTCATGAAGTTATTACCTCCCTACTAGTCACTGACATTGAGTCATCTTCGGATGCTCAAATCTCCAACAACACAAGATCAAAACACTTTTTTATACAGAAAATGTAGCTAAATTTCACTACAAGAAAAGCATTATTTAGCGATGGAATTAGCGACGTGAGAAAATTCGTGGCTAAATTTGTTAAATATTTTTTTTAATTTAGTGACGGAACCCCGTCTCTAAATTTAGCTACGAAAAATTCAGTCACTAATTTTTTTTATTATTTTTGATAAATTTAGAAATTTAGCTACGGGAACCCATTCGTCGTAAAAAAGAAAAAAAATAAATTTAAAATAAAAAACATTAGCGACAGGAGTCTATTCGTCGCCAAAACAAATTATTAAAAAATGAATTTAAAATTAAAAATTAGTGACAAGAATGCATCTGTCGCAAAAAAACAAAAAATTAAAATACAAAAATTCAGCGACGAGAATTTATCCGTCGCAAAAATAAGAAAAAATAAATATAAAATTAAAAAATAGCGATGGGTGTTTCCGTCGTTAAAAAAACAAAAAAAAAATACAAAATTAAAAAAGCCGTTAAAAAAAGGGTAAAAATAAATTTTGAAAAAAACTTTAGCGATGAGAATTCATCTGTCGTAAAAAAAAAAGAAAAAAAATAAATTTAAAAATAAAAGTTGCTAAAAAAATAAAAACCTTTTGCGACGGGGGTGCACCCGTCACTAAAATACGGGAAATAAATAAATTAAAACTGTTAAAGTTTAGCTACGAGTGCTACCCATCGCTAAAAAGGAAAATGCTTATATTTAAAATTTATTCTTTAGCGACGGGAGAAACCGTTGCTAAAAAAGAAACTATTATATTTAAAATTCATTTTTAGCGACAGGTGTAACTCGTCGCTAAAGAGAAAATCATTAAATTAAAAATTTAATGTAAAATTTAAATTAATATTCATTAATTCACAAAAATTAATAAAATAAAAGTAATATTCATTAATTCACAAAAATTAAAATCAAAATAAGAATAAAATTTTTCGTTGCTAATATAATAATTTATACATTTTCATTTAAATTAGAATGAAATAAAATTAATAAATATTACAATTAAAATTAATATTCATTTCCCTCTACTAAATTAATATTAAAATTAATATTCATTAAATAAATTTTGAAACTTTTAAAGTGTAAATATAATTTTTGAAAGTTTGAAAGAAAATGTTATAAATATAATTTATGTACTTTAATAACCAAAGAGGCCTTCAGATCGGCTAATTCGTGCGCCCTTATAAAGGTTCTTGGTGTTTCGAGGTTAGCAATTCGATTCCAAGATGCAACACTTTGAATTATTGCTGTGATTAATATCCCAGCGCTGCCACGTGGCGCGCTCATGAGAGGAGGGTAGGACCTGGCGCGCGTTTAATTTTAGGGCATGCACTGAATTTAGCGTTGGAATTTGTTGCTAAAAAATATAAAAATTGAAAACTTTAGCAATGGAATAAATTTGTCGCAACAAAAAAGGAAAAATAAAATAAAAAAACATGCAATTTCAAAACTTAATTTTTACACTTTAAAAAATGTGTAAAAATTTGGAAAAAATTTATAAAATGTGAAATTCAAACTTTAATTTCACATTTTAGTAATTAAATTTATATTTTTGACTCAATTTATTTAAATATACTTTTTTAATTGTGATAATTGAAATTAAACGTTATTTTGATTACATCTATTTACTTGTATTTATCTTTTTTTTACACATTAAATTAGTAAAGTGGTTAAATTAAATTAAATTAAAAATACAAAGATAAAAATAAATTTAACTTAAAAATATAAATAAATAAGTGTAATTATAAAATAAAAAATTAAAATGACTGTACAAAAAAAAACATAATAGTACATAAATAAAAATCTAGATGTACCCCCATATATGCATACATTTTTTAAAGATATTCATCTTCATTATTGAGTAATATGTTATCTTTTAGCGAATACCCATATTTTTAAATGAATAATATACAGATAGAATAAAAATAATATCCATGATGTTCAAATGATACGTACAACTTGTTTTAAATTTCATCATTAACTATATGATGTCACGCTATATAATTCAAGAATTTAGTAATGTTGTTGAAATTAACCTTTAACAAAATATTAATAAAAATTTAATGTGAAATTTATAAAATATTTAAATTAAATTGAAAATTTGATTTGAAAATGCAAATTTTCATAGTTAAATATATAATTTATAAAAATTTCAATTGAATTCAAAATTAGTGAGGGAATATTCTGTTTTTAAGTTGTAAATTAATAAAACGTGAAATTATAAATTAAATTCAGAATGAGTATGGTAAAAATATAATTTATTAATTGTAATACCATATATACTAAAAAATATATATATAGTAAAAAATATATATATATTTAATGTAATAATTTATTAATTGTAATATCATATATACTAAAAAATATATATTTAATTAGATAACTATATTTTTGACTATGCTACACTCCAATTAATTATATAATTGAGATGAATAATAGTTTTTGATAATATTTTAAGTATTTTTAGTGAAAAATATAAAAGCAAGACTACAAAATCTTTTTTGCTACTATATAATATCTATATTATTTTACTCATTTGAACAATAATATAAAATTTTATTTTTTAATAAATGAAATGATATTCAACTTTATCTCGAAGAGAGCACTTTTAAATAGATGGTTATTCATTTTGTTTTCCTTTTAAGAGACTTATTATATTCACAATATAGGCTTTCTAGCAATAGATGATACAACCTCCTATAATACTTGTAGGGCCTATAGCACATGCTATTGTTAAGTAATACAAAAAAAAAATGCTTCAATCAAAAGAGATAATTAATATGAGAATTAAATTTTTCAGTTATAATATTTCTCAATTGATTGAAGGCTTAGAAAATAAATAATAACAATGAATGCAACAATAGCATGAGAAAAATTGTGTCAATTTAAAGTATGAGAGATAAAATATAAGAACTCGTAAGTTAGAACACTTAAACACTTATAATGAATGTTCTCTAACCCCATAATTAATTAATGCTGCACCATCCAAGTATTTATAGTTGACGATTGAACTATTGAAGACGGTTGAGCTGCATTAAATGCACTTGGAATAAATAATTACTCTTTAGTGTTTTATTTTTATTATTTTTTCCTTATTTCTTTATCTTTTATACTTATTTTTTTAATTAATGTGAAGTCGTAAAATCAAATATCTATAAAAAAAACTATATTAACTTTATTAGTTAAAAAAATATATTAATTTTAAAAAATTTATTTTCCAACTACGAACAATCATACGACACTAATTCTTCATCTGTGATGGGTGACTGTCTGTCTCAGATGATTGTTGATTTTAGTTTCCTCTCAAAAGACTTATCATTTTTATTTTACAAAATATATGTAATTTAAAATTATAAATTAATTAGTAAAATATTTTATAAAATTATTATTATTTATAACATAAACATTATTAAACATTTAAAAAATAAAAAATACATTTTTTCTCTTCTTCTAGAATTAATAATAAATTTACAAATTCTTAAAAAATATTTTATTTATTTTTCGGTCATTATTTTTTAAATAATTTTAATTGATTTATTTTATTATTTTTTTTTAATTTTTCTTCTCTCTTGAGTGTAAATTTTTTTTCCTGATTAGTTTAATGTTGTAAAATTAAATAACTATAAATTAATTATATTTTAAAGTAGTTAAAAAATATTTATTTATTTTAAAAATAATATATTAATTTAAAATAATTAATTCAATTAATTTTAATTTAAATAAGATATTTTTAGCTTAAAAAATAAAAAATACGTCAACGACGGGCAGGTGCCTGTTGCTGATTCGAAGTTAGCAACGGGCACCTGATCGTCGCTAATTCTGGGGCACCTACCGCCCCATCTGCCCAATGCGCATTGGGCAAAGGGGGGCAGGTGCCCGTCGCTAATTCTGGCGGGCACTAGCCCCTACCCCCGCTCCCCCTCCTCATGACACTTGCCTCCCTTCCCTATAACATCCCGGTAATTTAAGAATAATTAATAATTATTAATTTAATTGGGAACAACTGATAATTACTAATTTAAATTGGGAGCGGTTAAAAATTATTAATTATCGTAATTACGGTGATTATCAAATATTTATGGGTTAAAAAAAATATTAATTTATTCATGTTAAGGAGATGGATAATTAATTGTTGTAAAATTTGGGGTATAAGAGTATTTATAAGTGAAGGGTGTTTGTGTGAATTTTCGGAAATGGTGGGGTTTAAATGTGAATTTTGGAAGTGGCAGGGGATCACCTTAAAAGTAATTTAGTGAGGTTATATGTTGAAGGTGGCTGCCAACCCAGTTGGTCGCGCGCACGAGGGACTAGCCAGGCTACCCGGGTTCGAGTCGGGGCGAGCGCACGCGGGAGAAGGAGAGAAAGGCTAGAATTTTTCCAGCCCAGGGACGCCCAAAACGACGTTGTTTTGGGCATAGCAGTGGGGGCTGAATTGGGCTGCCACGCGGCAGCCGCTGGGCATCCCTCTTTGGCCTTTTTAAGGCAGTAAAATGTGTGTAATCGGCTAGCAATTATAGCAACAGAAGGAAGGAGAAATTGGAGAAGAAGATGCCGCACAGAAGCTAAGAATTGGAGGAAATTCAGTATAAATTGTAGGTAAATTTAGTTTAATTAAAGATTAAATTATCTAGGAGAGTAAGAAGATTATACTGAGAGTATTGTGCAGTTGGAATTTTATTTAAGCTTCGATTTTATTAATTTTTGATTGAATTAAACTAATTTGTAACGTGTATTAATTTAGCGATGCATGAGCGTATAAACACTGAAATCGACGAATTAAAGGCAAGCTCTTCACTTCCTTCGTGATTCTCATTTGATTTATGAATTCTATATCCTTTCTCAACCCAATTTGGTTATAGAAATTAATTGTGTACGTTATAGTTAATTATTATCCAAATTATATTAAATTAAATTAAATAAGAGACTTTCGGGATTTAATTCTGTAAATGCTTAGGGAGTATTGTATCGCCCCCACTTCCTTGGGAATGATGTCGAACCTGGTTGGGGTTAGGTTATTAGTGAGTCAGTGGTGGTTGTGGATATCCTCCGGGGTAAGTTGTAGTAACCGGAAGTCTCGGGATTTGCTTGTGTGAGTTATAGGGTGTGGGAAATACTACTACTGACCGTCGATCGTTGGGTCGTGGTAGTTGATGGCTGGATGTATGGGCGCCAGTTATCAACTGTTACGATAGACTATAGATGGGTCGGGC
Source organism: Diospyros lotus (assembly GCF_014633365.1). Taxonomy (NCBI): domain Eukaryota; kingdom Viridiplantae; phylum Streptophyta; class Magnoliopsida; order Ericales; family Ebenaceae; genus Diospyros; species Diospyros lotus. Next base: position 29,040,020 of record NC_068352.1, read on the forward strand.
AAGCTGGTACCGCCAGACACCTAACCTTGGTGTTGTGCCTATCATGAAGTAGTTATGGTTTCTTTTAGGCGTGAGTGGTAATAACAGGCGGCGTGAGCTGTTAACCGGTGAGGTAACGTGTTGACTATTTGGTGACACTGGAGCGAACCGTCATCGGGTCGAGGTCGGCTATTGACCAATTGTTCTTAGTTATAGATTGTCGATCGGTACTTGACCATTGTCGATCGGCTTTGCCATTATGTGGCATATTGCGTGACATTACAGTGCATGGGATTGGGCTTACATTCCTTAGGGGTCATGCTTTGTATGTATGGGGAAGTGTCCTCATGGGCATAACCCGATTGACCTGTTGAGTGTCAATTTGGGTACGATAGATGAACATGTGCATTTAGAGCATTTTCCCTGTGTGGGTTCTTATATGGGCGTCGCATGGCTTGATGCTTGGCTTATGGGGGCTTTGTCATCACATTAATGCTGCAGAAGCCATTGCATTTATTATCTGTTGCATTGCATGGTTATTGTTCGATATGCGCTGTGATATGGAGTTAACTTGCGATAGCTATGAGTGTGAGCTAGGCTCCAGATAGCTATGATTCGGGAACTCCGATATGTGTTTGTGATGAGAGCTTCGTGCTCGTGTGGATCATGTTGTGGGAGCCTCGGGCTCATGGGCCTTATGCCAGCCAGTTCATGGATGTGGCAGATTTGTATGCCGGGACTTGGGTGCCAGGATGCGCATTTCTTATGTGGGCCCCAAGAATTGTTACGTGCATTGCTATATTTATGTGGATGATTAGATTCTCTATTGCACGGTATGATATATGACATGGTGTGTTCATATGCTGCATTGCACTTTGTGCGGGTGTATTCTGAGAGAGAGTTGTATTTCCAGCTTATTATTGTTATGTAGTGAGGTGTACTCGATTGTGATTTATTTTCGGATTAACTTGGTCTAGTGAGGCATACGTCGGGTATGGCTATTTTTGGTTTTGGTTTGTCTTGCCTATATTAGTGGGATGCATTCCAGTGTGGGAGATCTTTGTCTAACCTTACCTATATTCATTTATTATGCTTGCTGAGCCTTGTGGCTCATTTTTGTTTTTACCATCATTCCAGGTGTAGGAGCTGACGCAGTGGCTAGACTATTTGGCGTGTCAGTCGCAAATAATTGTGTGTACAGGGTAATCCCGACTAAAAGATTCGTAAGGAGTTGTGATCAGGGGCTCGAACAATTTGGCTTGTTTGCTTTATCTGGTTATTGGGTTGTTATGTATGATTAAGCCCCTGAATGACTGGTTTATGTTCATTTAGCTTTCGCTATTGTGGTGTGTTGTATGATTATTAGTGAATTGTAATTAAAAATTGAGAAAAAAATTTCGAATCGTCACATCCCCCCCCCCTTTTTCCTTTAAAGGATCCCCTCCCCCCGTTCCTCTCTATCTCTTCTCTGTAATTTCTTCCTCACTGTTTTACTCCTAATTTGATTTCTTCTCTTGACTATTTTGCTCATGTCTCATTCTCACTCTCATTGAAATCGAGAAAGTGGTTTTATTTTGGTGTGATATACATTCGAAACTCATCAAGAATTGAAGGTATTTTTTATTTTTAGTTGTTAATTATTTGAGATTTAAATTACAATATTGAATGTTTCTTACATAATAGGTATTATTTGATTAATTGTTAAGTAGTAAATAGTTGTTAATGTTAATATTTCTGTTAATGTTAATATTTCTATTATTTGTATTTATTACAATATTGAATAAAGAAATTGATTAACTATTAATGTTAATATTTATTACAATATTGATTAACTGTTATTTATTAATGTTAATATTTGTTAAGTAATGAATATAATCTGTTTATTTATATTTATTTCTGTTATTTATGTTAAGTAGTAAATTACAATATTGAATGTTTATTATTGTTTATTTTATATTTATATTGTTATATATTATATATATTATGATATATTCTGTATAAATTATTATTATGTATTATGTGATTTAAATAAAAAAATTAAATTCAAAATAATATAAAGTTAAAAAATTAGTGAGTGTGTTCGGGGGGGTTGAATAAAAATAGGAGTTTTAACACAGGAAAAATAGTAGTTTCTTCTTTATGTGCGTTTTATACGTTAGATTTTAGATTATAAGGAAGATGAGAAATGAATAAAAATAAGTAGATGATATTTTAAATAGAAAAAAAATTGTAAATCAAAAACTAGAAGTGTTTTTGTAATTATTATTTTTAATATAAAAAATATTTATTCAATATAAAAATATATATAAATTTTATAATGATTTTAAACAAATTTAAAAAAATTAAAATTTTTGAGTAAAATTTCGTCTGGGATTTTTTTTGTTTCTAAGTTAAAAATGATTTTTTTCATTTTTAATTTCTTTGTGGATGAAACTATGTTTTTCTATATTTTTTTATATTAAAAAATATCCTAAAATATTTTTAAAATTATAGAAATGACTCAAAATATTTTTGAGCATCAAAATTGAAACCTTACTCATTATATAAATCAAGTTTGTAACGACTAAGCAAGATTTCTTATAAAATCTTTGATCGAAATTTCTATATTTTAAGTATTTTTTTTTATCTTTATCACAAAGGAGCTAGCTAGTATATCACAAGGGGAAAGAAAAAAATAAAGAAAAATCATGATTTTGACAAGACTTTTCATATATGTTCATTACTTCCATATATATATAGTCATTAAAAGTAATAAATGTTCTAAAAATGTTATTTTCATTTTTATGAACATATATTTATATATATCATCTAAACAATTTTTTTATAAATAATATATGTATATATTGACACAGAGAAAGAATAAGAATAGGAATTTTAAATTTAATAATATATGTATATTAGGTTATTTTGTTTAGTTTTTAAGTCTTTGATTAAGCCTAAAAGTTTAACCAATATTAATTGGGCAAATTAGAATTAAAGAGAAATCAAAACACTAAACATTAGAATTAAAATTAAAACATAAATAAGGTGGATTCTTGAATGTTTTAATTTTAATTTTATGATGTGATTTAATTTGTAACTCAAAAATGATTTAATTTGTGATGTAATCATTTAATTCAATACTCTGGCCAGGCAAGCATTGGAATCAAACATGGAATATTCCATGTTGATTGCCAGCACAAAATTCATAAAATAAGTTATGTTTGGCATTAGGTGTAGAGTTGTATTTATGTTTGGTATGTTGACTGTGAGGGTTATGAAGCATCAAATTAATTTATCTCATACTCAATATTTTCAAATGCTAATGAATTGCGAGGCCAAAAATTAACGGTAAAATTTGAAGAGTTATATAATTTTCTTACATGTCTCATGTTTTGAGATATATAAGATATATAAAGTTTAATTAATGTTAAATTTAAATTATAAATTTAATTTTAATTATAAAAAATTATAATTAAATAATAAAAATGGGCGTTTGGGGGGCTTAGGGGGTGTGGGTGCAAGAGTGTTTTAATAATAAATTATTAATAAAATTTTAATTTTATATTTAGTATTAATTATAAATTTCTCATCTTATTAATATTAATAATATAGTTAAATAATTTTAGTAGGTAAAAATAAAATTATTTTCACAATGGGGGTTTTAAATGTATAATCTTAATAAATTTAGATAATAATATATAATTTTAATTAAATTAATAATAATCACAATTAGGGTTTTAATGTGGTGTGGCGAGGCTTTGGTTTACACTTAGGGGTTTGGTTAATTGTAAATTTGTAATAAAATTTAAATTTGTAAAATAATTTATATTAAATTTTTATTATGTTATTAATATTACTATAAATTTGGTTGTTAAATAATTTTTGTAGGGCCAAATCAATATTTTCTTAATTAATTTAGATATTTTGACTTTAATTTTAATAAAAATAAATATTCACAAAATAAAAATTTGTGTATTAGTTTTGTTGTTAAGAATATAGCCTATTTTTTTAACTTAATTTTTTATTAAATCTCTTATTAGAAATTGAAAGAATTTATTTCTTTAATTTTATTAATTATATTATAAATTAAAAATATTAAATATATGTTTTTTAATTTTTTAATAATAAATGGGTGGGTTTCAAGATTTAAGCAGGGTAAACTCTAGGTTTAATGAAACTAATCTTAACAAAATTATACAATAATACGTAATTGAAATAAATAAAAACTTGTGGTTTAGTTCAGTTTAATTGCAAAAAATAATTAGTTTAATGATAAATAATATGTTTAAATATAACAGTTGAATTTTGATAATATTGTTGTCGAGTTAGTTATTTATTTAATACAATTTAAAAATTATAACTACAAATATAATGTTATTATTTGGTTAAAACTTTTGTTACTTGGTAAAAAATTTAAAGTAGTGTATGTCTGAAAGTGCAATTATAAATTACGTTAGTCTGTAGTATTAAAAGATAGGTTTGTGAATTTTCAAGATAGTTTTTTTCGTCATACATATTATTTAATTTAAAATGAAAATTCGATCGCATCGTAAGTGGATTGATAATAGGTGTAACCCAAGAAGGGACGGGATTACTAGAGAATTTTATGTGGGTGTTGATGAGTTTATTCAATTTGTGTCTATCCAAGAAAGTTTCATAAGATTAGAAGGAAAGTTAAAGTGCCCTTGTATGAAATGCGAATGTCTAAGATTTAAATCAGTCAATGAGGTGAAAAGATATATTTGCAAACATGGATTCATGAAAGGTTATTATTATTGGACACATCATGGTGAAGAAGTGCCCGTTGTGCCTCCTTCGATTGTTGAAAATGAATATTATAGAGAAAATAATTTTAGGGATCAGTTTAATTCCTATGAACAAATGGTAATGGATGGGGTTGGGCCATCGAATGCACCATATATAATGCAAGATACTGGTAGTGGAAGTGGTTATCAGACTTACAATGTAGATGAAGCATTAAATGAAAATGCATAAGCATTTTATGACATGTTGTCTACTGCACAAGCTCCATTGTATTCAAATTGCGAAGTAGAAAGTGAACTTTCTGCTGCAGTTAGGATGTTGAGTATAAAGTCTGATTACAACATTCCTGAAGGTGAGTATAATGAAATCATGCAGTTTATGCATCAAATAATGTCAACTGGTAATCATGTGCCAACTGATTTTTATCATAACAAGAAATTGATTTTGCAGTTTGGTCTCGGTTATCAGAAGATTGATTGTTGTTCAACTGGGTGTATGTTGTATTACAATGATGACGAATCTGAAATGAGTTGTAAGTTTTGCGGTCATCCTCATTTTAAATCTGTAAGAAATGGAAAAAAAAAATTTAAACAAATTTCTTATAAAAAAAATGTGGCATTTGCCTCTTATACCAAGACTGCAAAGAATATATGCTTCTACGGTTACAGCTGCGAGCATGAGATAGCATTATGAAAGTCAGAGGGAGCCTGGTGTATTGTCTCACCTGTCTGACGGGGAAGCATGGAAACATTTTGATCAGAAATATCTTGTAATACCCCATGTTTGTATGAGGTTGCCACGTAATTTAGGCAAGTTTAGAATATCGAAAAATTGGTTTGATAGCAGTTGCACGTACTGAATCGACTGCAGGGAGTGCTTCGGAGTGAAATTGTCTAAGAAAAATTATATGGTCTCAACGAGCGTATCGAGATAAGATTTATGATATTGAAAGAAATCGGATCGGGAACAATTTTCGGTACAGTTAAAATATAGCTGCCATTTAGGCTGTAAAATCGAATCGTTGTAGAAGACTCCTGAAAAAACAACGGAACCCTAGGGGGGCTCCGGTTTTGCGTAATGAGCAACTCTTTGGTGATCTCGAGATGAAACGACAGCTCGGCGAGGACATTGGGGCGGAATCGTCCTTATCGAGTAAATCTTATATTATTAATTTTGGATTTTCAGTATCAGATTGCAATCTAATTCAGTGTTAGAGGATGTAATTGCAATTAAGCAATTGTTCTAATGAATTTAAGATGAAATGTGAGGCTTAAAAGTATAATTTCTCTATTAATTTAGTGCAAAATATATATATAGTTATATATATAAGTCTGGGCGTAACAGTGTGCCGCGTGGGAAGCCATGAGTCTCCATTGCATCCCATTCCTCTGCAAGCTTCATGGGTTAAATGATGGTGAGGTTGATTTTGATTTAAGTGATGTATAATATATATTTATATATATATATGAGCATCCGTGTGCGTGAATGGCAGCTTCCATAAAGCTTCATGTTGCTACAGGTGGATTATTCAAATGATGAAGTAATGGACCCTTTGCAAAATTTTCATAACCGAGCAAGATTCTCGCAATTTGAAAGAGAATGGCAGCGGGTTTTAAGGGGATATGGTAGCTGAATTTGAATGATTTAGCAATTAATGTGATGTAATAGATATATATATAAATATACACATGTTCGTGAGCAATGGCCGCCTATAAATAGAGAAGAAGTGGGAAGCAAGTGGCAGGGAGATCGAGCTTCAGCCGAGAGAGAGAGCTGGAAGGAAGATGGAGGCGCAGCCATGGCAGCCGCGAAGCTGTTGTTGTAGCAACCATGACTGCGGCGATGGCAGTCCGTAGCAAGCATGGGCAGCCTAATGCGGGTGGAGGCGAGCACGGTTGAGGCACGAGCGGCGGTCGGCGAGGCCGCGATGGCCAACAACGGGCGAAGCAGCAGGCGACTGCGGCTAGGCATCGCGGAGGAGCTAGTCGTAGGTGCTGGGCGCGCACGCAGAGCAGAAGGGAGAAGATGAATAGGAAGAAGAGAAGGAAAAAGAAAAAAAAGGAAAAGAAAGAAAAGAAAAAAAAAGAAGAAAAGGAAAAAAAAGAAGGAGCATGGTTGTACGCACATGGCAGGGGCAGGAGGAGGAAGAAAAAGGCGGAGAAGAAGAGGAGAAATAAAAGAAGAAAAAAAAAGAGAAAAAGAAATAGAAAAGAAAATGGAAGAAAAAATAGGAAAAATAGAGGAAATGTGGAAAAAAAATTTGAAAAATAGGAAATGGAGTTTTATGGTTATCCCGGAGATTTTGGGAGAAAAAAATGCTTCGGGCATGCGTTTCGGGAATATGGCACGCATACCGAGAAAGTCAGAGAGGCTAAGTCAAGGTAAGTAAAATTTCCTAAAATATTTCAGAAATTCAAGAATATTATTTTATGAATTTTTGTAGTGAAATATTTGAGAAAATATTTTAGAAATATTTAGTTTGGATTTATTGAGGAAAAATAGGAAGAAATAGAGAGAAAATTAAAAAAAATGCAAGAAATTATGAAAAAATAGGTTTTAATATTTATTTAAATAATTATGGTGATTATGATGCTTTGAGGCTTAAGTTGAAGTGACTTGTGCAAATTTTGAGGTTGGCACGCAAATCAATGTGATGCACGCACTTCGAGACAGGCGCGAATATCAAGGTAGCTTGATAAACTTGAGAAGGTAAGTGGTACTCCCCAATTAAATTAGATTTGTGGAAAATGCTTGCTTTGTAAGAGGTTTATGTTCCTCGAAAATGTTTTCATCGTATTAACATGCCCTGATATGTATCCACCACGTAGACTGCATACATGACATGACTATGAAATGCATGAATACACGTTGATATCATTGATCACTCGCATTTGAGGTCGTAAGGAGTACGAACTAGCACTGCTACTTTACCAAGGGTGCACCCGTACACCTAGGCTTCGAAAGAGGGGGCCGCAAAAATGGTAGGTAACATGAGAGGTGCAGTTAACACCTACGAGGAAAGACATTACATTCATGCACGAAACATGTTTTATGTACCCTTACTTAGATGATTCATCATATAACTTGGGCTTTGCTCCTGGAATAGTCAAACGTTCCAGATGGAGATGGTAATAGATACGATGATGAATGAGGCATGAAATGGCACTTAACAAAGTGCATGATAAATGAAATGTATGTAACGTAGCCCCTGTATTTAAGTTCTGCTACTTTAGATTCTGAACGTTTTGAGAAATGTTGAAGATGTAAGAATTTATTTATAATTAATGTTAAGATATCAGGTTTCGATCATTGCTTCCGCATTTGATGTGTATAATGATTCTCCTTCGAGATTAATGTATGGGAATTCTGGGACGGATTCGAGGAATGATGTGAGTTAGAATAATGTTTGAAAGAAAAAAAATTTATTGTCCCAGAATTGTCCCAATTTATAACGTGCCTAGGAAAGTGGGGCGTTACATATCTTAACTTCCATGTCGATCCTAGAAATGTGAGGCTTGGTTAATGTGTAGATGGATTCACTCCATATGGTAAATTGGGTCGCCTGTATTCTTGTTGGCCGGTCATTGTGATGCCATATAACTTGCCTCTTGGATTATGTTTGAAAAGAGAGTTTATTTTCTGACTGCTATTACTCTAGGTCCATCAAACCCGAAAAACAAGATAAATGTGTTCTTATAGCCTCTAATTGATGAACTTAAATTGTTGTGGTACAAAGGTGTTCTGACTTATGATATATCAACAAAAAATAATTTTTTCATAAAGGCTGCTCTATTGTGGACCGTTAATGATTTTCTTGCATATGAAATGTTATCTGGTTGGGTGACATCGGGTATGTAACACCCCGCTTTTCCAAGCGTGTCATAAATTAAGACAATTTTGGGACAATAATTTTTTTTTTTTCAAACACTAATTCTAAACCACACCATTCCTCGAATCTGTCCCAGAATTCACATTCATTTATCTCGAAAAATAATCATTATACACATCAAATGCGGAAGTAATGATTGAAACCTGATATCTTAACATTGATTATAAAATCATCATTCCCTAAAACGTTCAGAATTCAAAGTAGCAGAACTTAAATATAGGGGCTATGTTACATACATTTAATTCCTCATGCATTATGCTAAGTGTCATTTCATGCCTCATTTATACTCGTATCTGCTACAATCTCCATCTGGAACATTTGAATATTCCAGGGGCAAGCCCAAGTTATGTAATATCCCAAAATTTGGGAATTAAATAATGATTACTAATTTGGTTGGAACAATTAATAATTGTTAAATATTTTTGGGTTTAAGAGAAATATTAATTATTAATTATGGTGTTTGTGGAGATTAGTGAATATTTGTGGGTTAAAAGGCAATATTAAATTGTTTGGGTATTTGGAGAATTAAGTAAAATGTTTATTTATGTTATTTTGAGGAAATAATTATTTATTGGGGAATATTTAGGAAAAGATTAAAATAAAGTAATTTGGGAGAATTTCTAGAATGTTTGATGTATAAGTGTAATAAAGGAAATGAGAGTTAGGGGTGTATGTGTAGGTTTTGGAAGTTATGGGTTTAAGTGTAGATTTTCGAAAGTGGCAGGAAGTCATTATAAAATTAATTAAGTATGTCTATATTACCAAGGAAGCTGCCAGCCTAGTGGCGTGAGGCGCGGTATCGAGCCAAGGGGCGGGCGCGCGCGCTGGGGAAGGAATTAATATTTTTGGGCAGCAAGGGGGCGCTGAAACGGCGCCGTTTTGGGGCGCCAGTGCAGGCCCCTTGTGCGGCCATGTGGCGCGCACTGGCGCGCCCACGCGACTGCTCCCCCGCCCCACTTATTTTGCATGCTTTTTAAGGCCAAATTGGCCATGTTTTTCTGCTGACTTAGCTACTTTAAATTGCCTCAATTAAAGGTAAAATTCAGATTAAGTTGGGAGGAAATCAGTGAGCGAGCAGGGAGCATCTGGAAGAAGAAAATGGCGCGTTGAGGCTGGAAATGAGGAGAAAAATTGGGAGAAGTTGGAAATTAAGTCAAGTTTAATTGTGATTTAATTACTCTGGTAAGTAAATAATTATGTATTATTAATTTGTATAATTAGAATTTAATTATAAGTTTAATTTTATTAAGTTTGGGTGATTAAGTTTGGTGTGTATGTATATAAACACACTGGCGCTGTGTGCGTGAGAGTGTATAATATTTTGTCTGTGAGCATGAGTGTAAGTATATGTATATATGTGGAGGGTGAGTTTTGGTGACCATTTAATCGTGGAAAGTGAGCAGTAATTGAGTTGGGTTTGATGTGGTGATAAGCAAAGGAATATTATATATGTAGATAAATATGTTATGGTTGAGATGGCAGTGAATTGTGAGTGGTCGTGAATATAGGAGAATGGTTTTAATAATATATATAAGTGGAGTATATGTTTGTTGATAATACATAATTGGAATTTATGATTTCATTAATTATCAAGAAACGCTACTTCGTAGTGGGAGGACAGGAAAGGTAAGAAATAGCCGCATAAAGGCAAGCTCCTAACCCTCTCTTCGCGTTATTTATTTCCCTTGAAAGTCTTTGAGGTTTCTTCTATTCTAAACTCTCCATCACCGTGACTTGGTTCTACGCATAAATAATAATAATCCGCGTAGTAACCATTTTATGACTTTTATTTTATTAATGAGTTTATTGTTAATGGGATAAGCTAAGTAAGGATGTCATGGCGTCTTTTATTTCGACCGTCATGGAGCTTCGTATCGCTCCGCTTCCCTTGGGAATGATGCCGAACCCGTTGGGGTTAGGTTCTTAGAGAAATTGGTTATGGTCAAAATTAGGAAAATGTGTTAAAGAGTCTATTATGTATGTTGAGATGGTTTTCTATGAATGAGGAAGAATGAGAATGATGTCATGATGCTATGTGATTATGTACATGAAAAGTTATGGAGAAATGTTGTGTAATGTTAAGTTTAGAGAATCTAAAGTTAATAGGGTCAGTAAATATGTCTAAGGGTATGGATACAAAGCCACTGATTGTTGACCGTGGGTCGTGGAAGTTGATGGCTGGATGTATGGGCGCCAGTCATCGGTTGTTACGATAAGCGCTAAACGGCCAGAAGAGCTTTTACTCCAGATTCTCGTCTTAGTTTGTGCATTTCATGATGTGTGTGCTACAAGGGGCCGGGTTGCATTCACGTGGGGACATGCTTTGTGTGTGATGGGATGTATGAGCATTTGCATGACCCGGTTGGTCTAAGAGCCAATTTGGGTATCCTAGGTAAGCATATGCATTTAGAGCATGCCGTATGTGTGTATTCCTATGTGAGGCGTAGCAGGGCTTAATGCTTGGTTTATGAGGGCCTTGTCATCACGTTTATGCTACAACGACCATTGCATTTCTTATGTGTTGCATCGCATGTTCTATTGTTACTGTTATTCTGGACGAGAGTACCGTGCCAGGTGTCGAGAGTACCGACTTATGTGAGCTTCGGCTCGGCTTAGATATTAGCTCGGGGTTGGCCCGAGGGAAGACCAAGATCACGGAAGTATATAACTATGTCATGTATGATAGGAAGAACATGTAAGGGTACGATGGGTATCAGGAAAAGCATGTAACGAATGTCAGGAAAAGCCGACCATGTCTGGAAAAGGCTGGTCCAAAAGAATGATGAAATGGTAGCCTATGTTAGTCTATAACAGGTTTGTATGTGGGACCCGGGTGCCAATGTGTGACTTATGTGGGCCCCTGGTTCCTTATGTGCAGTTAATTTTATGTTATGCATGTAGAAGTAAGGTACATGTGGATCATGGCATGGTGTGGTTGCATTGGCATGAATTGCATGGGGTGTCATGGGAAGAGTTCTATTCTAAACGCTCAGCCTTTCTTTTCTAGAGCTTGCTGAGTCTCGCGACTCATGTTGTTTTACATCATGCCAGGTACGTTCATCGGGATTTGGGTCCAGGCCGTCAAGTCATGGTAGCAAGTGCAGAGCTCTCCCAAAACTAGATCATTGGTGTCATCGTGTCTTAATAAGGTTAATGTTTATGTTTTCAGAGTTTGTCGCATGTTATGTAAGCCCAGGTGGGCCCAAGAGATGAATGGTTTTGTAAAGATGTTTATGAGATGTTATGATAAAAAGAGATTATGATTTTAATAGGGGTTGTGTGTGAGTTGTAGATGCGTCATTATTCGATATCATTTAAATAATGACCTTCTCACGGATCATTTATCCGCGGTAGGGGCTCCGGGAGGCGGGTCGTTACAAGTTAGATGATGAACCATATAAGTAAGGGTACAAAAAACATATTTTGTGCATGAATGCAATGTCTTTCATCGTAGGTGTCAACTGCACCCTACCTATCATTCTTACGGTCACCTCTTTCGAAGCCGGGGCGTCTAGGGGCACCCTTGGTAAAGTAGCGGTGCTAGTTCGTACTCCCTACGGCCTCAATGCACGTGATCAATGATATCAACGTGTATTCATGCATTTCATAGTCATGTCATGTATGTAGTCTACGTGATGAGTACATATCAAAGTATGTCAATATGATGAAAACATTTTCGAGAAACATAAATTACTTACAAACCAAGCATTTTTCATAAAACTAACTTTAATTGGGAAGTACCACTTACCTCCTCAAGCTTATTGGGCTACCTCGATTTGCGTGCCAACGTTAAAATTCGACAAGTCAATTCAACTTAAGCTTCAAAGCATCCTAATCACCATAATTATTTAAATAAACATTAAAACCTATTTTTCCATAATTTCTTGCATTTTCCTTAATTTTCTCTCTATTTCTTCTTATTTTTCCTCAATAAATCCAAACTAAATATTTCGTAAATATTTTCTCAAATATTTCACTATGAAAATTCATAAAATAATATTCTTGAATTTCTAGAATTTTCTAGGAAATTTTACTTACCTTGACTTAGCCTCTTCGGCTTCCTCGGTATGCATGTCATATTCCTGAAACGCGTGCCCGGACAATTTTCTTGACCAAAATCTTTGGAATATTACTAAATCTCCAAATCCTATTTTTCAAGATTTTTCTAACATTTTCTTCTTTTTTTTTTTGTTATTTTCTTTCTATTTTTTTCTTTCTTTTCTTTGTCTTTTCTTTTCTTTCTTTTTTTTTTCTCCTTCTCCCTCCTTCTTCTTCTTCTTCCTCCCGCCTGCGCGTTGCCTGCAACTCTCTTTCTTTGTTTTTTTTTCTTCTCATTTTCTTCTTCTTATTCTTCTTCTTCTTCCTTCCTTCATTCCTTCTTCTTCTCTCCCCTACCTCTTACGCAAACAGCCATGCGCGTGAACCAGCCATGCAGCCACCGCCATTTGGCCCTCCGCCCACGCCGTCGCTCGCCAGCACCTCCTCACGCCTCCTTAACCGCCCCCACTGCCAACATAGCGTCGCTAGCAGCTGGTTGCTGCCATGGCCGCCATGGCTTCCGTCGGCCAGTTCCTGGGCCTCTACCGAGCTCTCTCGCCTCCGCCGAGGGTGTTGCTCTGTCTGTTGGCCGTCATTCGCTTACTGTCCAGCTCATTGACGAGCTGTCATGGCCAAGGCTGCTTGCTCGCTGCTTCCTCTCCAACTTTGCTTGCCCAATTTGCTTCTACTTCTTAGTCCTATTTATAGGTAATCGATCGCTCCCTCACCTCATGGCCATATCATCTTGCGTGAGAATTACTCAATTTCTAGCCATGATTTGGCAGAGGAATGGCTTAAAGATGCAGGGAATAAAGTTTGCAGAGGTATGGGATGTCCAGGCCAATACATGCACGCAACACTAATATATATAATTATATATTAGATTAATACATTTAAACTAAGAAAATTATATGTAAATCCCAATTTTCTTTTTAATTTTATTTGAGCAATTTCTTTATTGCAATTATGCCCTTAAACCTCAAATTAATTTGTATTAAAATACCGAAAATCCACAATTAATAACTTAAATTTTACTCGATATAGTCGATTTCGTCTTTACGTCCTCTTGGGACTTTTGTTTCATCTCGAAACCACTAAAGGGTTGCTTACTACACAAAATCGGAGCCCCCTTGTGGTTCTGTTGATTTTTCGAGAGTCTCCTACAATGATTCGGTTTTGCAGCCTAAATGGCAGTTGTATTTTAGTTGTACCGAAAACTGTTCCCGATCCAATTTCTTTTGATACCATAAATCTTATCTTGGAACGCTCATCAAAATCATATCATTTTCCTTGGACAATTTCACCTCGGGGCACTCCCTACAGCCGATTCGGTACTTATAACTGCTATCAAGCTAATTTTTTGGTATTCTAAACTCATCGAAATTACGTGGCATCCTCATACGAACATGGGGCATTACAGGGTAGATTAGTGTATCTATATTTTATGGAGAAAACTAAAGCTTTTAACCTCAAGTATGGTGGAAATACGTCATTTTTTTACTGTCATAGGCAATTATTTCCTATGGATCATGCCTTCTGGAGAAATACAAGTGCATTTAGAAAAAACAGAGTTGATAATTCTTCTCTACCACCACAGTTAACTGGAGATACTATTTTTCAGAGAGTCTGTAATTTTTCATCTATCCTCCAACTATAGGACTGTGCGATGCCTAAGTATGGTGTTGAGCACAATTGGACAAAATGAAGCATTTTCTGGGAATTGCCATACTGGAAAGATAATCTGATCTGACATAACTTAGATGTCATGCATATTGAGAAAAATATTTTTGACAATCTTTTTAATACAATTATGGATTTGAAGGGTAAAACTAAAGATAATACCAAGACTAGAATGGACCTTAAAGAATATTGTAGGCGGAAAGAACTTGAACTAATAGACTGTAGCGGGGGTAAATATTGGAAACCTAAGCCCCAATACATGTTCACTAGGGAACAAAAGTTAAGTGTTTTTACGTGGATAAAAAAACTTAAACTCCCTAATGGATATGCTTCCAGATTAGGTAAGTGCGTTGATATGAGAAACACAAAGTTATTTGGGTTGAAAAGTCATGATTGTCATGTTCTCATAGAGCGATTACTTCTAATGGCATTTACAGCATTACTAGATCGAATTTGGAATCGGTCACTGAGTTATGTCGGTTTTTCAAAGACATTTGTTCAACAGTATTGAGGATTGAACACCTAGATGTCATGGAACAAAATATACCCATCATTTTATGCAAATTAGAGCGTGTATTTCCTCCCAAATGGTTTAACCAATGGAGCATCTCCTAGTGCACTTAGTTTACGAAGTAAAGGTCGGGGGACCAGTACAATATAGATGGATGTATCCGTTTGAAAGGTACATCTAAAATAATTTGAATCGTTTATTTTTAAAGATAATAAAATTATCTTATATTGAGGAGATTTTCGAATGATTTAGGTTCCTCAACACTTTAAAGAAGAAGGTTCGCAATAAAGCTGGTGTAGAAGGATCTATATGCGAGACATATTTAATTGAGGAAACGTTCACATTTGGTTCATATTATTTTGTACCAAATGTTCCATCAAGAAGAAAGAGAGTCCCTCGAAATGACGATGGGGGAGATTCTTCATATCCACAAATTTTTGTGTTCAATTATCCAGGCCATGCTGCGAGAGCAATGAAAATTAGGTGGATCAATAGGAAAGAGTTTGAAGCCGCCAAATTATATGTCTTGTTGAATATTCCGGAGGTTGAATCTTATATCAAGTAAGAATTAAAATTTAAATGAATATATTTATATGTTCATAGTTGGTTCATATTATTTGATTGATACATTATTTAATTTTTTTAGCATGTACACTAATCTATTGCGTCAGCTATCTTCAAATATCACAGACGCAAAAATAGACAAACAAATCGAGAAACATTTTGCTAAGTGGTTTCATCAGCAAGTATGTTATTTCATACTAGATAATTTTTTAATTAAATTTTAAAATTACATTAAGTGATTCAAACATTTTCTCAAGTTAATTCGAATACTCAAGTTGTTACAGATTCATTAATTTAGAACATAGGATGGGGACCGTCTCCAAACGTGCGGTATTAGCCAATGTATTTCATGAACGGATATAAATTCCATACCATCAAATGGAATACTAGTAGATCTACTAAAAATTTTGGTGTTTGTGTGCCTAAGACAGGGGTTGGATCCTCATAGACCTATTATTACAGAAAATTTTTAGATATTATTGAATTGGAATAATATCTAAAATAGTAGTTTTGTTCAAATGTGAATGGTACGATCCAAGTCCTAGGGAAACTAAAATCCACGAAAAGTATGGTATTGTCGAGGTTCGATCGTCAAGAAGGTATAAGAAATATGATCCTTTCATTTTTGCTCAACAGCTGAACAAGTGTACTACGCGTCATACCTTGACACTTGCAGTGATAAATGTGATTGGATGGTTATTATTAAAATAAAGGCACGATCTATAATAACGGCTCCCGAGGCTAACATGGAATAACCTTTCCAGGAGGATGAAATACTAGAACTCCCGTAAATTGATCAAAATGATGACCTTAGAGGTAGTTTACAAGATTTAGATGGAATAGTCGAGGAAATAGATGTTTCAAATATTGTTCAGCAAGAAGAAGATGATGATGCAGAGGAAGAATCTATATCAGAAGACGACGAATAAGAGTTATTGTCTGATGACATAGATAGTGATGAATTTGTAGAAGAAGATTGATATATTTATGAATATATGTGAATTTAAATATATATGTTATGATATAATGTCTTTTGTATTTTTGAATCTCTGTGACCTTGTACGTTTTATCGTGTTTTTATGTTTCATGTAAATCTCAATAACATATGTTAGGACATTCATCTTCCGAACCAAGCAAGGGTAGAGGAAGACGTCGATCTTATAAGGACACACCTTCCCCAGATCTTAGTAGTGCTGGTTCACAGTCTTTTCCTTCTGTCGCCACACATGTTGTTCCGTCTACTCATTTATATCCTTAGCCATCACACCCACGTGCTTTCATTCCCATGCCTCAGTTCCAACAACCATTTCCCTCTATGCCATATCATATGGGTTATACTACAGTCCCACCCACCTGAGACTGCACCACATTCTGTCTTTTATCCTGGGTCTACTTTTCATCCCCTAGGAGGTTTATATCCATACTCATTTATGCCGACACCACATGCACGTCCTTCAACATCTTTTCCTGAGCAGAATGTTGAGCCGACTCCATTTGAGCCAATTAATACCGACCGAGATGATCATCGAGTAGACTTATCCTGCAATCAGAACTGTGATCAGTGAGTATCTTATATATATATATTATTTTTAATTAATTGTTTGTAATTGTTATACACCGAAATGCAATTTCTTACTTGATAAATATTGGTTTTACAGTTTTTTCCCTGAGGTTGGCCCACCAAGTGTACAATCAAAGATTTGGAAGAGACGGTACACTGAAGTTTGGCTTCATTGGGATGACGTGCCTGAATTAACACGATGGATGTGGCCGGACGAATTTAGTGTAAGTCTAATTGCAATTCTTAATTATAGAAAATTTTAATTTAAAATTTTATACATATTTATTCATTTTTAATTTCTTGTAGAAGGAGTTTAAGTGGCAACCCGATGAAAGTGATCATATATGGATCACTTGGAATAAATCTGGTCGGAGAAGTTTTAGAAATAATTTAAACAAAATTAAAGGAGGTGCAGATAAGGCGAATGGATGGATCGATGGTGCGGCGAGCATTGCAGGCCAAGTGGGATGAAGACGAATATAAGAAGTGAGTAGAACAAAACAAAAAAAAATCGTGCCTCGGAGACTGGTGGGTCAGTCCACACAAGCGGATCCATTCCTTTCATAGAGAGTCGAAGAAGGATGGTAATTAGTTTTTCTACTTAAATGTAAATTTTATAAATTTATATAATAGTTTATATTATTTTTTATTTACTTCATATATTTGTCATGCAAGCAAGAGAATTAGACCACGAGCCCAATGAATTTGAGATTTTCAGGAGAACCCACACTCGGAAGGATGATCAAGGACAAGAAGTGTGGGTTGATAATAGATTAAAGGCCTTCGCGGTAATTGTATTTTGTACAATTTAATTAACATTACAATTTAATGATATTTTTTTATTAATTGACAACGTCAATGTTTTAATTTATATATATAGGAGACATTTGAGAGATTAAGTGCAAAGACATCTTCAGCATCAGTCGGTGGTAGCGAGTCGTCCTCTCCACCTATAGTTGACGAACGTCAGATTTTTTTCAGCCTGTCTCTGGTAGGAACAAGAAAGGTCGTGTCTATGGTCTCGATTCTCAAGGTAGGCGGTCCTTCTTGGTTGGATCCAATAGCAGTTCTAGTGGTTCATATGGGTTGTCATCGAAATTAGAACAAATGAGATGGAGGGTCACCCAGATGAACGAGTTACATTCCTCTTGAAGCCAGGTGGTCGAGGTGTAAAATCAACTGCATTCCACCCAGTCTCGGATGGACGAGAAGTTTCATATTTCTCGGACTGAGGTGACTGAGGTGAGAAATAAGAATGTGCAGTTGCGTCAGTGGCACCAACAGATGATGGTATGGCAAAAGCAGATGAATAGACAAATGATGGCATTACAACAACCTGGCCCATCTTGTCAGCAACCTGGACGGCCGATTCAACTAAGACCGAGTAATCAGAAACAAAATGATGATGATTGTAACTAAATATTTATGAATTAATCAGTTTGACTTACAAATTCAGTTTTGTTATTTTATAAATTTATATAAATTTATATTTTTTAAAATTAATATATTTTTAATTTCTATTTAATTAATTAAAATAAATTGTTAATTATCATCAATTTCATTTATATATACATTTTATTTTAAATAAATATAAAATATAAAAAAATTAAATATTAATTTTTTATATTTAAATTTTAATGTATGCAAATTTTTTATAATTTTATTTTTGATTTACGTTTAAAAATTTTATTTTTATTTTATCTTTTAAATTTATTTATTTAGAAAATAATTTTTTTATTTTTTTTTTAATATTTAAAAAAAATTATTTGTAACGACCCATTTGATTGTGAATTTATGTGAATTTGGGTGTGAGGAATTTATTGAAGAAAAATTTTCCAAGTGAGTTTTGGTAATTACTCAGAATTACTTGAGGTCGTTATGGAATATTTGAGAATTTAAGAGAAAATAATAGTTTATGTTATTTTGGGAAAATAGGTAATTAATTATTTTCTTTAAAAGTATTTATGAAAAAAATAAAATAAATTAATTTGAGTCAATTTTTGAAAGTTATTGGGGAATAAATTTGGAAACCCGATGTCACCTTAAAAACAAATGGCGAGGATTATTTCCCAATGAGAGCTGTAGGCGAGATGGTTGGAAGTGCTAAGGAGGAAGGAAAGGTCGCAGGATCGAACCCGTGATGGGCTGCCAGGCCGCTTAAGCGTGCGCGCGCACGACCGCATATGCGCAGCCAGATGCCCGCGCGCTGCCACGCGGCTTCCAATGGCTGCCACCTGTCTAGCAGCCATGCCCTTTGTTGTTTTTCCTCAGAAATTGCCTCCCTTGCTGCCTTGATTCCATTACAACGTCCCTTACCCTTGGCCTATAAATAGGCCACTAAATGCTTGAGGAATGGGGGGAGATTTTTGAGAAAATTAGGGAGAATTTTGGAGGAATTAGGGAAAATTCTATCGTTTGAGTTTGGGCTTGACATAAGCAATCCCGGTATGCTGCAAAGATTGAGAGGATATTTAAAACAAGTTCTCTTCCTAGTTTTTTCAAGTTCTTATTCCTATCTTGCAAGTTCAGTTTCTCCCTCTTCTCAAGTTCATGTTTGCAAATTCTTCTCCTATTTTACAAGTTCAATTCCTCTTTGCTCAAGTTATGTTTAAATTACAAGTTCTATTCTTTATCTCTTGATATTGCAAGATCCTACCTCTTAATTTTCTAAATTGCAAGTTATTTTACTATTTGACAAGTTATTTTCCCTTTTACTAGTAAATTATTTCATGGTTCTCATTTATACCCCTTGAGTGTCAAATAGGGTTTTGTATCACCCTATCTTTCTTTGGGAATGATGCTTTATTAAGGACATGCAAGGATTTAATGTTATCTTGCATGAATGTTGTATTATTGTACTTGTTGTTTCGTTATTTGCATGTCAGTTATATATGTAAAATTATTATAAAAATGCATGTTATGATAACACATGAAGCATATGCATAACAATGTGGTTTTTAAGAATGTGTAAAGGCCTCATGATGCGCGCAGCGGACAAGTCCACAGGATGTATCTGCAGAGAAAGTTTTGAGCTCAAAGTTGGACTTCGGTCCCAAGTTTATGTTATGGACTTCAGTCCCAAGTTTACGTTATGCACTTCGGTCCCAAGTTTCGGACTTCAGTCCTATGTTTATTGTTCTAAAAAGTACTGTATATGAGCATGGATGCATGTATGATCATTTTATCATGTGAAAGTACCTTAAATGGCATTCATGTCTCTTTTGCTTCACGATACCCATGACTCTTATGCTCGCTTTCTTTCATGTTATACTTGCTGGGCCTTGTGGCTCATATTTGCTTGCATCATTCCAGGAAAGGGTACGGGTAAAGTAGAGGGCGAGCCAAGTGAATCAGGATCCATGAGTTAACAGTGTGTACAAAACCGTCTCAATCAAAGGTCTTTGGAGGGTTTTTGCGATGTGTGATTTTCAGTTGTGTTTGTTCATGTTTTAGGCCCTGAGGGATATGATGTGTTTAAGGACCCTAATGTGATATGCAGTATTAAGTTTCGTTGGTTTACGTGGGCATGTGGACCCTATTATGTACGCTTATGAGTAAAAATGTACGGGAATGGTTTTCACATTCAATAAAAGAAGGATGTGTGTGATGCTTCTAATTGGTTTGGCAAATATGTCATCTTTCTTGTGGGTCCCTAGCTTCGGCGCCTACATTATTTATATAAATTATTAATAATTTTATTTTTATTTACTTTAAAAAAAATTATTTATTTTACAAAAACAGCGACGGGTTGTACTTGTCGCTAAATTTATATTATTTTTTTTACGTTTTTTATTGTACAAAAATTTGTTCATCAGTAATGGATAATTTTACTCGTCGCTGATCAGAGATGGGAAAGGTCCCATTGCTGATCAACGACGAGTAGGAGACCCGTCGCCGATTCCGTCGCAAAACACAACCGTCGCTATACCGGTCGCTAAAATTTAGCGACGCCAACTTTAGTGACTAGTAGACCCCCGTCACTAAATTCGTCGCTAAAAAATTTAGCAACGGATTTTGATGTTTTGGCGACGGAAATATCCGTCCCTAAAATTTTGATTTTTTGTAGTGTTTCCCCAATCCAAATATTTTTTACATAATGATTTTTTTTTTAAAAAAAGGCAAATGTAGTGCCTCGATGTTGGGACTCGGGAATGATTTTGCATGCCTTGATGTTAATCTGATTGTAAAAATAAGGCACATGTAATGTTGTGGGATTTAATGAATTGGAATGTTGATGTTAAGTGTAAGTTGCTTAGGTGTTATGTGTAAGGAATAAAATGGTAGTGTTTAACCTAAGGCATCCAAATGAGGCTTGAGCCATTCAGTTGTGTTGGATGCTTGGCCACATTTGGATGAGGCGTGATGCATTCGAATGGCTTCGGGAAGCATTCGGATGGAGAGGCCACACATTTGGATGTCACTCTCATACTTTCTCCTCTTTTCTCTCATGCATGTGGATGTGGGCACTATAGCATTTAATATTTAATAATGATATCAAAGTAGGAAACTTAATTTGAAATTTAATATTTTTATCTTTAAGTGTTGAATCTTTGATACTTAAAGAAATATGAAATTAGTTAATTTATCCTATTGAGTTACTTAAAGATGCAGATACTCAAAAAGAATTTATTTATTCGTATTATTACAATAAAATCTTTTATTTATTAAAATAATTTAAAAATCAAAGAGTCCCCGACCACTCACGATCGAGAACCCAAGGTTTTTCAACCTCGAACTAGGGTTCCCCCATTGATGGCTGCGACCATGTGTGTTTGTGTGTGTGTCTATATAGGTGTGTTTGTGTGTGTGTGTGTGTGTGTATATATAGGTGTGTTTATATACACGTATATATTATTGACACATCTTTTGTAAAGTATATATATTTTGTAAAGTTTTAACTCACTCTTTTGGTGTATGACAATATAATGTTTGTTTTTCTTATGTAGTTACAATTTGATGTCAGTAGCACTAACTAGTGTACATTTTAATTTTTATTTCTTTTAGATTGCAGAATACTGATTGTTGTGCATTATTTGATATTTAATTTTTTTTATATTTGATATGTTTGGAATTGTATAATACAAGCTAGTATGTATTGTTTGATATTTAATTTTTAATTTAATTTGTCTAATACTTATTGATGTCTTTTATTATATAGATTTAGTAAATTTTTTTATTATAAAACATTAACAAGTATACAATAACTTTAATTTCTATTTTTTGTTCAGTATTTACAATTTTTTTTTACTTGCTCTTATATTTTAATTTGTTATATTAGTGAATATTATAAATCTTATATATTTGTTTCTTATTTGAGTTTTGTAGAGCGTTTAATACAAGCAAAATTGTTACAAGTTCTTTACAAATTTTAACATAATACGTATAAATTATAACTGCATTTTAATCTTAATATTATTTACATCGTGCCTTTAGGCACGGGCATACAGTAATCTATATAATAAGGGAAAAGGGTTTTTTGAAAATGTATTAGAGACACATTTCAATGGCTGAGATGAATTTTATACATTTTCAATGGTTGATATTACCTTTGTATTCCCGTCCAACAATCCCTCTTTATCTTTTTCCCTTTCTCCTCACATTCCCTCTCTATCTCTCTCTCCATTTCTCTGTTTACCCTCCCTATCTCTCTCTTCCCCTCTGTTCTTCTTCCTCTCTCAACTTTTTCCTTCATTGGAGCTTACTTCAACCATTGATACAAAAACAAGTAAGCTCTCTATATTCAGGGTCCGGTCACCAACTACGATGAGAGCAAGAGGGGTTATGTATATATGTATGTGTATATATATATGAGATGAGAACAATGGGACAGAAGCTAAAACAAAAAAAGACCCTGAATATAGAGAGCTTATTTGTTTTTGTATCAACAGTTGAAGTAAGCTCTGATGAAGGCAAAAGTTGAGAGAGGAAGAAGAATAGAGAGGAAAAGAGAGATAGAAATGGAAGGTGGGGAGAAAGGGAGAGAGATAGAGAGGGACTGTTGGGCGGGAATACAAAGGTAATCTCAGCCATTGAAAATGTATAAAATTCATCTTACCTATTGAAATGTGTCTCTAATACATTTTATACATTTTCAAAAATCCTTCTCCCTTATTATATAGATATATATATATATTAGCAACGTGGGCATCTCTCTCTCTCTCTCTCTCAAAAATTTATACATATATGTATATGCAATATATCTATATAATAAGGCAAGAGGGTTTTTGAAAATGTCTCTCAAATGTATCAAATGTATCAGAGATACAGTTGGTTTCAATGGCTAAGATTAATTTTCAGTGTATATGAATGGCTAAGATGAATGATTTTCCCACCCACTCACTCCCTCAAACACTGTTTCTCTCTCTCTCTCCCTTTGTTACACCCTTTTTCCCACTCCCATCGCTGTCTTTCTCTCTCCATCTCTCTTTCTTTCTCTCACAAACCCACCCACCCACGCCATTAGTTGGTGCAACGACGGTGGGGGGGAGGGAAGGTCGACGGCGGGTGGGGGGCCAGCGGGTGCCACCGCAGTGAGGAGGACGGGAGGGACGACAAAAGGTGGGGGCGAGGGGTGATGGAGGTCCAAGAGGCTATGTGGGGAGGGGGGAGCAATAGCCATAAAGGTTGCAACGGTTAGCAGGACTGCCATAGCGGTCGTTGCATCGAGCGAAGCGGCGAGCGGCGGCTAAGGCGACACACGATGGAGCACAGAGGCAGCCAGTGGTGGCGGTGGTAACTAGCGGCCAGTGGCTGTCGCCAACAGTGGTGGTTCATGCGCGTAGGCGAAGGTATAGGATGTGGCCCGCTGCGACGACGGCTAATAGCGGTAGTGGCGTGGCGACCGAGAACGACTAGTAGAGGCCAAACCAACGGGTGGCTAGTGCTGTGCGTGGGCGATGGCCGTGAGTTACAAGAAGAAGAAGATGAAAGGAGAAGGAGAAAAAAAAAATTCTGAAAAAATAGAAAAAATTGGAGAAAATGCCAAAAAAAATTTAAAAATTTGAGAAAAATTCTTAAAATCAATTTGGGGTTCAAGGAGCATGCCAGAAGCTCGAAAATGGGGGAGCCTTGGAGCCCCCTACCTGTTAGTGGGCCTAGACGTATGGGTATTTTATTTTTGAGCATTGAAAATTTTGCCCTATTAGAATAAATGTGGAAAATATTTTTTTTTATGTGTTAAAATGTATGTATTTAAATTAATGGATTGGATTGCCCATTTGGGCCTAAGCCCATGTATTAGTGGGTTGTGTTTTAATTAAATGAGAAGGATTTTGATTGGACCTAAACCACATGTTTTGTAATGTGTTTAAATTAAATGAAAGTGGACTTGAGCCAGGTGTTTAACGCCAATGAAGTGATGGGTTTAGAGAAATCCCATGAGCGTAAAATGAATTGAGCTTTTGATTAGGTCGGGCCATTAGTAAAGTGGGCATTAGCATTATATATATATATGTGCATTATTTTGTGTGTGCAAAATTTATGAATATAGAAAAAGAGATAAGAAAATGAAATAAAGGAAAAAGTAAAAAATGGGCGTACTTTATGAATAAAGGTGAGGGCAAAGATGGGATTTGCATAATTAGTTTGATAAAGAAAAAAGAAAAGAAATGAAAATATTACAAAATGCCCAAATGGGCCCTCGATATTTTGTGTGGAGGGGCAAAATAGGAAGATGAGGTGGGGGTACATGGAGTTGGCTTGAAGGCCACTCCTCTCCCATTCTTATTCTTCTTCTTCTTCCTTCTCTCTTTCCTTGGTTCTCTCGGCAGATTTTTTCATCGTCTTCATCTTCATCTTCTTTCTTTTTTCTTCCATTAAGTGTGGTAGAATCCAAGCTCAAGATGGGGAGATTTCCTTGGTTCTCTCGGCAGATTTTTTCATCGTCTTCATCTTCATCTTCTTTCTTTTTTCTTCCATTAAGTGTGGTAGAATCCAAGCTCAAGATGGGGAGATTTAAAGCTCTTGGAGTACTTTTCTTCTCTTGATTTTTCATCAAAAAGGCAAGCATCTATTTTCTCTTTTTCTATCCTTTAATGCAAAATTATGTCTTAATGTATAACCAAGTTGATATTTTCAAATCTCCAAATGGTTTTTGTAAAGCTTGAGTTAAGTGGATTGTTTCCAACTTTTCTAAAATTGTGGGTTTCCTTCAAGAGGTCATGGAGTCTTATTTTTGGTCTCCATGGGGCTTTTTTTCCCAATCTTTCATTCATGGAATGGCAACTTGGGGGTTAGGGGATTAGCCATGAGTGGTTTTGAGTGTTTTGTATTCATTTTGTGCATTTTGGGTTGCACCGAGTTGACTTGTTGGTGGGTTAAGTCGACTCGGCTGAAGCTGGTTTCTTTTGGCCCTTTTTCCCCATTTTTAGCCAAGTCGACTTGGTTTCAAGCGAGTTGACTTGGCTCAAGTCGACTCAGATTTCCCTCGAGTCGACTTGGCCGCGACTTGACTATACTGTGTGTGCTTCGCTGTTTCGGCTATAACTTTTGATGTAGAACTCGAAATTGCGATCCGTTTAAAGCGTCATAAACCAGACTTCGAGGGATTCAATTTGATATATAATATCATATATTTTGGTTATGATTTGATCTAGTTAAGGCTTTTCTTAATCCAAATCAAGTAAGATTGTTAAAGTAAATTATTTTTAAATTCTTCCTTTAACAACCCTCAATCTTCTAAAATGATAAGATGTGTTTGAAGATATATATATATGTAAATTCATGGGATTCATGAGTTAAAAATATAATTGACTTGCATGAGAAAGTATAATAATAATAATTGAGAGGTTGTTAAGAAATGTTCTTGGTTGGTATGTCCATGAAGTCTCATGAGTGATGCATAGCTTGCATTATATGGATAATTACCCTTAAATGATGGGGTTGCCATAAATGGATGTGAATGAATTCATATGCATGATCATGATGTGATGTGACCTAGAATCCTAATGGGTGATTTTAGGCCTGTTATTGTGAAGTTGTGAGGATGCTTGAATGTGTATGCATATGTATGTGTGTATATATATATATTGCCTTAGTGCACCTATTATTTTGCGCAGAAGAAAGTAAATGGATATCCCCAAGGCATGCCATGGCAAGAAAGGCAGTTTGTCCGCAAGAAAGAAATGGAGATATCCTACCAAGGAGGCTCGCCCGTATTTATTTTGTATGTGCATCATGTATTTTCTTATACTATAAGGTATATTGATAAAGTGTGTTACACTATGGCATCAAGTGTGTGAATGTTACTCATTGTAATTGTGTTTGGGGTTGTGTCGCATTGCATTGCATAAATATATTGCAAAAGGCGATGTATCTGCAAAAGGCAGTGTATCTACAAAAGGCGGTGTATCCACATTATTTTTGTACCATAAGCTATGTTGATAAAATGGCTTTGTGCTATGGTTAAAGGGGGTGAATGTCATCTCCCATGGTAAAGTGTGTGAATTTTTGGTAAGAAAAGAAAGCATGGCATATATAAATTGAATCATGGTTAATAAAGAAGGCATGGATTGGTGTGTCATTTATGCTTGATGCTCAAGGTAAGTCTAGTCATATCCAGCTTTCATTATTTTTATACACTTTGAAAAATGTGTTTTGATGAAATGTAATTAACTATAATTTCTAGAGAGATGATGTTGTCAAGTGTGGAAGGTATGGACTCAATTAAGGTTTAGTGGTCGGGTAGTGAGTTTTTCCTTGGGTCTTTGTTATTCATGCCTTCGTATATTGATCTTGTCATAATTTCCCTTTAATATATGTTTGTTGAAACTTGTGGTTCACCCTTGCTTCTTTTGTTATTCCAGGGTAAAAGGAAAATAATTATTTTGGGGCGAGTTTGTAACACCCTAGGTGTGAGTATAAATTTAATTAAATAAATTATGAAATAGAGGCATGTGGCATTCCAAAATTGTCCTAAGTTGGCTGATGGAAGTTTATAAATGTGAAATGCCTCTAGAAGGGTAATGTGGTAATTTGGATATTATCCCATTAAAAGAGAATAATTATGGGTGAAAAATACGTAATAAATCCTATGGGAATGATTTAATTTTGATGAATTTATTGAGAAAATTGGATGGTCAAGATTGTGGGTTGGGGGCCAAATAGGTGTCAAATAGTGACACTTGGCAAGTTCCCAATGAAGAAAATAATATATTAAAGAAATAAGAAATGGCTAAAGTAAGTGTATAAGTGACACTTGGCAAGATCTCATTAAAAGAAAAGTAAGATTTAATTAAAAGAAAAATAAAAAGAAAATGAGTCATTCTTGCCTTTATTGAGAGTCACCATTATGTTGCATAAAGAAAATGCAAAGGAAAATAAGAGGTGGCCATGCAATTATGGTTGAAAATGGAAGAATTAAAATAAATGGGAGAAAAATTAAAAGTTTAAGATGGATCCAACAGATGAGACATGGCCTTGGAATGGGAGTTGATCTATGATTAGTGGTTAATTTTGTAAAAATTTTGTTATAATTATACCCTTCTTTCGATCTTAAATATGGTTTAAATTAGATATTAATATATATTTTATGGTTATATGCAAGTTTAAATTGAAAGATGAATGAAATGAAGTTCTAAAGTAAATAATAATAATATATAAAATTATATATAATACATATATATCATTATATGCATGCATGTAATATATATATAATATAATCTAATATATATATGTGCCATGTGTAATACATATATATAATATATAATTTATTAATAACATTAAATTATTTTTATTTTTTTTAGGCATGAAGAATTCAAGCCCATGAAGACTTAAAGTCCATGAAGAATTCAAGTCCATGAAGAAATCAAAGCCATGGAGAAATCAAGTCCATGAAGAAATCAAACCCATGAAAAATTAAAGTCCATGAAGAATTCAAGCCCATGAAGAATTAAGGCCCAATTTGAGCAACCCATGGAAAATATTATTTGGAGAAGGCCCAAGGATTATTTTTAATCCTAATGAAGATTAAAAACCAATTTATAGAAATCTATTTTTATTTTTTATGTGAGAGCTTTATTAGGTGTGTTTTTTAGCTAAAATCCATTTAACTATTAGGTGGATATTATAGCTAAAATCCATTTAACTTTATGAATGCTTTATTAGGTATGTATTTTAGCTAAAATCCATTTAATATTAGGTGTGTATTATAGCTAAAATCCATTTAACTTTAAGTGTGTGAGTGCCCATTAGATATAATTATGTCTAGTTGAATAATTGAAATTGTGTGGTTTATATTGCATCTTGTGGCCTATAAATAGATCACTTGATTGCATTTGTAAGTGTGATTATTATTCTTGAATAAAAGTTTAGTTGTTTCCTTATAATTCTCTCTTTGAGAATTGTTCTTGTTCTTTCTCATTTTCTTTAGTACTTTCTCTTATAATCTTACTTTTTCTTCTTTCTTCTTTTAAATTCTTATGTCATTTATTATTACTTTATTATTCACCGCCTAAATGGCCGGTTAATTTGTGCCTTTAAATTTCTGTAATTTTAATTCTTGTCATTTAATTATTCACCGCCTAAATGGCCGGTTAGTTTATGCCTTTAAATTTCTGTAATTTTAATTCTTGTCATTTAATTATCCACCGCCTAAATGGCCGGTTAGTTTATGCTTTTAAATTTCTTGTCATTTAAATTCTGTTATTTAAATTACGTCATTTAAATTTCTGTCAATTAACTTTCAAATAAAAATGAGTAGCTAAATCTAATCTTGGGTTAAGGCAAGGACAGTGTCCAACGCCAATGATTCCCAAAGAAAGCTGCGCTTTAAATAAGTAACATTAATTTAAATTTCAGTATGAGTGTGTATTAATTATTAAAAAATCACTAGGTTTGGATTGGAGCGTAAGCCTAACTTAGAGCTTTCATGCCATGTATGAGAGTTACTAGAACTGGAAACGCTATCATACCCAAATCCGGATGATTAATTTAGTTGTTTTGTGTATTAATTACAATTGGATTTATGGTGGTTGCTTAAATTAGAATCCTGCATATCATGTATGGGGATTGCTTAACCTAGAACTATCATCATCTCTAATTGCATTTAATAACAAACCCTCATATCTGAAATTAAATTAATGTTGCTAATCTTTTATGCTAAAATTTGGGAATCAACGGGTTGGTACTGAAATTGTCTTAACTCAAGCACTATCCAAATTCATATTTTTACGTTTAATGTTTATTTTAATTTTTGCCTTACTTTATTTTCTAGTATCTGTTGTCTAAAAACAAAACCATAAAAAATCTTGTTGTCAATTTGTCCAAATGCGTGTGCGTGTGTGTGACATTCTTTTTCTTTTGCCATAAATAAATCTCTCAGTGGACGACCTGGATTCATCCAGAAAATATAAATATAAATTTGGACTACAACTGCACTCGTACACTGGCGAGTATAAACCTCTCACTAAAATAAAAAAAATATAAAAGTTTTATTATGATTTGTTTTTATTGTGTTTTAATTGCAGGGTGAGAGTGCAGTCAATCTAAGGGTCACAAATGAGTCTTAAAAATTGGCATGGATTGCCAATATAATTAAAATTAATTTTTAAGGGATTAGAATGGATGGTAGGGATAACTCTTGGGTAAGAATCAAGGGCTAAGATGAAATTCTCTTTAAGCACATGGATTGTGCTTATTTGAAGGGTAGAGATTCAATCTCCATTTTAAATTCATGGCTAGGATTAAATTTTTTTTTACCAATGATTGTGTTTCTTCTTAAAGGTAGAGATTAAATCCTATGAGATCAAAGGGTGAGATTAAAAGTTTATTAAGCACATGGATTGTGCTTGTAATGAAGGGTGAAGATTAATTCTCTCAAAACAATAAAATTCAAGGATTTAGATTAAATCTTGGAATGTAAATAATTAAAAGAAATTGAAAAAGTGAGGTAATATAAAGAGGAAGAAGGTATAGAAGGCCAAATTTCTTGGCCAAGAGAACAATTGGAATAAGAAGAAGAAGAAGAATAGGAGAAAAGAAAGGAAGGTAAGATTCTTGTACTTGGTTTTCTTAGAAAGGAAAAGAAAAAGTTTTCTTAATCCTTCTCATCTCTTAATTTTAGAAATCTTCTAATGTTCGAAGAAATTCTCCTTAGGTTGTTGGAACTAAAGAGATACTTGGAAGCGATCATTTGAAAAACATCAAAGAGTTAAGGTAAGGGATTACCCCATGGGTGGCGGTCTTGCATGTTTAGCAAATGTTTGTTATGAGTATCATGTCTTAGCAAATGTTCGGCAATATGGAGGGCTGGGAGTTGGGAAAATGGGGTTGGTTGAAGCCTCCACCTTGAAAGGTTGAGAAGGCTAGGAGGACTATCCATGTTTGCATTACATCTTGCATTACATGTTTATTTATTTCTCATTTGTTTTGCATTGTACCCTTACTAAGCAATAGCTTATAAGATCATTTTGGACCTTTTTATAGATGATGAAAGCTCAAAGGGAAAGGGCATCTTGGAAGAGGTAAGGGCTATGAAAATGGAAGACTAGATGTGTAGCATTTATATTTTGTAATGGTATTTGAGAGTTTGATGGAGTTTAAACTTGAGTATGTGTTTTAATTTGGTGTATGTAGTGTAAGTACCTTATGGTTGTATGGCCTGATTTTGGGAGTGAATGTGAGGGTTATATTTTAATTTTTGTAAATTAAAATTTTAGAATGCATGGGTTTAAAAAAAAAAAGGGCCAACAGGGTGCTGGGGCGCGCAGCAGGCGCCCGCGCGCGCGGCTGGCCAGCGATGGGCATGGCCCCGAGTAGCAAGCGCGGCTGGGCCGCTATCATCACTGTGTTTCTGTTTTAATTATTTTTTTTTTATTCCTAGAAGTTCTGAAAATAAATCAAGTTTATTTAATAAAATAAATTGGAGATTGAGCCTCTAAAATATTTATTAAATTAATATAAAATTTGAGGCATTTTTGAACAATTTTCCTATATGTTAGAAAATAAACAAAAGAGTATTTCCTTGAATGTGGGAAAAATGGATGAGTAAATTTGATGTTTGAAATTCAAAAACTTATTCCCCAAGAAGATGGAAATTTGGTGTATTTTTGAAATAAATAAAAGGAAAATAAATGGAGATTTGGCTAAGGAAAAATTCATTAAATTTTTCAAGAGAAGTTTAACCCAAGTATTTTCTAAGACTATTGAGAATGAGAAAATGGGTTAATACTTAAACCAAAATTTATTTTCTAATAATTAAGGCCTCAAGTCATAGATAAATTAAGCGAATGTAGTTTGCTTATTTTTGTCGAATTCTGAGAAAGATCATTCTTGTCTCTTTATTAAGAGCTAGAGGAGGGTAACGCTTCACTAAGGTTCCTGGGTTTATTTCTGCAAGGTCTTTTCGATATGTTCCCGAATCCTTGAGTGAAACGAAGAGAAGGCGAAGCCTAGTCCCTACCTAGGACGTTTCTTATTGGAACATAACTTGTCTCTTCATTATTACCTTAGCAAATGAATGGTTAATCGATTATTCACGAGTAACACCAAATGGGACTGGGGCATTACAGAGTTCTAGTTAGATGTGTACAGAGATGTCTCGGCCTCAAAAATCTGTGGGTGTAGATTGGAGGGCATGAATAGAGGGTTCATAATGTATTTAAAATCTTAGTGCCCTTGTATATTTTAAAAGGTATGGGTTCTAAACCGCTTAATGTAAAGAATATTGTATAATATGTTATGGCTCCTATTGATAATGAGCAAATATGGAAATGAAAAGAAATTTTTGTAAATTCTGAGTGAGTTTGTATTTGCATCCATCTTGAATGGAGCTTCTCTTGGATTTCCTATGCTAACGGGTAATCCGGGAGCAAGCCCTGACAGTCGGGGACTCCAAAATTTTTTAAAATTTTTAAATTTTTAAAAAAAAATTAATATGTAATTTTTTAATTTTAAATATCAATACTTAATTTCATTTAAAAAAATTTAAATAAAAAAACACCAAAGTGTAATTCTTTTATACCAAGGTCGAGGACTCTTTTTCAATTATTTTAATTTTTAATTTTTAATTTTTAATTTTTAAAATTTTTAATTTTTAATTTTTAATTTTTAATTTTTAATTTTTAAATATTCTAAATATCATTAGTGTAAGTTTTGAAATTTTTTGAAAGTAAGTTTTAATATTTAATTTTTAAAAAATAAAAAAATACCAACCGTATAAATTTTAATGTATAAGAATTTGACATTTAAAATTTAACATGGATGATTCAATTTTAAGAAAAATAAAAATCTCTTTTTAAATTATTAATAATCAAATGCTGCTTTTAGTGTAAAATTTTATTCAAAGTAGGAAGTTTAATTCAAAATTTAATATTCTTATGTTTAGGTGTTGAATCTTTGATACTTAAAGTAATGTAAAATTGGTTAATCTATCTTATTGAGTTAGTTAAAGATGAAAATATTCGAAAAGAATTTATTTTTTAATTCTATTTTTATTTTATTAATTCTATTTTTTATTTTGACACAATAATTTTTTTTAAATTAAAATAATATAAAAATCAAACATTTACCGACCAAGCATGATTGGAGAACCCAATGTTCAAGAACACAAAAGTTCTCGACCACTCACGGTCGGAAACCCAAGGCTCTTCAATCCCGAACCAAGGTCCCCCCTGGTTGATGGCCGCGCCATGGCGGCCGATATGTATTATTTGATATTTGATTTTTAATTTAATATATTCAGATTATAGAGCACTTACTAATATATTTTATTATACAGATTTAGTAAATTTTTTTTATTATAAAACTTTAACAATTATACAATAATTTTAATTTTTGTTTTTTGTTCAATGTTTATAATTTTTTTTTTTTTTACTTGCTCTTATATCTTGATTTGTAATATTAGTGAACATTATAAATCTTATATATTCGTTTCTTATTTGAGTTTTATAAAGTATTTAATATAAATAAAATTATTATAATAATTTTTGATAGATAGCAATTTTTGAGAAGAAAGATTGCAAGGGGTTGCAATCGTCGCCCGTTTAAGGGACGAAAAGAAACTCATGACTGAAAAAATCAAAGTTCGCAGAGCGTTTAGCACCGCGAGTCCGACTAAGTTGTTCACTATCAAAATACATTATCTTACTTATTTTAACAAATAAATACTATTTTAATGTAGTAGCAAATTAACCATCTTAAATGCAGCATTTGGCTCAGCTATCAAAATGCATTATTCTGACTAATTAAATATTTTAATGATGATATTAAATAAGTGAAAACAGTCAATATGATAAAAGCGTATGTATCCTTGATATTTTATTTTATTGAGGAACAAAGATTACATATATAAAAAGGGACATAATAGTAAAACAATCATTACATAATTTAAACAAATAAACAACCCATCAAAATTGGTCCTCCTTGTTAAATAATTACATTGTGTTGAGTTGTGTTTTCATTAGTAGTGTCACAAATAATGAAAGCCAAATCCCAAGAGTAGTGTCACAAAATGTTTTCCAAATCATATACCTATATAACAATTAAACATATAATTTTCAATATAGAAACACTTATTCTAAATTAAAAATACATATACATATTTTTTAAGTTTCAATATTAGTTCCTTTTCTTGTGATATGAAAACTACTTGGTTAATACAAAAAATGGCTTAGTTAATAAATAAATTATTTCAAATATAAATTGTACTCAATTCTAAACATTTTTTTCTTAAATAAATGATATTAATAATTTGAAATTTAAATCATTTTAAAAATTTGTATAGTAATATGTGCATAATTTTAACTTTTACAACAATATCAAATAATAAATAAATTTAAAATTATCCAAATCAATTCGATAAGCCAATTTGGGGGAAAAACCAATTGGGAGATTGCTTTTGAAAATCAAATCTTCCAATGCAGAAAAATTGTACCTATATAGAAATTCACTATACACATACGAATTATGATTTTATATTATAATACATATTTTTAAGTTTTAACATTAAATTAATTTTCTTGTGATGTTAAAAAATCCAACACCACCAAGCACCAGAGTTAACCACCACCGGGTGACCAAGAGCTAACTCCAAATAACCATAACCAAGCTAAAATTTGAAACATCTAGGCTCGGTAACCAGGGCATAAAGCTATCCAAAGGGAGCTAAATAAGTTAGCTTTTACCTTGATAGAAGGTGGAAAGGTGACTTGGAATTCGGCCCAACTAATTCTAGCAAACCCACACAAACCATCCCATCCACATACACTAGTAAAACTCAAACCAAACGGATGGCAGGCATGACCAGAATGGAAAGAACACAGAAGCATGTCACACTCTACCATCAGAATATGATAATATTCTTAAAGTCTTGCCATTCACCAAGTCCAGAAGTCTGATTTAAGTAGAGCAATAAAGCTCCACGGACCTAAAGCTTCTACCGCTTCTACCAACCAAGACCCATTACAAGTTTGTCACAAACTCCATACAAATGCATAATTTTCCTATTCATTAGATGTCTACATAGCTAACATCCAAAACCAACTTCAAAGTACAGAAATTTTTACAGAAGGAGCCTGGGTATTTTTCAGACAGCAGAGCCACCAGTTTGGTGCAACATTGCATCAATCTCATCGCCATCCTCCATCTCCAGCTGAGCAAACGAGAAAATAAAAAATAAGTTATGAGAAATAGACAAAGCTAAACATCACAAAGGGACCAAGGCCAGAATGACAGCGCAGGCACGGCGATAGCAAAGCCATGGTCAGAAAGGGAATCGGTCAGTGCTTGAGAATTTGGGCATGGGGCGTGGATTTGTATTTTGTGTGATAGCTTAGAGAGAGAGAGAGAGACCTCTTCAGGAGTCTGCTCTGCTCGGAGACGTCGGCCATCAAACAAGAAAGCAATTGAGTTGAACTCCACAGACTGGCGGTCACAGTAGGCATTCATAAGTTTTTTCAGTTGGGTGCTTCTTTTGATCCTAAAGAAGACTTCGCTGCCATCCTATAAAACATTCATGGTCAAATTGTGGTCCAAAGAAACAAAAATAGAGCAAGAGACACGCACACGCACAAAATACCCCATATTTGTTCCATGCTATTGAGACTAACTGGTTTACAGGCTGACAGATCATGGAAAACCATTTGGACCACCAAAGAGATTGCATTCCAAAATATTTCTTCACAGAAACAGGGGGAGAAAAATTGAACAACAGCAGGACACCATGAAAATTCACATACACCACACTGTACTCACTCCTGAGCAAATTTTTACAGAAATTGGATCGATTCAACATGTATTCTCCATTCAATCCTCCACTCTCTCATGTGGAGGGGAAATAATATGTTCTGTATCTTGGTTTCATATCAACCATAAAATGGCAAGCCCAAAACTTTTTTCAGCCTACTATAATCCTTCCATACGTGAAACAACCAAAGCATCAGATTTAAGGTGTGGTAAGGAACTTTTTTTTGAGCCTAATAAAATCCTACCATATGTGAAACAACCAAAGCATCAGAGTTAATGAGGTATGAAAAAAACAAAACAGTTGCCCATGATTTGGAGAACATGACCAATTTCACTGCATGCTGCACTCAGGTTGGGGCCAACTGAACTGGGATATACGCACAGGTTTGGGATTTAGCCAAATCAAATCATAAAAAGGAAGCAAATCTGGCCAATGTCCTCATCTTCTCAGTCACAGCAAGGGGTCAGTACTTTTAAACCCAGTAATTACACCATCTCACCAATAAAAATATCCATGCATTTCCTCCTTGCATTGTCACCTTATATCTTTTCCACTATCATCGCCCAAAAAAAATGCATTCCCCCCCCCCCCCCCCCCCCCCCGGCCCCTGTCAGCTGTTGCAGATTCATGCACCCGCCAAAAAAGCTTTAGCCCCAATGGGTATTCCTAATCTAATCGAACATGGAATTATACTTTGACCAAATTTATTGAAATGAATGTCAAATTAAAATTATGGCTCCCACAGGTAGATCAAAATTTCAATTGCTCCTGGTCCATGTAATGGAATATAGAAGAGTACGATATAATTTTCCATGACCTCTACCCACAACCTATCCCATTGTAAAGTTGGACTTGCTACCCCTATAGTTTCATCTACAAAACCTTTCCAAATTTTGCCAATATCTCTAACAACTTCCAGCCCCGAAAATTGAGCCAGTGTATCAAAATTTGTAACCCAAAGCACGACATCTTCAAGTGCTGACCAAAAATCCAACAGTCCATGACTGCCAAATTTGAGATTGGATCCAGTTAACCTCCATTGAAAGAAAATATATGTATATATATGAACAAGTAAAAGATTCCATGAATATATTTTACTTTGACACAATAGGAACCTTTATTTCCAAGACATCTAGGCCTTGATATAATCAAAGACTTCAATACACGATCTAAGACTAGAGATAATGGAACCTTCACCACAAAACTCTGAATCTAGGACTTCAAGGGTAAGCCAACCACAAAACCAATCCTGTTAAGAAACTCTAGTGGCTGAAAAATGCTTATTTGGATCTTTTAAAACATAATTCCTCTTAGTAAATACCTGTTAGGCCCAACCTCCTCTCAGATCTGAAATGAAGATGAAATTGTGCCTACCATTTATCACGCCAAAGATGGCCAAATATCTAAACCCCCTTTTTCACAAGGCGACAGCTTTGATGTACCCCCTTCTCAATCTCTCTCAGGTCCCTAAGGCTTTATTTGGGAGAGGGTTGGCAATGGAATGTAAAATATATTCTTTTTGTTTGAGAGAGTATGGGACAGAATGTAACATAAATGTTGTCAACACAAAATTCAGGAATATTTAGTTCTCAAAAATGAATCCCAGTTTTCTATCTCCAATTTTCTATAAAATATCTAACTTCTAATTTTTCATAGAAAATTGAAAAATGCATTCAAATGTTACAAGTACAGAAAAGTAATTTGCAATCTACCAAATGGGAATATATATTTGGCGGGGATTTTGTATTAGAAGAAGAGACAGACATGATTTAAAGAAATATTTTTGTGGAGAATCACATTTTTCAAATCTCCTAGTAAGGGAAATTTGAAAAACTCCTTTCCAAGTTCATTCAATTTTAGGGGACCATGTTATTCAAATCTCCATTTTTATTTAATTTTTTTTTGTATTTGAACAAGTTTTCTAATTTTTCATTTTCTATGAGTAATTTTCCACAAAACCTGGAAATGTTTTCCACAACTAAACAGCTTTAAGTTCTCCATCCATTTTCCTCTAAGTCAGGTGAGACTACAAAATCTGGTTTTGAACGAGAATATGTGGGAAGTATTTTTATCTATTTCAATTCCATTACTATTGGAGAAGAATTCATAACACACACAAAACAAATGCACACAATCGTCTCTCCCAAATGACGAGAATCTTCTTCCATCCATTTTCATTCCATCCCCCTCTCACAAAAACACTAAAACCTCCAATAGCAAGAAGAAATCTAGGTCAAAATGTTACCAGCCTTTAACACTGCATTCATAATCAATAATAAGAATCTCTAAAAACCCCTGCCCCTCTCCACAACAATAATAGCAACACCCCACACCCCCCCCCCCCCCCAAAAAAAAAAAAAAAACACTCTTATATCCACTAAATAAAATGTCTTCCGATTCGGAACAAAATCTCCAGGATCTTCCGTTTTCTCATAAGCAACTTCCAACTTCTCTCTCCAAAGTAGGTCCTCCTCAATTACTGTGTAGTGTGTACATAAGAGAGAACGAGTACGAATGTCATTTTGTTAGTCAAACTAACCTCCCTTCCCAAAACACAGCTTTAAAGCTAAAAACTACCCACTGCCATCGCCAGCCACACACTCTCCTCATCTCTGCCACACAGAGAAACACACTTCAAACAATCTTCACCCCAAATTGGAGGTACTGTGGCCTTCTAATAAAATACAATCAGATGATATTTTGCAAACTATAAATTATTTAGTTATTGTACACATTTTTCTGACATTTCCATTTTGATCAAAACTCCCTGATCGGGCTAATGTATATCCCTTTAGAAAACAAATTTAACCACCAAAAGAATAAATACAAAAAATGGGGCACCAGTACACATATGTACTACTTTTGCTTTTGTCAAGAGCCAAACGGTTGGCAAATGGATTAAATTGAACCAGACTATTGAAAAGGCCATTTCAGGTAACCATAGTCCATAGTTCAAGATGTCCAATCTTTATGCACAGTTCAAAACTCTAGTGCTTGGTTCTTACCAGGACACAACCATTGAGATTTCAATATATATGGATATATCATACAAATTAATTGATGTAAGTCAAATTTCAAAGATTTTGTCTGTGATTCTAGTTAGAAAATTGATGGTCAGTGTCAGCCCTCAGATTATGGGCTGGACAATTGAGGGAATTCCGATTGAATTCAGAGAAAGAAATGAATGTAGGAAGATAGATAGAATGAGGGAGGGAAAAAGAGATGAATGAGAGGGAATGAAAGAACCAGAGAGAGAGAGAGAAATGAGAGAAAGACTTTTGAATTATTCTCCAATCCGCTTTCTCATACTGCTATAGGTTTCTTATAGAGCCTCCAACAATCAT
The DNA here is from genome assembly GCF_014633365.1 of Diospyros lotus. Taxonomy (NCBI): domain Eukaryota; kingdom Viridiplantae; phylum Streptophyta; class Magnoliopsida; order Ericales; family Ebenaceae; genus Diospyros; species Diospyros lotus. The sequence goes on from NC_068352.1 coordinate 29,078,513, forward strand.
AATAACATTCCAACAATATAATAGCTAACTAACATAACAACCAAAATAGTAAGCTAATTCCCTAACTCCTTAAGTCTTAATAGCAACTAACGGCACATACAAGTAGTTATTAATGACCATGTACTGATTCACCCCTAGGGTCATGACAATCCCTACCCCTTCAAACAATTCTTGTCCCCAAGAATTGACAACAAAGGCTATGGTTCAACCAATCCCTACCCCTTCAATGCTTGCTGCCTCCTGTTCTTCTTACCGTTTTGCTTTTCCCTTTTGAGTAGTAGAAGTGTAGCAGTGTCCGTCGCTGGCTGTTCCGCTGCTACTTCAGCCTTTCCTTCAAACATTTTTGTCTGTATAGAATGCAGCTGTGATTCCTTTCCGATGATCACCCTGCACTCACCTATTTCCTCATGAGAAACATCTTCTTCTTCTTCCTTTTCCCCATCATAACCTTCCATATTCATCAGCTGCCTCTTACATTAATGGTCGGGGTTATATTTGTCTCCACACCTAAAACATAGCCCTAGTTGTAACACCCCACTTTCTCGGGCGTGTTATAAATTAGAACAATTCTGGTATAATAAAATTTTTCTTCAATACTACTAAAAACTAAACCACATAATTGCTCTTATTCATCCCAAAATTTCCATACATTTATCTCAAAAGAGAATCATCATTAAATACGGAATCTAGAATCGAACTTAATATCTTAACATTAATCATAAATCAATTCTTACATCCTCATTAACCATAAATAAGGTTATACATCATCATTCTTCAAAACGTTTAGAATTCGAAATAGCAGAACTTAAATACATGAGCTACATATCATACATTCAATTCATCATGCACTTTGTTAAGTGCTATTTCATGCCTCATTCATCCTTGTTTCTGCTATAATCTCCATCTGGAACTTTTGAATATTCCAGAGACAAAACCCAAGTTAGATGATGAATCATCTAAATAAGGGAACAATAAAAATATCTCGTGTATAGATGCAATTATGCAAAATATTTTATTCCTTATCTTAGTTTGATTCGACCACACCCAACTGTTGCTCCCCATTTTTACAGCCTCCTTACCAGACCGAGGTGTATGGGTGCACATTTGGTAGAGCAACGGTGCCAGTCCATAATCCCAAAACCTTATACGATGGATGATCAATAATGTCATCGTGAACATATGCACATTTCATCATCAATACATGTAAATGCAACCTACATGACATATTCATATCAAGACAACATGATAAAATTATTTACATAAAATCGGCTTTGGGGCAAAACCACTTACCTTTAGCATGAAATTTGGAATATATCAAAAAACACGCATCGCCTCGATTTGCGTGCTAACCTCAAAAATAAGCAAATCGTCAAGATCCTTTGGCCAAATCACTTCCTAGCCAATCATTTCTAAGGAAAATCAATAATCTAATTTTTTCATATTTTTTTTATTTTTCATAGTCCTAAATTCTTCCAAAATTCAAAATAAATACCAAATCAAGTAATTTCTTCCATTTTTCTTCATCAAAATTCCTAAAATAACATTTCTAATCTCAAGAAACCTCTTCCTATTTTTTTTCTAATTAAGTTTCCTTTCAAAAATTCAAAATAATTATTTCCTCATGAAATTTCCCACATAAAAGTAAAATATTCATTTTTCCTATATTTTTGGACATTTTTCCAGAATTTTATCCCTCTTATTCCTAATTTTACTCTATTTTATTTTATTTTCAACATTTAAAAATAATAAAAATTACCTCCGGTAGTCTTCTCCGGCACGAGCACACCAGAAAATCAAACGGCCTATACTAGAAGATGACCACCTTGAATCAATCACCCTAGTCAAATTTGAGCTTGAAACAACACTCCGAAGACCTACCCCTGGGCAAATATCAATCCGGCTCTGGCGAGATTCGATTTTTCCAACGAAACTCCGATCACCCCTCAAATGAACTCCAAAATTCCTCAAAATTTTCAAAAATGACCCTCGCCTCATAGGCAACAAAATTTGCTATATGTCCTAAATCTCAAAATTTCATTCTCGAAATTAGCACCTGATTGATCAAATAACTAGGAAATGACATACCTTACAACCTTATTTTAAATAATCCTATTATAGTTCTTCATAGGAGATCACGTATCCCAAGGAAAATTACACCGACTATAATCCTCTTTTAATCACAAGATCTTTGGCACGCATATCCTACCCGACACTTGAGAATGCCATCGCGCATCTCAAAAATCAGCACCCTTGGTTCGACCATGCTGCTCATCAATCCTTAGACAAGTACACTTGTCAACCATGCATGCCTCTCGATTTTAACCTTTAAAGCCTAAAACCACATATTCTGGTCTTTGCACCACGAGTCTCAACCCGAGCTTCTATCCAAGCCAGTACACACATCATCAAAATGAGCCCACAGCTCTCATATCCACATTATCAATTTTTAATTTTGCTTTTCACTACGCTATCCAATCAATATCCATATCACTTCTCTAAAGGACACCGGAGCTTGGCCTAAAGCAAGTTATGGCCGACAAAAGCGATTAAAATTATCAAAAATCGACCGAAAATAGCCAATTTTTTACCCATTGTAAATAGACTTTTGGGGCTACTTTCAATGCGTTTTGGATCGATCTAGGGCACAAGATGATCCTAGTGGCATTGGGTTATGCGAGGTTAGTTGTTTTATGATTCGAATTTGTGTATAAATAGAGATCCAAAGTATTCAAAAATTTCAGAATCTTAAGTTTCAAATCGACCAAGTTTTTGAACAAATTGAAGTACCAAACCATAGGGCTTTTGTTGCCCATGAGGTGAGGGTCATTTCTGAAAATTTTGAGAAATTTTAGAGTTCATTTGAGGGGTGATCAGAGCTTCACCGGAAAAATCGAATCTTGCTGAAGCCGAATTAATTTTTGCCCAGAGGTAGATCTTCGGAGTGTTGTTTCAACCTCAAATTTGGCTAGGTGATCAACTCAAGGTGGTCATCTTCTAGTATAGGCCGTTTGATTTTCTGGTGTGCTGATACCGGAGAAGACAACCAGAGGTAATTTTTATTATTTTTATTATTTTTAAATACTCAAAATAAAGAAAAATAGAGTAAAAATATGAATAAGAGGGATAAAATTCTGGAAAAATATCCAAATATACAGGAAAAAATAATAGTTTACTTTTATGAATTTTTATTTGGAAAATTTCATGAGCAAATAATTATTTTGAATTTTTTAAAGCAAACTTAACTAGAAAAAAATAGGAAGAGGTTTTCGAAAATTTGCAGAAAATTTCTGGAGATTAGAAATGTTATTTTAGGAATTTTGATGAAGAAAAATTGAAGAAATTACTTGATTCGGTATTTATTTTGAATTTTGGAAGAATTTAGGACTATAAAAAATAGAAAAAAAATAAGAAAAAGTCTGAAAAAATTATATTATTTATTTTCCTTGGAAATGATTGTCTAAGTGATTTGGCCAAAGGATCTTAACGATTTGCGTTTTTTCGATATTGGCACGCAAATCGAGGCGATACGCACTTTTTGAGATATTTCGAACTTCAGGCTAAAGGTAAGTGGTTCTACCCAAAACCTGATTTTATGTAAATGATTTTATCATTTTGTCATGTCTTGACGTGAATATGTCGTGTAGGTTGCATTTACATATATTAATGATAAAATGTGCATATGTTTACGATGACATTATTGATCATGCATCGCATAAGGGTTTGGGGTTATAGACTGACACCGCTGCTCTACCAAGGGTGTACCCATACACCTCAGCCTCGTAAGGAGACTGTAAAAATGGGGAGCGACAGTTGGGTGTGATCGACTCAAACTAAGATAAGGAATAAAACATTTTGCATAATTGCATCCATGCACAAGATATGTTTATTGTTCCCTTACTTAGATGATTCATCATCTAACTTAGACTTTGTCCCTGGAATATTCAAACGTTCTAAATGGAAATTGTAGCAAAAACAATGATGAATGAAGCATGTAATAGCACTTAGCAAAATGCATGATGAATTGAATGTATATTATTTAGCCCATATATTTATGTTCTGCTATTTCGAATTCTGAACGTTTTGAGAAATAATGATGTATAACCTTACTTATAGTTAACGAGGATATAAGAATTGATTTATGATTAATGTTAAGATATTAGGTTCGATTCTAGCTTCCGCATTTAATATTTATGATGATTCTCTTTCGAGATAAATGTATGAAAATTTTGGAATGGATAAGAACAATTATGTGGTTTAGTTTTTAGTAGTATTGAAAAAAAATATTATTATCCCAAAAATGTCTTAATTTATAACACGTCTGAGAAAGTGGGGTGTTACACTAGTTGTCTTCTCTACTCCATCAAATTACCCTTCGTGCCATTATTACAAGACTGTGCTTTGGCTGCCTCTTGATTATGCCTTGCAAGCAAAAGCCTAGAGTTACCACCTCCGTACTACTCGGCCGATAAACTTGGCTAGTAGGGAACATTATGCTTCTTGTAAAAGGCCTCTAAGGTCATTTCTTACGGCCTAGCTTTTTCTGCAGTTTGCCTCACAGACGAGGGTGTCGCCGCAACTCCTCCTTCAATCCACTAATAAAACTGGATACCAAGTATTGTTCAGTAAGCCCTAGCTGCACAATACGTACTATGGATCTCAACTCCTCGAATTGGGTTTGGTACTCCATTACAGTCCCTTCCTGCTTCAGCTTGCTAAATTCTTCTACAATATCTACCATATTCTTCTCCTCAAACCGCTCAAATAGCCCTTCTAAAAAATCTGTACAATCCCCTTGCAGCCCTTCATCTTGGACCCACCCCTAGTACCAAGAATCTGCTACTTCTTTCAAATAGGTTGCCGCTAGAGTCACTTTTTGATCCTTGGGAGTCTAGTAGAGTTGACAAAATCGTTCACACCGCCTTAGCCACCACCTTGGGCTTTTTCCCTCGAACAGGGGTATCTTCAGCTTTGGCATGGGTGCACAGCCGTGCGCCACCAGTTGCACATTCCTTCCCAAATTTTCTCAAACTAACTGCTGCTCTGCCTCCTCCAAAACTCCTTTCAACCCCGATCGATTGCCCTGATGCGGCAAGATCGGCTCCGACTCCTGCCTTGGTGGAAATTCCGATGGCAATCGGAACTGGGGCAAAGAAGCCAACATATTTAACATACTGTTGATCCTCTGCCCTTGTTGTTCCACAGTTTCTTGGCACCTTTGGACAAATTCTTGGCATCTTTCGACTGTTTCTTGTTGCTTTTCCGATGCTGCTTGCATGACTTCCTTCCACTCGACCAATTCTTCCCTCATTTGGCGCATGGTGTGACGCCCCGAACCCACTATCGGGTGCCACCATAACCTACATTACAACCCCAGCCTGCCCGAAGGACGGTTATGCCCCTACCAAGATAAAACTTTAAAATAATATGGGTGCCCTGGGTGGGGTCCAGGCTTCGCCGCCTTCAGCCGGACGAGAGCTCGGGAGTAAATTGCAAGGGCAACAGAAACTCACCCGAGCCTCGTGCCTGATTAGGCCCTTGGAGCATAAATCCAATTTCGAACAAATATCACAAGCCCAATAAATTACTTCAACCACCAAACATAATTAAACATATCTCAATTTTCGACCGTAGCCGACAGGTACAAGTTCCCTACCCTACCGGGTTTACTCAAAGTGGGAACCTTAACTTGGTTCCAGTTTACTTCAAATTAAGCCATATCCGACACTCATAATTAACACACAATAGTTATATTACATATTAACATTTGGGGTTAACCCACACCCCCACGATTAACAGTCGCTGCCAACTGGCGGCTCATCTACCAGCACCGCCTTTCCTTTCTCGGATCCCGAGTCATCTGTTGGGTTAGTGGAAAAATATAGGGGTGAGTCCCGGGGACTCAGTAAGGGTAATATGAGTTGTAGTAAATTAAAATACATGGCAATTATAGCATAATGTGAAGTGCATCATGCATGCTGGCCTGTCCACCTCACCCTAAACCGGATTTTGGTGGCCCCACTGATTTCATTTAAGACCCCATCTTGAGACTTACACGGCCCAAATCTACAGCCCCATGCCTAAACACTTCTCCCAGAGTCTAATACAAGTCGTGCCAAAATAAATTTACACGCAAACCATATTGAACCTTACCATGCGTTAATCTCGTGTTGGGCGTTGGTTTCATGTTCCAATTTCCTATACAATCGTAAAATAAAAATAATTTAATTAAACGTGCAATTTTAATTATCGCCGATACAACGCTAATTAATTTAACTAAACATGCGACTGATTCATAAATAGCACTATTAAATAAATTTAACACATTTTTATACCTCACGTACACACACGAGCAGAGTTTCGGCGCGTTAAAAATTACAGAGCATTTCAGCAGTGAAATCACTGCTATTTATAAGCGCCAGGAGGGAGCAATTCGGCCAAGGGAAGAAAAATTGGGCGGCCAAGGGTCTCCGGCATGCTGCCACGTGGTAGCAAGGGAGAAGGGGTGGGTGGCGCATGGCCACCCACGCAGCATGGCCAGGGGCGCACGCCTGGCGCCCTGGCTGCGTGGCTGCGCACGACCTTGCCGCGCGCATGGGCGCATGCATGGGCGCTGCCTGGCGCCCAGCTGTTACACATGGCCTCTTGGGTGTGATTCATGCCAAACTCCATGGTTTCCAACCTCACCTCCAGTTGCCTCAAGCGTGTTCCTTCAACCATCGCTTCTTGCTCCTCAATCACATTGCGCCTCGCAATTGTTGGCTTTTCTGCACCAGAGCAGCAATTAACTTTTGTTGTCGTGTCGCCATTTCCACCGTCGGACCAACCGGCCCTGCTTCCTCTTCCCTTACTTGCTGAAACAACAGTTGTGGGCCGCAAATTTCAAAATTCACTGCTGTGAGACTTCCTCTTGCATCGCTTTCTATTTCCAACACTCAAGATCATTCGGCTTTGCTCGAGTCTCCTTACCCAATCACCGACCCTCCTGAAATTGGCAGAATCTTGAATCTGCCAGCTTTGTAATTTCCTTAATCACCAGAATTCACTGCTTCTTGATTCACCACCTGTGACTCGTTCAATTTGGCACCCAAGAACGTCCGACCTTGCTTGCACGCGCTTTCCTGCGACTTCAATTCCAAGCCATCGTCCGCAAAATTGGTCACTTTCGACACTGTTGATTTTGTGTCTGATCAAACCCACAATGCCCAAATTGAAAAATTCACAGCCAAGGATTGCGTGGCTCTAATACCACTTGTCAAGCCCTTATATTCTGGACTGGACAATTGAGGGAATTCCTATTGAATTCTGAAAAAGAAATGAATGTAGGAAGATAGATAGAATGAGAGAGGGAAAAGAGATGAATGAGAAGGAATGAAAGAGAGAACGAGAAAGAGAGAGAGAGAGAAATGAGAGAAAGACTTTTGTATTATTCTCCAATCCCCTTTCTCATACTGCTGTAGGTCTCTTATAGAACCTCCAACAATCATAATAGCATTCCAACAATATAACAACTAACTAACATAACAGCCAAAATAGTAAGCTAATTCCCTAACCACTTAAGTCTTAACCCACATCTAGTTAGCAACTAAGGGCACATACAAGTAGTTATTAACAACCATTTACTGATTCACCCCTAGAGTCATGACAGTCAGCAAAGAAAACAGTCCATTTTGAAAAGGATTTTGACTTACTACTCAAAAAAGGTGAAATCAATAAGATTTCATTGATATTTCAATGTAAATACAAATATCTATTCCGGTTTGGACAGCTACATGCAGAACTGAGTATGTTTCCCACAAGAACATAACCAGACAATAGGAAAGTTATTATCCATGATAAATTAATTACAACAAATGATCAAAATGAAATACTGGAAAATACCATCAGTGTAAAGGTTCAGGAAATTAAGTATCATCCCCAGATGATAACTAAATAATAGAAAATTTAATGTACACCAATATCCATGATAACTAATTATTATAACATATGATCAAAAAGCAATACTGGAAAATGCCATCAATTTAAAGGAAAAGCAAATATCCTCTAACACAACAGAAATGAAAACGCCCAACAAGCTAGAAGCCCGGAGCACTAATAACCATCAAGTGACAAACAACTACACTAATGGAGTAGCCAGAATTGGTATAAAAAAACAAAACTCGATAAGCTACGACTGACTAACACCGCCACCAAGAAGCCCTAAAACGAAATGTTATTCTGTGACAAGAACCATGATTTATCTACGAAAATAAAACAACTTCCACATATAATTTTCTCTCGTGTTCTTACACCATCGGGAAAAAAGAAGCAAGGGCTAATCGATCGCGTTAGAGAAAAAACATCGTCAACAAACCCTAATAACAGAGGAAGATAGAATAAGCGATTGTGCTAAAGCAAATTAAGAAAAACAAAAACAAAAAGCTTGCATTCAAGTCAATAAACCCTAATAACAGACCAAAATGAACTACAAGATTGCATGAACAGAAACGCATACCTGACCCTTGACCTTCAGATTGATGTGAGCGGAAGCCTGGTCGCCAGGCTTCTTGTCGTCCTCGGCCGGTGGCTGGTTCGTCGCTCCCGACATCTTCTCCCCTCTCGCTCTCGAAATCTTCTTATCAGATGTGAATAGTGGAAACCGATCCGACGATTCTGCTTATATGAGACACAGAAAGCGGCTGCAAAGCCCGAGAGGCTTGCGTCGTTTTTTTCGTACCCTCTGCTACCGTTTCCCTTACTCTTCGGCTTTTTCTCGGCCCTTTTCTCACTAAACAAACGTTGCGTCTTTTCTGTGGGCGTGACAGAAACCAGAGGGCTTCCAATACGGAAAAGATACCAATCGGTTCGTTTGGGCTAACGGCCCAAAAGGCCCAATTTCAATCCAGCCAGATTATAGGCTTATGGGCCTCTTGAAAAACATTATTTTATCTTATTTAGACATAAACATTTTTTAAAAAATACATGCATTTTCAATTGTAAAACTATCAGTTGCTTGCATGTGGGCTAAGTTTCATTTTCAATAGAAAATAATTTTAGTATTTTTTTTTAATAAATAGACTACCACTAAAAAGAAATTGATAACACTGGTGACACCTACTAAAGTGACCTGCTGAAATTTTTGGGCCTCATCTTATCATTTTAATTATGTATAATATGAAAAAGTGTAAAAAAAATATAATTTACTAAGTCACTTAATGAGAGAATTCATTAAATAAACTTTATAATTAGGTGCTTTATCTGATCTAGAATCTATTTTTCTATTTGAATAGAACATTACATTTATTTATCTTAAGAATAACATCCATACAATTATTAGACAAAAAAACGAAATAACTAGTCAAAACATGTGATTTTTCTTGTGTTGATTCAATCTCAACTGTGCCTACCAATAGTTCGCCTAAAGAAAAGTTTTAGATGGTCGTGAAATCTAATATTTTCATAATTATATTTAAAATATGTATTTTATTTTTATATTGAATAATAAATTAAAACCAATAAATGATATGAGAACCAATTTAACACCAAATTTCAAACCCCATAATTAGTTAAATAACTAGGAATGTTAATTAATATAATAATCAATGTACTTGTGATGTTTTATTAATTAATATCATTGTAGTTGTAATATTTTTTATGCTTATTTATTGTATTGTACTTTTAATATTTAAAAAACATAATTAGTTAATTAAATGTTTTAAAATATGACAGTTATCATCAACTAATCATATTATTTAGATGATAAAAATATTAAAATTTTAATAAAAATATTTTAAAATATAATAATTATCATTAACTAATCAAATTATTTTAATGATAACTAATGCAAAAAAAGTAAAACAAAAGTAGTACATAGATGACGCTGCGTCAGCATTTGACGCTAAGTTAAACAAAATTAATATTAAATTAAAAAATTTAAACGTTAATCTAAACTCCAAAAATGATCAAATTTAATTTAATTTAATTTGATTTCAATTTAGGCTTTCATATAATATACAGAATTTGATTGATAATTCGCCAACGGTCATGCGCAAATGTATCGTGAATTACAATTATCATACCACAAATAAGCGGTCAAATCACCAAAGCCTCCAACTTGCACGCTAATTTTCTTACTTTTGTCGTTTCCTCCAACGTTCCAAAACAGAGTGAACGCTGCCTTAATTTTCACCCCTGGGACCCACCCGGGAACCTTTAATAAAAAAATCCCGTAATTTCGTGCTCCTGATGTGGCGCATCGCACCTCCAGCATACTCAATGGACAGTCGGGGATCGATTACGGCTGGATTCGGATGGTGTTAACGCTGGACGCGTGGAGATATCGTAACAGTTGAAGTGCACCGGAGAATGGTAAGCCCGAGAACACCGTACAAGAATTGGAAATGCTCTTACTGGGAAAATAACGGTCCTTTTTTTTTATTTTTATACTAAATAATAAATACGGGTCTTTTTTTCCCTCGTGTGCAGCAACGGAACGGTCGAATTTGGTGGGTCCCGCAAGCAATGGGACCACGTGGAGCCCTGTAGAAACATAGGCCGAACAGGCCCAACTCGGTCCCTTTTAGAGAAAATAAATGTTATTTAGTGTACAAAATAGTTTTATTTTGTAATTGGTTTTGCTAAAGAATATTTTAGAGTATTATTAAACTATATATAATGTATTTTATTTTTAATATTTAATTGTTAAAAATACCTAAAAATACAATATATTTATTATTAATTAATAAAAAATATATTAGACAATTCATATAAACTCCTTTGTTTAGCATATAAGAGTGCATAACTGGATTATTAATATTGAAGGGCTTAAATATCCGATCTATTCCTTCATTACTTTTTCAATACAAAATTATTATTTTGATATTTAAATGTAATATTTATATATTTTATTAATATAAATATATAAAATATTAATAAAAATATCAAAAGTAATTGTTAAAATAACATTTTCCTTTCGAATAAAACCCTTCCCGAGCTACCTTAGTAAACCAGCATGTATTAGTCAACAGTAAAATTGCCACGTGTCGCAGTAATTTTCTTTTAGGGAAATTCTATTTGCAACCAGCTTTTTACTCTTCGCAACCATAATTAAAATAAATTTAACAAATACTCTTCACACCTACTATTATTACTTGTTGCAGCCACCTATATTCCAAAATTACCCTCATATATCTCATACATCGTGTCGTTCCCTTCTCTACAGCCATTCACCGCCATCCGCTTTTCTATAGTCGCGTCTCTTTGCTCTGCGCTTGCTGATAACACTAGTAATTTTTACATGTTTGAACTTGGAGGCTAGAAGGAGAAAGGTTCGATAGGCAAAAGTGGTGGCCGCCTGGGTTTCGGATTGGTCATCGCCATCGAACCGGATGCAGCATGGCCTTCGAACTGGGTTTGGAGGCGACCTACGCCTCCGAAACCTGGATTTCGGAGGCTTGGGCCGCTTCCGAAACCTAGGTTTTGGAAACAGCCCGCGCCTCCGAACTCCAGGTTTCGGAAGCGTTGGCCACCTCCGAACCCTGGAGTTCGGAGACGGCCTATGCTTCCGAACTCTAGGGTTCGGAGGCCTCCAATGCCTCCGAAACTTGAATTTCGGAGGGTTGGGCCACTTCCGAACTCTAGAATTCGAAGGTAGCTCATGCCTCCGAACCCTAGAGTTCGGAGGCGTTGGCTACCTCCGAACTCTGGAGTTCGGAGGTGCTGGGAGCCTCCGAAATCTGGAGTTCGGAGGCTCTCAATTTTTATTTCATATATTATATAATATAATATATTATATATTTTAATTTCTATTTTATATATTATATAATAAAATATATTACAGATTTCAATTTGCATGGACGTTCCATTATTTTAATTTGCAGTTAAGTTAATATAATGCTATAATATGTATATAATACATATATATGTTATGATAATAATACTAATAATAATATTATTATTATTAAAATTACTACCTCCGAACTCTAGAGTTCGGAGGCACTGGGAGCCTCCGAATTCTAGAGTTCGGAGGCTCCTAAAATATATAATATATTATATTATATATTTTTTTACACTTAATTTTTTATTTAAGTATTGTAGTAGAATAATTTAATTTTTAATATAAACAAATATATATTTTTTACTTAATTTTTTTAATCTAATAACGGATTTTCCGAACTCCAGAGTTCGAAAAATCCGTTAGTTCCCCGAACTCCAGGGTTTGGGGAACATATTTTTTATTTTTTTATATTTTTTATTTTATATAATTGTATTAACATATTTTTTATATAACATATTTTATATTAACATTATATTAACATATTTTTTTATACTTAATTTTTTATTTAAGTATTGGATTCGAATAATTTATTTTTTTTAAAAAACAAATATATAATTTTTTGCTTAATTTTTTTTTTTATCTAACTATGATTTCTCGAATATGTGGGTTCGAGGAACACATTTTTTATTTTTTTATATTTTATATTTTATGAAATTATATTAACATATTTTTTTAATATAATATATTTTGTATTAACATATTTTTGTATACTTAATTTTTTTATATAAGTATTGGACTTGAATAATTTATTTTTTAAAAAAATAAATACATATTTCTTCATAAATTTTATTTAATATCATGTTGCCGAACTCCAAAGTTCGGGAAACACCATGTCTCCCGAACTCCAGGGTTCGGGGAATTTGGAATTCCCCGAACTCTGGAATTCGAGGAATCCCAGCTTCCCCGAACTCCAGCATTCGGGGAAGGCTAGCGTTCCCGAATGCCAGATAGCCATTCACAAACATTCATCTTTTTAATATCTTCAAATCTCAACAATTTCGAATCACAAATACAAGTTCCACAATACACAAAAAATAGATGAAAATAAATAATCGCACACTATATATATACATGCAAAGACGCACATACATATATATATATATATACGCGCACACAGACACACAAACATATATTTATATATACTTACACATACATATAGAGATATATATATAGGAAGGAAGCTTAGCGACCATGGCTGCCGAGCTTCATCAATCACGCCCAGAATCCCATATATATATATATAAACACACACATACATATATATACACGCACACACATACACACAAATATATATATATACGCACACATACATATAGATATATATAGAGAGAGGGGAAGGAAGTTGGCCACCTAACTTCCCCGAACCCTAGAGTTCGGGCTTTCAGGGGACTTAAAGTCCCCCGAACTCCAGGGTTCGGGGGAGTGATTGATGAAGCTCGGCGGCCGCCGAGCTTCCTATAAATATATATCTATATATATGTTTATGTGCTTCATTCTGTGTGCGTGTATATATATATATATGTTTATTGTGTTAATGTATATATGTATATATATGTGTATTTTTTGTTGTATTGATATTTTTTTTGTTGTATTATATACATTGGATGTGATAGTTTTTTGTTATATTGTCTTCGTTTTGGAAGAGAGAGATGGCGGTTTTGAAAGGAATGGGTGGCGGGTAATTGATTGAGGAAGAAAGTGAATGTAAGGGTAAAAATGAGTTTTCAAAATAGGGTATTTTAGGTATATTAAAATATAGCTGCGAAGAGTAAATCATTTGCTGTAAATAGAATTTCCCTTTCTTTTATTCCCACCAGCCACGTTGTGTTACTGTCAGTCGCTGACACCCTAGGCCCACCATCTCGAGCTGCTCAACGCTTCACCTTCTCTGCCACCATAAAAGGCCATCTTCTTCACTCTCCCCAATCTACTCTCTTCTTCTCACCACCACTCGCCGCTACCAGCCAACCCCAAACAAAAAACACTGCCAAAACATCCCTGCCGCTCTCGCGAGGCGTCCTCCATGCTCCATTCCTTCCAGAGCCGGAGAATGGAGCGTTTTGCCGTTACCTTCTTTCTCCTCCTGATCTCCATATTCTGTCTCGCAGGTAAGTAAGAACGCAGAAAGGGAAAAATGTGGGTTGTCAGATGTTTCGTTTTCGTGGGTTTTGACGTTTCTCGTGTTTTATTTGCAGATGGAGGTTCCATCGGAGTGAACTACGGCCGGATAGCCAACAACCTCCCGTCGGCGGTGAAGGTTGTCCAGCTGCTTAAATCTCATGGCATAGAGCGAGTCAAGGTGTATGATTCCGACCCGGCGGTTCTCCGGGCTCTTTCCGGATCCGGAATCAAAGTCACCGTCGATTTGCCAAACGAACTCCTATCCTCCGCCGCCAAGATGGCCTTTGCCTCCACGTGGGTCCAGCGCAACGTCGCCGCCTACCACCCCTCCACCCAAATCGAGGCAATCGCCGTCGGCAATGAAGTGTTTGTTGACCCGCACAACACGACCCGGTTCCTGGTACCCGCCATGAAGAACATCCACCAAGCCCTCGTCAAGTACAACCTCGACTCCTCCATCAAAGTCTCCTCTCCCATTGCGCTCAGCGCCCTCCAAAACTCATACCCGTCTTCCGCCGGATCCTTCCGACCCGAACTCGTCCAAACGGTTTTCAAACCCATGCTCGAGTTCCTCCGCGAAACCGGGTCGTTCCTCATGGTGAACGCCTACCCTTTCTTCGCCTACGAGTCAAACTCCGATGTAATCTCCCTCGACTACGCCCTCTTCCGGGAAAACCCAGGCGTCGTCGACGCCGGCAACGGCTTGCGCTACTTCAGCCTGTTCGACGCCCAAGTCGACGCCGTCTTCGCGGCAATGTCAGCGCTCAAGTACGACGATATCCGAATGGTGGTGTCCGAAACAGGCTGGCCGTCGAAGGGCGACGAGAACGAGATCGGAGCAAGCGTGGAAAACGCCGCCTCCTACAACGGCAACCTCGTCCGTCGCGTGCTCACCGGCGGCGGGACGCCGTTGCGGCCCAAAGCCGATCTAACCGTCTTCCTCTTCGCCCTCTTCAACGAGAACCAGAAAACGGGTCCAACATCGGAGCGGAACTACGGGTTGTTTTACCCGAGCGAGGAGAAGGTCTACAACATCCCGTTCACGGTCGAGGGGCTGAAGGGCTACCGCGAGGACCGTTCGCCGGTGACGGGGAGGGTGTCGAGGCCGGTGGGTGGCGGCAGGAACGTATCAGCGAGCGTGTCGGGGCAGACTTGGTGCGTGGCGAATGGGGAGGCGGGAAAAGAGAAGCTACAGGCGGCTCTAGATTACGCCTGTGGGGAAGGGGCCGCCGATTGCCATCCGATCCAGCCGGGGTCGCCGTGTTTCGATCCTAACACGCTCGAGGCACACGCTGCGTATGCTTTTAACAGCTATTATCAGAAGAAGGGCCGTAAGATGGGCACGTGTTTCTTCGGTGGGGCCGCTTATGTTGTCTCGCAGCCTCCTAGTAAGTACTGGATCCCCTCCCTCCCATTATTAACTATATTTGCTGAAAATTATTTTTTTGTTAATTCGAAAAATTATTTAGTGTTCCATCTTAATTTTTAGCGGTGATATTAATATATAAAAAAAATTATATAAGAAAAAGTCGTATAATACCCCTTTAAAAATTGCTTACAACATAAAATAGGTAACCCATATTAAGGGTATTTGTGTCTTTTTCCCTAATTTAATGTGTTAGTAATAATTTTACATTTGCAGCCTGAATAATTATCATGACCCGCAATTGATCCGATATGATCACGTTAAATTAAATAAATTTTCTGGCGCACGTTTGCGAAATGCTCTTGTCGTTTGCTAACGTGCATCCAATGGTCCGACGTACGCCGTCTGAGCAGGACGGCACGTGGATGACGGATACTGGGTTGGACTGATCTCCGTCTGACACAGCGTGGACCTTTGTGCATTCGTTAAATCAGAGTTAGGCAGAGTCGGTGTCCAGTGTCCTTGATCTTGCTTATTTATGTCCAAGAGTATTCAAGGTCTCTTGAAAAAATGCCCACTATTCGGGTTGATGCTTCGAAGGATTCATTGTCAAAAAGAAGATTTTGCTGAAAACACCCTGTTTTTTTTCCATATTTACATTTTTGCACGCCTGTTGCTTTAACTAAAAATAAGTTTTCTTGTTCTTGTTGTTTGCAGAGATAGGGAAGTGTGATTTCCCAACTGGATACTGAAGAAGATGACGGGAAATATGGATATAGAAGCTAAGCTGTTGTTTTTTGGTTGGGGGGGGGCGGTCGCGTGTATTTATTAAAGTGGTTGGGTTGGGTGTAGTTAGACTAATTAATTATTGTCACTTGGGCTTCGTGCTTTTATCTGTAATTAAGAGACTCACCAAGTGTGTCAAATCTCTTCTTTGTAGTCTCGTTCCTTCTCACTGCTAGCTACTGCTAATGAATGTAATGGCTCAACCATAACACCCTTTTTGGTAAATGATCATCGGAATTTTAGCCCCTTTTGGTTGTCTCATTGAATGACATGCCTGTTTCTTCGTTTGTATTTTGTGCTTGATACTGGCCCATATTTTGCAGAATTTTTGTACAGGAAATACTATATCTGTGTGGGTATAGGGAGCCCCCCTCCCCTGCCCTGAGTTGAGTAGTGGGACTTGGTTCAATTTTAATATTTATTAAATAATTATAATTAAAACTCACCTCATACCCCACCACGGCCTAAGATTTCGGGTGAGACCCCATAATACTTTGTTTAAGGTCAATAAATGTGGAAATAAACGAATCAATTTGAGCCGGATTGTTCTCATTTGGGTCAACAAATGTGGCCGTGAAAGCACCCCTAGTGAGAAAAATGCGTACCACAAATTAGAGGACCTACCTAGAGTTGGAGTTGCGTCACCCGATGTAAAATGAAGGGATAAAAGCCCTGTAAAAGGGTCACAGCTGCGTGTGAAAGTACGATAAGATAATGGTGAAAAGGCACACATTTGGAGTAGGCCCTTTCAATTTGTATATAATGTGGAAGGGTGAAAGATTGCAGACAGCCAGTACCCATAATTGCATAATCTTCATTGGATCCTTGGTGTGTACGCTCTTTACTGTCTCTAGATTATTTGTCCAATTGATTAAAGGAAAAAAGAAAAAAAAGCACCGACGTTGGGACGATGTATTCACTTATGTATTTAGAAAAACTCTTTTTTAATAATTATTTGAACTAATGTTATAATTTTTTTATTTTTAATAGTGGGTAAAAAAAGTCATAAAAATTGCCTAAAGTAAACCTACTTAAATTGTTAAAACTCTGATTTTTTTATGAATAATGTTAGGAATATGTGATTTTTTATTATGTGTGTATTATTTTTTTTATTTATTATATTTTTTAATAAGAATACAACACAAATGATGGTAGTATCAATGTTACGATGGACATGACTCTTAATATTATTTTTTTTTAATAGAATAATGAGTGATTAGTAATGCCACGAAATCTATAAAAATAGATGACTCTTAACATTATTTTTTTTATCTAATGGGATAATGAGTGATCAGTGATGCTACGAGGTCTATAAAAATAGATAGAATTCTTAATATTATTTTTTTTTCTAATGAGGTAATAAGTGATTAGTGATGTTCTAGGGTTTATAAAAATAGACATGATTCTTAATATTACTTTTCTTTTCTGATGGGGTAATGAGTGATTAGTGATGCTCTGGGACCTGTAAAAATAGACATGACTCTTAATATTATTTTTCTTTTCTGATGGGGTAATGAGTGATTCGAGTGATATTCCGGGGTCTCTAAAAATAGACATGACTCTTAACATTATTTTTTTTTTTTCTGATAGAGGTAATGAGTGATCAGTGATGCTGGAGACATGACTCTTAATATTATTTTTCTTTTTTAATGGGGTAATGAGTGATCAGTGATGCTCTGACATGTAAAAATAGACACGAGTCTTAACATTATTTTTCTTTTCTGATGGGGTAATGAATGATCATAGTGATGTTCTGGGGTCTCTAAAAATAGACATGACTCTTAATATTATTTTTTTTTTTTCTGATGGGATAACGAGTGATCAGTGATGCTCTAGGGTCTATAAAAATAGACATGACTCTTAATATTATTTTTTTTTTTTATGGAGGTAAAGAGTGATCAATGAAGCTGTGGGGTCTATAAAAAATTGAGCATTGGCAATCGCCACAAGATATGTTATCACACAAATAACTAGCGCATAGTTGAACCTAAAACCTTATGCCTCGCCACAAGATGCCACTGGAAGCCTACGCCAGGGTGGGTGGGCTTTCGACATTAATGTTACCGACTTCAAAAGTTGATGAAATTTTCTAGTTGAGGTGATAAAGGTTGATCCCATGTGAGTTAGGGACCACCCTCATCAACCACATCAAAGTTGATGCAATAATTTTGGGGGCTACCCAAGTTATCCTGTTTCACACACATATATATATATTTTCATTTTTATACCCAGCAGCTATCGGTGAGAGAAATTGCTAATTGTGTGTCACAAAATATGACTTGAAGGATTCTTATATTTAATGGTCATTGGATTGGAAAAGAGGCGATTGGGGGGAGGAGGAGGTCAGACGATCATTATGCAATGGCCAAATCCATGGATATATATATATATATATATATCTCACTGCTCATTCATCAGCTGCTGCAGCCTGCGGAGAGATTCGGTTTGCCTCCCACTGGCCCTCTCGATGCCACTACTCGTTCACATGTTCTGGGTTTGAATTATTGCGTCCATGAACGTCACTGTTTTAAGCAATTATTTGCCTATTTACTTCGATCCCAAATCCAATTCTATAACTTGATTTGTGATGCCAACGAATG
Source organism: Diospyros lotus (assembly GCF_014633365.1). Classification (NCBI taxonomy): domain Eukaryota; kingdom Viridiplantae; phylum Streptophyta; class Magnoliopsida; order Ericales; family Ebenaceae; genus Diospyros; species Diospyros lotus. The sequence goes on from NC_068352.1 coordinate 29,097,198, forward strand.
AGTTTGTCAATATGACAAAAGTTCGATGAAACCAAGAGTTAATTAGCACAGTCTCTCCCGCACAAACAAAGTGTACTCATTATGAGACATTTACTTACCGCGGATACCATCAACTCAAGACTTAATTATTATTAATATTAAAGGTGATGGTTAATAATTAAGAGTACAGAACTTTGCATGCGCAGGAAGGAATTAAAAAAGTTGGTGGAGGAATCAAGAGAGGATGGGAATCAACACAATTGCTGGTGAAAACAGAGAGAGTACGGACACGTCATGTGGAATGCAGATGGTGCAGGGGCTCCGTGCATGCATGATGGGTGACATTAGATTAATTTAATAATTTGGTGGTGATGATATTCAGAAAGGCTGGATTTTAATATTTAGACGCTGATTGTTAAAGGGGTTTCCATGCCCTAATAAACCAAACAAGCCGCCTCAAAAGCTTGGAAAATCAAGCATATATTTAAAGAGTTATTGTACAAGTATGATGTACCATTAAAATTATATATTTATGTAAACATGGGTTGGTAAATGAATATTATTATTATTATTATTATTAGCCCTAACTAATGTCAAAATTCTATAAAGATAAGAGACTTGTACCCTTAGACATATTCTGAGATATGAGGTTGTGTTACTTTTGCATTTTTAATTTATTTTTAATTTTTTGTTTTGATAGTTTGTTTTCAAAAAACTGAAAATATATATTTTTTGTCATTTTAAAAAATTATTTCTTAAAACAAAAAAATAAAAAACATGTTTACTTTAGAATTTTGAGAAAAAATATTTTATGATATTTTATTCAATGAATTTGATTATTAAATAATAAAATTAATTATTTTTAATAAAATTTTATTATTAAAATAAAATAATAAATTTAATTAATAAATTCCTTACATTTAAATGATAATTTATATTAAATATTATTATACATAATATGTGTAATATACTTAATAATATATTATATGTTATCTTATATTTTTAATTATAATATAGATATATTATAATTTTTAAAATTTTAAAATATTTTTTTTCTTTTTTTCCCTTTTCTTTTTTGGAGCCAAAACATGAAAAATGAATTATGTTTTTCATGTTTTGAACTTAAAAATTATTTTGGCTGAAAATAACCAATTGTTGTTTTGGGTTTTCTTTATAAATTTTTTTCTTATTTTTAAAAATGATAAAATAAACATATTTTTATTATTTAAAAAAATTAAAAATTAAAAATAGTGTGAAAACAACAAGAAAAAATGAGGCTTAAAATTTTAGCCCCTTTTTAACTTCCACTCTGTCTTTGCCCATAAGCTAAGTAACAAAGGATTGTACTGAGTGCTGCTTTAGTCGACCGAGATTGAATCTCCTTAAGGGTCATGTTAAATAAAATTTGAATGCATTTATTTACTACTAATAAATTGTGAATTATTGCCCATGATTAATGGGTTTTCTTAATAATCACTTAAAGTATAGTGGTTATAAGTAGATATCAAATGATTCTTGCTAATAAGACCATTTTTTCGACCTCGTTTAGCCCATTTTTCTCTAATTTTGTCAAGTTAAAGACATTTTTAAAATTAAAATAAATTTTAAATAAATGAAAAACTCTATTATATATTTACACCTCTAGTTATAGATCGACACTGTCAAAAGAAAAAACTTTGTTAATCTGCATTTTTCCATAACTATATTTAGCAATTATTAAGATGTTATTATATTATAATAATAATAAAATTTGGGAAAATTATATATACTTATTTAATGTTTGATATAATATTTATTTTTATAAAATTAATAAAATCTTATAAAAAAGCTACTTAGTTCCCTTTTTTTTTTAACTTAACAAAAGTCTATATTGATCAGCGTATTATATCTATAAAGTCATTATAATAGTTTTTTGTGTGAAGAGTCAATCACGACGTGACACATATCTCTTTTATGAGCGAATACACTTACTTTTTTTAACAAGAAATAAACATAACATGTGCTTGTTTCTGTATTATTAATGTCCTGTCTCGATAGATAGTACTAAGGCTAATAATCACTTTATAATGTTGTATTGAATAATAGAAAACTCACCATCACAAACACTTTAATTTTCTCTATACTGCATTCACTCGGGGGATTTTATCAAATAAATATACCAATATGTGTTAAAAGAAATCTTATTGATAAAGAATGTCACTAGGTATGCATAAATAAAATAACGTTCTTGCATAGACTTTTCTTTGACTTTAAGGCATAACATTAACAGTACGATCCTCTCTATCTCTATCAAATAAGCTATTCACATCTTGGATATTTCTTTACTCAATCCAAGAATCTTAGGTTGACCATTCCAAGGGATCAAGCCCGGTAATCATATAACATAACCTCGCAAAGGATCTTGCTCTCTCATTGAGGGCCAAACTATTTACAATCCTTAAAATATAAATATGAACACACTTCTCAACTTATTTATTATTCTCATACTTATTATTTTAATATTAACTACTAAGACTTCGTTCTCTTTACTTTTAAATTTTTAATTTTGAGTTTTAAATTTATTTTTAATTTTTTATTTTGATAGTCTGTTTTTAAAAAATTGAAAACGCGTTATCTGTGTCATTTTAAAAACTATTTCTCAAAACATCAAATTAAAAAACGTGTTATTTTTGAAATTTTGAAAATAAATTTTTAATTATATTTTATTCAATAAATTTGATTATTTAATAAATTAAAAATATTTAATGTTAATATATTATTAAAAAATATATACATTTTAAAATTAATGAATTTTATAATATTTTTTTTCATTACAATAATAAAATATGAATAAATAAATGTATTTTGAGTTTGTTTTGAATGAAAACACTCAGAATAATTTATCTTGTTTTGAGTTTTCTTTACAATTTTTTTGTTGTTTTCAAAAATCTATTTTTAAAAATAATAAAGAGAACACGTTTTTATTATTTTAAAAAATTGAAAACTAAAAATGACTTGAAAACAGTAAAGATAACGCAATCTAAATTAATCGTTAAAACTTTTTTTAAGAAACAAAAATTTCGCTATTATAGAAATCCAACGCTTGGTGTGTCAAATATCTATTCTTAGCAACATCACAAGTAAAATTTAAATTTTTAATATTTTTCACTATAAAACTTTATTAGAAAATTGTTACGAGAAACTGTTTTTAGTACAAATAGTTTTAAAACGTTTCTTCGTGAGTAAATTTTTTGTACTCAAAAACCTCTCAAATTTGCGACTTTGGAGTACATATCCTTTTTATAACTTTAGGAAACTTTGGAGTACACATCCTTTTTATACCTTTAGGGAACTTTATTGACTATTTTGTAGAGTTTCGTCTAAAAGAATTAACATTTAAGTTTTAGGTGAGCTTACGCTAACTCAAATATGGTGCAGATAGATTTTTATAAATGACAATAAATTTAATAGAAATCTAATATTATACCAAATCTTAAATAGTTTTTTGTAATTATTACTAACATTTTGAATGTATACAAAAATTTTGTAACAATATCACAGTAAGGCATGCATGACCAACCATTCACTTAGGTTTTGAAGGCCAAGATTAAGTTAATTGGATCTAATTAGTTATGGGCCATATAAGCCCAGTGCTCCATGTTGACGTCTGGGCCCATTATGGAACTTGATCATCATCCAAAAAATCAATGGCAGGCCCAGCCCAGAAGTCCGAGCCCATACACAATGGGCCAGCATGGTGCTCGTCATTTTATACATGCAAAGCCTATTCATGGCCCACAAATATTAAATTATATTCTGTGGACACGAAAATTCTTTAATACTAACTTAAGCCGTTAAATTAAAAAAAAAGACATGGGTTAGAGAGCTATTCATTTCTCCATCTCTTGGGCCATTAAGGTTGTTATGACATTTTCCTAAAAAAAGTTTTGAAAATGATATATTTATAAAATCGTACAAAATGGTGCGCTATTAGAATACTATAATAATATTTTAATAAATTATAATTCACTTGTGTGAGTCTTCTATATGTAGTAATTTCATACCAATTTGGAAAATTAAATAATCCTAATAATGTTATAGAATTTGAGCTTTTGTGTTATTTGAGTATTGACAGCACACTAGAGTGTCTTTAATCAAGATTTAGAGTCATAATTTGTTAATCATGTCAAATAATAATTTATGTTACTCGACGTTGACTAGACAATAAATTATTAGATGAGTTAATTGTCACACATAACATTATCTATAAGAGTGAGAGTTATCAATTTCTCACCTAATGATCTATTAACACTTTAGTATTAAATAATAAACACAAATAATAGATTATTGTAACCCTTAAAACACATGTAAAGTGATTAGGTTATAATAAATTGAGATTTATACTAATAAATTATGAGTTCGATTATTTGTCTTACGAACCGAGATAAAATCTTCATTTATAATTTATGTTCTCTGTCAAAATCGAGAACACCAACAATAGAGTATCGTGTAAAGGCAATAATTTTAATAAATTATTATGTTCAAAATTTAAATATTACATATTTACGATTGAAATGATAACTCATGATTAAGATGACTTCTAAGTAATATATTTAATTTAAGGGTTCTTATTGAAGGGCATCCATCAGTTATGGTCCTAATATAATATTTTTAATCATAATTAGTTGACTTTAAAATAGAAGAGACTAATAACATTATCAATAATAAGTTGAATCGCGGAGGAGCGTATAAATTGGGGCTTGGGTTAATATATATATATATATATATAGATAAATATATACCTTGTCTCAAGGGCAAACGAGGCACCCGGCCCGCGCCCACTACTACTGCCATGGCGGCAGAAGAAGCAGCACGAGATAGATCGCCCTAAACCTCTCTCTTCCTAGCTTGCAGCGCCAGCAAGAGGAGGAAGAAGAAGACCAGCAACTGGAAATGGTGAACAAGGCGTGGCGAGTGATCCCTCGCCCACTCATGGAGACGGTGCTCAACAACCACGCCCAGCATCACCGCGTTCCCCAGCCCCTCTTCCTCCACGGCCCCCGCGGCGTCGGCAAAACCACACTCCTTCTCGAACGTAAGCCACTTTTGCGCCCTCTCAATCAATCAATCCTTATCTTGAATTGAAAACTCTCCTCTGTTTCTCCAGGTGTCCTCGACAAGTGGAACGCCGGCCCTCACATCACCGGCTACGTCGACTTCGCTCAGAGCATCGAGGGCTACCACCCCTACCACGGCCAATCGTTTCCGTGGACTTCATGGTCCAATTGTCCGTCGCCCGCGCTCCCCACTCTCCGCGCTCAGCTGGAGAATTGTCTTGAGTCGATGGCCGAAAAGGGCGTCAAGTTGGGAACAATAAGCTCCCAGCAAATCTTCACCACTCTCAACAAATGGCACGGCCTGAGCGCTGCACTTCGTCGAGTAATTCACTCCAGCGACTCTGCCGGCTCCAATTTGAAGGCTGTGGCGACGGGGAAGGCCTCGGCTTCGGTGCTTTGGAGTCGGGCCGTCTTCGCGCTATCTGCTCGATTAAATGCCTCTGAGATTGACGGGGTCCTGGAGTTGAGCGGAAAGGGGAGGAGTGTGAGTGTCGAAGAGGCTTCGTATTTCAGGGAAGCGCTGGTGGCTTTGAGATTGGCGAAGGAGGTGATTAGGATTCAGCAGGGGTGGAGAACCAATGCTGTTAGGCATTTGAATCGTATTGGAGGGTTTTCGAGGAGCTTGGCGAATTCGGCGACTGATTGGCCGTGTTTGTTGCTGGAATTGTTGTCTTCTGCTGCAGAAATCGATTACTTTCAGGTGAATAAGCAAAAAGCTTATTGATCTCTTTTTCCTGGAAAATTTTCAAAGTGATTCAATACTAATCATTAGTTAGCACGAATCCTAGTATTTCAACTAGACCCTGAAACTTAATTAAGTACTAGGTTCTTTAGCTGGATGGATATGTTATATGTCTGGACTATTCATTGATCTTGGTTACCATGAGCGTTGTTTTACTTTTGTAGTTGATGAATGTTTCACATGTAATATTGAACAGCCGAAGCTGGTGATAAACAATATTGAAGTTCTAAAGCATGCAGTACTGACAGATGATTCAACAATCTGCGGGTCACAGTATCATGACAGTTTGATATGGAGAATAATAGCTTTGGGTGCCAATGAGAGGTGTTTACCCGTTATTCTTGTCACATCAGATAGGTAATTTCTGTGCATGTTTAGCATATTTTTACCCTCCCTGAACAAAGTTTTGCTGTTTGTATATTTGATTTCAAATTTCAACGGATGTAGTACACCCAAACAGTCCCATATAATATTAGCTATTGCTGTTGCATGAACTTATGTAAAGCCAAGTGCATGTGATCTTCTATGCACATGTTTTGTTTTTTTGACAAAAATCTTTTCCTTATGAGGATTAAAGGATTGCTTTAGATACTGAATCCCTGTTCACTCTAACTTGTATGCGACTGAGAGCATTGATAACCACATTATTGCACCTACCAAAAAAAGATAACCACATTGTTGGTGTATAACTTGTACAGGCTTCCCATGCCAAATATGCTGGTCTTGGGATCAACTGAGCTTCTAAAACTGTGAGTCCGTTATAGGCAGCAGTATGCAGTCAATGATAGAAGCATCCATCACTCGTTTGTTTATGATTCCAATGGGGGGGGGGGGGGGGGATTCTATAGTATGATGACCATATGTTTGTTGTCTTGCTTTTGAGGTTCCTCACAAGGACTGCAAAAAATATTATTAAATAGCAGCACTTCATTGATTCATTATGGTGCAATATATCAAAGGAAAACTGTTACATTGCAAAAGAAAGGTAAACACTAAAATAATGAGATTGAAAGGAGACAGGAAGGGATATATAAAGTTGTAAAAATGAGAAAGAGAAATTAGAATGGACAGTGCCAATATCCCTATCAGTAGAAATGTATCTACACCAATATCCCTATTAGTACTAGCATGCATCCATTGCCTTGGTATCAATGTTTAGTTTGCTCTTATGTTCAGAAGGTCACGGGTTTGAGATGTAGAAACAACCTCTTTGAAAAAAAAAGCAAGGATAATATTGCTTACAATACTACCTTCCTCTGATCCTTGCAATCACAACACCCCTTTTTTAACATGCATCTATTCATCTGACCTTGATTGCCTTTGCCAATGCTAGCTTCCAAGTTACATTGGGCACATGCATTTGATCTTCCCTTAAATTGATTGGTTGGGTGTTGAAAAAAAACATTGACTAATATAAGTGATTCTATTGATCTTTTAGACATTGTGCATGTAATGTTGCTTATTTTCTCGGGAAACTATTCCTGGCAGCTGAGAAGTATGGCTAACATGCTAATTTAGTCTCTGTGAACCTACTATGTGAATTCAAATGAGGACTCTTCTAGTCATGTAACAGAAATGCAAACCTAAAATCCTATATACTAAGATGTGGTACAATGAGGGTAAATTACACCAGTATAATCTAAGATATAACTGAACATCTAATGAGGTTAAGTATACTAATAAAAAAAATGAAGTTTTAGGAGCTTAATGGGGCATAGTTTTGTGTCTTATTTCATTACATTTGACATTTCCACGAGGGTGAGCCTTAGTAGCAGCACTAACATTGCTCATTTGTGACTAGCAGGTCATGAGTATGAGTTGTGAAAACAGTTTATTTGTAATGTAATAGTAAGACTACATACAAATTGACGTTCCTTGACCTTCTCAAAGAGAGGAATCTCATGCACTGGGATGCCTTCTATATTTGCTCTTTGCCTCTTAAGAAATGTTTTGAGGAAATAAGGAAAACTTTTATGACTGCCTCAATACCTAAATACATTATTTTGGCAGTGGAGTTTATCATTTTCAAATTGTGCATGGCCGAATGTACATAGCCAGGTTTTTTAACTTATCAAATAGAAAAAAAGTAAAGTTGTTTGGGTATTAACATTGTGAACCTTATGATACCATGCACAGATCTTGAACCTTATAATATCTTAGGATCATGCACATTCTGTCTTGATTTTATTTTTAAATTGGGATTAACTAGTAAATTTACTTCTTTTTTTGTTTTTTAATTTAATCGACTGTCAGTTTATGAGTCTTATACTATTTGGCAGCTACTACTCATATAAAGCGTTTATCGATTTTGGGTTTCCAGATGTATTCATCTCCCGTGAGGTAACCATTTTGAATTATTTGATGTTTTGTCTTCTTTCTTTTTTCATCACAAGTTTTAAGGGGAGTATGGTGGTCTGTCTTTCATGTTCTATGATAATTAACATTTAAAATAGGAATTCTTTCCCAATTTGAGCAGAACTTTCCCTAATAATTGTGGATCGAAATCATGTACAACATACTCCTTTCAAATTATGTGTTTCTGGAAATGGCCATTTTATCCAACTTCATCAGAAACCCACCTAGCCCTGATGGGGGCAGAGTCAATGTGTTTTGACTGGATTAGGGATGAAAGTAAGAGATTCTCAAATTCTTCCATTTAAGGTCAGGATCATATTGGTATATATACACCCCCACCTGATGCGTATGTAAAATTCCTCAGAGATTCTCTTTCTCTCAGTGAAATCCAGGAGGAGAACTTGAATCACTTCATTGAACAAAATCTCTTCATTTTCTCCTCCTCCTCTTCTAGCTTCCTGTCCCCTCCTCCTCATTCCCTCCTGGATTCAGCAAATGAAATTTTAAATTTGTGCTCATTTTTGTGTGTGCTTTTTTTCTAATCTAGTCTTTAGGCAATAGGGCAGGGTAAAGGATCTCTATTGCTCATTGGGACGGGGATTTGTTTGTATTCTTTACCTCAGTGGGAAATGCTGAGGGAGTTGGGGTGTTGAGGTTAGGGATGGGGTGAGTAAAATCTGGCCCCAATCCGTCCTGTTGTCACTCATAACTGTTAAGGTCCTTAACAGAAAAACAACACAGTAAGTTCTTTTACCAGTCAGTTTTTATGTGTCCGATAGGCTTCTCTACTTTGAGCAGATGTGCTTTATCTGGTTCCATGAGTTCTGATACTTTTTGGGGTGTTGGTACGTGAGTAGTGTGTGGGGGGGTGGCGGGGAGAGTTGAGTTGTGTCGTGTGTGCCGTGTACAACTGTGTTTATGCAGACAGCAGACCATCTGTGTTAATTTGATTTGGCATAATATTTAGACTATTAAGTTGTATCTTATGCTCGATCATTTGCAGACCTTTGGATGGACTCAACAAGAAGCTAAAATGCATATGGTCACTGATTACTTCAGTCAATCTGAGGTCAGTTTAGATGATGACTAAATTGTCTGTCTTCCATTAGCCTTGTTTCCAATGTTTTAATTTTTTGTTTTATATTGATCTTAACAAGTAATTCAATATATTTGTTAAAACTGTAGTGGAGTGTGGTTGTTGAGGTGCTAGGACCAAGCCCGCGACATCTTTTTGAACTCTATGCACTCAAACAGAGCAATTTTTACCAGAAGTAAGTGTTCAGTTGCTTATTTTGATCTGTCACCTTTGTGTTCAGTGCTAGGATGTACATATGATTTGACTTGTATGTTCCTTTAATACAAAGTTTGACTGTCCTTTTCTTTCAATGTGATTTCTTTTTTCTTTTTTGGGCTTCATCTTTCAATTTAATTTCAACTTAACCTTTTGCTTATACAATTTGTTGGAATTGATCTATAATCAGACATGATTCCATTCCAGTGTAACACATTTACTCCTTTATCTCTGTTACTGACCCCCTATACTTGCTAAGTTTTAGTTTAGATTCAATGATGAATATGTTTCCATTCTCTTCTCACCAGGAAATTTTACTGAATGCTTGTTCAGCAACTCTTGCAGTGGGGGTCTTTTCACTTGTGGTTTCTTACTTATTAAGATTCATAGAATGGTTGGAACTTGTAGTTTTGTTTTATGCAATTCATTTTTTCATGCTTGGTTTGTTACTTAAATAATTTTATCTTTATCTGAATTGTTGGTTGACTATCATTGAAGACAGCATAGAAAGATGTAACTAAAATCAGTTGTGTTATCAACAATATTCATGGATATCTTTTATTTGTAGCCTTTATTGCAGAAAGTAGTGTTCTTTTTCAATGAATAAAAAAGTATGCATTAAGAAGAAAGACTGCTTAAGGGGACGGAGCCTTGTGTTTTGTATTGCTCTACTATGATATATGAAATAGGATAGTTGGATGGATAAGCTCTCCTCCCTTTTCAAAGTCTCATACTGTTTTATGTAGGATTTCATGAACTATTCATTCTACTAACTGCTCTGGTTAGGAGAGATGATTATATTTTACCTTAATTTTCCAGCTGTACTTGCACATCTTCATGTATTGGCTGGGGTGTAGCCAACAAATGTCAGCACTGCTCATCCTTATGGGAAGTAGTATGATAGTATTTGATTAGTAAGTGGAACTTGGAACTCAAGAATTTCAATGAAAAATATAGTGAGGCCTCTCATTTCTGCCACATCATCAGTTAAATCGAGAAATGGCACCTTACTTCTAAGTATATGCTACAGTCAATTATTCTTTCTGCACTAGTCATTGTCTGTGGGACTTTTTGATATATAACTAGTTGAATTGTTATATATAAGACTCATACTGGCCATCCTACTTGTCATAAAATTACCAAACAATTTCTTGCAGCTGAATGAAGTTTTTGGATCACAGATATTCAATTCTGTGCTTTAATTTACCAGTTAAAGGTACTACATATTGATTAAATGTTATACAATTTAATGAAATTTTATTCCCGCTTTTGGGTTTTATTGTAGGGTCATGGATGACAACGGTAGTACATTTGAGGACATTGTAGATGCATATTTAGCGTATTTGCAAGTAAGTTTCTGTATACAGATATATATTTTTATAAATATGAGTAAATATCCATTAAGCACAAACTTTGAATATTATAATTCCTATTGGAGTTTAATTCTAATATACTTCTGATATTTCACTAGGATAAAGTTTAAATATAATTTGACAAATGGACTGTATGCAAGCTCCTTTAGTATTGGTTGCCATTTGATTTCTAAATTGCAGTGCTTTTATTTCTTAATCAAAGGTATGTCACCATAAAAGATTCTTCATTAAGCATAATTGATGGCAGGTTTGGAGTTTATCATGAATCCCTCTAGGTTGCCTCTTGATTTGCTAGATTTCTTTTCTGTGAATGCTTAATCTATTGGATGTATTGTATGTGTGTTTTATAGAAACTGGTAACTAAATCTTAAATCTGGTCATCAATTTTTAAGACAATATATTCCCATGTGAATGCATATATCTAGAATCATTAGGTAAAGATGGTTTTGAGAACACTGAACTTTTGTTGGAGGCAAATTTTAGTTTTGATTGGTTAGGAAAATGTAGTGAACAGTCACAGTTAAATATATCCTTAGTTTATCTTGCCTGGAGATCTTTGATGTCTACTGGTCTTTAGTCCAATTCAGAATGTTAAAAGATTTCTTTAGGTTTTCAGGCTAGGAAATGTTGTCTTTGACCTCTAGTGGTCTTAGTTTCCTCTTCACTCCCTTCCACCAAAAAAAAAAATGAAAAGAAGAGACATGCATGTATTTCTGCAGTTTGACCACTTGAGGTCTCTATTATTGCGAAGTATTTGTGGGTTCATGTACCACTGTTCCATGTGACGGACAGGAGGCAGCAGTGATTCTCCTTGAACTGGAACCTTGACTTACCACTTGCCAACTCTGGGCCACTGGGAATCCTTTGCATAACTGAATGCTGCGAGCTAGCCTGGTGAGGTAGCTAGCAAGGTGTTTGCCTTCCCTTATTTGAGCCTCTCCTCAGTAGGGACTAATGCATGTGGTGCCTTGACCTTGTTGAAGCCAAAATATGCTTTATTTACTAACCTTGATCATGGACTCCACCTTCTATACTGTGCTCTTGTCAGGGTATAATTGTTGGCCTCAATGGTCTTGGATTGCAGGTTGGATCCAAAGGCATGTACTTAGAACTCTCGGGATTTGCAAAATAGAGGTTAAGAGTTAACTCTGCAAGGAGAATGAGCCACCCATCTCTTAGACAGGGGTGTGGTTACTCTCAGAGGCCCAATAACCTATAAAAGGGGTTTTACCTTCTTGTTGTAGGGGACTCAGATACTTCTCACTAAGAGACCCTCAAAAATGGAAGATTGACCACTGCTCAGACCTGTCTCAGTTGCTTTTTCTTGCTTCTAGTCTTGGGCAATCTTGCAACTATTTGGTGCCTATAATTACTTTCCAGTTCCCGGAGGATTCACTTATTCAGCTTGGATCTAACAGTCTCATCCACAGTTAATATTGGCCATTTTTGGCTGGAAGAGGCTATGCAGCCTATCTAGCCCTGATTTTCCCATCCTACAATAAACTGCGATTTCTATTTAACAACACCAACTTAACTGGAAGTTCTGTGGAATAGTAGAATTCTTTTTTCGTAAACCAAGTTACGGTCATGTAGGTATGTGATGGAGTTTATAATATTGGGAAAAGATATTTCTAGTTGGTTCAGTTCATTTCTATGTGTAACAAAATTAGCACGAAACTTTTGGAACTATTTTTTTACTTTTCTGTGATACTTTTGGAACTAATTGATGTATTTATTCATTGTTGCACTTGAATATTTGCATCTGCATAACTGGTTTTGTATGACCTTTGGACACTTTAAGCATCTTTTGTTGTTTTTTGACTACTTAATTATATAGGTGACTGTGGTTAATCCTGCCATGGATAAAGCGTTGTCCGTCTTGCAAAATTTTGCTATTGATGCAAGGAAGGGAAAAATTCCAAAAGATCGATTGCGCTTTGGTGCTCCTTGGAGACATCCTCCTCATACAGACAACCCCACTCTGATCTTAGAATGGGCTAAGGTTCAACTAATGGATTTTGTCCAGTCTCTGGCCAATACAGAATTTGGGGTAATTTCCATCACTTTCTGTAGAGAAAAATACCATTCAGCATTATGCTAGGTTAATACAGAATTATCAATTTTGATTGTGCTGTGTTTTATCAGGCTTTTTCCATTTGAAATTAGTGTGGTTGTCACTTCTACATTCACACACATAAAATTTGATACCTCTACTATTATACTAATGAACAAAATAAAGTAATAATTCATATGTTGGGCTATCATTCTAGTAGCCATGTAAAAGAGTTTGTATGCTTTATGATTGCCAGTGCTTTGTCCTGAAATTGCAGGCTTAGTTCTTTTTTCAGTTTTCTACGGCAAGGACAATAACATAAATCTTTAACTGCAAGTTAGTTTTCCGAACAATTGTAGTGTCATTAGCATCCCTGTGTTGATGATTAGTACCATTCTTTTGTTATCTAGTTTGTAGGTGCTTGCTGATTCATACTCATTTATTTTAGTTCCCGTGAAGTACATTATCACAGTTAATTTGGTAAAATCTTCAATTGAATGATGCACCATCTTATAATTGCATATGCTAGTATACACTGCTTATTATTGTTTTCTGGTGTACTTTTTTCTGTATCAATTATAACTTTATTTTTTTACTTGTCTTTGTGCAGGTTAATTATTTTGCTGATTGTAGCCTTGAAATTCTGGATGATCCTTCTGCTGTAGCATTATTAGAGGTATTTCATATTTCCATATTTTACACTATAATATGTTTCTGTTATCTGAGACTTTCCCTTCCTTATGCTACAATTTATTTTTGTTTCTTTGCCCAACTCAATTTAGATGCCCAGAGTTTTGTTTGAACTAACAATGAGATTTGAGACTGCAAACTTCTGCCTAAATTGCTGCCCTTCATTTTATTGCGGAACTTGGTTTTAGGAATTGAAGAATTATCATTCCAGATGGATTTTCATTGGAAAATTACTAGTTTTGATATGATTATTGAATGATGTTTACTGCAATTGAATGCTATTTTTTCTCAGACCTAATTCAGCTGCCATTTGAAGTCTAAGTTTCTACATATAAATGAAAGATAAAAAAATGTGACTGCTATCTTTTTCTTGTGCTATCTTTCCCAGGTTGGTGTGCTTTATGCCCAGAGAGAACCATCCTTCATTCGCCCAATATCTCAGGGTATTCAAAGATGTCTTGTAAGATGGTAAGTTGTCTTGACCTATGTGGTACTGCTTGGTTATCAGAGTGAAGATGCCATATGCTTACAACTACTCATGCTGCAGGCTTATCCAGGAACGGATGCAAATGAGGTTTCTGAGCTCACTTAAATATTTTTGGCATCGAGTTATACGTGGCCGAAGCTACCGCCATTTGATGTTAGAAGTAGGCTATAATAAATAGAGCAATTGGTATGTATACTATTCCTTGAATTAACATTTGCTTATTTTGTATCTTTGGCACTGGGATGACACCAGTGGCAGGTACTGATGAATGATCCCTTACCCTATCCCCAACTTGTTTTTTTGTTTTTTCTTTCTTTTGAGCTCCACCTCATCCCAGTTCTGCCCTGCTGCTGTTAATCTATTTTTCCAAGGTTCAATCAAATGTCAATTAGGTGATATGCAAGAATTATAGAGTTAAAAACAGAAAATAACAGAGAAACCTTTCCATCTAGCTGTGGTGACCCTGAACCAGAGTCACTTGGGTGGCATAAATATTGCTGCACAAGCATGAACGGTGGTAAATGCAGATCCTTAGGTATGGTCCCTTTCCTAGGATAGATAATTTTTGAAATATAAATATATATAATAAGGGCATTTGAGTAAACTGTTAAATAATGGGTGGGGGAAGAATTTCCCATGGATCAGTTTGGGAATGTCCATCTCCATACATGCCTTGACCATGATAAAAAGGATCTCCATAAACGTGTCTGATTACAGTTGAGATGGGTTGCTGACCCAGTTGTCTGGATCTCTTAATGTTTCCTAATCTGGACACAGAAATTTCTATTTGTTGATGTGACTCCTTAGGGAGGTCTTCACCTTCTCATGATTTACATGGGAGCTTGGAATTTTACGGGTCCTTGCATTGGGTTGTAATGTGCCACGAGAGCTATAAACATCAGTTTGGCAGGAACCTGATTTACGGGAATCAGGGATGTTGAATGGTGATTCAAACTGAAGACCTATCTATTCTTCCATTGGAGGCAAATCTGGGTGGCAATAAGAATCTTGATAGGTTATGGGCCCCAGTGGCTGTTGTGTTACGGAACTAATTTATGGCTATTATGATACATTTACCTTGATTGGTTTTTTACACTTTACCTAAGGTTTGTTACAATTGCTTACTCTGACCAAGCAAAATTCCCTTTCTGAATATGTGCAGTTTTTCCCTTGCAGGTTACTCCAGCAAAGCTAATTCTTTTCTTGATATGGACCTTGCAGTGTCCTACAAAACTGTAAGTGATTCCTAGATATGTTATACTGGCCCATGCGCATCATCTTCTTACCAAGGGAATTTAGGTTATTGCTGTATTAACCAGAGAAATGGGTATTGATAGGCACATTGTTGGAGGTCAACCTTATAATAACCAATTTTACTTTCTCTTGCATTGAAATTTTCATGCACTCCTCTGTATGGTTACCAAATTGGCCTCTCAGCAGGGCTATTATGCACCCATTGGGAGAATCAAGAAATGCTGATTCTGAACGGATAGGAATATTGTAAGATCTTACTTCCCGCATTGCCAAACCTTTTGTTGCGCATTGATTATTGCACATCATGATTTATCTTCCGAAATGAATTAAAGCTAGAGTGAGTTTTTAAGTTCCTGAACAGAAATGCTCAGACTTGAGATGAAGTTGATGCCTGATGCCGCCATTGTTGCAAAACTGTAGCTCATCTTAATGAATGGGCGGCTTTACAAATTATGAACTTATGTGGTTTCTCTATTTGCAGCTTCCATTCTTGTGTCCTCGGCTTCGCTGACAACCTGATGCACAGGCACGGTCTATCCTTTCGAGAACTGTCCCCACACGGAGTTGTGAGGCGGACCCTTTTGCTCTCCAGACAACTGCTGCTGGTGATGGTGTGTTCTTGTAGCACACAATAATGTGCATCATCTGGATGGCCTCTTTGTAGAGAATGTTTCTGCTTTGTACTGTAGCCATTGTTTTGGAAGATAATAAGAATAGGCAAGGAAGATTTCAACCTTGGATTTGCTCGTGTAGTTTCTGCTGAAATGGCAATGGTTATATATAGATGAGAGTGCTTTAGTTTAGATCTGAGTGGAGTTCCCACCTGTTTCGTCCTCAAATGAGTTATAGTATCTTCTTATAAAACAATGTTTGTTTTACCATATTGAGCCTTGCTACTGCCTATTGCTTGGCTGGTCACATGTGTGGCAAATGCTGTGGAGAGATTGATAATGCTATTCAAATGCTCCTATTAGGGTATTAATAACTGATCGACTCATATTAAAAGTTCATGGGTTAAACTCATGGATTTGAGAAAACTAGAGAATTAATCCAATGCGAAGTTAATTAAGTTGAGAGTGGTTAAGTTATCTTGTCTTGGGTTGGGTTTTGATTTTTTTTTTTTATTTTAAATAAAAAGTTCTCTAGTTTCAACCCTTGGGTTCATGGACCTGAAATGATCCAATGAGTCTACATAAAGGGTTTACCAGTTGTATATGCGCCAACTGTGGATGTTTGATAAAGAAAAATGTAAAAGGGTTGAATATTAGATATTATCTCTTCTTATTAGTTTTCTTTTTCATTATTCACATTATTTTATTTTTTTGTTGACATTTTTCATTTTAAAATTTTATACTTCTTTTGTGAGATGTGATAAACAAATAAAACATAATAACAAGAAAATTAACTCCAAAACGACTCACTTTAAGAGAAACTAAACAATTCTAATTCAATTTAGACAATTATTAATCAATACTTGATATAATCCTTTTTTGGGTCATATATTTCTTAAAAATTGTGATAATTTTGAATTAAAAAAAAAATCTATAATTTTGCGATCATATAAGGCTCATATTTTATTTGAGGCTCCTTATTACAGAAATTACACAACCTAAACCATCATAATAATCTTTTTCACTCATCTTCAACCAAATTGAACCCCCCAACCATGGCATGATGGAGTCGGATTATTTCACAAAAACAATCTGAAAATTTCTAGTCCCAAAATGTGGTTTTGACAAGAGGATCCAGCGAAACTCCATCATAATTCAAACAGATGACACAAAAAGTTGGCCAATTAGCATGTGATCACAATGATTAAAAATCTCTCCCAACTTTATTCCCATTATAATTCCAATCCCAAGCATTCCATTGTCAAATGCGTGGCCCAATCTCGCAAGAATACAACCCCAACAAGATCCATAACAGCCCCTAATCACGCACTCATAATCATTAATCCCTGTAATCATTCCTCGTTGCTAACCAAAAGAACATTCAAAATCTTGTAATCAACACAACACTTTCTCGATTCGGCTGGTGGGAAAAGCTGCTCCAAAGCCAAAGGCCCCACTTCGCCCTCAGATTGGCATATTTTCTCAGCAAAAGAAGCCCAACGATCAAATCAAGCTTTGACTTTTGAGCTCCGTTGTCCTTAAAATGGGAGAGCTACTTCCTTTTAGTGAGCTCTTCCACAGCCCAAGCCTTCTTGGATCAAAATCCATGGCCGCCCATTTGATTGCTTTTTGAGGAGAAGCTTCTCCGATCTGCGTTTTTCCACTATTCGACGTGGTTTTGGAATGTGGGTTCTCTTTAGTTTCTCGTTTTCTGTAAGGGAGATCGGAGATCTGAGCTGAAGGGGGAATGGACGGTGTGGATCGAGGGAGAGGGCTGTGGAGGGAGCTGAAGCAACGGCTGGGATTGAAGGGGGTAATCGGCTTCTGTGGGTCCTCGTCGTGGAGGAGCACCGGCAGTAGTCTCCGAGCGAGGTTTCTAGAAGAGCCTCTGGCAGGTCAGATTCCGGCTCCGGAGCGAGAATCCGAAGGGCCTCCTGTGGGGAGAGCCTCTTCCGGGATGAACCTCGCGGCGGCGCTGGCGGCCGAGCGCAACCTCGCCGCGGAGGCGGCGGGTCTGATGCCACTGAGGGCGTTGATGCGGCTGGCGGAGGAAACGGACGGCCAGGATCGGAAGAGGCGGAAGATGGACGGTGGAGATGGAGGGACCGTTGATGCGGTGTGCTGCGTGTGCATGGAGAGGAATAAAGGTGCGGCTTTTATCCCCTGCGGGCACACCTACTGCAGGGTATGTTCTCGGGAGCTGTGGTTGAATCGTGGGTCTTGTCCACTTTGCAACCATGCGATCTCCCAAATCCTTGATATCTTTTAGAGATCAGTTTTGTGATTACGGGCTTTTCTTTTTATTTTTTAATTTGCAATTAGATTTGGCGAAAAAATATTATTGATATGTTGGATTTTGTGAAGAATTTTGTATAATTTTGGTATGATGAAATTTTTGGATATATGGGGTAGTTGGGTCTGGCCCATGAATCTACCATAATTGGGTTGGTTTGGGCCCGGCCCAAAGAGTTCTAGTTGGTGGTGAATTTGGCACCCATATTATCTAGCAATGTTGCCAACGGGTAGAGGGCCTAGGGGTGAGCATAAGTTTTGAAAACAATGCATGTTTTAATTGGTGTTATATATTTATTTAAATAATATAAAAAATAAAATTTATTAGGTGCCCTTTTATCTTTCTCAGACAAATACTTTCATATGGCTTGTCATATGGCCGTTATTTATCTCTACGAATATGAATATAGTTACTCTAAATAAATAAAAAAAATCAGTTAAAAACCAAATTAACTAAATTTTTAATGCCTTCGCACAAAAGTATGCCTATATTTATAATCAAACTGCAAATAAGTTCTCCTAATATTATTAGTGAGTAAATTGTAAAAAACACCTTGAGATTTAGTAAAATTGTAAAAAAATTCTTAATATTAGAGAAATAGCAATAATCATCTCTATTATTAAATAAACGGATAAAATAAACAATTTACTTTTCATTCTTCCTCTTCTCTCCTTTAATTAAAAAATAAAAATAAAATAAATCGATGTCTACATGAAATCCACTAGATTTAATACTTGAGTTCATTGTTGACGTGTGATGAACTGGATACATCATTTGGCTTCATTTCAAATGCAAATTTGGCTTTAAAGAAAATAAATAAGGGTGTGTTTGATCGCATTTACTTGGAAAGAAGAATATTTTCTAATTTGTATAAAAAATAATATAAAAAATAAAAATTATCTCCTCTCAGATAAATTTTTTCATAAAAAGTAGGCGAAAATATGATTTAATGGTTATACTATGGAATTTAATTTTATAAAAAATAGTGTGTCAAACACTAAAGATAAAATTTAATTACTTGTTGGATGTGACATTTTTTTAAGTATTTTTCATGCTATTAAATACATCCTAAGAAATAGAAGTAAAAAAAAGTTAAATAGAAAGAGAGGGTACTTGAAACCCTTGCTGGCAAACCTCTTTGGTGAAGGGGTTTCATAATTTAGGTTTTAATGAAACCTAAAATCACCCAAAGCGGAGAAGGAGAGAAAAAAAAGAAAGAAGAAAAAGAATAATGGTTTCTCAAAATCAAAATCTTTTTGATTCCATAAAACCCAAAAAAAGGGAAAGAAGAAGGAAAAAAAAAGTGAAAAAAAGAGTTTAACAAAACCCAAATTCTTTTGGGGGATTCGTCAAGGGGAGTGAGAGAGAATAATAATAATAATAAAGGTTTGATAGAATTCAAAATAAAGATAGAAATAGATAAAGAAGAAAAAAGGTTTGTTAGAATCTAAATTCATTTGATTTAGTCAAACTTAGAACAAAAATAAGAAGAGAAAATAAGAAAAAAAAAATGAAAGTTTTGATGAAACTCGTAGAAAGAGAGAATAGAAAGAAGAAAAATGATTTGAGTTTTGTCAAATTCAAAATAGAAGGGGAGCGTAGGAGAAAATGAAAAATTTATTTAGAGATGGTGTTGATTGACCTTAAGAGAAGGAGGTTAGGGGTGACTGACTATAAAGGGATGTCGACAATAAATGTAATAGTTATGACATAGAAATAAAAAAGAAAAAGAAATGAAAAAAAAAGAAAGAGAAAAAAGATGAAAGAGAAATAGAATTTTATATATAAGGTAATTTAATCATTTTTATAATATTTATCGAGATTAATTAAAACAAAAGAAAAACTTTGAAGGCAACATTAAATCTCACAAGAAATTGTTACATTATTTTAAACATCAAAGATAATGTTCGTAATTATCTCAAATCTTAGGAATATCAAGTGTAATTTTCTCATTACTATATTACTATATTGTATATCATTTTTACAATTTGGTAGGTTGTTGAACCATAATTATTATGTTACTTTATCTTATTTGGTATGCTTGTATAGTTGGCAAATTGTTGGAACATTTTTATTAAGAATTTGGTAGGACAATTTTAAACTTATAGATTCTTTGATAAAAAAAAAATCAATTAATCTGGTAACCATTCGATTAATTCAAAATAACTGGTTAAACTGAAAATATGCCTATTCAAATCAGTTTTAATTATGTTATTTATCATTTTAATTCTTTTAATTTTGTAATCAAATTAGTCCACCTGCCATTGAACTAATCAAATACTCACTCCCTACAAGTAAGTGAGTAGCTTAATTATAAGAGGATTAAGAAATATTATATTGCAAGGCTAAGGTAATGAATGAAATTAAGAGGCCAGATTGGATTAGAGAACTCAATACATTTTTAAATTTAAGTAAAATTTTCATAAGCATAATCTATTAAGAAATAATTATGTTGTCAAAATATATATAAAAATAAATTTATAATCTCAGGAGAATCTTTGAGAGACTTGTAAAACAATAGACAAAGTATGGAGGTGTCCACCCTTAGACCAAAAGGGTTTAGGTAGACATGGCCACGGTTCATGAACCGCCGGTTCCGGTTCAAGAAATCTTTGAACCTGAACCGAACCGCCCAAGGGCGGTTTGGGACGGTTTGGTTTCGGTTTCGGTTCGTGCCGGTTCGGTCAACGGTTTGGACCGGTTCGGTCAACGGTTTGAGCCGGTTCGGTCAACGGTTCCGGTTCCGGTTCAAACCGAATTTTTTTAATTTTTTTTAAATATTGTTGTATTCAATTTTGGTCCTTGTTCCGTTGTTCGGTTCGGTTTGGTTTCGATTTTTAATTGTTAAATGTAATTGTAAATATAAATATTCTCAACCATATTTTTAATAAAAAAACACTACTAAAAATTGAAGAAATATAAGTAATAATTTCATTAAAAATAATTAAAACAACTAAACAAGTATGTAATACAAGTAATTAATTTTTACAAATGTGAAAAATAAAAAATAAAAAATAGAATTAGACTTAATTTCATTAAAAAATAATTACAACAAAAATGTAATACAAGTAATTAATTTTTGCAAATGTGAAAAAAAATAAAATATGGACTTGGATCCTACGCATCTTCATTGGAGTCGGAAGTCGCCGTTGTTGAACCATCATTAACCCATTCGTCAGATGATGATGAATGGATAAGTTCTTCTTGACGTCGCATGTTAGCTCTTTCCCAATCATCGAGGCAAACTTGAGCTTCCAATGATTCTGGAGCCAATCTTGATCTTCTTTCGTCCAAAATGTTGCCTCCACTACTGAATGTTTGTTCAACGGCTACAGTTGAAGCTGGAACTGCAAGAAGTTGACTTGCGATAATTGCAAGAGTTGGAAATGTCTCCTTGTGCCTTTTCCACCGCTCCAAAATTTTAAAATTTAAACCTGTATCATCACCAAACTCAAAAACTGTGGTTAGATAAGTTTCGAGCTCCGAATGTGAGCTCGATCTAGGTTTTTTCCTCCTTTGATCTAAAAATTTATGACCCCATTTCATTGGTTGGGAGGAAGAGGAATGCGGAGCCATGGATGGAAATGATTCTTCACTACTAGGAGCAATAACATATGCTTCATATAATTGATTGCATAAAGTTCTAACCTTAGAAATTATAATATTCACATCAATTTCTTCATTGTTTTCTAATCCTAACAACGAATAATAGTTAGACGAACACTCAATTAAACCATCAAATTTACACCTAGGATCAAATACCATAGTAACAAGAAAAATTTCAGGAATAAATTGATAATAACGTAACCATTTTTCTCTCATTTCTAAAACAGCATGACAAATTTCTTCAACATTAATTCCTTTCCATTAATACACCGGCCACATTCATTGCTTCTATTAAAAATTGATGTGAAGTTGGTTTATAAACACTACTAAGTGTATGAGTAGCATCATTAAAAATTCGTAAAATATTCAAAATTGAACTACAAACATTCCACATAGTTGGAAAAATAGGATATTGTGGAATATAATTTGCTGCAAAAAAACACAATAAATCTTTATATTCAAAAGATTGATTAAGTAATTTAAAAGTTGAGTTCCAACGAGTAGGGACATCTTTTGAAAAACGTTTTGGGGTTTGACCATTGGAGGTGCAAAAATGTGCCCATGCTTTTGCAGTTCGAGGGTGTACCCAAATATAAGAAATAACATTTCTAATTGGATCTAAATAAGAATTAAGTGACTTAATACCATCTTGAACACATAAATTTAAAACATGACATGCACATCTAACATGAAAAAATCTTCCACCAAAATTTGGTTGGCAAATTCTTTTCAATTCATTAATAGAAGCAGTATTAGCCGATGCATTATCAAAAGAAATTGAAAAAATTCTATTAACTAATCTATATTCTTGTAAAATTTGTTGAATTAATCTACAAATATTTTCAGCATTATGACTTTCATCAAAACATCGATACGCAAGAATTCTTTTTTGTAAAACATAATTTTCATCAATCCAATGACAAGTAATACCCATATATGAATGAGTTTGCCAATGATCACTCCAAATATCACTACAAATAGAAACATTAATATTATTGTTTTGAAAATATGTTATCAATTCAATTTTTGAGTTTTTAAACAATTTTAACAAATTCCTTTTCAAAGTATTTCTAGGAATTGATTTAAAACTAGGATTAACAAAGTTTTGACAAAATCGAGTAAAACCTAATTTTTCACCAAAACTAAAAGATAAATGATCAATTGCTACCATTTCAGCTAAACCAGACCTACAATTAGCTTCATTATAATGAAATAATTGAGGAGAGTTTGAAGAGGTAGCAAACCCGGATATTTGTGTTTGATCGCGGCTCAATCCAACCTTGAGCGGGTGCTTTGTTTGCAAATATCGGTTGAAAGTACCATATCCACCTCCTTGCTTGAATTTGTATACCTGATTACAATAATTACAAGATACATCAAATTTATCATCTCCTTTTGGTGTTTTCTTGAAATGAATATTAAAAATATCAGAAGTAGAAATTTTTCCACCTCCCTTTTGTTGAGTTTCACTCTCTTGTGTTTGAAAATTTTGAGATTCAAACTCAACATTTTCAACATTTTCAAAATTTCTACCTTCACTTGCTATTTTTTTGAAAAAAGTATGATAATAAAAAAATATAATAATGATAAAATAATATAGTAACAAGTAATAAATAATTAACAATATAATTGAATAAATTGATAAATAACAAAATGAGAAGATTGAAGAAATTGAAATTAAAATATTAAATGAGAGACAAAATTGAGAGAATAATAGCTTGAGACTTGAGAGAGAGAGAGAGAGAGAGAGAGAGAGAGAAAGTGTGAAAAATGAGTGGGGGAGGGAGGGGTATATATAGATAGGAATTATAAAATTTAAAAAAAAAAAAAAAAGTTGGCTGGGGGTGGCAGCCAACGGTCCAAAATTGGACCGTTGGGGGAGGGGGGAGGGGGGGGTGCACGGCCGCACGGGGGGGCCACGGGGGGGGGAGGGGGGGCCACGGGGGAGGGGGGACGGCCGGTTCCGCGGAACCAGAACCGGCGGTTCCGGTTCTCCGGAACCTTGAACCGGAACCGAACCGAATTTTGCCAGTTCGGTCCGGTTCCTGTTCCGGTTCCGGTTCGGCCGGTTCCGGGTCCGGTTCCGGTTCGAACCGCCGGTCCGGTTCAATTTTGGCCATGTCTAGGTTTAGGGTCTATCAAACCTAGAGCCGGCCCAAGACCCGGGACCTTAGGAGATAATAATTTTTTTTTTTTTTTTTTTTTTTTTTTGGAGGGGGGCGGGGTTGGGGATTTTTTTTGCGGGGTGGGAAAAGGTGCTTTATTCTCTATTGTATTTTTCCCTGGGGGCGCTATATTTTTTGGGGGGCCCCAAATTTTTTGGGGCCCTAGGTAAGGTCTATACCTTGGGCCGACCTTGATCAAATTAACTTTTATAACTTTCATTTTTTATCTTTCAAGTTTCTCTCTTATTTTTTTTGAATTTTTTTGTTTTTGGGCTTGGTCCTCTAGAAGTGTACAGAAAACTATGATACATCAAATTATTTAAGTTTAAAAGTATACGTTCAAATAGTTACTGTTAGAATTGTAATTAATTATTTTTCTTCATATTTTGTGAATTTTCTATTACTTTTCTTAGGTTGATCTCTCTCTCTTCCTCGTGTGTTACGTTCTTTAGTTAATTTAAAGTCTTCAAGACGGAGAAACTAAACATATAGTAAGATAAAACATTCTTATTAATAATCATCATACATTATATATTTAAGAAAAAGATAAATTCAAAAAAGTTTTCCAAATATTATACCCAACGTGTAATATTTGCAAACTTGAAGGGAACAATTATCTTCCAATTCATGCGTAAAATCACTAATAATAAAATTCGATTTGGTTAATGGTTAGTGATTTGAGAATTGTTTTTAATAGAGAAAAATTTCTGTAAAAGTAACACCTAATGCTTAGGTTAGATAGTAACATACAATTTAAGAATAATACTAAGTAAAAGAATAAATAAATTAATCTTATTTTAAACTCTTAATTGTTAATTTTATAAATTAGTAACATTTTAAAATCTATTTTTAAAATTATTATACGAGTCTGAACCACGTGATATTTTGAGCAAAATCTTTTCTATCAAAAAAGTTATGGCATTGACAAGTCTTTTGTATTTATGTGTTACGTGTTAATGATGACTATATATTATTATTATGAATATATATTACTCAAAAATAAAACTAGGATTAGACAATTTTTATACACGTGACACATGCATGACTTGTGGAGGCAAACAGAGACATGAGAGAGAGAGAGAGAGAGAGAGTCAAAGTAAGACATAATCTTTCTTTTGATTTAACAAAAGAGTACATTATTATGATTATTAGTATTAGGTGCAGGCGTTCAACTTTCTCGTCTTTTTCAAATTTCCACAACGTATGCCAAAGGTTTGGAAGATTGATTTTCTACAGCAAATATTCCAATAATATTACATTGGACTCATTTGCAAGAAAAACGAGAAAAGCATTGGGCGTGGGCCCGTTCAATAGGGATTTTTTAGTTTTTTTAATTAATTATAATAATATTATTATTATTATCAAAATATAATAATAAGTTTCTTTATGTGAGAGCGTGTCTTGAGGAGTTTTACGAGTAACTAATTTGTGAGTGACTTGCAAGAAAAAAATTAATTAAGAGTACAAGTGAGACTCTCTGATATTTAAGTTAGTTTTGTGTCAAAATAAACTTGCAATCGAGTCGAGTTGAACTTTACTAAACTTAACAAACCTAAGCTTAGCCTTGAGCTTGAGGTTGAGCTCAAGTCGACCTTGGAAGCTCCACTCAAACGTAGTTAACATGAATTGATCTTGAGGTTGGCTCATCAATTTGGTTGAAGAGCCAAGCTCGGCTCGCCAACAATCAAATAGAAGGTTGTGCAGAGGCAATAACAGAGGGTTGGCTGTGCAGCAACTGTGAGTGGCGGGAGAAAGGGAAGACGTAGTGACGGTTGACGACGAAAGGCGAGATGGTGGCAAGAGGAAGGCATCAAAGGAAAGTGGAACAAACAAATATAGACCGTTGAGAAGAATATGAACATGCGACTAAAGGAAAAAGAGAGAGGAACAGAACAAAAATGAGTTTCTTGGCCCTACTAAATCTAATAAATGATATAATGATGATATGTATGTACATGTATATATGTTAAATAATATATTTATAAATGAGACTATTTTCATGAGCTAATAATGAACTTCTAATTAGACTTGTTCACGAGTCTCTAATTGAGCCAACTCGCGATTTAACAAGCTGAGTTTTACAAATTGAGTTTCAAAGTTAAATTCAAGTTCAGTTCATTTACCATGACAAATGAATTCAAACCAATTTTTATTGAGCTGAACATCGAGCCGCTTACAAATGGTGCGGCTCATTACCGACCTGATGCCAAAAGTATAGCAAGCAAAGTTATATCTTGAGAAAAGTACTGAGTATACCCT
Organism: Diospyros lotus; assembly: GCF_014633365.1. Lineage (NCBI taxonomy): Eukaryota > Viridiplantae > Streptophyta > Magnoliopsida > Ericales > Ebenaceae > Diospyros > Diospyros lotus. The sequence goes on from NC_068352.1 coordinate 29,123,452, forward strand.
TTGCTAAAAGAATCGTCTCCTATTTATAGAGGAGAGAAGACTGACAAATGAAGGAGAGCCACAACCATTAGTGGGCATTTTTAGGCTCTCTTTCAGATTTATAAGCAAGCACATTGGGGATAGAATTGACTTTCAAAAGCCTTTCGAATAGTTGTTAGTGAGTGACTCATGAATTTTCGAGAAGGTATCTCGAAGGTATTAAGCGAGGCTCCAAAGTAAGATCACTCTGTCTCAACTTCAATAACTCGTGCTAAGGTCATTCGGTTTTTCACAAAGTCTCTTGTCAGTTTCTCACGAGTAAGTCTCTCACGAGCAAGTCTTACACGAGTCTAACCAAATGAAAATGAAATGATATATAGTAACATTTTAATGTCTAACCAAATGAATGAAATGATGATCAAATTTATTAAGTGTTTTTGGGGTATGGCATTGGGCTTTGAGAAGATTCAGCCGACATTAGCACACCAAACAAGAACATAAATATTTGATTTGGGCATTGAAAACCTTGAATCGTCAAGAACATATAACTCTTCAAATGCACCTATCCGAATTGTTAGGTAGAAGGAGATAAAAAATACTGGAAATCGTGATTTTGATGTCAAATTATTTACTACTCAAACCTTCAACTGGGAATACAATTCTATCTATGCTAAATTTCAACAAAGTTAGAGGCTGCCACGACTCTATAAATTAGCCAATACATGCTTATCAGATGAGGGAAAAATCAATAATCACGAGCTTAATGTTTGATTGTTTAAACAGTATTAAAGATGAATGTTTTTCTTAGTTGCGTCTAAAATGTGTTTTAAGAGCACATTTGACAAAAAATGTTATTTCAACATCCGCATTTTTATTTAACCAAACAAATTATCATTAATATAAGAGATTTTTTATTTTATGAGAAAAAAAAATAACTCGAAACTATTTTACTTTTTTTTACCATAACCGAACAAATTTACTATTACTATCAAGAATTACCCTTTTAAGTTCTTATTACATAACCAATCGATTTAATTGCAAATATTTCACCATGCACCTATAACCTTATTATATGGAAAGTGAAATCCTTTTCACCACTAGTTTAGTACTTTCAAGCAACTTAAACTTTGTACAAATTGTGTTTGTAATCATGGCTACTACAATTTATACCCACATGGGTAAAAGCAATGAGCCTGCCAATCAGTCAAAGTCTCTCCGAGAAACTTCAAAGATCATATGTAACTTAAATTTGCATGCCTAATTGGGAAGAAGAGAAACAGCAATGGAATTTCCCATGGGTTCATCTCTCGCAAAACAATAATTAAGATGGCACATGAATGGATAATAGTAAGCAGCCAATCAAGTTATGGTCAAGAAGGCAAAAATAAGGTCCAATTGGTTCCACCATATTGGAGGAGAGATGGTCTAACAAGGCACAACGAGTCTTTGGCCGTGGAGTTGGACCAAACGTCCACTCCGTGGGTCCTCATATATACAACCGCACTTGTCTTATTCAAATTAGGAAAACGGTATTTTCGCCGAATTTACGCGCAGATCATATCACCAGAATGATATTTTCTATACAATTTCGCTTCTAGCACTATTTTCTTCCCAACCTGGCACAGTACCATTATTTCTTCACCCTTCATGTTATTATTCAGGTCACTTCTATAAATAGCACACCCAATATCTCCATATTTCACACACCAATAGCAAACAATAACTTAGCAAAGAATCATATCATATACTGAGTGCTTGTGAGTGAGAGAAAGAGAGAAGAAAAGCAATGGAGAACTTCCCAGTGATTAACATGGAGAAGATGAATGGAGAAGAGAGGGCAGCCACCATGGGGCTCATCAACGATGCCTGTGAGAACTGGGGCTTCTTTGAGGTATGCAAAAAGCATACATACAGGCTTAATTTCATTATGTTTCAAACACCTCCATTTTTGCGGCCCAAATAGCTGGTAATATTTCTACAAGAGCTCATTGGTCCTTGTGTTGTGTTTTGTGTAGTTGGTGAACCATGGAATTCCTCCGGAGCTAATGGACACAGTGGAGAGATTGACAAAAGAGCACTACAAGAAGTGCATGGAGCAGAGGTTCAAGGAGCTGGTGGCAAGCCAGGCTCTAGAGGGGGTCCAAGCTGAGGTTACAGACATGGATTGGGAAAGCACCTACTTCTTGCGCCATCTCCCCCTGTCCAACATCTCAGAACTACCCGATCTCGACGAGGAATACAGGTACTGAATTGTTTGATCTCTACTCTAGCTGATCACACATGATCAATGAGAATGGTTTTCACTGGTTGAATATTGAGCTGTTTCCACCAAACGTGGCAGCCAGTGAAGGGGCAGAAGGTGATGGCTTAACAGGGTCATAACCTTCTGTGATTGGACACCTTTAATAGAGACAAGGAATGATTGGAGAAAATATAAAAAGGCACCCGCATGGAAAATTTTCTTATTTTCTTTCTAGTTCTTTCAAAAACAGAATCACACAATTTATAGCCCTTTCATGATCATCCCATTGATCAATCTTCTCCAATTCTATCTCTGAATGAGCAGGAGGGTCATGAAGGATTTTGCTGAAAGGTTAGAGAAGCTAGCAGAGTATCTCCTGGACTTGCTATGCGAAAACCTTGGACTAGAGAAAGGATACCTAAAGAAGGCCTTCTATGGAGCAAAGGGTCCTAATTTTGGCACCAAGGTTGCCAACTACCCGCCGTGTCCTAAGGCAGACCTGATCAAGGGGCTGAGAGCTCACACTGATGCTGGTGGCATCATCCTCCTCTTCCAGGATGACAAGGTCAGTGGTCTCCAGCTCCTCAAGGACGACCAGTGGATCGAGGTCCCCCCAATGAAACATTCCATCGTCATCAACCTTGGCGACCAGCTTGAGGTATAATCATAACTTCCATCTAGTTGCATTAGCTCAACCAACACCAAACTTTATTTAGGAAAAAATTCTAAAGGACCTTATCAATTTCAGGTGATAACCAATGGCAAGTACAAGAGCGTGCTTCACCGTGTGGTGGCACAAACAGATGGCACCCGGATGTCAATAGCTTCTTTCTACAACCCTGGCAATGATGCTGTTATCTATCCAGCACCAGCAGTGGTTGAGAAAGAAGTACAGGAGAAGGAAGTTTACCCGAAATTCGTGTTCGATGACTACATGAAGCTGTATTCTGCCCTGAAGTTCCAGGCCAAGGAGCCAAGGTTTGAAGCCATGAAAGCCGTGGAAGCTAATGTAAATCTAGGTCCCATTGCAACAGTTTAAAAGAGTCAATGCATATAAAAGAAAGGGATGTTTGTTTGGGTTGGAAAGGGTGGATGGGGTTTGAGGGTGGGTCATGCAATTTGGCATCATATGGATAATTTGTAGTGTGTGACACATTTTATTTGTAATGATTCATTAAAGTTATCTATTATATTAAAAGTTGATTATAAACATAATTCAGTTCACTATTCATTCCCCTGAGTCTTTGCTTTTCCTTTTAACAAAGCTGCAGTGAATAAAGGAAGAACAATCATCTCATTTTTCCTATAAGTTAACAGAGAAAATAATCTTAAACCGACAGTAGTCTTCGAGGTTTCTAGAAAAGCCTCTGGCAGGTCTGATTCCTGCGCCGGAGACAGAATCAGATGGGCCTCCTGTGGGGAGAGCCTCTTCTGGGATGAACCTCGCGGCGGCTCTGGTTGCTGAGCGCGACCTCGCCGAGGCGGCGAAGGGTCTGATGCCACTGAGGGCGTTGAAGCGGCTGGCGGAGGAAACGGACGGCCAGGATCGGAAGATGAGGAATATAGACGGTGGAGATGGGGGGGCAGTAGATGCGGTGTGCTGTGTGCGCATGGAGAGGAATAAAGGTATGGCTTTTATCCTCTGCGGGGATACCTACTGCTGGGTGTGTTCTCAGGAGCTATGGTTGAATAGTGGGTCTTGTCCACTTTGCAACCGTGCGATCTCCCAAATCCTTGATATCTTTTAGAGATCAGTTTTGTGATTACGGGCTTTTCTTTTTATTTTTTATTTTATAATTTGCAATTAGATTTGGCAAAAAAATATTATTGATATGTTGGATTTTGTGAAGAATTTTGTATAATTTTGGTATGAATTGGGCCTGGCCCATGAATCTCTCATAATTGGGTTACGTTGAGTGGGCTAGGCCCAAAGAGTTTTAGTCATAGTAGGTGGTGGATTTGGCACCCATATTATCTAGCTGAATGTTTGAACCGAATGGACCTTGTCTTGTCTGTCTGGCTGGCTTTTAGTTTTTAGGTATTTGTTCAGTTTGTCTATGAGTTTGTCATAAATTTGTTTTTCGTTTTGGGTTCAATTATGTAAAAAAAAAAAAAAAAAATCAGTTAAGAACCGAATTAACTGAATTTTTAATGCCCCTGCAAAAGTATGCCTATAATTATAATCAAACTACAAATAAGTTCTCCTAATATTACTATAGAGTAAATTGCAAAAAACATCCTGAGATTTAGTAAAATTGTAAAAAAAAAAAATTAATATTAGAAAAATAGTAATAATTATCTCTATTATTAAATAAATAGACAAAATAACCAATTTACTTTCCATTCTCCCTCTTCTCTCCTTTAATTGAAAAATAAAAATAACAATAAAAAAATAAAACGATGCCTACATGTGATGAACTGGATTCATCACTTGGCTTCATTTCATGCAAATTTGGGTTTAAAGAAAAGAAATAAGATGAAAAAGAAAAAAAAAAAAGTCAAATAGAAAGAAAGGGTAAGTGAAACTCTTGATGACAAATCTCGTTGGTGAAAGGCTTTCACAATCTAAGTTTTGACGAAACCCAAATCCACCCAAAGTAGAAAATGGATAGAAAAAAGAAAAAGAAAAAAAAATGATCTCTCAAAATCTAGACTTTTTTTATTCCATGAAACCTTAAAAGAAAGAGTTAAAAAAATAAGAAGAGAGAGAGAGAAAAGGTTCAACAGAACCCAAATTCGTTTGCATTTCGTTAAATAAAGAGAGAATAATAATAATAACAACAACAATAATAATAAGAGTTTGATAAAACCCACAATAAAGAGAGATGAAGAAAAACACTAAAAAAGATTTGTCAAAACCTAGATTTATTTGATTATGTCAAGTTTAGAATAAAAATAGGAAGATAAAATAAGAAGAAAAAGTAAAAGAAAAAAAAAATGAAAGTTTCGACAAAACCTAGAGATCGAGAAGAATAAGAAGAAGAAGAAGAAGAAGAAGGGTTTGAATCCAAATAATTTGAGTTTTATCAAACTCAAAATAAAAAAGGGAGAGAAAGAGAGACTGAGAAACTTATTTAGAAATTGTGTCAATTAATAACAATAAAAGAAGAGGGGTGGCCAACTATGAAGGGAAGTCGACAACAAAGGTAGTAGTTATGACAGAGATGAGAAAGAAAAGAAAACGAGCAAAAAAAAAGGGAGAGAGATAAAAGAGAAATAAGATTTTATATATAAGATAATTTGGTCATTTTTATAATGTTTATCGAGATTAATTAAAACAAAAGCAAAATTTACAACATAACATTAAATATCACAAGTAATTATTGCGTTTTTTCAAACATCAAAGATAATGTTTGCAATTATCTCAAATCTCAAGTGTAATTTTTCCATTACTGTATTACTATATTGTATATTATTTTGGCAATTTGGTAGGTTGTTGAACTATTATTATTATTATGTTACTTTATCTTATTTGTTGGCATCAAGTATGCTTGTATAGTTGGCAAATTGTTGGACCATTTTTATTAAGAATTTGGTAGGACAATTTTAAACTTATAGATTTTTTGATAAAAAAATTAATTAATCTGGTAACCATTCGATTAATTCAAAATAACTAGTTAAACTGAAAATATGCCTATTCAAATCAGTTTCAATTATGTTATTTATCATTTTAATTATTTTAATTTTGTAGTCAAATTAGTCAATGTGTCATTAAACAAATTAAATTGTAAGCACCCCCGCCCGGATATCCCAACCACCCGGTCTATCCAAACGAAAGCGCTTACGTAAGGGAAGATAAACAAATACAAGACAAAATGCCCTGACATGCATTCATAAAAGAAATGCCACAGCGGAAGCAAAATGAAATACATGCATGTCCGCAGGTACCCCGCTGGGACAGCGGTCAAGGAGTATATATAAAAAGATACAGACACCTGTGCCAACAATAGGAGGTACAAATGACAACCTGGCACAGTCAAAAATAAAAGACAGCGACTCTAGCAAAACATCAGAGATGACGGGGGCAGCTAACTGTACACCTTACCAACGCGGCCGGCTGCTAAATGGAACGATCCTCGCCCTCGGCCTTTGCTTTACCCTTACCTGGAATGATGGAAAGCAAGGTGAGTCGCAAGACTCAGCAAGTTTATAAGAAATGAAAGGCTATAAATAAAAGAAGAGACCATCCCAAACACAGCCCCACAAGTACACACAAGTCATGAGACGCTACAACACAACAGTGCAGTATAGTGAAAGCACATACCGGTCCTTGGGGCCCACACAAGACACCTGGCACCCAAGTCCCATACCAACCTGCCGCTGCCCTGGAAGGCAACAATATCCTCAACAAACCTGTGCGCACTGTCCCGGGGCGGTACTCCCGTCACCCGTATCCACGTCGGTACTCCCGACAACCGAGCCATAGGCTCCCTCGAAACGGTACTCCCGTCCGAGAACTAAATACTATCAGTAGCCATGCAATGCACATAAAATGCAATGGCGTAGTGAGCATCAACGTGATACCAGGCGCCCATACATCCAAGCATCAGGCCATGCTCCGCCCATATAGTAAGCCACACACGATGCATATGCCCGTGCTGGATGCATTATAATCAAGCTAAAATGCCCGTGACCAAGCATAACCAAATCATGTTAATCCCAACATGCAGCCCGTACCCATGTGCACATCAAGCCATGCAACGAGAATAAAATATAAGCAGGCATGCTATAATCACATAACGGCTAAGCAAGTTAGCAGTGCCTGGCACCGGTCAATGGTCAGTGGGTAGGAGAGACTCGCCGGCGGCCTAAGGTAGACCGTACGACAGTCACTCCGTCACCGAACCGTCGATCCCAGCCCCCACTGCACAACCGCTTCAGCCAAAAAATAACCAAAAATCCAATTAATACCCGAACCGCTAAGAACCTAGCCCCGGGTGAGTACGGCATCATTCCCAACAGGCAGGGGGTGGCACAAACCCCCGTAGGCAACCAACGAATAAAACCCACGAGATCCATTTAATAAATTAAATCTTAAACTAACCGTTTAAAAACTTCATAATTAATTAATGGCCGAAACAAACGAAGGGAGGCCCAATAAATCGCCAACGACAGAAACGACGAGATAGGTAAGAAGAACTTGCCTTATCAGAGATATCCTTAGGCTCGTTTGGTCCAAAAGTAGTAAAAATTATACAAACTGCAATATCCCAATTATTTGCCAAAATTAATAAAATTGGACGCAAAACGAAATTCTGACCGTACAAAATATTAATCACTAGCTGCTCTACATACCTGGATAATTAAATCGCGGATTAAACCTAATTTAATCCAATTTTTCAGCACCCAAAATCTCCCAATTCACGTCGCTGTTCTTCCCGATTTCCTCCGCTGCTGCCGACTAATTGCTCCAATAGCCTGTTTAATTGGCTGATTAGAGACGTTAAATTAAGAGGGAAATGCTTGGAGGAGAGGCAGCCACGTTGCTGCCCCAATTTCTTCTAATACGGCGCCGTTGGCGCTTCTCAATTACTGAAAACAAAATGATTTTTTTGCCATAAGTCAGCAAACAGCAAGGCATCACTTTAAACCTATATATTCACTTGAGCTAGCTAATTTAACACCTCAGCACTCACGCTACTCCCTTAGTCTTAGGGTTATTAATAAATAATTTATTATTCTTATGTTTATTAATATTATGATTCTTATACTTAATAGTATTATTATTAATATCAACTAAATATATATATATATATGAATGACTACTTTAAATTAAATTAATGCAATAAACTAGTAACTCAATTAAATTACGATTTATGGGTCGTTACAAATCCTTCCCCCCTTAAAAGAATTTCGTCCCCGAAATTCGTACCTGGCTAGGTAAATAACTGAGGGTGAAGTCGTATCATATCCTCCTCTAGCTCCCACGTAGCCTCCTCTGGGGTATGCCGCTGCCACTGGACCTTCACATAGGGAATCGTGCGGCTACGGAGCACTTTTTCTTTCCGATCCACGATGCTGGTAGGCAACTCGATGTACGACGCGTCCTCTTGCACCACGAGCGGATGATAATCAATGACATGCCCGGGATCTGCCACATACTTGCGAAGCATCGAAACATGAAAGACATCATGTACATGGGCTAACTGAGGGGGTAAAGCTAATCGGTATGCCAACGATCCGACTCGCTCCAATATCTCGAACGGTCCCACATAGCGAGGACTCAACTTGCCAGATACTCCGAAGCGTCGAACACCCCTCATCGGCATAACTCGAAGGAAAACATGATCACCCACATCAAACTCCAAATCTCGGCGTCGTCTATCAGCATAACTCTTCTGACGATCCTGAGCTGCCTTCATTTTAGCCCGAATCAACTGGATCTTTTCTGTCGTCTGCTCCACCAACTCCGGTCCAAGTAACGCTCGCTCCCCAGTCTCGGTCCAGCAAAGCGGTGACCTACACGGCCGCCCATATAATGCCTCAAATGGTGCCATCCCAATGCTGGCCTGGAAGCTATTATTGTAAGCAAACTCCACTAGTGACAGATGATCATCCCAGCTCCCATGGAAATCCAGTACACAGGCGCGGAGCATATCCTCCAAAGTCCGAATGGTCCGCTCCGACTGCCCGTCAGTCTGAGGATGGAAGGCTGTACTGAAAGTCAACTGGGTCCCCATAGCACTCTGCAACGCCTCCCAAAATCGTGAGGTAAACTGAGGATCCCTGTCTGACACAATACTAGCTGGGACTCCGTGCAGTCTCACCACCTCATCAATGTATAGCTTGGCCAGTCGATGAATAGGATAGGTCTTCTTGACAGGTAAGAAGTGCGCTGATTTAGTCAACCGATCAATAATTACCCATATCGAGTCGTACCCCCGGCTGGATCGCGGCAATCCTGAGACAAAATCCATAGCTATACGCTCCCACTTCCACTCCGGCACAGATAAAGGTCGTAACAATCCTGCGGGCCTCTGGTGCTCAGCCTTAACCTGCTGGCACACTAAACATCGCGATACAAATTCTGCTACGCTCCTCTTCATGCCGCTCCACCAATACTGACGTCGTAAGCCCTGATACATCTTCGTCGCTCCAGGATGGATAGTATAGGGAGAACGATGAGCTTCCTCTAGGATCCTCTGCCTGATATCACTGTCCCTCGGCACACAGATCCGTCCACGAAACAATAGCAAACCATCGTCCCTCTGACTGTACCCCAATGACCAAAATCTCTCCATATCAGCCATAATCTCGCCAAGCTCCACATCCTGTCGCTGTTGATCGCGAATCTGACCCTCTAGATCTGAATGGATACTAATGGCAGCACAATAGAGTGTAGGATTGTCTGGTGCCACAGAGATAGTAAGATCGCTCATCTGCTCCAGTAAGAACCACTCCTGCACCATCATAGCTGCAACTGATGCTCCACGGCGACTCAGTGCATCTGCTACCACATTGGCTTTACCTGGGTGATAGAGGATCTCGCAATCATAGTCCTTAAGCAGCTCCAACCAACGTCGTTGTCTCATATTAAGTTCCTTTTGAGAAAATAAATACTTGAGACTCTTGTGATCTGTATATATCTGGACTCTCTCACCATAAAGATAATGCCTCCAAATTTTCAAGGCAAACACGACAGCCGCCAACTCCAGATCATGTGTGGGATAATTCTCCTCATGCCTCTTCAACTGTCTGGATGCATAAGCATTCACTCGGCCGTCCTGCATCAAAACACATCCCAATCCTGCATATGAGGCATCACTGTAAACAGTAAATAACTCACCACACCTGGGTATCGTCAGTACTGGCGCCGAAGTCAAACGCCGCTTCAACTCCTGGAAAGACCTCTCACAAGACTCGTCCCAAATAAATCTGACGCCTTTCCTTGTCAACTTCGTCAGGGGCGATGCAAGCCGTGCAAAACCTTCTATGAATCGTCGATAGTACCCAGCAAGGCCAAGAAAACTCCGAATCTCTGTCACTGTCATTGGTCTCGGCCAATCCATCACGGCTTTAGTCTTCTCTGGGTCTACTGAGATACCCTCTCCTGAGACCACATGTCCTAAGAATACCACTCGGGTCTGCCAAAACTCACATTTCGAAAACTTGGCATATAACTGCTCCTCTCTGAGCTTCTGCAGAACCACGCTCAGATGCGCCTCGTGTGTCTCAGGGCTCGGTGAGTAAATTAGGATGTCGTCAATGAAAACTATGATAAAAGAATCCAAATATTCTTTGAACACCCTATTCATCAGATCTATGAACACTGCAGGTGCATTGGTCAGCCCAAATGGCATGACCACAAACTCATAATGGCCGTAACGTGTGCGAAATGCAGTCTTTGCAATATCCTCATCTCTGACTCGCACCTGATGATAACCTGACCGCAAATCTATCTTGGAAAACATCGATGCACCACGCAACTGATCCAGTAAATCATCCACACGGGGTAGGGGATACTTATTCTTGATTGTTACCTGATTAAGCTGTCGGTAATCTATACAAAGTCGCATAGACCCGTCCTTCTTGCGCACAAATAATACTGGGGCCCCCCATGGCGATGTGCTCGGCCGAATAAAACCTTTCTCCAAAAGATCTTGCAATTGCACCTTGAGTTCTTTCAGTTCATTGGCAGCCATACGGTAAGGAGTCTTGGAAATAGGCTGCGTACCTGGCATCAGATCGACCGCAAAATCAATCTCTCGGTGCGGTGGTAGTCCCGGCAACTCATCTGGGAACACATCTGGAAAGTCTCGCACCACAGGATAGGCAGCCAACTCCTTCTTCTCCCCCGCTATCACGGTCACGAACGCAAAGTAGGCTTCACACCCACGTCGAATAAGTCTCTTGGCGTGCATAACCGATATCATCGGTGTAGTCACCACTGGCTTCACACCCCGGTATGTAACAACTGGTCTCCCTGGATGCTCAAATGAAATTACCTTCCAATGACAATCAACTCGAGCATAGTGCCGAGAGAGCCAATCCATACCCAATAGTAAGTCAAAATCCTGGATCGCCAAAACAACAAGATCCCCCACAAATACCTGGTCGTAAATCCCTATCTCGCAATCACTGACCATCTCACTCCCCAACAACACCGTCCCTCCCGGTGTCGAAATAGATAAATCATATGGTAAGGGGTTACACGGGATTGGGATCTTATGCAACAAATGGGGTGCTATGAAAGAGTGGGTGGAACATGTATCAAATAGGGCACGTACGTCATGGCCATAGAGAGAAAGTATACCTTGCACTATATCACTGCTCTCAGCTGCCTCGGCCGCTGACACTGCAAATGCCTGTCCCTGCATCTGAACTCTCTCTGTAGGTCCCGGGCGCTGTGCTGCTGGAAGAGGTAATGGTGCTCCTGCACCCTGCGTCCTAGGTGTAGACTGTCTCTGAACTGGTCTGGGCCCCACACCTCCAGTCCGTGGCCCTCCACTCTGTGCTGGCTGGGTGCACCTGTTCGCTCGGTGGCCCCTCTGTCCACAGCGAAAACAAATAATCTCCTGCCCTGTAGCCGGTGTAGCTGGTGGGGCTGGTGGGGCTGGTGTAGTCGGTCTAGGCGCCTGTGGACAGTCTCTCTTCAAATGCCCGGCTGACCACAGCGATAACATACATCTCGACGTACCTCCCGACACTGCCCCTGGTGTCTCTGCCCGCACTGTGGAAATCCCGAACTCTGGCTGCCTGCATCCCACTTCCTCTTCTTACTGCTGCTCCCTGCACCCTTCAAGACTAACTGCTCTGCTCGGGCCTCCAATCGATCCCTCTCCACCGCGTGGGCTCGCTGAACAGCCGTAGGGAAGTCAGGGGCCTCAATACCAGCCATGGCATGACGGATCTCTGGTCGTAACCCCCTTTGAAACTTGCTAACTCGACGCGACTCAGGGGTCACTAACTCAGGAGCATAACGAGATAATGCCACGAACTCGGTCTCATACTGCGTAACTGTCTTACTGCCCTGCTGCAACTCAATGAACTCAAACACCTTCTGCTCTCTGATCCAAGCTGGTACATAGGTCTCATTGAACGCCTCGACGAACTGTGCCCATGACGGACCTCCATCGCCATATCTCTGTTTGGTGGTCTCCCACCACCGCTCGGCGTCACCTCGTAACAAGAAAGTCCCCAGCCGAACTCTGTGGGCCTCTGCACAGTCTATGGATCTCAAATGCTTCTCCACCGCTAGTAACCAATCCTCAGCCACCGTCCCATCAGCGCCTCCACTAAACTCTGGTGGTCGCAGGGCCATAAAATCTCTAAGCACTGTAGCACCTGAACTGTCCCCTGCTCCCGACGTACCTGAATGCGACGCCTGGGCCGTAGCGGTCCTATCATCATGTCTGCGCTCCTGTCGCAACTGAGATGCTGCCAGTACATCTACAGCTCGTAAAATACCCGCTAATGTCTCCTGCATATCTGGTGGCCCTGGCTGTCTCTGCTCTCCCGCACCTGTACCCTGAACCTCCGGAGTAGGGACAAGGTGTCCTCTACCTCGTGCTGGCGGTCTACCACGACCTCGCCCACGTCGTGCGTCCATGATACCTATACAACCAGAATTAATTAGAACGCATTTCGTAATAACAGACACGTCCTAACACTCTAACTCTACCTAACAGCCTCGGTGTACAGTTACTTGTCCCCCCTAATTGACTTAATGACGCTCTGATACCAACATTGTAAGCACCCCCGCCCGGATATCCCAACCACCCGGTCTATCCAAACGAAAGCGCTTACGTAAGGGAAGATAAACAAATACAAGACAAAATGCCCTGACATGCATTCATAAAAGAAATGCCACAGCGGAAGCAAAATGAAATACATGCATGTCCGCAGGTACCCCGCTGGGACAGCGGTCAAGGAGTATATATAAAAAGATACAGACACCTGTGCCAACAATAGGAGGTACAAATGACAACCTGGCACAGTCAAAAATAAAAGACAGCGACTCTAGCAAAACATCAGAGATGACGGGGGCAGCTAACTGTACACCTTACCAACGCGGCCGGCTGCTAAATGGAACGATCCTCGCCCTCGGCCTTTGCTTTACCCTTACCTGGAATGATGGAAAGCAAGGTGAGTCGCAAGACTCAGCAAGTTTATAAGAAATGAAAGGCTATAAATAAAAGAAGAGACCATCCCAAACACAGCCCCACAAGTACACACAAGTCATGAGACGCTACAACACAACAGTGCAGTATAGTGAAAGCACATACCGGTCCTTGGGGCCCACACAAGACACCTGGCACCCAAGTCCCATACCAACCTGCCGCTGCCCTGGAAGGCAACAATATCCTCAACAAACCTGTGCGCACTGTCCCGGGGCGGTACTCCCGTCACCCGTATCCACGTTGGTACTCCCGACAACCGAGCCATAGGCTCCCTCAAAACGGTACTCCCGTCCGAGAACTAAATACTATCAGTAGCCATGCAATGCACATAAAATGTAATGGCGTAGTGAGCATCAACGTGATACCAGGCGCCCATACATCCAAGCATCAGGCCATGCTCCGCCCATATAGTAAGCCACACACGATGCATATGCCCGTGCTGGATGCATTATAATCAAGCTAAAATGCCCGTGACCAAGCATAACCAAATCATGTTAATCCCAACATGCAGTCCGTACCCATGTGCACATCAAGCCATGCAACGAGAATAAAATATAAGCAGGCATGCTATAATCACATAACGGCTAAGCAAGTTAGCAGTGCCCGGCACCGGTCAATGGTCAGTGGGTAGGAGAGACTCGCCGGCGGCCTAAGGTAGACCGTACGACAGTCACTCCGTCACCGAACCGTCGATCCCAGCCCCCACTGCACAACCGCTTCAGCCAAAAAATAACCAAAAATCCAATTAATACCCGAACCGCTAAGAACCTAGCCCCGGGTGAGTACGGCATCATTCCCAACAGGCAGGGGGTGGCACAAACCCCCGTAGGCAACCAACGAATAAAACCCACGAGATCCATTTAATAAATTAAATCTTAAACTAACCGTTTAAAAACTTCATAATTAATTAATGGCCGAAACAAACGAAGGGAGGCCCAATAAATCGCCAACGACAGAAACGACGAGATAGGTAAGAAGAACTTGCCTTATCAGAGATATCCTTAGGCTCGTTTGGTCCAAAAGTAGTAAAAATTATACAAACTGCAATATCCCAATTATTTGCCAAAATTAATAAAATTGGACGCAAAACGAAATTCTGACCGTACAAAATATTAATCACTAGCTGCTCTACATACCTGGATAATTAAATCGCGGATTAAACCTAATTTAATCCAATTTTTCAGCACCCAAAATCTCCCAATTCACGTCGCTGTTCTTCCCGATTTCCTCCGCTGCTGCCGACTAATTGCTCCAATAGCCTGTTTAATTGGCTGATTAGAGACGTTAAATTAAGAGGGAAATGCTTGGAGGAGAGGCAGCCACGTTGCTGCCCCAATTTCTTCTAATACGGCGCCGTTGGCGCTTCTCAATTACTGAAAACAAAATGATTTTTTTGCCATAAGTCAGCAAACAGCAAGGCATCACTTTAAACCTATATATTCACTTGAGCTAGCTAATTTAACACCTCAGCACTCACGCTACTCCCTTAGTCTTAGGGTTATTAATAAATAATTTATTATTCTTATGTTTATTAATATTATGATTCTTATACTTAATAGTATTATTATTAATATCAACTAAATATATATATATATATGAATGACTACTTTAAATTAAATTAATGCAATAAACTAGTAACTCAATTAAATTACGATTTATGGGTCGTTACATAAATACTCATTCCCTACAACTAAGCGAGTAGCTTAATTATAAGAGGATTAAGAAATATTAATTACATTGCAAGACTAAGGTAATGAATGAAATTAAGAGGCTAGATATGGATTAGAAAACTAAATACATTTTTAAATTTAAGAAAAATGTTAAATTTTAATTGCATTAAATATTAAATATTAAAATTAACTAATAAAATATTAACAAGAATTTAAGAACCCATTAAATTTCTTAAGGTTTTGTCTTTAAAAAAAATTAATTTGTGAATAATACAAAGTATTTGGAAAAATCTTCTTTCAAGTCATCTAGTATAAATAATATTTTAATATAATATCATGATACATTGCATATTAACTGAATAATTAAATTATTTGTTACATTAATGTACTTTATCTAATTTTTGAACTTATTCAAGTAAGAGGTAAATAATTTTTAATAAAGTTTATAATTTTTTCTGTGAAAAAATAAGGACAAGGTTAACAAAATTTCTTTTGCAAATTTATTCTACTTACATTTTCTTATTTATCAGATAATAATATATAATTTTAATCCTTAAGAAAAAAGTAAATACCAGTAGGAAGATTAGTTAAATTTATCTTAATTTAACATTTTCTTTGAAAACTTCTTTTATTACCTTGACCACAGGATTTTTGGAAACATGATTATGGATTTGAGGTTGATTTTCTCTTAAAAAAGCTTGTTCCTAAGTGTAATCTATTAAAAAATAATTTTGTTGTTACCCAAATATATAAAAAATTAATTATAGTTGCAAGAGAGTCTTTTAAAATTTTCAAAAAAGGCTTATAAAATGATAAACAGTTAGAGGGCACCGGGTGTCTCTCACGTTAGTCCTCTGATATTTAAGTCAACTCATCAAAAATTAGAAAAGTATGCAATATTTGTAAAAGAAATATAATTTTAGTAGAATTTCTTTTGTACGTAAAACGGAAGGATCACTCGCTATGTATAGAGATGGTAATTGATAGATAACAGAGTTTTCAGTTCTTTTAAGTTTGAAATTGTCATTGTTAGTTCTAATGTATGGGTGACCCCTGAGAAGTGCTTGTATTATATAATTTTTTTAAAATTTTCAAAGTATAGGTCAAGTGGTTGGGTCACGATAAGTTGAGATTCGTACCAGTAAATCATATATTCGATTCCTTATTCTATGTAGTGAGACAAACTCTTTAGTTATGATTTATCTCCTATACTAAAATAGAGCACGAAAAATGAGAGATAACATAATGACAATAATCCTAAGATTAGTTAAGTTAACTCAATTGAGATTTCGTTAAGACAGTCATAGGAGACAAACCAATCTTAGAAAGTCCGCCCTTAAATTAGAAAGGGTCTCTAGACCTTTATAACTTTCCCTTTTATTTTTCAGGCTTCTTTATTTTATTTTATTTTTCTTTAAATTTCTTATTTCTTAGACAGCCTTATGGAAGTGTACCATGAACTACAATATATCAAATTATTTTTTGTTTAAAAGTATATATTCTTAAAATTATAATTAATTATTTTTCTTCATATTTTGTGAATTTTCTATTACTTTTCTTTAATTGATGTCTCTCTCTCTCCTTCTCTCTCTTGTATTTTTCATTCTTTAATTAATTCAAAGTCTTCAAGACGTACAAACGAAACATATACTCTATCAAAAATAAAACATTATTATTAATAGTCTTTCTTAAAGTTATTTTTTATATTAATAAAAATCATTTTAGTTTATATCATTATTTTTCTTTTAGTGGTCGTAACTTTTCATTTTTATTTACTATAAACTCGTTCATACGTTATATATTTAAGAAAAAGATAATTTTGAAAAAGTTTTTTAAATATTAGAGTTTACCTGTAATGTTTGCAAACTTGGAGGGAACAATTATCTTCCAATTAATGCGTGAAATCACTAATAATAAAAAAAATAAAAATTGCAAAAACTAACCATATTTAAAAAAAAAGAAATCATTTTTAACTACTTTTAAAAAAAAAAAAATTCAATAACTCAAACAAATTAATTGCATTTTATAGTCACTTTATCATTTTTGACCCTATCAACTAAATTTGCAAATCTGCCATTTTATTTAAGTTTTAAGTTAGCTAGTTTTGACCTTGTTACATTTTCAGTTTAAATACATCTCTTGAAAAAAAGAATAATTTTAGAGTGTAATTAGTTTATTTAAGTAGATAGACTGTAATTAGTTTGTTTTAGTTGAAAATATATTTTTTTTCAAAAAAATGGTTAAAAACGATTATGTGCATTTGTTTTGGGTTAATTATCAAAATCCGACTTTGTGTGCATAATAAAATCCGATTTGGTTAGTGGTTAGAGGTTTGAGAATTGTTCTTAGTTGGTTGTTAACCCACAATAATAAAAAAAAATCATAAAAGTAACACTTATATATAAGAAAATAAATAAATTAATCTTATTTCAAAACTCTTAATTGTTGTTTTTATAAATTAATAATGTTTTAAAGTTTGTTTTTAAAACTATTATACGAGTCTGAACCACGTGATATTTTGAATAAGGTCTTCTATATTGAAAAAGTTAGGGCATTATCATGTCTTTTTTATTCATGTGTTTATGTTACATAATTTTGATCTGCCCTGCCATCCATAAAAACGTGTAATTTTATGATTATATATTACTCAAAAATAAAACTAGGATTAGACAATTTTTATACACGTGACACATGCATGACTTGTGGAGGTCAATTGTGACCCTATGCTTCAAGTTCTATTTAAGTTGTCAATTGTGACCGTCGTTGCCTACAACTTTATTCCTACATCAAGTGACAATTATAAAAAGGAATCACGAAGAAACAAACTTACAAACATATGTGCAGACATTAGAGAGAGAGAATAAAACTAAGACATAATCTTTTGATTTAACAAAAACATTATTATCATTATTATTATTTTTTTTATCATTATTATAATTATTAGTATTTGGTGCACGTGTTCAACTTTCTCGTCTTTTTCAAATTTCCACGACGTATGCTAAAGGGTTGAAAATTTGATTTTCTACAGCAAATATTCCAATAATATTATGTTGAAGTTATCTGCAAGAAAAACGAGAAAAGTATTGGGTGTGGGTCCGTTTAATGGGGATTTTTTAGTTTTTTATTTTTTGTTCCTTTAATTAATTATAATAACATTGTTGTTAGCAAGATATAATAATAAATTTTTTTATGTGAGAGTATGTCTTGAGAAGTTTTACAAGTGATTAATCTGTGAGTGACTTGTAAGGAAAATAACCAGTTAATGGTACAAGTGAGACCCTCTGATATTTAAGTTAATGTCTTGTTAAAATAAGCTTGCAATCAAGCTAAGTTGAGCTTTGTAAAGCTCGACAAACCTAAGCTTAGGGTTGAGCTCAGTTAATATGAACCGAGCTTGAGGTCAGCTCATCAATTTGGTTGAAAAGCTGAGCTCGACTCACAACTAATAAAAGAAGAGACTATATAGAGGCGATAACAGAGGGTTGAGTGTGTAGCAACAATGAAAGGTGAGGTAAAAGGCAAGGTGGTGGCAAGCGAAATGTAGTGAATGGAAGTTGAACAAGCAAATGTAGATTGCTGGAGAAGAAGATGAGCATGCAACGAAGGGAAGGGGAGAGAGAGGAATAGGCAAAAGTAAGTTTCTTGACCTCACTAAATCTAATGAATGATATAATGATGATATGTATGTACATGTACATATGTTAAATAATATATTTATAAATTTATGAATAAATTTGTTAATGTATTTATAGATGAGACTGTTTTCACGAGCTAATAGCGAACTTTTAATTGGGCATGCTCACGAGTTTCTAATTGAATCAGCTCGCAAGCTAACAAACCAAGCTTTACAAATCGAGTTCCAAAGTTAGACTCAAGTTCAACTCGTTTATCTTGACAAATGAATTCAAACGAATTTTTATTGAATTGAGCATTGAGTCGTGCTCACGAACGACTCATCTCATTTGCGATCCTATGCCACAAGTATAGAAAGCAAAGTTATATTGTAATACCCCAAATCTTCATAAAATTGCCATGTAATTTAGATGGGTTAAAAATACCGAAAAACGACTTGATGGTAAAAATAAATCGCCGAATCGACAGCAGGGAATGTCCCGAGGCTCAGATTTCAAAGGAAAATAATATATCATTGTTAAGCCTCCCGAGATAGGATTTTTAGTATCAAAAGAAATCGGATCGAAGTTAATTTTCGATACAGCTTCAATTCGGGCTAAAAATTGAATTGTCGATAGAGAATGCTTCGGAATTTAGATGTTAAAAAAAAAAGGATATATTAGATTATAGTTGTTTTAATAAAATATATTATGGTGTATCATGTTAAAAAAAAAAAAAACCCAGAATTTGCAGCGTGAGGCATGGCCGTCACACCTGCCGCCGTTGCTGTCAAATCAGCAACCAGGGCATGGCCGAGCCTGGCATGGACGTGGGGGTGGTCTCTAGCTCACGTTACCCCTTGTGATTGGTTGAGAGAGGCTTGAATTTAGCTATAAATAGCCGAGTTTTGGTTAAGGATTTCCATCAAAGTTCATAGGCTTAGATTGAGAGTTTGAGAATGAATTGGAGCGTTTTGATAAGGGGTTTTTGTTCCCTAGATTGTGAGAAGCAATTTTGGAGATTTTGAGAGTTTTTGGAAATAAGGGGTGTTTTCGCATTTAGCCGCATATATATATATATATATATAAATATCGAGTGAAGGTTGAAATTGGCTTGTAGAGTGAACGATCGAAGGATCTAATAAGGGCTTTTGGTCGCGAGGCTATGGGCAGCTAATCTGAAAAGTTTCGTATCAATCGGAGTTCGATTTAGAGGTCAATTTGGTTTGTCGGAGTTCGGCAGTGGCGACTTGGGCGGCTTGTTTTCGACCAAATTAGAAGGCTTCCGGTGGTTTTTTCTGACCAAGAGGGGTACCATTGGGATCGACTAAGGGAGAGGAGTAGCGTGGTGTCATCATTTCGATTTTCCAGTGTGCCGGCGCCGGAGAAGATGACCAGAGATAATTTTTGTATTTTTTTAATATTGAAAATATAAGAAATTCGAGAAAAATAGAATTAAAGGAAATAAAATTCTGGAAAAATATTCAAAAACTCGAGGAAAAGGAATAGTTTATTTTGATGAATTTTTATCTTGAAAATTTCTTGAGGAGATAATTATTTTGGATTTTTGAAAGGAAACATAAATAGAAAATAAATATGAGGGATTTTTAGAAAATTCTGAGAAAATTCCAGAAGGATAAGGAATTTATTTTATGAGTTTTAGTGATTTTTTATGGAGGATATTCGAGGTAAGTTAAGGAGAAATAAATTTTCTCAAGGAAAAGTAATTAGGGAAATTTGAGAAAATAGGAGAAAAATATGAAAAATTTCCAGAAATTTCCAGAGGATTATAAATATTTTTTTATTAATTTTTGTGGAGAAAAATTTGGAAAAATTCTTGAAGAGGTATTTACTTGAAATTATCAAGAGAAAAATAGGAAGAAATTAGAGAAAAATTATGAAAAAATTTGAAAAATAGATATTGATTTTCCTTTGAATGAATATGATGTCTAGGGTATAGTTGAGGCTCGAGGTTGAGCTATAGTACGATTCACACGAGAATTGAGGCAGTGCACGAGGATCGAGGCAATCCGAATATGTTCAGGGTGAGTGGTTCTACCGAAAAAATTTGTTTGTGGCATGTGAATGGTTTCATGTGAGTTGTTCAATCCAATTCTTGTGCATATTCTTGTTACTGTTGATCACTTTTGATTTATCGTGAGTGGTTGGTTTCGTGCGATGGTTCATCCAAACGATTATTTACACATGCATTGAATTTCGTATGATAAATTGCATACATTGAAATGTTGATTTTATGTTATGCATGTTATGATTTTCGGCATTAGCATGTTATGTGTTGTCCATGTGGGATGTGGGTTGTTAACCTGTGACGTGGCCCTTGAGTGACAACATTTTGGATGCGTGCCGAGGATTAATGCTATGTGGCCCACTTGGGACGGGGTTGAAACGGACTTCACCCTATGGTATTCAAGTGGCGGGACTGAGAGTGGACACCACCCCGGTTGTTGGCTCAAGTGGCGGGGTTGAGAGTGGACACTACCTCGGTTGTTGGCTCAAGTGGCGGGGCTGAGAGTGGACACCACCCCAGGTTCCTTTGAGCAATAGCATTAATACTGAGGTGTCATTGATTTCGGGGATAGTGCTGATGTGATACTCTTGGGGTTAGGGTTGCGTTGGGTTTTGAAACGCTTTTGAGTAGGAACGTAATGCCTAACAATGATAATGAGGTGATTCTCGGGTTCATATGTCGAGATTCTCTCTCTTAAACAGGATTATGTTTGCTAATGGGTTGATGTGGTCGTGTCGCTTTTAGAGAGATTGGATTTTCCTCGAATAGGGCTAAGTGCTATGTGGGATTCTCTTAGGCTGGGACATGTCAGGATTTGTCGATTTTATATATGATTTTGCATATATTTATGAAAATGTTTTGAACTCTCACTTAAATGATTCATCATCTAATTTGAACTATGTTTCTGGAATATTCAAACGTTTCAGGTGAAAGCAGTGGCGCCAAGGAAAATGATGTCGTCAATATGTAGCTGTTATGTTTAGTTTTCGTAGATTTTTGTCTATGATTACGATGTTCAAAGGTTATGTAATATTTTGATATTTTTATGTAAAACATCAATTTGGTTATTTAACTGTAAAAAAAATTTATCGGTTATATATTATTGAGGTTTCGATCGTTACTTTTGCTGATGTAATTGTTAATACCTGTCTTAGTCTGTTAATTTTTAAATTTTGATATGTTGAGAAGGTATAATCGGGATTGTTGGGAAATGATTATGATGAGAGTATGTATATCGAGGAACTTATGTTGTGTGTATGATGTTGAAAAAAAAAAATATTCTAAAAATCTCGAGATAATGCGCGTTCTGGGAAAACGGGGCGTTACATATATCTTGAGCAAAGTAATGAGTATACCCTTTGCTGGAAGAATCGTTTCTTATTTATAAAAGGAAGAAGACAGACAAATGGAGTAAAACCACAATCTTTGATGGATATTTCAGGCTCTCTTTTGGATTTATGAGCGAACACATTGGGGGTAGAATTGAATTGCAAGAGCTTTCCAAATAGTTGTTACTAAGTGACTCAAGAATTCTCGGGAGGGTCTCTCAAAGGTATTAAGAGAGACTTCCAAGTGAGGTCGCTCGATCTCGACTTCAGCCACTCATGCTGATGTCATTTAGTCTTTTGCAAGTCTCTCACTAGTTTCTTGTAAGTCTATCACTAGCAAGTCTTACACGAGTCTAAGGAAATGAAAATGACATGATAGTAACATTTTAATGTCTAACCAAATGAAAGAAAGGATGATCAAATTTATTAAGTGTTTTGGGGGTATGGCATTGGGCTTTGAGAAGATTCAGCCGACATTATCGACACCAAACAAGAACATAAATATTTGATTTGGGCATTGAAAACCTTGAATCGTCAAGAACATATAACTCTTCAAATGCACTTATCCGAATTGTTAAGCAGAAGGAGATATAAAATACTGGAAATCGCGATTTTCATATGTTAAATTATTTACTACTCAAACCTTCAATTGGAAATTTAATTCTATCTGTGCTAAACATCAACAAAGTTAGAGGCTGCCACGACTCTTATAAATTAGCCAATACATGCTTATCAGATGAGGGAAAAATCAATAATCACGAGCTTAATGTTTGATTGTTTAAACAGTGTCAAAGATGAATGTTTTTCTTAGTTGCGTCTAAAATGTGTTTTAAGAGCACATTTGACAAAAAATGTTATTTCAACATCCGCATTTTTATTTAACCAAAAAAATTGTCATTAATATAAGAGACTTTTTATTTTATGAGAAAAAAAAAAAAACTCGAAACTATTTGACTTTTTTTTACCATAATCGAACAAATTTACTATTACTATCAAGAATTACCCTTTTAAGTTCTTATTACATAACCAATCGATTTAATTGCAAATATTTCACCATGCACCTATAACCTTATTATATGGAAAGTGAAATCCTTTTCACCACTAGTTTAGTACTTTCAAGCAACTTAAACTTTGTAAAAATTGTGTTTGTAATCATGGCTACTACAATTTATACCCACATGGGTAAAAGCAATGAGCCTGCCAATCAGTCAAAGTCTCTCCGAGAAACTTCAAAGATCATATGTAACTTAAATTTGCATGCCTAATTGGGAAGAAGAGAAACAGCAATGGAATTTCCCATGGGTTCTTCTCTCGCAAAACAATAATTAAGATGGCACATGAATGGATAATAGTAAGCAGCCAATCAAGTTATGGTCAAGAAGGCAAAAATAAGGTCCAATTGGTTCCACCATATTGGAGGAGAGATGGTCTAACAAGGCACAACGAGTCTTTGGCCGTGGAGTTGGACCAAACGTCCACTCCGTGGGTCCTCATATATACAACCGCACTTGTCTTATTCAAATTAGGAAAACGGTATTTTCGCCGAATTTACGCGCAGATCATATCACCAGAATGATATTTTCTATACAATTTCGCTTCTAGCACTATTTTCTTCCCAACCTGGCACAGTACCATTATTTCTTCACCCTTCATGTTATTATTCAGGTCACTTCTATAAATAGCACACCCAATATCTCCATATTTCACACACCAATAGCAAACAATAACTTAGCAAAGAATCATATCATATACTGAGTGCTTGTGAGTGAGAGAAAGAGAGAAGAAAAGCAATGGAGAACTTCCCAGTGATTAACATGGAGAAGATGAATGGAGAAGAGAGGGCAGCCACCATGGGGCTCATCAACGATGCCTGTGAGAACTGGGGCTTCTTTGAGGTATGCAAAAAGCATACATACAAGCTTAATTTCATTATGTTTCAAACACCTCCATTTTTGCGGCCCAAATAGCTGGTAATATTTCTACAAGAGCTCATTGGTCCTTGTGTTGTGTTTTGTGTAGTTGGTGAACCATGGAATTCCTCCGGAGCTAATGGACACAGTGGAGAGATTGACAAAAGAGCACTACAAGAAGTGCATGGAGCAGAGGTTCAAGGAGCTGGTGGCAAGCCAGGCTCTAGAGGGGGTCCAAGCTGAGGTTACAGACATGGATTGGGAAAGCACCTACTTCTTGCGCCATCTCCCCCAGTCCAACATCTCAGAACTACCCGATCTCGACGAGGAATACAGGTACTGAATTGTTTGATCTCTACTCTGATCACACATGATCAATGAGAATGGTTTTTGCTGGTTGAATATTGAGCTGTTTCCACCAAACGTGGCAGCAGCCAGTGAAGGGGCAGAAGGTGATGGCTTAACAGGGTCATAACCTTCTATGATTGGACACCTTTAATAGAGACAAGGAATGATTGGAGAAAATATAAAAAGGCACCCGCATGGAAAATTTTCTTATTTTCTTTCTAGTTCTTTCAAAAATAGAATCACACAATTTATAGCCCTTTCATGATCATCCCATTGATCAATCTTCTCCAATTCTATCTCTGAATGAGCAGGAGGGTCATGAAGGATTTTGCTGAAAGGTTAGAGAAGCTAGCAGAGTATCTCCTGGACTTGCTATGCGAAAACCTTGGACTAGAGAAAGGATACCTAAAGAAGGCCTTCTATGGAGCAAAGGGTCCTAATTTTGGCACCAAGGTTGCCAACTACCCGCCGTGTCCTAAGGCAGACCTGATCAAGGGGCTGAGAGCTCACACTGATGCTGGTGGCATCATCCTCCTCTTCCAGGATGACAAGGTCAGTGGTCTCCAGCTCCTCAAGGACGACCAGTGGATCGATGTCCCCCCAATGAAACATTCCATCGTCATCAACCTTGGCGACCAGCTTGAGGTATAATCATAGCTTCCATCTAGTTGCATTAGCTCAACCAACACCAAACTTTATTTAGGAAAAAATTCTAAAGGACCTTATCAATTTCAGGTGATAACCAATGGCAAGTACAAGAGCGTGCTTCACCGTGTGGTGGCACAAACAGATGGCACCCGGATGTCAATAGCTTCTTTCTACAACCCTGGCAATGATGCTGTTATCTATCCAGCACCGGCAGTGGTTGAGAAAGAAGTACAGGAGAAGGAAGTTTACCCGAAATTCGTGTTCGATGACTACATGAAGCTGTATGCTGCCCTGAAGTTCCAGGCCAAGGAGCCAAGGTTTGAAGCCATGAAAGCCGTGGAAGCTAATGTAAATCTAGGTCCCATTGCAACAGTTTAAAAGAGTCAATCCATATATATAGAAGAAAGGGATGTTTGTTTGGGTTGGAAAGGGTGGATGGGGTTTGAGGGTGGGTCATGCAATTTGGCATGATATGGATAATTTGTAGTGTGACACATGTTATTTGTAATGATTCGTTAAAGTTATCTATTATATTAAAAGTTGATTATAAACATAATTCAGTTCACTATTCATTCCCTTTAGTCTTTGCTTTTCCTTTTAACAAAGTTGCAGTGAATAAAGGAAGAACAATCTTCTCATTTTCCCCATAAGTTAACAGAGAAAATAATCTTAAACCGGCAGTAGTATTCGAGGTTTCTAGAAAAGCCTCTGGCAGGTCTGATTCCGGCGCCGGAGACAGAATCAGATGGGCCTCCTGTGGGGAGAGCCTCTTCCGTGATGAACCTCGCGGCGGCTCTGGCTGCTAAGCGCGACCTCGCCAAGGCGGCGAAGGGTCTGATGCCGCTGAGGGCGTTGAAGCGGCTGGCGGAGGAAACGGACGGCCAGGATCAGAAGAGGAGGAATATAGACGGTGGAGATGGGGGGGGGGGCAGTAGATGCGGTGTGCTGTGTGCGCATTGAGAGGAATAAAGGTATGGCTTTTATCCCCTGCGGGGATACCTACTGCAGGGTGTGTTCTCGGGAGCTATGGTTGAATAGTGGGTCTTGTCTACTTTGCAACCGTGCGATCTCCCAAATCCTTGATATCTTTTAGAGATCAGTTTTTTGATTACGGGCTTTTCTTTTTCTTTTTTTATTTTATAATTTGCAATTAGATTTGGCAAAAAAATATTATTGATATGTTGGATTTTGTGAAGAATTTTGTATAAGCCATTCAGTTTGTCTATGAGTTTGTCATAAAAAATATTATTTCGAAAAGGAAAATTTTCTTTTTCTTTTTTTATTTTAGGTATTTGGTGAAAGCCATTCAGTTTGTCTATGAGTTTGTCATAAATTTGTTTTTCGTTTTTGGTTCAATTATGTAAAAAAAAAATCAGTTAAGAACCGAATTAACTGAATTTTTAATGCCCTTGCAAAAGTATGCCTATAATTATAATCAAACTACAAATAAGTTCTCCTAATATTATTATAGAGTAAATTGCAAAAAACATCCTGAGATTTAGTAAAATTGTAAAAAAAAAAGAAAAAATTAATATTAGAAAAATAGTAATAATCATCTCTATTATTAAATAAATAGACAAAATAACCAATTTACTTTCCATTCTCCCTCTTCTCTCCTTTAATTGAAAAATAAAAATAACAATAAAAAAATAAAACGATGCCTACATGTGATGAACTGGATTCATCACTTGGCTTCATTTCATGCAAATTTGGGTTTAAAGAAAAGAAATAACATGAAAAAGAAAAAAAAAATGTCCAATAGAAAGAAAGGGTAAGTGAAACTCTTGATGACAAATCTGGTTGGCGAAAGGCTTTCACAATCTAAGTTTTGACGAAACCCAAATCCACCCAAAGTAGAAAAGGATAGAAAAAAGAAAAAGAAAAGACAAATGATCCCTCAAAATCTAGACTTTTTTTATTCCATGAAACCTGAAAGAAAGAGTTAAAAAAGAGAGGGAGAGAGAGAGAGAAAGGGTTCAACAGAACCCAAATTCATTTACATTTCATTAAATAGAGAGAGAATAATAATAATAACAACAACAATAATAAGAGTTTGATAAAACCCACAATAAAGAGAGATGAAGAAAAACACTAAAAAAGATTTGTCAAAACCTAGATTTATTTGATTATGTCAAGTTTAGAATAAAAATAGGAAGATAAAATAAGAAGAAAAAGTAAAAGAAAAAGAAAAAGAAAAAGAAAATGAAAGTTTCGACGAAACCTAGAGATCGAGAAGAATAAGAAGAAAGAAGAAGAAGAAGGGTTTGAATCCAAATGATTTGAGTTTTATCAAATCCAAAATAAAAAAGGGAGAGAAAGAGAGGCTGGGAAACTTACTTAGAAATGGTGTCAATTGATAATAATAAAAGAAGATTAGGGGTGGCTGACTATAAAGGGAAGTCGACAACAAAAGTAGTAGCTATGACAGAGATGAGAAAGAAAAGAAAACGAGCCAGAAAAAAGGGAGAGAGATAAAAGAGAAATAAGATTTTATATATAAGGTAATTTGGTCATTTTTATAATATTTATCGAGATTAATTAAAACAAAAGCAAAATTTACAACATAACATTAAATATCACAAGTAATTATTGCATTTTTTCAAACATCAAAGATAATGTTTGCAATTATCTCAAATCTCAAGTGTAATTTTTCCATTACTGTATTACTATATTGTATATTATTTTGGCAATTTGGTAGGTTGTTGAACTATTATTATTATTATGTTACTTTATCTTATTTGTTGGCATCAAGTATGCTTGTATAGTTGGCAAATTGTTGGACCATTTTTATTAAGAATTTGGTAGGACAATTTTAAACTTATAGATTTTTTGATAAAAAAATTAATTAATCTGGTAACCATTCGATTAATTCAAAATAACTAGTTAAACTGAAAATATGCCTATTCAAATCAGTTTCAATTATGTTATTTATCATTTTAATTCTTTTAATTTTGTAGTCAAATTAGTCAATGTGTCATTAAACAAATTAAATACTCATTCCCTACAATTAAGCGAGTAGCTTAATTATAAGAGGATTAAGAAATATTAATTACATTGCAAGACTAAGGTAATGAATGAAATTAAGAGGCTAGATATGGATTAGAGAACTAAATACATTTTTAAATTTAAGAAAAATGTTAAATTTTAATTGCATTAAATATTAAATATTAAAATTAACTAATAAAATATTAACAAGAATTTAAGAACCCATTAAATTTCTTAAGGTTTTGTCTTTAAAAAAAATTAATTTGTGAATAATACAAAGTATTTGGAAAAATCTTCTTTCAAGTCATCTAGTATAAATAATATTTTAATATAATATCATGACACATTGCATATTAACTGAATAATTAAATTATTTGTTACATTGTACTTTATCTAATTTTTGAACTTATTCAAGTAAGAGGTAAATAATTTTTAATAAAGTTTATAATTTTTTCTGTGAAAAAATAAGGACAAGGTTAACAAAATTTCTTTGCAAATTTATTCTATTTACATTTTCTTATTTATCAGATAATAATATATAATTTTAATCCTTAAGAAAAAAGTAAAGACCAGTAGGAAGATTAGTTAAATTTATCTTAATTTAACATTTTCTTTGACAACTTCTTTTATTACCTTGACCACAGGATTTTTGAAAACATGATTATTGAGTTGAGGTTGATTTTCTCTTAAAAAAAGCTTGTTCGTAAGTGTAATCTATTAAAAAATAATTTTGTTGTTATCCAAATATATAAAAAATTAATTTATAGTTGCAAGAGAGTCTTTTAAAACTTTCAAAAAAGACTTGTAAAATGTAAGAGGGTGTGGGGTGTCTTCCACATTAGCCCTCCGATATTTAAGTCAACTCATCAAAAATTAGAAAAGTATGCAATATTTGCAATAGAAATATAATTTTTCAGTAGAATTTTTTTTGTACGCGAAACGGAAGGATCACTCGTTATTTATAGAGATGGTAATTGACAGATGACAGATTTCTCATTTCTTTTAAGTTTGAAATTGTCATTGTTAGTTCTAATGTATGGGTGACCCCTGACAAGTGCTCGTGTTATACTTTTTTTTTTAAAGTTTTCAAAGTATCGGTCAAGTGGTTGGGTCACGATAAGTTGAGATTCGTATCAATAAATCATAGATTTGATTCCTTATCTTATATAGTGAGGCAAACTCTACACTTATGATTTATCTTCTATACAAAAATAGGGCACGAGAAATGAGAGACAGTGCAATGACAATAATCCTAAGATTAGTTAAGGTGACATGGTCGAGATTTTATTAAGAGAGTCATAAGAGACAAACCAATCTTAGAAAGTCCACCCTTAAATTAGAAAGAATCATGCTAGATGTACCTCATTTTTGTACATCTTGGACTACACAAGGGGGTATTATGACCAAAATATCCTGCACTTCTCCATGCGCCTCTATGCGTCTCATGAGGAATATTTTTGTCATTAATACACTTTTGTGTAGCCCTAAGTGTACACAAAGGTGTACCAATAGCATTATTCAATTGGAAAGGGTCTGTCTGACCTTTATAACTTTTCCTTTTATTTTTCAGGCTTCTCTATTTTATTTTTCTTTAAATTTTTGATTTCTTGGGTGTAAGGTAAAATCCCTCACCTTAGGGGTTAAATTTTCTTATTTCTTAGATAGTATTATGGAAGTGTACCATGAACTACAATATATCAAATTATTTTTTGTTTAAAAGTATATATTCTTAAAATTATAATTAATTATTTTTCTTCATATTTTGTGAATTTTCTATTACTTTTCTTTAATTGATGTCTCTCTCTCTCCCCCTCTCTCTTGTATTTTTCATTCTTTAGTTAATTCAAAGTCTTGGAGACGTACAAACCAAACATATACTCTATCAAAAATAAAACATTATTATTAATAGTCTTTCTTAAAGTTATTTTTTATATTAATAAAAATCATTTTAGTTTATATCATTATTTTTCTTTTAGTGGTTGTAACTTTTCATTTTTATTTACTATAAACTCGTTCATACGTTCTATATTTAAGAAAAAAATAATTTTGAAAAAGTTTTTTAAATATTAGAGTTTACGTGTAATGTTTGCAAATTTGGAGGGAACAATAATCTTCCAATTAATGCGTGAAATCACTAATAATAAAAAAAATAAAAATTGCAAAAACTAACCATATTTCAAAAAAAAAAAAATTATTTTTCAGTTACTCAAACAAATTAATTGCATTTTATAATCATTTTATTATTTTTGACTCTATCAACTAATTTTGCAAGTCTGCCATTTTATTTAAGTTTTAAGTTAGCCAATTTTGACTTTGTCACACTTTCAGTTTAAATACATTTCTTAAAAAAAAAATGATTATAGAGTATAATTAGTTTGTTTGAGTAGATAGACTGTAATTAGTTTGTTTTAGTCAAAAATATTTTTTTTTCAAAAAAATGGTTAAAAACGATTGTGTGCATTTGTTTTGGGTTAATTATCAAAATCCGACTTTGTGTGCATAATAAAATCCGATGTGGTTAGTGGTTAGAGGTTTGAGAATTGTTCTTAGTTGGTTGTTAACCCACAATAATAAAAAAAAAAATTCATAAAAGTAACACTTATATATAAGAAAATAAATAAATTAATCTTATTTCAAAACTCTTAATTGTTGTTTTTATAAATTAATAATGTTTTAAAGTTTGTTTTTAAAACTATTATACGAGTCTGAATCACGTGATATTTTGAATAAGATCTTCTATATTGAAAAAGTTAGGGCATTATCATGTCTTTTTTATTCATGTGTTTATGGTACATAAATTTGATCTGCCCTGCCATTCATAAAAACGTGTAATTTTATGATTATATATTACTCAAAAATAAAACTAGGATTAGACAATTTTTAACACATGACTTGTGGAGGTCAATTGTGACGCTATGCTTCAAGGTCTATTTAAGTTGTCAATTGTGACCGTTGTTGCCTACAACTTTATTCCTACATCAAGTGACAATTATAAAATGGAATCACGAAGAAACAAACTTACAAACATATGTGCAGACATTAGAGAGAGAGAATAAAACTAAGACATAATCTTTTGATTTAACAAAAACATTATTATCATTATTATTATTTTTTTTATCATTATTATAATTATTAGTATTTGGTGCACGTGTTCAACTTTCTCGTCTTTTTCAAATTTCCACGACGTATGCTAAAGGGTTGAAAATTTGATTTTCTACAGCAAATATTCCAATAATATTATGTTGAAGTTATCTGCAAGAAAAACGAGGGTCCGTTTAATGGGGATTTTTTAGTTTTTTATTTTTTGTTCCTTTAATTAATTATAATAACATTGTTGTTGACAAGATATAATAATAAATTTCTTTATGTGAGAATATGTCTTGAAAAGTTTTACAAGTGATTAATCTGTGAGTGACTTGTAAGAAAAATAACCAATTAATGGTACAAGTGAAACCCTATGATATTTAAGTTAATCTCTTGTTAAAATAAGCTTGCAATCAAGCTAAGTCGAGCTTTGTAAAGCTCGACAAACCTAAGCTTAGGGTTGAGCTCAGTTAATATGAACCGAGCTTGAGGTCAGCTCATCAATTTGGTTGAAAAGTTGAGCTCGACTCACAACTAATAAAAGAGGAGACTATACAGAGGCGATAACAGAGGGTTGAGTGTGTAGCAACAATGAAAGGTGAGGTAAAAGGCAAGGTGGTGGCAAGCGAAATGTAGTGAATGGAAGTTGAACAAGCAAATGTAGATTGTTGGAGAAGAAGATGAGCATGCAACGAAGGGAAGGGGAGAGAGAGGAATAGGCAAAAGTAAGTTTCTTGACCTTGCTAAATCTAATAAATGATATAATGATGATATGTATGTACATGTCCATATGTTAAATAATATATTTATAAATTTATGAATAAATTTGTTAATGTATTTATAGATGAGACTGTTTTCACGAGCTAATAGCGAACTTTTAATTGGGCATGCTCACGAGTTTCTAATCGAATCAGCTCGCAAGCTAACAAACCAAACTTTACAAATCGAGTTCCAAAGTTAGACTCAAGTTCAACTCGTTTATCTTGACAAATGAACTCTAACGAATTTTTATTGAATTGAGCATTGAGTCGTGCTCACAAACGACTCATCTCATTTACAATCCTATGCCACAAGTATAGAAAGCAAAGTTATCTTGTAATACCCCAAATCTTCATAAAATTGCTATGTAATTTAGATGAGTTTAAAATACCGAAAAACGACTTGATGGTAAAAATAAATCGCCGAATCAATAGCAGGGAATGTCCCGAGGCTGAGATTTCAAAGGAAAATAATATGTCATTGTTAAGCCTCTCGAGATAGGATTTTTAGTATCAAAAGAAATCGGATCGAAGTTAATTTTCGATACAGCTTCAATTCGGGCTAAAAATTGAATTGTCGATAGAGAATGCTTCGGAATTTAGATGTTAAAAAAAAGAGAGGATATATTAGATTATAGTTGTTTTAATAAAATATATTATGGTGTATCATGTTAAAAAAAAAAAAAACCCAAAATTTACAGCGTGAGGCATGGCCGTCACACTTGCCGCCGTTGCTGTCAAATCAGCAACCAGGGCATGGCCGAGCCTGGCATGGACGTGGGGGTGGTCTCTAGCTCATGTTACCCCTTGTGATTGGTTGAGAGAGACTTGAATTTAGTTATAAATAGCCGAGTTTTGGTTAAGGATTTCCATCAAAGTTCATAGGCTTAGATTGAGAGTTTGAGAATGAATTGGAGCGTTTTGATAAGGGGTTTTTGTTCCCTAGATTGTGAGAAGCAATTTTGGTGATTTTGAGAGTTTTTGGAAATAACGGGTGTTTTCACATTTAGCCGCATATATATATATATAAATATCGAGTGAAGGTTGAAATTGGCTTGTAGAGTGAACGATCGAAGGATCTAATAAGGGCTTTTGGTCGCGAGGCTATGGGCAGCTAATCTGAAAAGTTTCGTGTCAATCGAAGTTCGAATTAGAGGTCAATTTGGTTTGCCGAAGTTCGGCGGCGGCGACTTGGGCGGCTTGTTTTCGGCCAAATTAGAAGGCTTTTGGTGGTTTTTTCTGACCAAGAAGGGTACCATTGGGATCGAATAAGGGAGAGGAGTAGCGTGGTGTCATCATTTCGATTTTCCAGTGTGCCGGCGCCGGAGAAGATGACCAGAGATAATTTTTGTATTTTTTAAATATTGAAAATATAAGAAATTCGAGAAAAATAGAATTAAAGGAAATAAAATTCTGGAAAAATATTCAAAAACTCGAGTAAAAGGAATAGTTTATTTTGATGAATTTTTATCTTGAAAATTTCTTGAGGAGATAATTATTTTGGATCTTTGAAAGGAAACATAAATAGAAAATAAATATGAGGGATTTTTAGAAAATTCTGAGAAAATTCCAGAAGGATAAGGAATTTATTTTATGAGTTTTAGTGATTTTTTATGGAGGAGATTTGAGGTAAGTTAAGGAGAAATAAGTTTTCTCAAGGAAAAGTAATTATGGAAATTTGAGAAAATAGGAGAAAAATATGAAAAATTTCCAGAAATTTCCAGAGGCTTATAAATATTGTTTTATGAATTTTTGTGGAGAAAAATTTGGAAAAATTCTTGAAGAGGTATTTACTTGAAATTATCAAGAGAAAAATAGGAAGAAATTAGAGAAAAATTATGAAAAAATTTGAAAAATAGATATTGATTTTCCTTTGAATGAATATGATGTCTAGGGTATAGTTGAGGCTCGAGGTTGAGCTATAGTACGATTCACATGAGAATCGAGGCAGCGCACGAGGATCGAGGCAATCCGAATATGTTCAGGGTGAGTGGTTCTACTGAAAAAATTTGTTTGTGGCATGTGAATGGTTTCCTGTGAGTTGTTCAATCCAATTCTTGTGCATATTCTTGTTACTTTTGATCACTTTTGATTTATCGTGAGTGGTTGGTTTCGTGCGATTGTTCATCCAAACGATTATTTACACATGCATTGAATTTCATATGATAAATTGCATACATTGAAATGTTGATTTTATGTTATGCATGTTATGGTTTTCGGCATTAGCATGTTATGTGTTGTCCATGTAGGACGTGGGTTGTTAACTTGTGACGTGGCCCTTGAGTGACAACATTTTGGATGCGTGCCAAGGATTAATGCTATGTGGCCCACTTGGGACGGGGTTGAAACGGACTTCACCCTATGGTATTCAAGTGGCGGGGCTGAGAGTGGACACCACCCCAGGTTCCTTTGAGCAATAGCATTAATATTGATGTGTCATTGATTCCGGGGATAGTGCTGATGTGATACTCTTGGGGTTAGGGTTGCGTTAGGTTTTGGAACGCTTTTAAGTAGGAGCGTAATGCCTAACAATGATAATGGGGTGATTCTCGGGTTCATATGTCGAGATTGTCTCTCTTAAACAGGATTATGTTTGCTAATGGGTTGATGTGGTCGTGTCGCCTTTAGAGAGATTGGATTTTCCTCGAATAGGGTTAAGTGCTATGTGGGATTCTCTTAGGCTGGGACATGTCAGGATTTGTCGATTTTATACATGATTTTGCATATATTTATGAAAATGTTTTGAACTCTCACTTAAATGATTCATCATTTAATTTGAACTATGTTCCTGAAATATTCAAACGTTTCAGGTGAAAGCAGTGGCGCCAAGGGAAAGGATGTCGTCAATATGTAGCTGTTATGTTTAGTTTTTGTAGATTTTTGTCTATGATTACGATGTTCAGAGGTTATGTAATATTTTGATATTTTCATGTAAAACATTAATTTGGTTATTTAACTGTAAAAATTTTTTATCGGTTATATATTATTGAGGTTTCGATCCTTACTTCTGCTGATGTAATTGTTAATACCTGTCTTAGTCTGTTAATTTTTAAATTTTGATATGTTGAGAAGGTATAATCGGGATTGTTGGGAAATGATTATGATGAGGGTATGTATATCGAGGAACTTATGTTGTGTGTATGATGTTGAAAAAAAAAATATTCTAAAAATCTCGAGGTAATGCGCGTTCTGGGAAAACAGGACGTTACATATATCCTGAGCAGAGTAATGAGTATACCCTTTGCTAGAAGAATCGTTTCTTATTTATAAAGGGAAGAAGACAGACAAATGGAGTAAAACCACAATCTTTGATGGATATTTCAGGCTCTCTTTTGGATTTATAAGCGAACACTTTGGGGGTAGAATTGAATTGCAAGAGCTTTCCAAATAGTTGTTACTAAGTGACTCAAGAATTCTCGGGAGGGTCTCTCAAAGGTATTAAGAGAGACTTCCAAGTGAGGTCGCTCGATCTCGACTTCAGCCACTCGTGCTGATGTCATTTAGTCTTTTGCAAGTCTCTCACCAGTTTCTTGTAAGTCTCTCACCAGCAAGTCTTACACGAGTCTAAGGAAATGAAAATGACATGATAGTAACATTTTAATGTCTAATCAAATGAAAGAAAGGATGATCAAATTTATTAAGTGTTTTGGGGGTATGGCATTGGGCTTTGAGAAGATTCAGCCGACATTATCGACACCAAACAAGAACATAAATATTTGATTTGGGCATTGAAAACCTTGAATCGTCAAGAACATATAACTCTTCAAATGCACTTATCCGAATTGTTAAGCAGAAGGAGATATAAAATACTGGAAATCGCGATTTTCATATGTTAAATTATTTACTACTCAAACCTTCAATTGGAAATTTAATTCTATCTGTGCTAAACATCAACAAAGTTAGAGGCTGCCACGACTCTTATAAATTAGCCAATACATGCTTATCAGATGAGGGAAAAATCAATAATCACGAGCTTAATGTTTGATTGTTTAAACAGTATCAAAGATGAATGTTTTTCTTAGTTGGGTCTAAAATGTGTTTTAAGAGCACATTTGACAAAAAATGTTATTTCAACATTCACATTTTTATTTAACTAAAAAAATTATCATTAATATAAGAGACTTTTTATTTTATAAGAAAAAAAGTAATAACTGGAAACTATTTAACTTTTTTATCACAATGGAAAAAGTTTACCATTACTATCAAGGGCAATCCACTAGTTTAGTACTTTCAAGCAACTTAAACTTTCTACAAATTATGTTTGTACTCATGGCTACTACAAAGTGAAATGTTTATACCCACATGGGTAAAAGCAATGAGCCTGCCAATCAGTCAAAGTCTCTCCGAGAAACTTCAAAGATCATATGTAACTTAAATTTGCATGCCTAATTGGGAAGAAGAGAAACAGCAATGGAATTTCCCATGGGTACATCCCTCTCAAAGCAATAATTAAGATGGCAGATGAATGGATATTAGTAAGCAGCCAATCAAGTCAAGGTCAAGAAGGCAAAAATAAGGTCCAATTGGTTCCACCATATTGTAGGAGAGATGGTCTAACAAGGCACAATGAGTCTTTGGCCGTGGGGTTGGACCAAACGTCCACTCCGTGGGTCCTCATATATAAAACCGCACTTGTCCTATTCAAATTAGGAAAACGGTATTTTCGCCGAATTTACGTGCAATGATGTTTTCTGTACAATTTCGCTTCAAGCACTATTTTCTTCCCAACCTGGCACAGTACCATTATTTCTTCACCCCTCATGTTACTATTCAGGCCACTTCTATAAATAGCACACCCAATATCTCCATATTTCACATACCAATAGCAAACTATAACTTAGCAAAGAATCATATCATATACTGAGTGCTTGTGTCTGAGAGAAAGAGAGAAGAAGAGCAATGGAGAACTTCCCAGTGATTAACATGGAGAAGATGAATGGAGAAGAGAGGGCAGCCACCATGGGGCTCATCAACGATGCCTGTGAGAACTGGGGCTTCTTTGAGGTATACAAAAAGCATACATACAAGCTTTCACTATGTTTCAAACACCTCCATTTTTGCAGCCCAAATAGCTGGTAATATTTCTACAAGAGCTCATTGATCTTTGTGTTGTGTTTTGTGTAGTTGGTGAACCATGGAATTCCTCCGGAGCTAATGGACACAGTGGAGAGATTGACAAAAGAGCACTACAAGAAGTGCATGGAGCAGAGGTTCAAGGAGCTGGTGGCAAGCCAGGCTCTAGAGGGGGTCCAAGCTGAGGTTACAGACATGGATTGGGAAAGCACCTACTTCTTGCGCCATCTCCCCCAGTCCAACATCTCAGAACTACCCGATCTCGACGAGGAATACAGGTACTGAAATGTTTGATCTCTACTCTAGCTGATCACGCAAGATCAATGAGAATGGTTTTCACTGGTTGAATATTGAGCTGTTTCCACCACACGTGGCAGCCAGTGAAGGGGCAGAAGGTGATGGCTTAACAGGGTCATAACCTTCTGTGATTGGACTCCTTCAATAGAGACACGGAATGATTGGAGAAAATATAAAAAGGCACCCGCATGGAAAATTTTCTTATTTTCTTTCTAGTTCTTTCAAAAACAGAATCACACAATTTATAGCCCTTTCATGATCATCCCATTGATCAATCTTCTCCAATTCTATCTCTGAATGAGCAGGAGGGTCATGAAGGATTTTGCTGAAAGGTTAGAGAAGCTAGCAGAGTATCTCCTGGACTTGCTATGCGAAAACCTTGGACTAGAGAAAGGATACCTAAAGAAGGCCTTCTATGGAGCAAAGGGTCCAAATTTTGGCACCAAGGTTGCCAACTACCCGCCGTGTCCTAAGGCAGACCTGATCAAGGGGCTGAGAGCTCACACTGATGCTGGTGGCATCATCCTCCTCTTCCAGGATGACAAGGTCAGTGGTCTCCAGCTCCTCAAGGACGACCAGTGGATCGATGTCCCCCCAATGAAACATTCCATCGTCATCAACCTTGGCGACCAGCTTGAGGTAAAATCATAGCTTCCATCTAGTTGGATTAGCTCAACCAACACCAAACTTTATTTAGGAAAAAATTCTAAAGGACCTTATCAATTTCAGGTGATAACCAATGGCAAGTACAAGAGCGTGCTTCACCGTGTGGTGGCACAAACAGATGGCACCCGGATGTCAATAGCTTCTTTCTACAACCCTGGCAATGATGCTGTTATCTATCCAGCGCCAGCAGTGGTTGAGAAAGAAGTACAGGAGAAGGAAGTTTACCCGAAATTCGTGTTCGATGACTACATGAAGCTGTATGCTGCCCTGAAGTTCCAGGCCAAGGAGCCAAGGTTTGAAGCCATGAAAGCCGTGGAAGCTAATGTAAATCTAGGTCCCATTGCAACAGTTTAAAAGAGTCAATGCATATAAAAGAAAGGGATGTTTGTTTGAGTTGGAAAGGGTGGATGGGGTTTGAGGGTGGGTCATGCAATTTGGCATCATATGGATAATTTGTAGTGTGTGACACATTTTATTTGTAATGATTCATTAAAGTTATCTATTATATTAAAAGTTGATTATAAACATAATTCAGTTCACTATTCATTCCCTTGAGTCTTTGCTTATCCTTTTAACAAAGTTGCAGTGAATAAAGGAAGAACAATCATCTCATTTTCCCTATAAGTTAACAGAGAAAATAATCTTAAACCGGCAGTAGTCTCCGAGGTTTCTAGAAAAGCCTCTGGCAGGTCTGATTCCGGCGCCGGAGATAGAATCAGATGGGCCTCCTGTGGG
This sequence comes from Diospyros lotus, assembly GCF_014633365.1. Classification (NCBI taxonomy): domain Eukaryota; kingdom Viridiplantae; phylum Streptophyta; class Magnoliopsida; order Ericales; family Ebenaceae; genus Diospyros; species Diospyros lotus. Next base: position 29,161,935 of record NC_068352.1, read on the forward strand.
GAGAGCCTCTTCCGGGATGAACCTCGCCACGGAGGCGGCGGGTCTGTTGCTGCTGGGGGGGGGGGGGGGCAGTAGATGCGGTGTGCTGCGTGTGCATGGAGAGGAATAAAGGTGCAGCTTTTATCCTCTGCGGGCATACCTATTGCAAGGGTGTTCTCGGGAGTTGTGGTTGAATCGCGGGTCTTGTCCATTTTATGCAATCTCCCAAATCCTTGATATCTTTTAGAGATCAGTTTTTTGATTACGGGCTTTTCTTTTTCTTTTTATTTTTTATTTTATAATTTGCAATTAGATTTGGCCAAAAAATATTATTGATATGTGGATTTTGTGAAGAATTTTGTATAATTTTGGTATGAATTGGGCCTGGCCCATGAATATCTCATAATTGGGTTACGTTGGGTGGGCTGGGCCCAAAGAGTTCTAGTCATAAGAGGTGGTGGATTTGGCACCCATATTATCTAGCTGAATGTTTGAACCGAATGGACCTTGTCTGTCCGGCTTTCAGTTTTTAGGTATTTGGTGAAAGCCATTCCGTTCGTTTATGAGTTTGTCATAAATTTGTCTTTCGTTTTCGGTTCAATTATGTAAATAAATAAAAAAAAATCAGTTAAGAACCGAATTAACTGAATTTTTAATGCCTTTGCAAAAGTATGCCTATAATTATAATCAAACTACAAATAAGTTCTCCTAATATTACTATAGAGTAAATTGCAAAAAACACCCTAAGATTTAGTAAAATTGTAAAAAAAAAAATTAATATTAGAGAAATAATAACAACAACAATAATAAGAGAGAATAATAATAATAACAACAACAACAACAATAATAAGGGTTTGATAGAACCCAAAATAAAGATAGAAAGAAAAAGAAGAAAAAAGGCTGGTCAAAACCTAGATTTATTTGATTTTGTCAAACCTAGAACAAAAATAGGAAGATAAAATAAGAAGAAAAAGAAAATGAAAGTCTCGATGAAATCTAAAAAGAGAGAGGAGAAGAAGAAGAAGAAGAAGAAGAAGAAGAAAGAAAGAAAGAAAGAAAGAAAGAAAGAAAGGAGATTTGAACCCAAATGATTTGAGTTTTGTAAAACCCAAATTAGGAGGAGGGCCGACTATGAAGGGAGGTCAACAATGAAGCTAGTAGGCTAGTAGCTATGACAAAGATGAGAAAAAAAAGAAAATGAGGGAGAAAAGATGAGAGAGATGAAAGAGAAATAGAGTTTTATATATAAGGTAATTTGATTATTTTTATAATGTCTATTGAGATTAATTAAAATAAAAAGAAAACTTACAAAATAACATTAATTCTCACAAGTAATTATTTCATTTTTTTAAACATAAAAAATAATGTTTACAATTATCTCAAATATCAAGTGTAATTTAATTATTCAAAAAATTAAATGAATTTTAATTTAGAATTTTATTTAGAATTTTAAAAATAAATTTTTAATGACATTTCATTAAATGAATTTAATTATTCAAAAAATTAAAACTATTTAATTTTAAATAAATAAATAAATTGATTTGGAAAAAAATAAGAAGTATGAAAATAAAAATTAAAAACGTGAACTAATATTACATAATGTCATTATAAATGATAAGATTGCATCAAACAATTTAATAGCAAGTGAGATCCAATTACAAGTTTTAATACAAATACTAAAAATAAACATAATTCAAAAGTTAAAATAATAAAATAGAATTACAAACTCATATATGAGTCATTTGATACTCATTCTACATTTGTGTAATAATTTGGTTCCTGACCCACCAATACCCAAAAATATTAGTGTGACTTGGGAGCTGTTTGGATGCACAAAAAATCCCAGATCTCATTGTCTTTTACTTTCACCATCCACTCCTTAGAACAACAGAAGTTACAAACAATTTTTCACCATCCAGTAGAGAGAATTGCCACAGCACGAGAAAAAAGAACAAAACAAAAGCACATGGCGCCATCCCTCACCCTCAAAGCCCGTAATCCATCGAAAAGACCACAAAGGAGGCCCAAACCAATTATAATTCTATGCCTATTCCAACCTAGAAAGAGGTTCAAACCACAAGGGTCTATTTGATTGGTTTTTTTTTTTTTTTATGAAAAATAATTATTTTTTACCAAAATTTTAGTTTTTGAGGTGTTTGATTGACTAAATTTTTTATAAAAAATATTTTCTAAATCACTTAATGCTTAATTCTCACTCTTGCTGGAATTAATTTTATCAATGAATGAGTGATTAGAATTATTTTTCCATGAAAATGAAAAAATTCGTTGTAACATTCCGTATCAAGTGATAGAAATGACCAAAACAACTTATCCTGATGGGTCTATGTGAACTTTTCAGAGAGATCACCCATTCTTGGATTACCCCAGATTAAGTACGCTTAACTTGGGAGTTCTCTACCTACATTCAGCCCAAAAGATATTTAGCTGGTGTTGTTTCCTTCCTTACCTATCCTCGATATATACTATTCTCCTCTGGGCTCCCGAGGTATTACATTCTCCCCATTTGAGCATATGACGTCATTGTCATGCGACCTTATAACTGGTCCCATATCTTCTCCCATTGGGGGCTACCATCCTAGAAGCCTGCTAGAAGTCATTCTTTGTACAGGCTCTCGAGCCCTGGCGCCACTCCCCGCCCTCATCGGACCGCCTTCGCTAAGGGTCAGCTCTGATACCACATGTCTGTAATATCTCATATCGAGCGATAGGAAGGACTAAAACAACTTACTATAGCGGGCCTACGTGAACTTCCTAGGGGGGTCACCCATCCTTGAATTATCCCGGGTCAAGCATGCTTAACTTGGTAGTTCTCTGCCTATATTCAGCCTAAAAAGTATCCAGTTGGTGTTGTTTCATTCCTTACCTATCCTCGATATATACTATTTTTCTCTGGGCTCCCGGGATATTACACTCATGTTAACCTTCTCCTTCCACCATCAAGCACGGTGGCTCTGATCATTCGATTTGTTGCAGAAGTTGAGAAGAAAAACCGACAAGTAAGTTCTTTGCTTTGGGCATAAACTGGTAAGACTATCATTTAGTTTTTTTTTTAATTTTTAAATATTATTTTACATAAATATGAAATTAACAATTTTAACATATGGTGGGGTGAAATTACCGACAGTCAAAGTGAGATATAACAATTTGAGAGTGGAGGTTGAGTGCCGGGTGGTTCACGGCAAGCCCCTTCCAACTCTCTGGAAAACAAATGACAATCAAATATTAAAAGTTGGAAAGTAAAATAATTTCTAAGTAAAAAAATTAAGTCAATCAAAAACTTTCAATTAATATTTTTCATGGAATTTAATTCTAAATAATTTAATTGCTTAGAAAATATTTATTTTTCATGCAAATTCTATATTTGCAATCAAACGCACCTTTAAAGTGGAAGGAGAATTGGTAAGACATTGGCAGAAGAAGCACCACTAGCAAGATGGCGACACTCCATAGCGAACCCTCAACCTGGCGAGCCGCGATGTCCTAGTCAGGTCGGAGCGACCATAAGGTGTTGCTGGTAAACCCAGAAAGCACAATGAAAATGAGTAAAATGGGCAGTAATGGAATACGATTGTAGGCGACGGATTTGGCCTTAAAGAGAGGAAAGAAGGAAATGATGGCGGTAGATCTGGCCAGCTATGGTGATGCCCTTGAAGAGAGGAAAAGAAGGGAACGGTGGTGGCGGATCTGGCTTGAAGAGAAGAAAGAGAGGAAGGTAAACCTAGAAAGCACAATGAAGATGAGCAAAATAGGCAGCAATGGAATACGATCGGAGGCGACGGATTTGGCCTTGAAGAGAGGAAGAGAAGGAAGTGGTGGTGGCAGATCTGGCTTGAAGAGAAAGATGAGATGTAATATCCTAAAACTAATAAAAGTGTAAATTAAATTTACCTAAATTAAATTTAGTTAATTAATCAATGTGTTATAATTTTGTGTGGCAGTGTGCATGTGCGTGGAAGCTGTGGAATGGCCAGTGGCCATGTTTTTCAAAGTGAGCAGAAGAGAGACAGGGGGAGGGTGAGCTGAGAGTGAGAGATAGAGTAAGGGAGAGAGACCGAGAGAAAGAGAGAGAGCGAGCTCGAGAGCTCGAAGGCCAATCGGCCATGACAGCTGCTGCCATGGCCGACAAGGAACAGCAGCAGCTTGAAGAAGCCGCTGCCATGAGCGATGCAGCAGTAGCAGCAGCAGGGGCAGCGACCGCTAGGAGAAGAACAGGGGAGAGGAAGAAAGGAAAAAGAGAAGAAGAAGAAGAGAAGAAAAGAAGAAGAAAGAAGAAAAGAGAAGAGGAAGAGCAGGACGCGGAGGAGCAGGGGGAAGAAGGGGGAAGAAGAAGAAGAAGAAGGAGAAGAAAGGAAAAATAGGAAAAATAATAGGATTTTGGGATTTTTCGACAATGGAAGTGATCAGGTACGTGGGTAAAAATTAGTAGAAGCCTGATATGTTTAAATTATAAATTTTACGCAATTAAAATTAATTAATTTGAGTCCCGATTGTGTTATTTGCTAGGAAATGATTTAATTTGCATCGGGAGCTCGAGTGAGGTCGGAATCAGCTAATTTCAGGCAAGTTCCAATCCCTTTCCTCGTATTCTTTAATTCCCGTGAGAAACCCTGTGATTTCTCGTATTTTATACCCTCCCTTCGTCTGTTTCGACTCATTTATTAATTATGGAATTTGGAGTCGTTTGATTTAAATTTAATTTATTAAGCTGGCTTTATTAGCGTGATTTAATTTAAAATAAATATTAGACTCGTTGAGATATTAATTGTGGTGCGCTTACGAGGGATTTTAGACGGTTAAATTATTTATATTACACGGTAGATTTATTTAATTAAGCTGCGATTTTATTTATTGCCAGCGAACGTTTTACTTCGCAGCGGGAGTGCAAGAAAGAGAAGAAACGGCCGTGTAAAGGCAAGCTCTTAACCCTCTCTTCCTGATCTTTAATTCCCGTGGAAGACCCCGTGATTTCCTGTATTTTATCACCTCCCTTACTCTAATTCGGCACCTAACCTTATTTGTTAAATTATTATTCATTTGTTTTAATTTAAATTAAATCCGAGACTTCTAGAGTTTTATTTGTTGTGGGCCTACGGGGGTTTGTACCGCCCCCACTCATTTCGGGAATGATGCTGAACCAGTTTGGGGACTAGGTTCCTAGACGTGAGGGTTTAATTACGATTTTATTGAGTTTACTTACAGTTTTTCTCAAATTTATTTATGGTTCGGTTAGAGCTATCGAGCAGTGGGGCAAGGGTCGGTTGTTGGTGACGTTGGGGTAGACTATGGTACGGCCCTGATGTGGACCGTCGGGTGGATACTCCTAGTCACTGGCCGTTGACCGGTGCCACACACTGCTGACTAGCTCTGCCGGTATGTGATTTACTGCATGATTAGATACCTTGTATTACTGTTCATGATTTGATATGCACATGGGTACGGGATGCATGTTGGGATATTCATTTATTGAGTATGCTTGGACACGAACATTCTAGTTTGGTTAGGTTGCATCCAGCGCGAGCATATGCATGGCGTGTGGTTTACTATGTGGGCGGAGCATGGCCTGATGCCTGGATGTATGGGCGCCTTGTATCACGTTGATGCTCACTACGCCATTGCATTTCTATGTGCACTGCATGGATACTGGTAGTATTTAGTTCTCGGACGGGAGTACCGTTCCGAGGGAGCCTATGGCTCGGTTGTCGGGAGTACCGACGGATACAGGTGACAGGAGTACCGGCCTGGGACAGCGCGCGCAGGTTTGTGGAGATATTTGTTGCCTTTCAGGGCAGCGGCAGGTTGGTATGGGACTTGGGTGCCAAGTGTCTTATGTGGGCCCCAAGGACCGGTATGTGCTTTTATTTTATTATGCTATTGAGCTGTTGTGTTGTAGCGTCTCATGGCTTGTGTGTACCTGGGGGTTTATTCTGGGGTGAGATTTCTGGTTTTGTGTAGCCTTCAGCCTTTTCTTCCTTATGCTTGCTGAGTCTCTCGACTCACCTTGCTTTCCATCATTCCAGGTAGTGGCGGCGTGGGCCATAGCAATGGAGTCAGCTTTAACGGCAGAGTCGGTGTGGTGTACAGGCAGTCTCGTCAATCCCTATCCACTCTGATGTCTAAGTAGAATTTGCTCTATTATTTTGTACTGTGCCAGGTGTTTTCTCGAGTCTTGTGTATGTCGGCACAGGAGTTTGTGTTTATTTATTTATCTTGTGACCGCTGTATTAGCGGGGTACCCATAGTGCATGCATGTCTTGAGCTTTGCTTCCGCTGTTCTCATTTTTGTGTATGCATGCCGGGGTGGTCTTTGTCTGGTGTCTCATTCTTTTCTCCTCCCGTAGGCGCTCCCGTTCGGGTAGTCCGGGCGGCTGGGATATCTGGGCGGGGGTGCTTACATTGTTGGTATCAGAGCGTAATTTGAGTCAATTTTCTGATACAAGTTCCTGTACACCAAGGTTGTCGGGTAGAGTTAGGGATGTCTAGGTGAATCGAATAGGGTCAAGCTGCGTTGAGTTTTGTTAATTCGTGTAGGAGATTGTGTCCCAATTTGTATTCGTGCAGGAGTGATAAGTGCAAGGATGGGACACTGAGGAGGTATGAATGGAATTTATTTAGGACTTGCGCCTGCTCTAGGTGTTTAGGGTAAGAGGTTGGCATAGCTTTAATAAAATTTCCGATATTTGATGTTATGTGCAGATTTTGAGTATTCCCAATAGGACCCGGAGGCCCAGATCTCGATGTACCCCTACCCAATTTGGATGCCTTCCCAGAATTGCATTGTTTATGGTGTCAGTGGCAACAGGAGTTTGCTTCTGGATGGGGAGGCGGGCAAGACGAAGAGGAGTACCTAGTGGGTTATGTGTATCGGCTTGACGAGTTGTCTCAAGAGATGATCCACGAGATCTTTTTGGGGACTGTCAGAGAGACAAGTCATGTTCGCCCGCGAGCACATGAAGGACATGTGGAGGCGACTGACTAAAGTAGTGATGAATGATGGGAGCCTTACTAGGGATTGATACAGAGTGTGCCCAGGATTGGAACACTACCTGACACTCAGTCAGTCTGAGCCACTGTGAGGGTGTCGTCATAACCACCGGAGGGACTTGTTGGACTTAGCTTACTTGGCAGATGATTTGCCGGGCTAACTCTGAGGTGTTTTCTAAAGAGGTCTGGAGTTCCTTGGTCTCGCTAGGTGTTGTCGACGTCCTATTAAGGCTAGCGTCAATGTTATGAGAGATGAGGTCATGGTAAAATGTGAGATGGAGGTCCATGATTGGATTTTGCTAGGGGTGGTACGGGAAGGTCCCACATGGTGGAAAATGTGCTATAGGAGTCTGATGGTAAATGGTAGATCCGTAGGTACCGAGATGTGTATAGGGTGTACTGAGATGAGAAACTGAAGGTTGGGTAATGCGGTAGCTCGTGTGTAACAGTTAAATTGTCTGTACATATTTGGTCGAGAGACGTGTTATTTGATGAGGTATGGAGGTAAATTGAGGTTCTGAGGGGTTTGCATTTTCTTGGAGGTTTAGGGCATCCACCCTAAGTTTAATCGAATCTAGAAGGATAAATTGGAACATTAATACGAAGTCCCAAGAGAGATCTATGATGGGAATTTATTGAGGGATTATTATGGACTTATGAACTTGGAGTTTACAGTGGTTATGCTATTTGGAGATTTAGCATCACGACCTAAATAGGGTATAGGTGTTTAGTTCTCACAGGTGAAGCGGAGTTCAGGTGATGTCGCGATTGGCATGGCAAATGACTAAGGCTGTGAGGTTTTGTAATAAATATGATTAAGCAAATGTGGTAATAGACGTTTTGCACTGCCGTAGAACATTGGTGATAAAGTGAATTAGGAATAAGAAAATTCCCTCTAAGATTATTGTTGTGAGAGATACCTAGGGTGTATGGCCAAGATCGATGTTGGTTGCATGTCTAAATAACTGTTGGGTTCTGTTGTAAGGACAATGGTTGCTATGAGTACACGCGGTGCTAATCACGGACCACATGCCCTAGGGTCGGTTATTGACCGAGTGAGGAGATGAGACTCCTTTGGGTGCTGGTCAAGTGGTACATCGACAGAAACATGAGATGACTTGTTATGCCATTCAGATGAATGCTTAACCACATCTTTAAGTTGCTTTTCATTTTTGAGGCGACTTATGAGATGCCTTAGGAATTAGAACAGTTGTTGATACGGTGAGGTGCTATCAGTCGAGTAGGCCACGGAGTTGATAACGCCAGTTCTAGAGCTCGTGTTCTAGCTAGCCTATTGAGTCTTTGAAGAGGTCAAGGTTAATAATTAATGATTAAGACAAGGTACGGCCCAATTAGCTATCGGGAGTTAAGATCAGTAGTAAGGACAAGACTGAGAGTTGGTGGTCACCGAATAAGTTATCGTAGGTACGTCGATTCCTTTAAGGAGGGGAGATCTGGCGACATTTAAGATCTCGAGGTGTATTGAGTGGATAGCGTTTATCCTTTGATAGTCCTGATTAAATGACTACCCATATTTATTAACGAGACCCCGAGCATTCGCGGCAAATTGTGGGAGAAAGTACTACCGAGAAAATGCTGTGTATCTAGTTAAGAATCAGTTGAGAAGAGACAGATTAAAGGATATTGCTGCTGAATCCTTGATTGAGTATGTCGTATCGTTTCCACGCTCTTATGAATCGTAAGTACGTGACAGGTTCGCGTCACGTTACTGAGTACTAGCCTTTAGTTATGCAAGAGGATGGCCCCACTCCTATCGTTTCCGGTAATATTTGTAGTTATCTGCTTTTGCATTGAGCTTAGGGCTGCGAATTAGGTTATCATTGGGATTGAATACCTCTGAACTATGAGTTACCTTTTGATGGATATGTAGTCGCGATTGTATCAAACGGAAATGCAATGAAAATGCGAGATAGCCTTGAGGAACGGTTGGATTATGACTTTGTAATAGGTAAACTTTGTGGTTGTAGGTAATATGATTGATGAAGTTCCTTAAGCGGGTTAAGGTATTAATGGTCATATCGTGTTCCAATTGGGAAGATATGCTAGTATATTAAGTCAAACCGGATGTGTAGTAGACTTTGACTTGGGAGAATTAGAAAATAATGATATGGAATGTCCTGAAGGTGATGTTGCGTAATATGATGAGCGGTGTAAGCGTATCTTAAGGACATAGACTAGATGCGAATTTCGAGGACGAAATTCTATTAAGGATGGGAGAATTGTAATATCCTAAAACTAATAAAAGTGTAAATTAAATTTACCTAAATTAAATTTAGTTAATTAATCAATGTGTTATAATTTTGTGTGGCAGTGTGCATGTGCGTGGAAGCTGTGGAATGGCCAGTGGCCATGTTTTTCAAAGTGAGCAGAAGAGAGACAGGGGGAGGGTGAGCTGAGAGTGAGAGATAGAGTAAGGGAGAGAGACCGAGAGAAAGAGAGAGAGCGAGCTCGAGAGCTCGAAGGCCAATCGGCCATGACAGCTGCTGCCATGGCCGACAAGGAACAGCAGCAGCTTGAAGAAGCCGCTGCCATGAGCGATGCAGCAGTAGCAGCAGCAGGGGCAGCGACCGCTAGGAGAAGAACAGGGGAGAGGAAGAAAGGAAAAAGAGAAGAAGAAGAAGAGAAGAAAAGAAGAAGAAAGAAGAAAAGAGAAGAGGAAGAGCAGGACGCGGAGGAGCAGGGGGAAGAAGGGGGAAGAAGAAGAAGAAGAAGGAGAAGAAAGGAAAAATAGGAAAAATAATAGGATTTTGGGATTTTTCGACAATGGAAGTGATCAGGTACGTGGGTAAAAATTAGTAGAAGCCTGATATGTTTAAATTATAAATTTTACGCAATTAAAATTAATTAATTTGAGTCCCGATTGTGTTATTTGCTAGGAAATGATTTAATTTGCATCGGGAGCTCGAGTGAGGTCGGAATCAGCTAATTTCAGGCAAGTTCCAATCCCTTTCCTCGTATTCTTTAATTCCCGTGAGAAACCCTGTGATTTCTCGTATTTTATACCCTCCCTTCGTCTGTTTCGACTCGTTTATTAATTATGGAATTTGGAGTCGTTTGATTTAAATTTAATTTATTAAGCTGGCTTTATTAGCGTGATTTAATTTAAAATAAATATTAGACTCGTTGAGATATTAATTGTGGTGCGCTTACGAGGGATTTTAGACGGTTAAATTATTTATATTACACGGTAGATTTATTTAATTAAGCTGCGATTTTATTTATTGCCAGCGAACGTTTTACTTCGCAGCGGGAGTGCAAGAAAGAGAAGAAACGGCCGTGTAAAGGCAAGCTCTTAACCCTCTCTTCCTGATCTTTAATTCCCGTGGAAGACCCCGTGATTTCCTGTATTTTATCACCTCCCTTACTCTAATTCGGCACCTAACCTTATTTGTTAAATTATTATTCATTTGTTTTAATTTAAATTAAATCCGAGACTTCTAGAGTTTTATTTGTTGTGGGCCTACGGGGGTTTGTACCGCCCCCACTCATTTCGGGAATGATGCTGAACCAGTTTGGGGACTAGGTTCCTAGACGTGAGGGTTTAATTACGATTTTATTGAGTTTACTTACAGTTTTTCTCAAATTTATTTATGGTTCGGTTAGAGCTATCGAGCAGTGGGGCAAGGGTCGGTTGTTGGTGACGTTGGGGTAGACTATGGTACGGCCCTGATGTGGACCGTCGGGTGGATACTCCTAGTCACTGGCCGTTGACCGGTGCCACACACTGCTGACTAGCTCTGCCGGTATGTGATTTACTGCATGATTAGATACCTTGTATTACTGTTCATGATTTGATATGCACATGGGTACGGGATGCATGTTGGGATATTCATTTATTGAGTATGCTTGGACACGAACATTCTAGTTTGGTTAGGTTGCATCCAGCGCGAGCATATGCATGGCGTGTGGTTTACTATGTGGGCGGAGCATGGCCTGATGCCTGGATGTATGGGCGCCTTGTATCACGTTGATGCTCACTACGCCATTGCATTTCTATGTGCACTGCATGGATACTGGTAGTATTTAGTTCTCGGACGGGAGTACCGTTCCGAGGGAGCCTATGGCTCGGTTGTCGGGAGTACCGACGGATACAGGTGACAGGAGTACCGGCCTGGGACAGCGCGCGCAGGTTTGTGGAGATATTTGTTGCCTTTCAGGGCAGCGGCAGGTTGGTATGGGACTTGGGTGCCAAGTGTCTTATGTGGGCCCCAAGGACCGGTATGTGCTTTTATTTTATTATGCTATTGAGCTGTTGTGTTGTAGCGTCTCATGGCTTGTGTGTACCTGGGGGTTTATTCTGGGGTGAGATTTCTGGTTTTGTGTAGCCTTCAGCCTTTTCTTCCTTATGCTTGCTGAGTCTCTCGACTCACCTTGCTTTCCATCATTCCAGGTAGTGGCGGCGTGGGCCATAGCAATGGAGTCAGCTTTAACGGCAGAGTCGGTGTGGTGTACAGGCAGTCTCGTCAATCCCTATCCACTCTGATGTCTAAGTAGAATTTGCTCTATTATTTTGTACTGTGCCAGGTGTTTTCTCGAGTCTTGTGTATGTCGGCACAGGAGTTTGTGTTTATTTATTTATCTTGTGACCGCTGTATTAGCGGGGTACCCATAGTGCATGCATGTCTTGAGCTTTGCTTCCGCTGTTCTCATTTTTGTGTATGCATGCCGGGGTATTTCTGTCTCGTGTTTCATTATTTTTCCCTTCCGTAGGCGCTCCCGTTCGGGTAGTCCGGGCGGCTGGGATATCCGGGCGGGGGTGCTTACATGAGAATACCAAAAATTGAAAATGAAACCTATTTTTCGTATTTTGAGTTTGGAATTTGTTTTGAATTAAAACACTTAAAATAACTTTTATTGTTTTGGGTTTTTCTTACAATTTTTTTTTGTTTGTTTTTGAAAATGCATTTTTAAAAAACAGTAAAAAAAAATATATTTTTATTATTTTAAAAAATTAAAAATTAAAAATAACTTAAAAGTAGTAAAAAGAACGCTGCCTAAACTATTATTATTATGTTAATCTTATTTGTTGGCAGCAAGTGTGCTTATATAGTTGGCAAATTGTTCGATCATTTTTATTAAGAATTTGGCAGGATAATTTTAAACTTATAGAATTTTTTGATAAAAAAATCAATTAATTTTGTAACCATTCGATTAATTCAAAATAACTGATTAGACTAAAAATATGCTTATTCAAATCTGTTTCAATTATATTATTTATCTTTTTAATTTTGTAATCAAATTAGTCGATATGTCATTGAATTAATTGAATACTCACTCCCTACAATTAAGTGAGTAGCTTAATTATAAGAGAATTAGGAAATATTACATTGCAAGACTAAGGTAATGAATGAAATTAAGAGATTAGATATGGATTAGAGACCTCAAAACATTTTTAAATTTAAGTAAAATGTTAAATTTTAATTGCATTAAATATTAAATATTAAAATTAACTAATAAAATATTAACAAGAATTTAAGAACCCATTAAATTTCTTAAGGTTTTGCCTTTAAAAAAAAATAATTTGTGAATAATACAAAGTATTTGGAAAAAATCTTCTTTCAAGTCATCAATCTTTTTACTTTTAAATTTTTGAACCGTAGTATAAATATTTTTTTAATATAATATCATAATACATTGCATACTAACTGAATAATGAAATTATTTGTTATATTGTACTTTATCTAATTTTTGAACTTATTCAACTAAGAAGTAAATAATTTTTAATAAAGTTTATAATTTTTTTTTGTGAAAAAATAAGGACAAGGTTAACAAAATTTCTTTGCAAATTTATTCTACTTACATTTTCTTATTTATCAGATAATAATATATAATTTTAATCCTTAAGAAAAGAGTAAAGACCAATAGGAAGATTAGTTAAATTTATCTTAATTTAACATTTTCTTTGAAAACTTCTATTATTATTATTATCTTGACCACAGGATTTTTTAAAACATCATTATTGATTTGAGGTTGATTTTCTCTTAAAAAAAAGCTAGTTCATAAGTGTAATCTATTAAAAAATAAATGTGTTGTTGTCCAAATATATAAAAAAATAAATTTATAATTGTAAAAGAATTTTTCAAAGTTTTCGAGAGACTTATAAAATAATAGACAATCAAAGGGTATAGGGTGTCTCTAGACTAACCCTTCGAGGTATAAATTAACTCATCAAAAATTAGAAAAATATGCAATATTTGTTATAGAAGTATAATTTCAGTAGAATTCTTAATGTGCTTGAAGCGGAATGATCACCCTTATTTATAGAAATGATAATTGATAGATGATAGGGTTTTATTTTTTTTAAGGTTGAAATTGTCATTTTTAGCTCTAATGTTCAAGATTAGTTAACGTGACTCAATCGAGATTTTATTTGGAGGAACTCCAAGGGACTAATCAGTCTCTTGGAAAGTCCACCCTTGGGCCAGAAAGGGTCTGTCAGACCTTTATAGCTTCCCCTTTTATCTTTTATTTTTTTCTTTAAACTTCTTATTTCTTGAACTTAGTCTTATGGAAGTGTACAATGAAGTACGATATATAAAATTATTTTTAATTTAAAAGTATATATTCCTAGAATTATAATTAATTATTATTTTTTATATTTTGTGAATTTTCTATTACTTTTCTTACATTGATCTCTCCCTATTTCTTGTGTTTTTCGTTCTTTAGTTAATTCAAAATCTTTGAGCGCACTCTAAGAAAAATAAAATATTGTTATTAATAGTCTTTCTTAAAGTTATTTTTTATATTAATGAAAATTAATTTAGTTTATATCATTATTTTCCTTTTTAATAGTTGTAACTTTTCATTTTTATTTACTATAAACCCGTTCATACGTTATATATTTAAGAAAAAGATAATTTTGAAAAGGTTTTTTAAATATTATATTCTACGTGTAATATTTGCAAACTTGAAGGGAATAATTATCTTTCAATTAATGCGTGACCTTGTCAGCCACTAGTTTAAGTAATCATGTTTTCAGCCACTTAAATAAATTAATTACACTTTACCACGTACCAATTTTGATCATACCAACTAATTTTATAAATCTGTCATTTTATTTAAGTTTTAAGCCAATTAATTTTGACCTTGTCATATTTTTAGTTTAAGTATCTTTTAAAAAAATATATATATAGAGTGTAATTATTTTGTTTGAGTGGTTGAAAATATTTTTTTTTTTTCAAAAAAGTGGTTAAAATCGATTGTGTGTATTTATTTTAGGTTAATTATGAAAATCCAATTTTGTGTGCATAATAAAATCTGATTTGGTTAGGGGTTAGGGGTTAGGGGTTTGAGAATTGTTCTGAGTTGGTTGTAAACCCACAATAATAAAGAAAATTTTTGTAAAAGTAACACCTATACATAAGAAAATAAATAAATTAATCTTATTTCAAAACTCTTAATTGTCATTTTTATAAATTCATAGTGTCTTAGAGTTTGTTTTTAAAATTATTAATTGTCATTTTAAAATTATTAAGAGTTTGTTTTCAAAACTCTTAATTGTCATTTTAAAATTATTTTTATAAATTCATCTGCCTTGCCGCCCATAAAAATACGTAATTTTATGAGTATATATTACTCAAAAATAAAACTAGGATTAGACAATTTTTATACACGTGACACATGCATGACTTGTGGAGGCAAACAGAGACATGAGAGAGAGAGAGAGAGAGTCAAAGTAAGACATAATCTTAAGCATTGTTCTTAACAAAATAGTACATTATAATAATTATTAGTATTAGGTGCACGTGTTCAACTTTCTCGTCTTTTTCAAATTTCCACGACGTATGATAAGGGGTTGGAAGATTGATTTTCTACAGCAAATATTCCAGTAATATTACATTGAAGTCATTTGCAAGAAAAACGAGAAAAGTATTGGGTGTGGGTCCGTCTAATAGGGATTTTTTACTTTTTTAATTAATTATAATAATATTATTATTATCAAAAAATAATAATAATTTTTTTTATATAAGAGTTTGTCTTGAGGAATTTTACGAGTGACTAATCTGTGAGTGACTTGTAAAGAATAAACCAGTTAAGGGCACAAGTGAGACTCTCTGATACTTAAATTAACCTCGTGTCAAAATTGGCTTGTAATCAAATTGAGTCGAACTTTGCAAAACTTGACAAACCTAAGCTTAGGCTTGAGCTCAGTTAACATGAACCGAGCTCGAGGTCGGCTCATCAATTTGGTTGAAGAGTTGAGCTCGACTCGCCACTAATAAAAGATAAGACTGTGTAGAGGTAGCAATATAGGGTTGGGTGTGCAACGACAGTGAAAGGCAAGAGAGAAGAGGGACTTAGGGGCTGTTGATGGCAAAAGATGAGGTGGTGGCAAGCGAAAAGTAACGAAGGGAAGCAAAACAAGCAAATGTAGACTGCTGGAGAAAAAAAGGAACATGCGACGAAGGGAATGGGAGAGAGAGGAATAGGCAAAAATGAGTTTCTTGACCCACTAAATCTAATAAATAATATAATGATGATATATATGTACATGTACATATGTTAAATAATATATTTATAATTGAGACTGTTTTCACGAGCTAACAACAAACTTTTAATTGGGCATGCTCACGAGTCTCTAATTGAGTTAGATTGCGAGCTAACAAGCCGAGCTTTACAAATCGAGTTCCAAAGTTAAATTCAAGTTTGGTTTGTTTACCTTGACAAATGAACTCGAACGAAGTTTTATTGAACTGAACACTGAGCAGAGTTGTGAGTATACCCTTTGCTAGAAGAATCGTCTTTATTTATAGAAAGAAGATGACAGACAAATAGAGTAGAGCCACAATGCTTGGTGGATATTTCAGGCTTTCTTTCGGATTTATATGCTAGCACATTGAGGGTAGAATTGTAACACCCATTTTTCGAGCGCGTTAAAATTCAGTACAATTCTGGAATAATAATTTTGTTTCATATTTAAAACAATGACTAAACCATTTCATTTTTCTTATCCATCCCAAAATTTTCATTCATTTATCTCCAAAGAGAATCATCATAAATATCAAATGCGGAAGCTAGAATCGAACCTAATATCATAACATTAGTCATAAATCAATTTTTATATCACGGGAACATAAATTTCTCAACATGACTTAATACATAACATAAGTTCTTAATTAACATTAACCTTAAATAGGATTCTATATCATTCCTCAAAATGTTCAGAATTCGAAGTAGCAAAACTTAAATATATGAGCTATATAACATACATTCAACTGATCACTCAATTCATCATGCACTTTGCTAAGTGCCATTTCATGCCTCATTCATCCTCGTTTCTGCTATAATCTCCATCTGGAACGTTTGAATATTCTAGGGACAAAGCTCAAGTTAGATGATGAATCATCTAAGTAAGGGAACAAAATATTTAATGTTCATGTATGTATGCAATGCATATAAAATCATAACTCTCATGTTTGGGTTGATTACACCTTAAGATTACTTGTCATTTTTCCACTCTCCTTGCCAGACCGGGGTGTATGGGTGCACCATTGGCAAAGCAACGGAGCCAGTACCTAATCCCAAACCCATGCAACGTATGACCGTGAATCTCATCATGCTCATATGCATATTTCATAAATTAAAACATATAAATGCAATCTACATGACATACTCACATCAAGTCATGACAATATGATAAAATCATTTACATAAAATTAGATTTTAGGGTCGAACAACTTACGAATCAAGTATTTTCATAAAACAGAATCAAGTTGGGAAGTACCACTTACCTTCTCAAGCTTATCGAGTTACCTCGATACTCACGCCTTGCCTCGAAATACGTGCATCGCCTTGATTTGCATGCCAATCTCAAAACTCACACAAGTTACTTTAACTTAAGCCTCAAAGCACCCTAATCATCATATTTATTTAAATAAGTATTAAAACCTATTTTTCATAATTTCTTGCATTTTTCTTTATTTTTTCCCTTTATTTCTTCTTATTTTTCCTCAATAAATCCAAACTAAATATTTCTCAATTATTTTCTCAATATATCACTATAACAATTCATAAAAATACATTCCTTAATTTTTGGAATTTTTTAAGAAATTTTCCTCACCTTGACTTAGCCCTTCAGGTTGCTTCGGTATGCCTGACATGTCTCGATTTTCGTACATCGTCTTGAAATGTGTACCCGAACAATTTTTTCTAGCCAAATTCTCCGAAATATTAATAATTCACTATTTTCTATTTTTCAATTTTTTTTATATTTTTTCCCATCTTTTTTCCTATTTTTCTCTTTTTCCTCTATTTTCTTTTATTTCTTTTCTCTTCTTCTTCTTCCCTTGCGTGAACTACCTACAACCGAGCCGTTTTCCATACCCAGCTGTTGGACCCCATTGTCATCGATCGCCTCTGCGTCGCCTCCTCATCACGCGCCCTATTCGGCCGCCCTTGTTTGCTGCTCGCAGGTCCCGCGTGCTGCCATGGCCAAGCTTTGCTCGACTGCCGTGGCCGCGACTTGCGGCCATGGTCGTCTGCACCAACATTGGCCGCCCCCACGTGAGCCACCGGCGACCTCCGCAACTGCCGTGACCCTGCCTCGCGCTGCTGTTCCGCAACCGCCCATTCTGAGCAACCATAGCCATGACCGCTACTGCCTTCCACTGAAGCTCACCGGTCAGCCACAACCGGCCACCAAGATCGGCCATCTCCACCTTTCTTTCTCATTCTCTCGATCTCACATTCAGCCTTAGCTCAAGCCAGCTCTGTCGTCGCCTCCTTGTTGTTGCTCGCAGCTAGCCATGGCTGCTGGTTGCTGCTTGCTAGTTGGCCCTCGGCTAGCCACTTCTTACCACCTATCTCTATCCCTCGATCTCTCGAGCTGCTCTCGGCCAAGCTCAACTGAAGCTTTCTCTGCCTCTCTCGCTTCCTTTCTTCTCTGATTTCACAATGAATATGGCTACTCTTAAGAGCCCTCATCCACACACATATAAATATATATATATATACACGCCAATCTTATATCTTCGACAATTACTCCTAATTTTCCTCCTTAATCACTCCAAATTTCCTCATCCCAATGCCGTCAATTGGGGCAAAGTTTGTCCCCAAGCCCCACAGCCTAATGCACTTAAATGCTGGAAAGTTACTTCCATGACTCACGCGGATGCACATATATATGGAAATTTACTCATTAATTTTTATATTTCACCTTAATTACTCTTGAGGATTTCTTAAAACACAAATATGCCCTTTAACGTCTAATTAATTTGCGTTATGATACAATAAATCCAAAATTAATAATTCTAAACTTACTCGATAAGGACAATTTCGTCTATGCGCCATCATCGGACCTTTGTTTCGTCCCGAAACCATCACAGGGTTGATCGTTATGAAAAATCGGAGCTCTCCTAGGGTTCCGTTGACTTCCTGAAAGTCTCATACAATCATTCAGTTTTTCAGTCTGAATTGAAGTTGTATTTTAGCTGTACTGAAAATAGTCTCAATTTCGTTTTCTTTTAACACCATAAATCCTATCTCGGGACACTCATCGAGGCGATATCATTTTGCTTAGACAATTATGCTCCAGGGCATTCCCTACAGTCGTTTCAGTACTTATAACTGCTATCAAGCCATTTTTTCAGTATTCTAAACTTGCTTAAATTATATGGCAACCTCACGAAAATATAGGTTCTTACAAGAATTAACTCACAAGAGCCTTCTGAATAGTTATTATTGAGTGACTTGTGAATTCTCATGAGCGTCACTCGAAGGTATTAAGAGAGGCTCCCAAGTGAGGTCACTTGGTCTCGGCTTTGGTCACTCATGTTGAGATCATTTAGTCTTTCGCAAGTCTTTCACCAATTTCTCATGAGTAAGTCTCTCACTAGCAAGTCTTACACAAATCTAACCAAATCAAAATGACATGATAGTAACATTTTAATGTCTAACCAAATGAATGAAAGGATGATCAAATTTAATGTCTAACCGAATGCTAGTTGGAGCGTCTGTGTCTTGAGATTACAAAACATGTCAGATTAACCCAGCGCCATAAACCTTGTTTGCTCATCTGAGCTGATCAATTACTCATCTATCAAGTCTTCCGACCAGAAGTTAGGATCCCCAAGAACGAATAGACGCACCTCAAAGGGCACAATTAGGCTAGGTCCTCTGCTCGACTCCACCCTTCATCGCTTTTGATGCTATGTCGACTCGGTGGCGATAGTGACCTCTTAAGAGCAAATGAAAGCCTCGTCAGCAGTTATAGTTGCTTGTAAAGATGGCACGATAATAAGAGGTGACAGTATAGGGGCTGAATCCTTCTTTGAGGGAAACAACACAAGGCCTGCGGACGGGGCAAGTGCCTTTGTAGCCATCACCTGGGAGGTCACCAACTTAGGCACAACAGGTTTCACGCCAACAGCCTTCTCGACACCCTCCCCAATAGAGGTCAAGCCCTCTTTCTTGGCTGTCTTTTCTTCGAGCTTCTTCTTATCATAACGAGCCATCATCATCTCCTTGGTGAGTAAGGGGGCTATTTTCCCTAAAACAAAGAAACACAAGCCAAAGTAATGACTAAAGAAAGGTAAAGAAGCAAAATAGGCTACAACTTTATGCATATAATTGGCTAAACCCTTCTTGTCTCAGCCTAGTTGGATCAACTCTTTACACTCCAAAAACCCCGGGAAAGTCTTAAGCATGTCCACCAGGCACCGATCCCCAAACAACAAGCTCTCGTACTTGGTCGGCCCAAAGAAGCTTCGATCCTTATTTCAATAAGGAGGATACCGTCTCTCACCTCGATCATTAAAAAAAAAATGCGAGCTCGATCTCGATAGATTTAACCTTAAAGAATTGGTCCTTAAAATGTTTGTACGATGTGTCAACTGCATTTAACAGTTTTCTCCTCAAACGCTTGTGCAGTGACACCCAACCACCCTTGCTGGCTCTTTTGGGGTGAAAATAATAAAAAAGGCCCCGTACTCTCATGACAACCGAGAAAATTCGATAATACCTTGAATGTAACAATGAATCCCTAACTATTTGGGTGAAGTTGTGTAGGTACGATGTTCAGGCAGGCTGGAACCGAGCTCTCAAAAATGATAAAGGGAAGTCAGAGACTAAGATGTGCGAAGAAAGTTTGGTACATAAACACACACCTGGAGTCTGCCTCTGACTTCAACTCCATGAAGACTCGATCCTTCGTTTTACACGAATAACACTCAAGTCGACCCTCCTCACCAGTGGTCAAAAAGGTAATTTGTGATCGAAGCACGTGGATGTCATCTATCGTGCCATAGACAAAAGCAATCTTGGCACGTCTTCACTAACCCAATCATACTTGTTGATGCAAGGAGAAGTCCCAACGTGCCCAGCCACAGGCACATTACCTACATTGTCCTTAGACAAATCGAGGAAAACAAAGGCGTTAGAACCTAACTTTAGGCATTAGTTCCAAATCAAGCCCCGAATCGCCCTATCAAGGCAAAACCAGAAAGGTCCTAGCAATTGTAGGTGTCCAGCCCTATGCTGATGACCCTTAAACAAACACACTCTCCCTTTCCAGACACTTTCCAGACTCCACCATAACATTCTAGAAACGTATACAAGGATAGATATTAGAGAAGTACCTATTAGGAGGTCGGGTGGAAAGAAGGTAGGTTTTCAAACTAGGAACCCGAAGCAACAAAACAGAGAGGAGGCACACGAATTTAAAAAACTAGACAAGTAGAAAGTAGAAGGAAGAAATGGGCACTTACCTTTATATTGCCCTCGTCCGAAGCATCGGATGGATAAAAACCACTCGTCACTAACCATTGGTAAGGATCATGCCATGTGTCGGGCATTTGACACTCGCGTAATGAGCCAGCTCCTGCCTATCTGTGACTTCTCATCTCTCGAGATGTTAGACGTCTCGAGTCAAAATCTCAAAGAAAGTTTATCCATCATTGAATACGGGCAGAGCCGGCCCTGGCCCAGGGCTAGCAGGGTTACTGCCCGGGGCCCATAACTGAGGAGGGCACTTGAGCGTGCCACAAAAGCTGATCCTCGAAAGACTAATAAAAGTATTCAAGCTTACTGTTTACCTATTATGCCGCCGCCAGCCGTTGTTGGAGCTAAACTTTCATTTCCACTTCCACTACCAAGTTCACAAGGCAAGTCAGCATCTCCATATGCAATACTGCCCTCAGCGCGGCTGCCATTATAATATCCATCTCCACCTTTACCACCATGGCCACCCCCACCACCAATACCATTGCTTAAAACTTTTCCTTCACCAACACCACCAGTGCAACCTACAGCCGGGGGCCCATAATTGAGGGCCACAATGATTAGAAAAAAATTAATAAAATATATAGCATATTTATTTTTATTCCACATGATCAGAAAAAATTTAATAAAATATATATTATATTTATTTTTGCCCCCTATTCTCTCACCCCTCCACTCAAAAGTTGTCTTCTCTATTTTACATTTTATCTCCAACTACCTTCTCTACTTCCACAAAATTAATCTCTTTATTCCCTCACCATTCTCTCTTCTCCCCCACCCCATCTCTTTCACGGCAAAAATTTGAAACCCAACTCATTCTCTCTATTTCTCTTCCTCCCCCACCCCTCTCTAGATTTGATTGTATTTTTACCGTGAAAGTGGTCTCGATCAATAAGAAGATAAGTCTTTTAAAATTTTCAGCAATTATTTTTAATTTTCAATAGAGATCCATGATATATATTTCAAGTTGTAGTTATGTACTGTTATATTAGACTATTAGGGACGTCAATTAGATAAGAAACAATACTTATTGCTAAACCAGTGAGGGTATAATGAATTCTGATCAAATTACACTATTATGTCAAATTAAAAAATTTATCTTTTTTTTTTTTGTTTTAGGAATTTTCTGCCTTGAAAATTTATAAATTGTAATACATATATTTATTAACTTTTTCTTCTTTATTATTTGATTTAACATAAAACTTGATTGAGATTCTTGTTCTTTATATTTGGAAGTTTCAAGTGGAAGAAAATATGCTCAAAATTCAGGTTTTATTATTCTTTGTTAATTAGTTTTATTTTTTTATTATATTGTGTTTATTATAAAAATAAAAAAATATTTCCTAAGAAACAACTTTCCGAAAATCTCAAGAGACAAAGAAAGAAAAAAAAAAGAAATTACTCAAAGTTTAAGAGGATTTTTAAATAAATATTTTGTTAAACAAACCAATGCTTCACTTGAAAATCTAGATAAAGATTTACCAAATGAATGTGAACAACCAATTCAATTGGAAGAATTAGGTAGAAAATAAGAATGAAGTGAATGAAGAAATTGGTGATCTAGATGAAAATAAAAATATTGATGAACATTTCCTATAGATGAAAATAAATATTGATCTAGATGAAAATGAATGTAAACTCAAATATGTAGTTTTCGTTTAATATTGTAATGTTTACAATGCAAGGTACTATTTTTCCTTCGTTTGGGGTTTTGTCCCATTGAATTTTTTCCAAACAAGGTTTTAATGAGGTCTCAAAGTATTATTCCTTATCTTTTGTAAATTTTTATAATTTTAATAAAATTAATTAGTTGATAACTTTTATTTTTTTATTTAATTCATATAAAGGGGCACGCTTGAGAAATTTTGCCCTGGGCCTTAAAAAACCCAGTACTGGCTCTGAATACGGGTTCCGTCTTGGTAATTAAATGTTCAAGCTCTTCTATCATTTCGATCACGAACTGCTTATGCCAGCCTATGCTCTACTCCAGACAACCTTCCCAGCCATGCTACGTTGCTAAGACAACCATCCCACCTCGGTCATCCCGACTAAGCCCGTAAACACCACTTGTCCCATAAGTCACCCATACTCAGCCAAAGGGATAAAAGTGTCCTGCATTTAGATTAACACCTTGGAACTTGACTGCCCAACTACCAAGGGTACCATCCTTAAACTACAGCCTAAGCAAGTTCGGTCCGACCGCATGACTAAAGAAAAGTGCGATGAAAGGAAAAATACGTAAAAAGAGTGTAAAGCAAAGTTTATTTTATTTATAAACAAAGAACCGTGTCATAACCATTTACGCAGAGGTTTCCCACCAACCTACGCTAGAACTATTCAAAGAAGGTCAAGAGTTGGCAGGACTAGGAGTAGGCTCAGCTACGAGCATGTTGGCGGAAGTAACAAAATCCAAAGAAGCGCCTAACGGTTCTATCAGGGTCACGTCCCGGTCATTTTGGACTAGGTCCAAGATCTGGCTGACAAAACCTCCTTGAAGGGGCTACAGGGTGAGAGATCGACCTCAGGATGGAACACTTTAACTTGAGACAAGGCCAATAAGAATCTCTCTAGAAGCTTATCCACAGTCTCATCCTTTAGTCGCTCCACAACAACAGCCAGCTTCAATGATTTTTTCGCCTATTCCCGAGCAGTAACTTCAGTGATCTCCAGCCTCCCTTGTAAGGTGCTTTGTTCCCCCCAGGTTTGGTCTCTTTAGTAACTTCTTGGCAGTGTTCCCATGATAAGCGACCAAGGCTTCAGCGTCTTTGGCTATTTTTTGGAGAGACATCATCTCGGTAGCCGTCATTTCTCTCGCCTGCTCATCCGTTTCCTTGAACCTTTTTTTACTAAGCCTGGGTCTTCACCTCCATAGTCCAAAAAAATGTCCATCAGATCAAGACTTTGTGTCTCAGCCTAACGACACAAGCCTTTGAGCCCCAAGACCATCTGCCTTTCTCAATCGACAGACAGTGCAAGGTGCTCCTCGATGAAGTTGCTAGGGAGAAACTCCCTACTCCAGAGGCTTCTAGGGTAGGATTTAGCGTCATAATTGCCCCATAAAGCCAACCCAACTAGAGCCTGATTCGTACTCAAAGGCTGCTTGACCAAATCTTATGATTGTTCAACAATGCCCAACGTTGGCCCCATGGCGACGGACATCAATTTTGCACTTAGGGTTGAAGTTCCGGGAAGCCCTAACACTCCTTCCTCAACAACTAGACTCAGAGTCCTTGAAAGCTCCGGTGCCTCCTAATCGATAACCGAGCCCAAGGTCACCGTAGGTTTGTTCGGCTCCTCTTCAGCTAGCCTTAATCTCTTTCTCGGCACCAACATAATCTCATCTGCGTCAGGATGCTCTTCCTCCAGCTTAGATGATATAATGTTTACTACAATCGATCCAATAGAAGGCTGCAATGTGACCGTGCTCCTTGTTGGACCGTCTTTGAGCAGCCGAGAGCTCCTCCCCTTAGTGGCCCCCTTGGTCTTTTCTAAATCCTTCTGACTAGCAATCCCTTTCTCCTGCACCCGATGCTGAACTTTTATTTTGGTCACCTCTGGAGCCGTGGTCCCTGAGACAATCAAAATAAATCAGCATGAGTAGCAATAAGTGGAGATTGAGCAGGGCGAAGTAAGCCAAAAACACAAGGAATTTACACATGGAGTGTGCCAGTTTCTTGGGTCACCCCCCAACTTGACTAGTATAGCCATTTTTAGCTACAAGGAGAAAGTAAGGAGATTAACCAAAACTTGCCCTTCCAAATCCAAACTCTCGTAGTCGATCTTTGATAAGATGATTGAATCGTACAACCAAAACAAGGGGTACCTCAGATGTCTATTGGCCTCTAAGGAAAAGAGAAACTCCTTCTCTGCCGAAGCCACCTTGAAGAAGCCGAACTTGAAGTGCTTATACGAAGTATCGTATAACTTCAATCATCTCTTTCCCTTAAGGCTATTTAAGGATAACCAACCACCTTTGCTCGCTCCCTTCCCCTGGAAGTGGTAGAAGAAAGCTCTCAGTCTCAGCTTTAAGACGAGGAAACCACAAAGCACGTCAAACGCTCTGACAAAGCCTAGCCATTCTGATGCAGCTGGGTCGGGGCAATGTGTAGCATCGAAATGACTGAACCCTGGAACTCGGACAGAGGTAACCGCAATTGAAGACGCGAGAAGAATGTCTTGTATATAAAGATCGATTGCCCATCTGCCATAAAGTTCGATTCCATGTACACACGCTCTTCTTTTCCATAGTGTCGGCACACGAACAATTTCTCTCCCTCTTTGGTGCCAGATATGAAGATTTGCCGCCCCATCTCAACCACACAGTCAGGAGCATCGAACTTAGAAGCAATTTTGGATACCTCCTTGCTTACCCATTCATAGGACAGGGGATTAAAGGACAATTCAGCCATAAGGAGAAAACCAACAGTTTCCAACAAATCTCGCTGGAGCAACTCTAACCTAATGAATGAAGGAAAAAGTAAAGAAGGAATAGGAGTGTTATTTTGAGGTGATAGGGAAAGAAGAAATCGAGCTTGAAGTGCTGCAACTTCAGGAGACGAAAACTGTCAAAACACAAAAGAAATCACAAAAAGGCGGCAAAAAGATACGAAAGGGCGGGAAAAAAAACATGTTTATAGGAATCACTAGAGGCATTTAACAATTGGAAACTATTCTTCACCAAGACAACCCCCGGATCATACCACCTATCCAACAATTAATGCACTGAAAAAACGTCCACATCAAATAGTGGGTCGACGACTCTTTAAGCATGCGCCGATTTTTTAGATTATGAGATGTAGGCAACCAATCATGGACAAGACTGCTTACCGAGTTCTCTATAAATTTATGCATCTTCAATACCACTTTCGGACCCTAGCATGGTGATACTCTCGACAGCTCGACTCCATTACTGCCTTGACTGGGTGTGACGAATTTTAGAATCTCGCAAGTAACATAGTCATAACGTTATCCCAAGTATATCCAGGCATCATCTCAGTCAAAACACTTCGACCCATGAAATTACATCCCGACCTCACTCCAACAATAGACGGTTGAAACACAAACGTCACATGGCCACATATCTTTAAGCTCAAATGCTCGCTTCATGACCTACCGACTTAAGGGGTTGTGGATCGTTCTGGGTTGATCGGGCTCGACCCAGTAAAAGCCCAAGTCCCCTCCTGGCCTCCTGGCCCAATCTCAACCCATTTCTATCTTCCAATGGTGATGATCATCACCTCTGTACCTGCAACACTTTCGCGATCGTTCCAAATCCCATCTTCATTAATGGCAGATCCCAACTGCATTTAGTGAAGGTCCCATTGGCACCATGCCACCTTCAAAGAGCCTTATCGGTGCCAGATATCTAGTCTTATCACCATGCAACGCTTGATGCAAACATGCATGAAGGAGGACCCCTCCTCCTTCCATATAAACTAGCTCTATCAGGAGTCAAGGTATGTTCTTTCTAGCCTACCAATATTCTGTCACTCTAATCTCTTACTTACTTAAGCATCGAAGTGCTTATAGGTGTCAGCCACCCTTAGTTGGACCGATCACAGAAGTCCATTCCCTGCTGCTGCAGGCTCACGCCGGACCACCCATTTGGGCTAGAAGGAACAACTATCAGGAGTTGCCCTTTTAGGTTTTTACATAACCAATTGATTTAATTGTAACTATTTCACCATGCACCTATAACCTTGTTATGAAAAGTGAAATCCTTTTCACCACTAGTTTAGTGCTTTCAAGAACCTCAAACTTTCCACAATTGTGTTTGTAATCATTGCTACTACAAAGTGAAATGTTTATACCCACACGGGTAAAAGCAATGAGCCTGCCAATCAGTCAAAGTCTCTTCGAGAAACTTCAAAGTTCATATCAAGGGGTGCAAATGAGCCGATCCATTTGGGCTCGACTTAGTGTTTGAATCGATAAAAACTCGTTCGAGTTCGTTCGTTAAGATAAACGAGACAACTTTGAGTCTAAGTTTGAAGCTCGATTTGTAAATGAGTTATGCTTGACCTCAGTAAAGTTCGGTTCGTTAGCTCACGAGTTGGCTCGAATAGAGGCTTATGAGATAGCTCGATTATAGGCTCGTGAGTTGTCTCGAATAGAGGCTCGCGAGCTAACTCACTTATAGGCTCGTGAGCACCTTGTTAATTGATATTGATAAAAATTATTAATTTTTATATTTTTATTATAGGATAACAGCATTGAGATTCATTTTCTAAATAAAACAAAGTAAGGTATGTGATTTTTGAAAGCTTTTGATGTGTTGGTATTTTGTAGGTTGATATGTAACACCCCACTTTCTCGGGCATGTTATAACTTAGGAAATTCTGGGGTAATAATTTTTTTTCTTAAAAACTATTGTTGAACCATATCATTCCTCATATCCATTCCAAAAATTCTATACATTTATCTCAAAAGAGAATATTATAAACATCAAATGCAGAAGCTAGAATCTAACCTAACATCTTAAGATTAATCAATAAATCAATTATTACATCCTCATTAATCATAAATAAGGTTATACATCATCATTCCTCAAAACGTTCAAAATTCAAAGTAGCAAAACTTAAATACATGGGCTACATAACATACATTCAATTCATCATGCACTTTGCAAAGTGCTATTTCATGCCTTATTTATCTTTATTTTTGCTACAATCTCCATCTGAAACGTTTGAATATTCCAGGGGTGAAGTCCAAGTTAGATGATGAATCGTCTAAGTAAGGGTACAAAACATATTTCGTGCATGTATGCAAAATGTCATTTTCTATTTCATTTCGGTTTGAGCCAACCATACCTTATCTCACACACATAGCGTCATTTCATTTCATCATTTTCTAGAAACCTTTACCTCACGCGCATAGCGCGTGCGTGCAGCCCATGCGTCTTCTCTAGAGAGCCTGCTTGTCGACGACGACTACTCAATCTCTTTTTTCTTTCGATTTCTTCTTGCCTCTTAATCTATTCAACCTCTCAAACATGATGGTACGCGTATTTCCTTGAAACAACTGACCGAGCACCCTTAAAAAGTCGATTACAGCCTCAGTTCCGACTATTTGGCAAATTTTTCGGCAACCCTCGAATACCCCTCAAAACACTACGAATCTTTACCAAAATCTTCAGAAACAACCCTCACACTTTCAAGATCAAAAGCCCCTTATCCAAGACTCTTGATTCACATCCAAACGAGAGAAATTTGAAGCTAAATTTTGATGAAATCGACCACCATCAAAACCCCTATTTATACCCGATTTGGAAGCTTAAATCACGCTAAAACTAGTCAAATCTAAGCTATTAGTGTTTGGTGAGGCCCTACCATGTCTCAATTCACGATAAAATTTCACGAAACCCCTACCCCGAAACCTGGATGCTCTCAGTTATAACCATTGTTATTTGTCAAATCACTATTGTGCGGGGTCATTCGCGACCCCATTCTATTATTTCCACCAAATATGCAATATTTCATGAAATAATTGTATATTTATTCATTTTTAACTTGGGACATTACATGATATATGTGATTTGATATATAATTATGATTACTTGTAACGCCCCGTAAATGCCAATTTAATTTAATTTTGGGGTAATTTAAATTAAAGGAAATATTAAAATAATTTGTTGTGATTTAATAAAATTTACTTATGTGATTTTAAGGAAATAAGAAATTAAAATAATTAATTAATTTGTTTTAGGAATTTCTGGAATTACAGGAAAATTAAAAGAAATTCAATAATGGGATTTTCAGAAATTTCGGGAGTTAATGTAATTAATTAAGTGGGCGTTAGTGCAATTAATGAAAAGTTTTGGGTGCTGGCGTGTATTGCAGAAAAGAGCTCAAATCACCTTAAATATATCATAATGCATATATAGGTTGAAGATGCATGCGAGCGCGAGCGGTCGCGCGCGAGGCGGCCAGGCGGTGGACGCGGCTTCGAATCCGCGGGCAGGCGCGCGAGGGGTGGGATTTTTGGCTGATTTAATTCAGCCTCTAGACGTCGAAACGACGTCGTTTCGTCAATGGCGGTGGCTCCCAGTGGCTGGCCCGCGCGCTGCCACGTGGCCGCGCCTCAGCCGCTCGTTTTTGGCCGATTTAAGCCCGATTTCGGGCGTTCTTTTTGCATGCGAACAGTAAGGAAATTACAGAAAAGAGCAGCAGCGCGCACGGGAGAAATTGTGAGATTTTGGGGCTGAAAAATTCAGATTAAATTGTGTTTAATTCCAGATTTAATTATCCAGGTATGTAGAGCAGCTAGTAATTAATATTCTGTACGGTCAGAATTTCGTTTTGCGTCCAATTTTATTAATTTTGGCAAATAATTGGGATATTGCAGTTTGTATAATTTTTACTACTTTTGGACCCAACGAGCCTAAGGATATCTCTGATAAGGCAAGTTCTTCTTACCTATCTCGTCGTTTCTTTCGTTGGCGATTTATTGGGCCTCTCTTCATTTGTTTTGGCTATTAATTAATTATGAAGTTTTTAAACGATTAGTTTAAGATTTAATTTATTAAATGGATCTCGTGGGTTTTATTCGTTGGTTGCCTATGGGGGTTTGTGCCACCCCCCTGCCTGTTGGGAATGATGCCGTACTCACCCGGGGCTAGGTTCTTAGCGGTTCGGGTATTAATTGGATTTTTGGTTATTTTCTAGCTGGAGCGGTTGTGCAGTGGGTGCTGGGATCGACGGTTCGGTGACGGAGTGACTGTCGTACGGTCTACCTTAGGCCGCCGGCGAGTCTCTCCTACCCACTGACCGTTGACCGGTGCCAGGCACTGCTAACTTGCTTAGCCGTTATGTGATTATAGCATGCCTGCTTATATTTTATTCTCGTTGCATGGCTTGATGTGCACATGGGTACGGGCTGCATGTTGGGATTAACATGATTTGGTTATGCTTGGTCACGGGCATTTTAGCTTGATTATGATGCATCCAGCACGGGCATATGCATCGTGTGTGGCTTACTATATGGGCGGAGCATGGCCTGATGCTTGGATGTATGGGCGCCTGGTATCACGTTGATGCTCACTACGCCATTGCATTTTATGTGCATTGCATGGCTACTGATAGTATTTAGTTCTCGGACGGGAGTACCGTTCCGAGGGAGCCTATGGCTCGGTTGTCGGGAGTACCGACGTGGATACGGGTGACGGGAGTACCGCCCCGGGACAGTGCGCACAGGTTTGTTGAGGATATTGTTGCCTTCCAGGGCAGCGGCAGGTTGGTATGGGACTTGGGTGCCAGGTGTCTTGTGTGGGCCCCAAGGACCGGTATGTGCTTTCACTATACTGCACTGTTGTGTTGTAGCGTCTCATGACTTGTGTGTACTTGTGGGGCTGTGTTTGGGATGGTCTCTTCTTTTATTTATAGCCTTTCATTTCTTATAAACTTGCTGAGTCTTGCGACTCACCTTGCTTTCCATCATTCCAGGTAAGGGTAAAGCAAAGGCCGAGGGCGAGGATCGTTCCATTTAGCAGCCGGCCGCGTTGGTAAGGTGTATAGTTAGCTGCCCCCGTCATCTCTGATGTTTTGCTAGAGTCGCTGTCTTTTATTTTTGACTGTGCCAGGTTGTCATTTGTACCTCCTATTGTTGGCACAGGGTCTGTATGTATTTTTATATACTTCATGACCGCTGTATCAGCGGGGTGCTTGTGGGCATGCATGTTTACCGTTTTGCTTCCGCTGTTAAATTTCTTATTTATGCATGCCAGGGCATTTCTGTCTTTTGTCTTTTCCTCTTCCCTTCTGTGAGCGCACTCGTTCGGATAGACCGGGTGGTTGGGATATCCGGGCGGGGGTGCTTACAATGTTGGTATCAGAGCGTCATTAAGTCTATTTGGGGGACAAGTAACTGTACACCAAGGCTGTTAGGTAGAGTTAGAGTGTTAGGACGTGTCTGTTATTTCGAAATGCGTTCTAATTAAATTTGGTTGTCTAGGTATCATGGACGCACGACGTGGGCGAGGTCGTGGTAGACCGTCGGCACGAGGTAGAGGACACCTTGTCCCTACTCCGGAGGTTCAGGCTACAGGTGCGGGAGAGCAGAGACAGCCAGGGCCACCAGATATGCAGGAGACATTAGCGGGTATTTTACGAGCTGTAGATGTACTGGCAGCATCTCAGTTGCGACAGGAGCGCAGACATGATGATAGGACCGCTACGGCCCAGGCGTCGCATTCAGGTACGTCGGGAACAGGGGACGGTTCAGGTGCTACAGTGCTTAGAGATTTTATGGCCCTGCGACCACCAGAGTTTAGTGGAGGCGCTGATGCGACGGTGGCTGAGGATTGGTTACTAGCGGTGGAGAAGCATTTGAGATCCATAGACTGTGCAGAGGCCCACAGAGTTCGGCTGGGGACTTTTTTGTTACGAGGTGACGCCGAGCGGTGGTGGGAGACCACCAGACAGAGATATGGCGATGGAGGTCCGTCATGGGCACAGTTCGTCGAGGCGTTCAATGAGACCTATGTACCAGCTTGGATCAGAGAGCAGAAGGTGTTTGAGTTCATTGAGTTACAACAGGGCAGTAAGACAGTTACGCAGTATGAGACCGAGTTCGTGGCATTATCTCGTTATGCTCTTGAGTTAGTGACCCCTGAGTCGCGTCGAGTTAGCAAGTTTCAGAGGGGGTTACGACCAGAGATCCGTCATGCCATGGCTGGTATTGAGGCCCCTGACTTCCCTACGGCTGTTCAGCGAGCCCACGCGGTGGAGAGGGATCGATTGGAGGCCCGAGCAGAGCAGTTAGTCTTGAAGGGTGCAGGGAGCAGCAGTAAGAAGAGGAAGTGGGATGCAGGCAGCCAGAGTTCGGGATTTCCACAGTGCCGGCAGTGCGGGCAGAGACACCAGGGGCAGTGTCGGGAGGTACGTCGGGATGTATGTTATCGCTGTGGTCAGCCGGGGCATTTGAAGAGAGACTGTCCACAGGCGCCTAGACCGACTACACCAGCCCCACCAGCTACACCGGCCACAGGGCAGGAGATTATTTGTTTTCGCTGTGGACAGAGGGGCCACCGAGCGAACAGGTGCACCCAGCCAGCACAGAGTGGAGGGCCACGGACTGGAGGTGTGGGGCCCAGACCAGCTCAGAGACAGTCTGCACCTAGGGCGCAGGGTTCAGGAGCGCCATTACCTCTTCCAGCAGCACAGCGCCCAGGACCTACAGAGAGAGTTCAGATGCAGGGACAGGCATTTGCAGTGTCAGCGACCGAGGCAGCTGAGAGCAGTGATATAGTGCAAGGTATACTTACTCTCTATGGCCATGACGTACGTGCCCTATTTGATACAGGTTCCACCCACTCTTTTATAGCACCCCATTTGTTGCATAAGATCCCAATCCCGTGTAACCCCTTACCATATGATTTATCTATTTCGACACCGGGAGGGACGGTGTTGTTGGGGAGTGAGATGGTCAGGGATTGCGAGATAGGGATTTACGACCAGGTATTTGTGGGGGATCTTGTTGTTTTGGCGATCCAGGATTTTGACTTACTGTTGGGTGTGGATTGGCTCTCTCGGCACTATGCTCGGGTTGATTGTCGTCGGAAGGTAATATCATTTGAGCATCCGGGGAGACCAGTTGTTACATACCGGGGTGTGAAGCCAGTGGTGACTACACCGATGATATCGGTTATGCACGCCGAGAGACTTATTCGACGTGGGTGTGAAGCCTACTTTGCGTTCGTGACCGTGATAGCGGGGGAGAAGAAGGAGTTGGCTGCCTATCCTGTGGTGCGAGACTTTCCAGATGTGTTCCCAGATGAGTTGCCGGGACTACCACCGCACCGAGAGATTGATTTTGCGGTCGATCTGATGCCAGGTACGCAGTCTATTTCCAAGACTCCTTACCGTATGGCTGCCAATGAACTGAAAGAACTCAAGGTGCAATTGCAAGATCTTTTGGAGAAAGGTTTTATTCGGCCGAGCACATCGCCATGGGGGGCCCCAGTATTATTTGTGCGCAAGAAGGACAGGTCTATGCGACTTTGTATAGATTACCGACAGCTTAATCAGGTAACAATCAAGAATAAGTACCCCCTACCCCGTGTGGATGATTTACTGGATCAGTTGCGTGGTGCATCGATGTTTTCCAAGATAGATTTGCGGTCAGGTTATCATCAGGTGCGAGTCAGAGATGAGGATATTGCAAAGACCGCATTTCGCACGCGTTACGGCCATTATGAATTTGTGGTCATGCCATTTGGGCTGACCAATGCACCTGCAGTGTTCATGGATCTGATGAATAGGGTATTCAAGGAATATTTGGATTCTTTTGTCATAGTTTTCATTGACGACATCCTAATTTACTCACCGAGCCCTGAGACACACGAGGCACATCTGAGCGTGGTTCTGCAGAAGCTCAGAGATGAGCAGTTATATGCCAAGTTTTCGAAATGTGAGTTTTGGCAGACCCGAGTGGTATTCTTGGGACACGTGGTCTCAGGAGAGGGTATCTCAGTAGACCCAGAGAAGACTAGAGCCGTGATGGATTGGCCGAGACCGATGACAGTGACAGAGATTCGGAGTTTTCTTGGCCTTGCCGGATATTATCGACGATTCATAGAGGGTTTTGCACGGCTTGCATCTCCCCTGACGAAGCTGACAAGGAAGGGCACCAGATTTATTTGGGATGAGTCTTGCGAGAGATCATTCCAGGAGTTGAAGCGGCGGTTGACTTCGGCGCCAGTACTGACGATACCCAGGAGTGGTGAGTTATTTACTGTATATAGTGATGCCTCGTATGCAGGGTTGGGATGTGTTTTGATGCAGGACGGCCGAGTGAATGCTTATGCATCCAGACAGTTGAAGAGGCACGAAGAGAATTATCCCACACATGATCTGGAGTTGGCGGCTGTCGTGTTTGCCTTGAAGATTTGGAGGCATTATCTTTATGGTGAGAGAGTCCAGATATATACAGATCACAAGAGTCTCAAGTATTTATTTTCTCAAAAGGAACTTAATATGAGACAACGACGTTGGTTGGAGCTGCTTAAGGATTATGATTGCGAGATCCTCTATCACCCAGGTAAAGCCAATGTGGTAGCAGATGCACTGAGTCGCCGTGGAGCATCAGTTGCAGCTATGATGGTGCAGGAGTGGTTCTTACTGGAGCAGATGAGCGATCTTACTATCTCTGTGGCACCAGACAATCCTACACTTTATTGCGCTGCCATGAGTATCCATTCGGATCTAGAGGGTCAGATTCGCGATCGACAGCGACAGGATGTGGAGGTTGGCGAGATTATGGCTGATATGGAGAGATTTGGGTCATTGGGGTACAGTCAGAGGGACAATGGTTTGCTATTGTTTCGTGGACGGATCTGTGTGCCGAGGGACAGTGATATCAGGCAGAGGATCCTAGAGGAAGCTCATCGTTCTCCCTATACTATCCATCCTGGAGCGACGAAGATGTACCAGGGCTTACGGCGTCAGTATTGGTGGAGCGGCATGAAGAGGAGCGTAGCAGAATTTGTATCGCGATGTTTAGTGTGCCAGCAGGTTAAGGCTGAGCACCAGAGGCCTGCAGGATTGTTACGACCTTTATCTGTGCCGGAGTGGAAGTGGGAACGCATAGCTATGGATTTTGTCTCAGGATTGCCACGATCCAGCCGGGGGTATGATTCGATATGGGTGATTATCGATCGGTTGACTAAATCAGCGCACTTCTTACCTGTCAAGAAGACCTATCCGATTCATCGATTGGCCAAGCTTTACATTGATGAGGTGGTGAGACTGCACGGAGTCCCAGCTAGTATTGTGTCAGACAGGGATCCTCGGTTTACCTCACGATTTTGGGAGGCGTTGCAGAGTGCTATGGGGACCCAGCTGACTTTCAGTACAGCCTTCCATCCTCAGACTGACGGGCAGTCGGAGCGGACCATTCGGACTTTGGAGGATATGCTCCGCGCCTGTGTACTGGACTTTCATGGGAGCTGGGATGACCATTTGTCGTTGGTGGAGTTTGCTTACAATAATAGCTTCCAGGCCAGCATTGGGATGGCACCATTTGAGGCATTATATGGGCGGCCGTGTAGGTCACCGCTTTGCTGGACCGAGACTGGGGAGCGAGCGTTACTTGGACCGGAGTTGGTGGAGCAGACGACAGAAAAGATCCAGTTGATTCGGGCTAGGATGAAGGCAGCTCAGGATCGTCAGAAGAGTTATGCTGATAGACGACGCCGAGATTTAGAGTTTGATGTGGGTGATCATGTTTTCCTTCGAGTTATGCCGATGAGGGGTGTTCGACGCTTCGGAGTATCTGGCAAGTTGAGTCCTCGCTATGTGGGACCGTTCGAGATATTGGAGCGAGTCGGATCGTTGGCATACCGGTTAGCTTTACCCCCTCAGTTAGCCCATGTACATGATGTCTTTCATGTTTCTATGCTCCGCAAGTACGTGGCAGATCCCGGGCATGTCATTGATTATCATCCGCTCGTGGTGCAAGAGGATTCGTCGTACATCGAGTTGCCTACCAATATCGTGGATCGAAAAGAAAAAGTGCTTCGTAGCCGCACGATTCCCTATGTGAAAGTCCAGTGGCAGCGACATACCCCTGAGGAGGCTACTTGGGAGCTAGAGGAGGACATGAGGCAACTTCATCCTCAGTTGTTTGCCTAGCCAGGTACGAATTTCGGGGACGAAATTCTTTTAAGGGGGGGAGGATTTGTAACGCCCCGTAAATGCCAATTTAATTTAATTTTGGGGTAATTTAAATTAAAGGAAATATTAAAATAATTTGTTGTGATTTAATAAAATTTACTTATGTGATTTTAAGGAAATAAGAAATTAAAATAATTAATTAATTTGTTTTAGGAATTTCTGGAATTACAGGAAAATTAAAAGAAATTCAATAATGGGATTTTCAGAAATTTCGGGAGTTAATGTAATTAATTAAGTGGGCGTTAGTGCAATTAATGAAAAGTTTTGGGTGCTGGCGTGTATTGCAGAAAAGAGCTCAAATCACCTTAAATATATCATAATGCATATATAGGTTGAAGATGCATGCGAGCGCGAGCGGTCGCGCGCGAGGCGGCCAGGCGGTGGACGCGGCTTCGAATCCGCGGGCAGGCGCGCGAGGGGTGGGATTTTTGGCTGATTTAATTCAGCCTCTAGACGTCGAAACGACGTCGTTTCGTCAATGGCGGTGGCTCCCAGTGGCTGGCCCGCGCGCTGCCACGTGGCCGCGCCTCAGCCGCTCGTTTTTGGCCGATTTAAGCCCGATTTCGGGCG
This sequence comes from Diospyros lotus, assembly GCF_014633365.1. Taxonomy (NCBI): domain Eukaryota; kingdom Viridiplantae; phylum Streptophyta; class Magnoliopsida; order Ericales; family Ebenaceae; genus Diospyros; species Diospyros lotus. Next base: position 29,197,892 of record NC_068352.1, read on the forward strand.
TTCTTTTTGCATGCGAACAGTAAGGAAATTACAGAAAAGAGCAGCAGCGCGCACGGGAGAAATTGTGAGATTTTGGGGCTGAAAAATTCAGATTAAATTGTGTTTAATTCCAGATTTAATTATCCAGGTATGTAGAGCAGCTAGTAATTAATATTCTGTACGGTCAGAATTTCGTTTTGCGTCCAATTTTATTAATTTTGGCAAATAATTGGGATATTGCAGTTTGTATAATTTTTACTACTTTTGGACCCAACGAGCCTAAGGATATCTCTGATAAGGCAAGTTCTTCTTACCTATCTCGTCGTTTCTTTCGTTGGCGATTTATTGGGCCTCTCTTCATTTGTTTTGGCTATTAATTAATTATGAAGTTTTTAAACGATTAGTTTAAGATTTAATTTATTAAATGGATCTCGTGGGTTTTATTCGTTGGTTGCCTATGGGGGTTTGTGCCACCCCCCTGCCTGTTGGGAATGATGCCGTACTCACCCGGGGCTAGGTTCTTAGCGGTTCGGGTATTAATTGGATTTTTGGTTATTTTCTAGCTGGAGCGGTTGTGCAGTGGGTGCTGGGATCGACGGTTCGGTGACGGAGTGACTGTCGTACGGTCTACCTTAGGCCGCCGGCGAGTCTCTCCTACCCACTGACCGTTGACCGGTGCCAGGCACTGCTAACTTGCTTAGCCGTTATGTGATTATAGCATGCCTGCTTATATTTTATTCTCGTTGCATGGCTTGATGTGCACATGGGTACGGGCTGCATGTTGGGATTAACATGATTTGGTTATGCTTGGTCACGGGCATTTTAGCTTGATTATGATGCATCCAGCACGGGCATATGCATCGTGTGTGGCTTACTATATGGGCGGAGCATGGCCTGATGCTTGGATGTATGGGCGCCTGGTATCACGTTGATGCTCACTACGCCATTGCATTTTATGTGCATTGCATGGCTACTGATAGTATTTAGTTCTCGGACGGGAGTACCGTTCCGAGGGAGCCTATGGCTCGGTTGTCGGGAGTACCGACGTGGATACGGGTGACGGGAGTACCGCCCCGGGACAGTGCGCACAGGTTTGTTGAGGATATTGTTGCCTTCCAGGGCAGCGGCAGGTTGGTATGGGACTTGGGTGCCAGGTGTCTTGTGTGGGCCCCAAGGACCGGTATGTGCTTTCACTATACTGCACTGTTGTGTTGTAACGTCTCATGACTTGTGTGTACTTGTGGGGCTGTGTTTGGGATGGTCTCTTCTTTTATTTATAGCCTTTCATTTCTTATAAACTTGCTGAGTCTTGCGACTCACCTTGCTTTCCATCATTCCAGGTAAGGGTAAAGCAAAGGCCGAGGGCGAGGATCGTTCCATTTAGCAGCCGGCCGCGTTGGTAAGGTGTATAGTTAGCTGCCCCCGTCATCTCTGATGTTTTGCTAGAGTCGCTGTCTTTTATTTTTGACTGTGCCAGGTTGTCATTTGTACCTCCTATTGTTGGCACAGGGTCTGTATGTATTTTTATATACTTCATGACCGCTGTATCAGCGGGGTGCTTGTGGGCATGCATGTTTACCGTTTTGCTTCCGCTGTTAAATTTCTTATTTATGCATGCCAGGGCATTTCTGTCTTTTGTCTTTTCCTCTTCCCTTCTGTGAGCGCACTCGTTCGGATAGACCGGGTGGTTGGGATATCCGGGCGGGGGTGCTTACATTACTAATTAATATTACAATTTCAAATTGCAGGCTGATATTTGGAGTAGCTAATTTGAAGTTAAATTAAAAATATCTTTGTTGTGTTGTAATTTTGATTATGTTTGTATTTTAAAAATAACTAGACAAGTAATTTGATTATCTTTGTATACGGTAAATGATATTATGCTTATTGTAATTTGTGAAATTATTATTACTTAATTATTATGTCAATGTTATATTTGTTGATTATTAAGTTGGATTCATTTAGGTATATTTATCTATTATCATATTGATATTTATTTTTATTGTACAACGATTTATTAAGTTTTTTAAAAATAAAACTTCAATAAATTCCAGCTCGAGACCAAGCTTAGGTTCGGACTCGCTCGAGCTTGAGCTCGAGCCTGAGCTGAGCTCGAGCTCGGGCTATGCTAATCAAGCTCGAGCTTGAGGCAAGCTACAAAAAAATCGCTGCTAAATGTTGATTTTTTTAGCGGCGATTTTTTTGAATTTTGCGACGGTTAACGTAATTTAGTGGCAATTTTGAAAACTATTGCTATATCAAGCGTCGCGAAACATTTAGCGACGATTTTCAGCAACCGTTGGAATAATCACCTCTAAATGCTATTTTTTGCGATGATTTGTAAACTGCCACAAACTAAGTGATTTAGCGGCGGTTTCGAAATCGCTGTAAAAAAATTGTAAAATATTGAATTTTCAAAAAAATTCAAAAATTTTGAATTTTAGTGGCGGTTTTAAAATCGTTGCTGTTACCGCACCAGTGTATAAGCGGCAAGGCCGAGCTTGGGCGTGGGCCCGCCCGCCTACGCCTGGCCCCCACCCCTGCACGCACCACGTGGCCATGCTGGAAATTTAATTTTCCAGCCTCCTCTCATTTCCCTTGATTCAAACCCACAACCTCTCGTACGAGCGTGCGCGCGCGAGACCAGCTAATCTGTGAAGTCTCCTTATAAATTATTCGCGCATATAAATTATATACTAAACCAATCCCATTTTTTAGAATTATGTTCTATATTTTTTAATGTAAATTGAAAAACATAAATTAATGGATTATTTTTTAAAAGGATAATGGAATAAATTTTAAATTAATTAATTACATTGAATTAAATAAATTAATTGATTAAAAAATAAAATGAAGATTTTATATTTTTTTAAAATTTCATTTTAAAATTATTAAAATTTTGCTACATGTTTTCTTTAAATTAATTTTTTTAATGAATTTTTATTTTTAATTATTTAATTATTTTTGAATTTAGTGACGATTTTTAGAAATCGCTGCTAAATTTTTTAAAAAATTATATTTTGCGACAATTTTGATTTTGAAAAATCACTGCAAATATTAATTTAATTATTTAATTATTCTTAAAATTTAGCGACAGTTTCTAAAACCATTGCTAAATTCCTTAAAAAATTATATTTAAAATCGCCACAAATATTAATTTAATTTTTATTTAATTATTTTTAAAATTTAGCGACGGTTTCTAAAACCACCGCTAAATTTAATTATTTAATATTTTTAAAATATTTGTAGCAATTTTTGAAAATCATTGCAAATATTAATTAAATTTTATTTAATTATTTAATTTTATTTGAATTTAACGACGATTTTTCAAAAATCGCTGAAAAATTTAATTTAATTATTTATTTATTTTCTGAATTTAGCGACGATTTTTTGAAAACTGCCGTAAAATTAAGTTTTTAATGAATTTAGCGGTGGTTTTGAATAACCACCGCTAAATTTAATTAAGTTTTTACAAATCGTCGCAAAAAAAATGCAGTGAAAAATTATTTTTTTTATAGTGTTCTAGGCTCGACTCAAACTCGAACTCAAGCTCGAGCCTATGATAAAATTTATCGAGCAAAGTTGGCTCAGCTCAATACACCCCTAATAATTAATATGTGACTTAAATTTTCATGCCTAATTGGGAGGAAGAGAAACAAGGGAATTTCTATGGGCACATCTCTCTCAAAGCAATAAATAAGATGGCATATGAATGGATAATAGTAAGCAGACAATCAAGTTATGGTCAAGAAGGCAAAACTTGGAGGAGAGATGGTCTAAACACCAAAAATAAGATCCAATTGGATCCACCACATGTTGGAGGAGAGATGGTCTAACAAGGCACGATGAGTCTTTGGCCATGGGGTTGGACCAAAAGTCCACTCCGTGGGTCCTCATACAACCGCACTTGTCCTATTCAAATTAGGAAAAAGGTATTTTCGTCGAATTTACGTGCAGAAAATATCACTAGAATCATATGATCGTCGTGTTTTTGAGGTTTTAATCCTGGGTTCATAAAAAGACAATCGGTCTGGTCGCATTTTCTGTATAATTTCGCTCTAGCACTATTTTCTTCCCCAGCCCCACACCAACCTGGCACAGTACTATTATTTCTTCACCCTTCATGTTACTATTCAGGCCACTTCTATAAATAGCACACCCAATATCTCCATATTTCACACACCAATAGCAAACAATAACTTAGCAAAGAATCATATCATATACTGAGTGCTTGTGTGTGAGAGAAAGAGAGAAGGAGAGCAATGGAGAACTTCCCAGTGATTAACATGGAGAAGATGAATGGAGAAGAGAGGGCAGCCACCATGGGGCTCATCAACGAGGCCTGTGAGAACTGGGGCTTCTTTGAGGTATGCAAAAAGCATACATACAAGCTTTCAATATGTTTCAAACACCTCCATTTTTGCAGCCCAAATAGCTGGTAATATTTCTACAAGAGCTCATTGATCTTTTTGTTGTGTTTTGTGTAGTTGGTGAACCATGGAATTCCTCCGGAGATAATGGACACAGTGGAGAGATTGACAAAAGAGCACTACAAGAAGTGCATGGAGCAGAGGTTCAAGGAGCTGGTGGCAAGCCAGGCTCTAGAGGGGGTCCAAGCTGAGGTTACAGACATGGATTGGGAAAGCACCTACTTCTTGCGCCATCTCCCCCAGTCCAACATCTCAGAACTACCCGATCTCGGCGAGGAATACAGGTACTGAATTGTTCGATCTCTACTCTGATCACACATGATCAATGAGAATGGTTATCACTGGTTGAATATTGAACTGTTTCCACCAAACATGGCAGCCAGTGAAGGGGCAGAAGGTGATGGCTTAACAGGGTCATAACCTTCTGTGATTGGACACCTTTAATAGAGACACGGAACGATTGGGCAAAATATAAGAAGGCACCAGCATGGAAAATTTTCTTATTTTCTTTCTAGTTCTTTCAAAAACAGAATCACACAATTTATAGCCCTTTCATGATCATCCCATTGATCAATCTTTTCCAATTCTATCTCTGAATGAGCAGGAGGGTCATGAAGGATTTTGCTGAAAGGTTAGAGAAGCTCGCAGAGTATCTCCTGGACTTGCTATGCGAAAACCTTGGACTAGAGAAAGGATACCTAAAGAAGGCCTTCTATGGAACAAAGGGTCCTAATTTTGGCACCAAGGTTGCCAACTACCCGCCGTGTCCTAAGGCAGACCTGATCAAGGGGCTGAGAGCTCACACTGATGCTGGTGGCATCATCCTCCTCTTCCAGGATGACAAGGTCAGTGGTCTCCAGCTCCTCAAGGACGACCAGTGGATCGATGTCCCCCCAATGAAACATTCCATCGTGATCAACCTTGGCGACCAGCTTGAGGTATAATCATAGCTTCCATCTAGTTGCATTAGCTCAACCAACACCAAACTTTATTTAGGAAAAAATTCTAAAGGACCTTATCAATTTCAGGTGATAACCAATGGCAAGTACAAGAGCGTGCTTCACCGAGTGGTGGCACAAACAGATGGCACCCGGATGTCAATAGCTTCTTTCTACAACCCTGGCAATGATGCTGTTATCTATCCAGCACCAGCAGTGGTTGAGAAAGAAGTACAGGAGAAGGAGGTTTACCCGAAATTCGTGTTCGATGACTACATGAAGCTGTATGCTGCCCTGAAGTTCCAGGCCAAGGAGCCAAGGTTTGAAGCCATGAAAGCCGTGGAAGCTAATGTAAATCTTGGTCCCATTGCAACAGTTTAAAAGAGTCAATGCATATAAAAGAATGTGATGTTTGTTTCGGGTGGAAGTTTGAGGGTGGGTCTTGCAATTTGGCATTATATGGATAACTCGTAGTGTGTGAGACATGTTATTTGCAATGGTTCCTTAAAGTTATTTATTATATCAAAAGCTGATTATAAAAATAATTCAGTTCACTGTTCATTCCCCTGAGTCCTTGCTATCTCCCAAATCCTTGATATGAGATTAGTTTTGTGATTACGGGCTTTTCTTTTTATTTTTTAATTTGCAATTAGATTTGGCGAAAAAATATTATTGATATGTTGGATTTTGTGAAGAATTTTGTATAATTTTGGTATGATGTAATTTGTAAAGAAGAACAGAATTAACTGAATTTTTATTCAAACTACAAATAAGTTCTCCTAATATTATTATAGAGTAAATTGTAAAAAACACCCTGAGATTTAGTAAAATTGTAAAAAAAATTAATATTAGAGAAATAGTAATAATCATTTTTATTATTAAATAAATAGACAAAATAACCAATTTACTTTCCATTCTCCCGCTTCTCTCCTTTAATTGAAAAATAAAAATAACAATAAAATAAAATAAACGGATGCCCACATGTGATGAACTGGATTCATCACTTGGTTTCATTTCAAATGCAAATTTAGGTTCGAAGAAAAGAAATAAGAAGAAGAAAAAGGAAAGGTCAAATAAAAAGTGAGGATAAGTAAAACCTTGTTGGCAAATAGAGTTGGCCACAATCTAAGGTAGTGTTCTTTTTGTATTTCAGTTTTGAGTTTTGACTTTTGAATTCATTTTCAGTTTTGTATTTTGAGTGTCTATTTTGAAGTTTTTAAAAATGTGTTCTTTCTATCGTTCTGAAAAACTATTTTTCAAAATAGAAAACTAGAAAACGCGTTTATTTTGTAATTTTGAAAAATTATTTTTATAATATTTTATTTAATAAATTTATTCAAAATAAATTATAAATATTTATTAATAAATTATAAATTTAATTCAAACAATTTAAACTAATACAAGAAATAACTAATAATAGAATAAAAAAAATTATAATCTTTAAATATACCATACTTTAAACATTAAAATCAAATAACAGACTTTAAACATCTATTAATAAATGACTAAAATTACAAAATAACGTAATATTAATTTATTATAAGTATAATCCAAAATCTTAAATATATCTTTAAAAAAATTATATTACATATTTAGTTTAATATTCAAATAAAATAAAACAAAATGAAACAAAGAAAATCAAATTGTAGAAGGGTTTGCGATGGGGGCAGTGATGTCGGACAGCAGGAGGTGGTGACGTCGGACAGCTTGCAAGGGTTTGCGATGAGGGGCGGTTGACGGTGGTGGTGGTGAAAGCTGTCGACAACGGTGAAGACGGAGGGCGGTCGACGACGGATGCGATGCAAGGTTTTGCGGCAGTGGTCCTGGAAGTTGTCGACGGCGGTAATGGCGATGGCGGGCCAGAAGAGAAGAGAAAAGAAGAGAAGAGAAAGGAGACTGGGGGCGGTTGACGGTAGATTCGATGCAAGGGTTTGCAATAGAGGGCGGTCGACGACTGTGGTTGCAGTGGCGGTGGTAGAAGCGGTCAACGGCGGATATGGCGATGGCGGTGGTGGTCGTCGACGATCAAAAGAGAAGAGAGGAGAAATGGGAGAAGAGAGGAGAGAGATGAGAAATGGGAGAAATGGGTCTGCACAGAGTGTTGGGAGGGGGGGGAAGATGCGTTTTTCGCTTTTTGGTGTTTTGGGTGGGTTTTCACTAAAAACATCCAAAACAACAAAATATGTTGTTTTGGGTTTTCTTTACAAAATTTTTTCTCGTTTTTGAAAATGCGTTTTTAAAAATAGTAAAGTGAACGCATTTTCAGTGTTTTGAAAAATTAAAAACTTAAAACGGGTCGAAAACAGTAAAGAGAACAGACCCTAAGTTTTGAGGAAACCCAAATCCACCCAAGCGGAGGAGAGAGAAAAGAAATAGAAGAAGAATGGTTCCTCAAAATCCAAATTCTTTCCAGTTTCATGAAACCTTGAATAAAGAGAGAAGAAGGAAAAAAGAGAGAGAGAGAAAGAAAAGGTTTAACATAACACAAATTCGTTTGGGTTCACATAGAGAAAAAAAGAGATAATAATAATAATAATAAGGGTTTGATAGAACCCAAAATAAAGATAGAAAGAAGAAGAAGAAAAAAGGTTGGTCAAAACCTAAATTTATTTGATTTTGTCAAATTTAGAACAAAAATAGGAATATAAAATAAGAAGATAAAGAAAATGAAAGTTTTAACGAAACCAGAAAGAGAGATAGAGAGAGAGAGATGATAAGAAAAAGAAAATGGGTTTGAACCTAAATGATTTGAGTTTTGTTAAACTCAAAATAGAAGGGTGGAGAAGGAGAGATTAAGAAATTTATTTAGAGATGGTATCAATTGACAACAATAAAAGAAGGTTAGGGGTGGTCGACTATGAAGGGAAGTCGACAATGAAGGTAGTAGTTATGACAAAGATGAGAAAGAAAAGAAAACGAGGGAGAAAAGAAAAAAGAGATGAAAGAGAAATAGGATTTTATATATAAAGTAATTTGGTCATTTTTATAATATTTATCAAAATTAATTAAAACAAAAAAAAAACTTACAACATAACATTAAATCTCACAGGTAATTGTTGCATTTTTTTAATTATCAAAGATAATGTTTGCAATTATCTCAAATCTCAAGAATATCAAGTGTTACTTTTCTATTACTATATTACTATACTGTATATTATTATTTTGGCAATTTGGTAGGTTGTTAAACTATTATTATTATTTTACTTTATCTTATTTGTTGGCAGCAAGTATGCTTGTATAGTTGGCAAATTGTTTGGACCATTTTTATTAAGAATTTGGTAGGATAATTTTAAATTTATAGAATTTTGTGATAAAAAAATCAATTAATTTGGTAACCATTCGATTAATTCAAAATAATTGGTTATACTAAAAATATGCCTATTCGAATCGGTTTCAATAATATTATTTATTTTTTTTAATTTTTTTAATTTTGTAATCAAATTAGTCGATGTGTCATTGAATTAATTGAATACTCACCCTACAATTAAGCGAGTAGCTTAATTATAAGAGAATTAGGAAATATTACATTGCAAGACTAAGGTAATGAATGAAATTAAGAAGCTAGAATTGAGAGGCTTAGATATGGATTAGAAGACTCAATACATTTTTTAAATTTAAGAAAAATGTTAAATTTTAATTGCATTAAATATTAAATATTAAAATTAACTAATAAAATATTAACAAGAATTTAAGAACCCATTAAATTTCTTAAGGTTTTGTCTTTAAAAAAAATTTAATTTGTGAATAAATCTTCTTTCAAGTCATCAATCTTTTTACTTTTAAATTTTTGAACCGTAATATAATTTTTTTTAATATAATATCATAACACGTTGCATATTAACTGAATAATTAAATTATTTGTTATATTGTACTTTATCTAAATTTTTAACTTATTCAACTAAGAAGTAAATAATTTTTAATAAAGTTTATAATTTTTTCTGTGAAAAAAAAGGGACAAGGTTAACAAAATTTCTTTGCAAATTTATTCTACTTACATTTTCTTATTTATCAGATAATAATATATAATTTTAATCCTTAAGAAAATAGTAAAAACCAGTTGGAAGATTAGTTAAATTTATCTTAATTTTACATTTTCTTTGAAAACTTCTATTATTATTGTCTTGACCACAGGAATTTTGAAAACATGATTATTGATTCCAGGTTGATTTTCTCTTAAAAAAAGCTAGTTCATAAGTGTAATCTATTAAAAAATAATTTTATTATTGTCCAAATATATAAAAAAATAAATTTATAGTTTCAGAAGAATCTTTCAAGGTTTTTGAGAGACTTATAAAATGATATACACTTAGAGGGCATGGAGAATTTTCCACACTAGCCATCCGCTCATCAAAATTTGAAAGAGTATGTAATATTTGCAATAAAAGTATAATTTTAATAGAATTCTTTTTGTACTTAAAAGCGGAAGGATTATCTCTTATTCATAAAGATAATAGTTGACAGATAACAGAATTCTCATTTCTTTTAAAGTTGGAATTTTTATTATTAGTTTCAATATTCAAGATTAACTAATTTTTATTAGCCATGATTTCATGAAACAGGCGGATCCAGGAATTTAGGTTGGGGGATGAAATTTAAAAAGTTAATATAATAAAAATTTTATGTAACCAAAAAATTAGTATAATAAATTTTTACTAAACTTGTGTTCAACGAAATTTTGAAACAAAAAATTTATTAAACTTGTGCTAGATTGATTTTGCTCACTATGAATTGAAGTACTTTCACTAGTGTGATAATCTCTCTTTCTGCAAAAAAGATAACAATATTTTTTCTTTTTTCGTAGAAAGTTGTTGTTTTGTCCTAAATTCTAAGATACATAAATAAAAAATAGCACAATTCAATAATCGAATAATTAAAATATTTAACTCAAAATTTGAGTCAAATGCAAGGCAATACAACAACTGTATTTCTAGAGTTTAAACAAGAGAAGACAAAAGTATGGTCGATGCAAATATTCAATTCAAATATTCAATAACAGATTCATAATAACAAATTCTAGGCTTCCTTCCACGCCAATTCTTAAGTTTCTAACTAAATGTAGTAGTAAAATAGGCAAGCAAACACAAAATTAGTAGAAAATCACTTAAAAGATGTTGAAAAATGTTGAGATTTCAACAACAAATCAAGCACAAATAAGGAAAAAAAATATGGGCGAAAAATAGAAAAACTATCTAGATTTATCTGTCAATCGAGAGAATCAAAGAATTGAAAGAGATAAAACATACCTGGGCTCGAATGAAGCAAATTTGGGTTTTGGTGGGGGGGGGGGAGGGAACGAAGACCTGAATCAGAGGGCAATGAGCAAGAGGGCGAACCCGACTGGCCGAGCGAGTGTGGGGGCGAGGGTGAGCGAGAGCAAGAGAGGTAGAGAGGCAACGAGAAGGGCTGAGCCCGAGCGAGAGCAAGGGCAAGAGGCAGCGAGAAGGGCTGAGGTCGAGCCCGAGCGAGAGCAAGAAAGAGCCAGCGAGGGTGAACGAGAGCAAGAAAGAGCTAGAGAACGAGGCCAAGCACGAGCGGATGAGCAAGAGAAGAGGAGGTAGAGAACAAGAGACGGAGAAGTGTGAGCCGTGAGCGAGAACGAGTTCGATAGAGGAAGAAGATGAGAAGGGTTTGCAGGCAAGTAGGCTGGGCTGAAAAAAATTAGGGTGGGCTGGACTGAATTTGGGCTAGGTTAAGACTAAATAATTAAAAAATTTACTTTAGCAATTTAATTTTTGCTGTGGACTACCCTGAGCTTCAACCCAGGGCAGCTCACACATGAATTCGCCCCTGTCTAGAAAACTAACCAATATCTAACAAAATTTATCCTTGTGCTAGAAAGGGTTTGTCACTCGTTTATAGCTTCTTCTTTTATCTTTCATACTTGTCTCTATTTTATTTTTTTATAAACTTCTTATTTCTTGGACTTAGTCTTATGAAAGTGTACCATGAATTACGATATATCAAATTATTTTTAGTTAAAAAGTATATATTCTTAGAATTATAATTAATTATTTTTCTTCATATTTTATGAATTTTATACTATTTTTCTTACGTTAATCTCTCTCTCTCTCTCTCTCCCTTGTGTTTTTCCTTCTTTAGTTAATTCAAAGCCTTCAAGATGTACAAACTAAACATATACTCTAACAAAAATAAAACATTGTTATTAATAGTCTTTCTGAAAGTGAAAATTATTTTAATTTATATCATCATTTTTTTTAGTGGTCATAACTTTTTATTTTTATTTACTATAAACTCACTCATACATTATAAATTTAAGAAAAAGATTATTTTGAAAAAGTTTTTTTAAATATTACATCTACGCGTGCAAATTTGGAGGGAACAATTATAAAAATAATTGCAAAAACTAATCATATTTCAAAAATAATTATTTTTCTAAAAAAAATATTTTCAACCAATCAAACAAATTAATTACGTTCTATAGCTAATTTTACAAATATGTCATTTTATTTAAATTTTAAGCCAGCCAATTTTGACCTTGTTACATTTTCAATTTAAGTATATTTCTTAAGAAAATAAAATAGTTATAGAGTGTAATTAGTTTGTTTGAGTGACTATAGAGTGTAATTAGTTTATTTGAGTAGTTAAAAATATTTTTTTTTTCAAAAAAGTGGTTAAAAATGATTATGTGCATTGGTTTTGAGTTAATTATTAAAATCCAATTTTGTGTGTATAATAAAACTCGCTTTGGTTAGTGGCTAGAGATTTGAGAATTGTTCTTAGTAACCCACGATAATAAAGAAAAATTTCGTAAAGGTAACACCTATGCATAAGAAAATAAATAAATTAATCTTATTTCGAAACTTTTAATTGTCGATTTTATAAATTAATAGTGTCTTAGAGTTTGTTTTTAAAATGATTATACGAGATATTTTGAGTAAGGTCTTCTATATTGAAAAAGTTAGGAGCATTGTCATATCTTTTTTATTCACGTGTTTATGGTACATAATTTTGATCCGCCCCGCCGCCCATAAAACGCGTAATTTTATGACTATATTACTCAAAAATAAAACTAGGATTAGACAATTTTTATACACGTGAGACATCACTTGTGGAGGTCAATTGTGACGCTATGCTCCAACTTTATTCCTCAATCAAGTGACAATAAGAAAAAGGAATTACGAAGAAACAAACATATGTGCAGACATTAGAGAGAGAGAAACTCAGACATAATCTTTTGATTTAACAAAAACATTATTATTATCATTATTAGTATTAGGTGCTCGTGTTCAACTTTCTTGTCTTTTTCAAATTTCCACCTAAAGGGTTGAAAATAAGATTTTCTACAACCAATAGTCCAATAATATTACATTGGAGTCATTTGCAAGAAAAACGAGAAAAGTATTGGGTGTGGGTCTGTTTAATAGGGATTTTTTAGTTTTTGTTTTTTTAATTAATTATAATAATATTATTGTTATTAAGATATAATAATAAATTTCTTTATGTGAGAGCATGTTTTTAAGAGTTTTATGAGTGACTAATCTGTGAGTAACTTGTAAGGAAGAAACTAGTTAAGGGCACAAGTAAGACCCTTTGATATTTAAATTAGTTTTGTGTCAAAATAGGCTTGCAATTGAGCCGAGCTGAGCTTTGCTAAGCTCAAATTTGAGTTCGAGGTTGAGCTCAAGTCAAGTTTGGAAGCTCAGCACGAGCTCAGCTAACATGAGTCGAGCTTGAGGTCAACTGATCAATTTAGTTGAAAAGTCGAGCTTGGCTTGCTACCAATAAAAAAGAAGGCTGTGTAAAGGCGACAACAAAGGGTTGGGTGTGCAGTGGTAGCGAGAGGCGAAAGAAAAGGAGGACGCAGCAGCGGTCGACGACAAAAGACGAGGTGGTGGTAAGAGAAAGGTAGAGAAAGGAAGCGGAACAGACAAATATAAACTATTAGAGAAGAATATGGACCAGAGTTGGCCCATTAAAATTGGGTGTCCTAGGCGAAAAGATTTGTTGAGGCCTTCAAGTATTAATTTTTTTTATAAAAAAATAAATAATACATTTTTTTATACAAATATTTCATCATTTTATTAAAAAAAAAGTTAAAATTCAATCAACTACAAAATATAATAAAACATTTATAATGTTTTGTATTTAATTTTTAATAAAATATTTAATATTAAAAAAATAAATAAATATATATATTATAAATTTTAAAAATTTGAGGCCTTCCAATTTGAGGGGCCTTATGCTATGGCATATATGGCTTTATAATTGGATTGGCCCTCACAGGAACACGAGACGAAGAGAAAAGAAGAGAGAGAAATAGACAAAATTGAGTTTTTGGCCCCACTAAAGCTAATAAGTGATATACTGATGATATGTATATATATATATGTACAAATGTTAAATAATATATTTGTAAAATATATATCTAATATATACATATATTATCTAACCATAAAATAATATATTTATAAAATTATGAATAAATTTATTAATATATTTATAAATAATGTTATTTTCACTAGCTAATTGCGAACTTTTAATGAGACTCGCTCGCGAACCTCTAATCGAACCACCTCATAAACTAACAAGTCGAGCTTTACAAAGTTCAAAGTCAGCTCATTTACAAATTAAGTTTTAAAGTTAGGCTCAAGTTCAGCTCATTTAGTTTAACAAACAAACTTAAACAAACTTTTATCGAGTTGAACATCGAGCCACTCACGAACAATTTGGATCATTTGCAACCATATGCCAAAAGTATAGCAAGTAAAGTTATATCCTGAGTAGAGTAGTGAGTGTACCTGTAAGCACCTCCGCCCGGATAATCCCCAACCACCCGGACTACCCGAACGGGAGCGCCTACGGGAGGAGAAAAGTAATAAACACAAGACAAAGACCACCCCGGCATGCATACACAAAAATAAGAACAGCGGAAGCAAAGCTTAAGACATGCATGCACTATGGGTATCTCGCTAACACAACGGTCACAAGATAAATAAATAAATACAAACTCCTATGCCGACATACACAAGACTCGAGAAAAGACCTGGCACAGTACGAAATAATAGAGTAAATTCTACTTAGACATCAGAGTGGATAGGGATTGACGAGACTGCTTGTACACCGCACCGACTCTGCCACTAGACGCTGACTCCCTTGCTCGGACCCACGCTGGCACTACCTGGAATGATGGAAAGCAAAGTAAGTCGAGAGACTCAGCAAACATAAAGAAAAGAAAGGCTGTAGGCTGAACATAACCAGAAAACTCTCTCCAAAATAAACCCCCAGATACACACAAGTCATGAGACGCTACAATACAATAGTAGAGCATAATAAAAGCACATACCGGTCCTTAGGGCCCACACAAGACACATGGCACCCAAGTCCCATACCAACCTGCCGCTACCCTGAAAGGCAACAAATATATCCACAAACCTGCGCACGCAATCCCAGGTCAGTACTCCCGTCACCCATATCCGTCGGTACTCCCAACAACCGAGCCATAGGCTCCCTCGGAACGGTACTCCCGTCCAAGAACTAAATACTATCAGTATCCATGCAATGCACATAGAAATGCAATGGCGTAGTGAGCATCAACGTGATACAAGGCGCTCATACATTCAGGCATCAGGCCATGCTCCGCCCACATAGTAAACCACACGCCATGCATATGCCGCGCTGGATGCAACCTAACTAAGCTAGAATGTCTGTGTCCAAGCATACTCAATAAATGAATATCCCAACATGCATCCCATACCCATGTGCATACCAAATCATGAACAGTAATACAATGCATCTACTCATGCAGTAAATCACATACCGGCAGAGCTAGTCAGCAATGCCTGGCACCGGTCAACGGCCAGTGACTAAGGGTGTTCACCCGACGGTCTACTTCAGGGCCGTACAATAGTCTACCCTAACGTCACCAAACAGTCGATCCCTGCCCCACTGCTCAATAGCTCTAACCGAATCATAAATAAACTCAAGAAAACCATAAATAAACTCGCACGTCTAGGAACCTAGTCCTCAAACTGGGTTCAGCATCATTCCGAAAGGAATGGGGGCGGTACAAACCCTCATAGGCACTCAACAAATAAACTCTAGAAGTCTCGGATTTAATTTAAATTAAAACAAATGAATAATAATTTAACAAATAAGGTTAGGTGCCGAATTAGAGTAAGGGAGATGATAAAATACAGGAAATCACGGGGTCTTTCACGGGAATTAAAGATCAGGAAGAGAGGGTTGAGAGCTTGCCTGAAACCAGCTGATTCCGACCTCTCTCAAGCTCCCGAGGCAAATTAAATCATTTCCTAGCAAATAACACAATCGAGACTCAAATTAATTAATTTTAATCGCGTAAAATTTATAATTTAAACATATCAGGCTTCTACTAATTTTTACCCACGTACCTGGTCACTTTCCACGCCGAAATAATTCCAAAATCCCTTATTTTTCCTTAATTTCTTCCTTTTCTTTTATTTTCTTCTCTTTTTTCACCTTCCTCCTCCTCCTCCTCCTCTTCTTCTTCTTCTTCTTCTTCTTCTTCTTCTCTGCGTCCCTGCTTCTGCGCACCCAGCTTCTTCTTCTCCCTTCCTTTCCTTTTTCTTCTTCTTTTCTTCTTTCTTTTCTTCTTCTTCTCCTTCATTCTTCTTCTTCCGCACGGCCGCGGCTTCCTTCTTCTTCCTGCAACAGCGCACCAGCGGCCGCCTGTCGCGGCCGAGCTCCACCGGTCGCCGCCTCGACCAGCGCTGCCCTCGCCCGCCCCTAGCCGGCCTCCGCGCGCCACCGCGCTTGCTGCCACTGCCGCTGCTCGCGTCGCTCCCCCCCTGCTGCTGCTTCCTTGCTCGGCTACCATGGCCGAGCTTCACTCGAAGCTTCCATGGCTGCCACCACCCTCTCTCCCTCATTCCATCTCTCTTTCTCACTCTCTCAATCTCTTCCTCTCCCTCTCGATCTCTCCCTCACTTGGCCGAGCGCAGCCACCTCCCTCTCTCATCTGTTTCTCCATTCGGCCAAAAGCTTCAAGAAGCTTCAATGAGAGACATAAAAAAAATAGCAAATTTTTTGATGCTTAGCACACCAACACACGCGCACCGCCTCAAATTTTAACACAAATTAATTAATTTAATTTTATTTAATTAATTGGGGATATTACAGTACCCTTTGTTAGAGGATGAGTCTTCTATTTAAGAAGGAAGAAGACTGACAAATGGAGAAAAGTCAATTTTTGGCAGGTATTTCAAACTCTCTTTTGGATTTGTAAGTAAGCACATTGGGGGTAGAATTGACTTGCAAGAGCCTTTTGAATAGTAATTATCGAGTGACTCATGAATTCTCATGAGGGTCTCTCAAAGGTATTAAGAGAGGCTCCTGGATGAGATCACTCGATCTTGGCTTCAATCACTTGTGTTGAGGTTATTTGGTCTTTTTCAAGTCTCTTACCAGTTTCTCACGAGGAAGTCTTTCACAAGCAAGTCTCTCGCAAATCTGTCGCAAGTTTTCCACTTTAGTCTCTTGCAAACCTCTCACTTACCTCCACCCAAAAAATAAATAAATAAATAGAGAATTCCTTTAATTTGTTTGCTTGTTTTTGTCTTCAAAAAATTGAGAAGAAATAAAAAAATAACGAAATTATTAAAAATACACATAATAGAATATATTTTTGTAATATTTATTTGGTTTTCTTTTTTTCTCATCCTTATACTCTTAGGTAGTGTTTATTAATCAAAATATAAGTTAAAAAATGCAAGATATGAAAAGTATTTTAAATAAAAATATTTTTTATTATATTTATTAAAATTATCTAACAACTTACTAAAAAGAAGTCACACCATTTCTTATATAAGATCTTACAAATAAATTTATATTTTTCTCTCTAAATTACAGATAAAGAAAGATAACCTATATGTCTCCAATCTCATAAAACCCTCACCCTCCCTATTCATCTTCATTTCTTTAATCTTCATGCTTCAACAGAGTTTCTGCTGCTGCCTTCATCGTCATGCTTCAATGGTGTAAGGTACATTTTTTCCCTTCCATTTTTTTTTTACTTGTTTTTGTCTTTCTTGTTCATTTGCATTGATCGTCGCTGCCTGTTTCGTCAACAGCTGCTGTCGATTGTGTTCGCCACCATCGTTGCGGCCTGCTTCACCTCCGCTGTGGCCTACTTCGATGTGATGCTATCGCTTGATCCCCAGTTTAAACTAGATTTCCCCCTTCTTCGGTGCTAGATTTATTGGGTTATGATGGATTGCCTTGGTTGAGTAATTAATGCTCGTTTTATTTTTATTTTTTGTCTCGATGATTTCTATTTCTGTAAGTAATGAACATGGTTGTATTGTTTTTAGGAATCTTTTAACCATTTCATTTTGTTGGTTTTTGCCTTGTATTGTTCTTGATGATTTTGCTGGTTCTTTTAAACATGTTATGGATGTTAAGAAACAATTTTAAATGACTTTTGAAATAGAGATATTTTAGTAAAAAAATTCTTATATCGGTGCTTATATATGTATTTTAACAAATATATCAAAAGAAAAAGTGCAATTCTCATTACATTTTAAAAAATTTGACAAATAATTTGATTGAAATCTTGTAATACTTTTCAAATTTATTTTGATAATTCTATATTTTGATTCGAAAAATATTCTAATTTTATCTTGATACAACGCAGCTCGCCCCCGCGTACCGCCCCTAGCCCCACGTCACAATTGCAATTGGAGAAGTTGTTGTTTCTGCTATCTCTGGACCACCCCTCTTGTCCTCATCCTCCTTGTCCTTATTCTCATCGCGGGTGCAGTCATCTAGGTCCTCTACCATCCCTATAGCCCCTCTTTCTCCATCACCTCCGTCCAAATCTCCCAATTCAAGCTCACTTCCTAGTAGCTCAATGCCAAATTCAATCTTTCTATCAATGGAGAAGATGATTAGGTTGAAAAATGTGAAGAGTTGTTTGGAAAATAAAAACCAACCCTCTTATGAGAAAATGTTTTCTAGTATTTGGAGAAAAATTAGGTCACGAGCAAACGTTAGAAAATAAATTTCTTTAAAAAAAAGATAATTAACCACTCCAAAAATTAGAATTTAGTTGAAAAATGGACAGTTCCTAAAAAATTTGGCCAAACGCACCCTTAATGTTTTGAGCACGGATATGTAATGGTCGAAAAATCTTCCAAACTTGGCCACCGATAAAATTTGCTAAAATTAGGGCGTAGAACAATCCCAAAAACGTGGCTCAAATGTGAAGAAAATTTGATAAATTAAAGAAAGCGAGCACAGCAAAATTTGCCAAATTCAATAATAGAGCGGTGGCGTGGTCCCCTTCGTCCTCCGCGTGATGGACGCAGACCTGTCCTCAGTCCCAATCCCAATCGCCAAAAACTGTACCATATTCTCAATCGGTCAAATGGTCAGCCGTTCAAATCCTTCCAATTTTTTCTGCAAATTTTGCTCCACAGCTATGCCTATCAAATAAATACGAAAATTCAGTGTTTTCACATGATTTTAAATTTAAATTTTTACTATCCACGCCAAGTTTCAAGTTGGTACGATGTTTTGTATCATTCTGCATAAGCCTAATTAAATTATTCATAAAAATTATTTGAATTTATTGTTATGAAAAACTCTTAATACTTAGTTAAATATCGCATGAGAAGAGAAAGGAAAGTAAATCGAGAGAAAAATTAGCCAACCTTTTAAATGGGGGCGAAGGCATGTGATATAATGAAGAAAAGTGTCTAATATGATGATTTATATTTAAAAAAATATTAGAGTCTGATTCATCCATACTTCTTTATTAACATCAAAGTCAACCTTTTAATATAATTTTTGAATTATGGTAAGTCTAATTCTTGGTTCATTATACTTGTTGGCTATCTATTTTTTATAAAAATTAACCTCTAGAACACCGTTGATTTTCACGACACACGCATTTATCTCGAGTGCGATTTTGTTCACCCCTTTAATAGGGGTGAACGTAACCCGTCAGTGGGGTTAAAAAATAACTCTTTTTTAAAAAAATAATATTTTATTCTTATGTTAGAAATTGTAAAAACTAATCATGTTTCAAGAAAAAAAAATTGTTTTTAAAACTTAACTGAAAATGTGATAGAATTAAAAGTGGATGGATTAAAATTTATAAAAAAATGACAGAGTTAAAACTGAGTCAAAACTAAAAAATTACTGTTTTCAGTAATTAGTTTGTTTGAGTGATTGAAAACGATTTTTTCAAAAAAATGGCTAAAAATAATTTTTTTTTTTTAAACATGATTAGTTTTAACAATTTTTAACATAAGGATAAAATATTATTTTTTCAAAAAAGATTATTTTTTTAGCCCCATTGACGGGGGTTACGTTCACCCCGTTAAAGGGGTGAACAAAGTCGCACTCGTTTACCTCCATCTAGCAACCAATTTTTAACCAAGACCCAAAAAATTCCAAGAACACTGCCACGTGCTACAAAATTTGACTAACAATTTACTAAAAGTCAAATTTACACTTAGGGCCCCCTTTGACCATGGAAAAAATATGTTTTGGTGAGGAGAATGTGAAGAAATGGAGAATGGTAATTGGAGGGCTGGGTAGGGCAGAGCTTTGGAAGAACAGAAAATGGACAAAGAGCCAAAATGGAATTTGGCAAAATTGGCTTTCACCTTCACCAACCAAGGGTGAAAGACCCAAGTCAAAGAGAGAAAACACTGCATCTCTGGGCCAAATTGATCAACAAGTCATTGTCCATCACCAGCCCCGCAATAAATTAACCTCATTTCCTTTCTATTTTTCTTTTAATTTTGGGGTCAAGGATCAATGTCACTATTTGTGAGTGTAATAAACTCGAAAATTGATTGAAACCAATGTAACGGGATGTGTTGGATTTGAATTTTTCTCTTTTTTTTTAAGTTTGGTTTAGTTCTAATTCTACTTTTTTGAAATTAATTAACATAGATCAAATCGGATTTGGTAAAAACATTTCAATCTAAAGGTCGGATCAACTTATAAAAATAATATTGAAAGCCATTTATTCATGAGGATACCTCTATTTTATGCTCCTCCAGTTTAATTGTTGACTTGGATGAATGTCCTCTGAAGTCCGTTGGTGGCTCGAGAATTCATTCGAAATATACTTAAATTTCATTATTGGCGTGCATGCATTGCATCCTTCTTCCAACCTCGCTTTCAACATTTTCCTTAATCTCATTAAAGCCTAAGCCGATGCCTACCCTAGTTCTTCTAGACCCAAATTTAACTAGCTTGGATTTGGTTAATTTTGCTTTGTGATTAATTAATAATTATAATTAACTTTGAGTGAGAATGTTTATAAAACTTAAACTAGCCCAATGTATGGGTGACTCTAATCGATGTACAAGTAGCATGGGACCAACGCATGGTGTGATGGTCCCCCTCACTCTAGAATAATTGTAAATGGGTGGTCCTGCCCATCTCTTGTGTAGCTCAAGACCACTAAATATAGCCCGCCCTAAGGGGGAAAAAAATGAAGATTGAAAGGGAAACTTGGCCAAGAAAGCAGCCTGGTGTGACATGGATGATTATATTGCACGGATATGGCGTTTGTGAATTTATGTTTCATGAACATTATGAAACACGCCTGCCAGAATAATCCAAAAGAGGTGCATGCCATGTGTTTGTGCATTTGTGTCGATGAATTATTAAGGCTTGTTTGGTGGGAGAGGCTCACAGTGAAAGAAATTAAATCTTAAATAATATTATTGAAAGTATATATAGATCTTAAATAAAAATAAAAATAATAAAAAAAGAAATTAAAGTTGAGGATGATAAGGATGAGCAGATCCTTTATACGCTTCAAAGTTCAACTAAAAAAAGAATTACGGCTCTTTGACTTTAGCATCATCTCTCTCTGTCTCTCTCTCTTAAAGGCTAAATGCAATTTGATATACCGAACCTCAGGTTATGGACAAGTCTTTTGGTTCTTTTAAAAGTCAATACCAAAACCCAACACTGAAACTACCTCTGCCCGAGGCCCTTCATCTTCTTCCTTGAACAATAAGCAATCCAGCCTTATCAAAATTTAAATGGCTACAGTTATAGCAATTGGCTCGATGACATTGATGACGAGAGATTATAGTGATCTTTATATATATATATATATATAATGATTAGCAATACTCGATTGCTTAACATCAAGAAGAAGAATAAAGAAAAGCAAAGAAATGAGCAACACACATGGGAAAGCTCATACTCATGTTTCCCACAGAACATTATTCTTTGCTTGAGCACCCAGACATGTGATGTGTCAACCGTCTGAGCCTCCACATGGGCAATGCCCACTGAGTTTGGCATCTCCTCACTTCAGATGATTCCAGATATTCTTTCGTCACCCCCACTTCACCAATCTTTCGGCACCCAGTCAAAAACCATTAATGCAGTTATAGAACGTTTGATTATTATTCGTTAGTTTGGGTTTAAAAGATGTTTATATCTAGACCTCGAAAATGGTCCTTGTAAAAAAAAAAAAAAAAGATGAACAATTCCTTCGTTTATAACATTCTCCTACTTCCAACACCACCAGAAATAGAATTATCAATTATCCCCTCCCAATATCTACACAATTAGAAGTTAATTTTGGCTTCTGGGTCAGCAAGCCAACACAGAAGTATATGTTTAACCAAAAAAAAGAAAGAATGGTTGAAGAAGGAAGTGAGATTTATAAAAGTAGAAAGCTATGTGTGGATAGGATAGATCATCAGCCACTGCTGACTCAGGCCTTTTCTTTAGTGTCTTAGGGTTAGGGCCAGTTTGGTTGGTTCATCGTATTAAGAGGATAAGAATTTCCTTCACATTAATACCACTTCGTTATGTAGGTAGTCCCCCACTATAGAGACCAGAGCTGTCGTCTTCTTTCTTTCTGTCCAACCCATTGAACCTCAGCAATGACCTCTCTTTTTGCCTTCCATCTCATCTTCACACTTATTACTTTCTTAAAGTTTCCCTAAGATAATTCCATTTTGATAGAGCTAAGTAATCTAAGTTACTGGATTTTTTATTTTTTTTTTGTGTAAATAAGAATTAAGTTACTGAAAGTTGATCAAAATTTATGAAGGTTTTCTAGAAAATTAATGAATACTTTTATTAATATTACTTTTATAGTTTAACACAATACAATATGATAAGACGAAATAAATACAAGTTAATTGCAATTTTTAGTTATTAAGATGAAACCCAATATGTATTTGACTACATGCATTCCATGAGGAGAGTTGGATATTATAAAAGATGACATTTTATAAATAAAAAAAATTGCCACGAAAATGACATGACAGTAACATTTTAATGTCTCCAACCAAATGAATGAAAGGATGATCAAATTTATTAAGTGTTTTTGGCATTGGTCTTTGAGAAGATTCAGCCGACATTAGCGACACCAAACAAGAACATAAATATTTGATTTGGGCATTGAAAACCTTGAATCGTAAAGAACATATAACTCTTCAAATGCACTTATCCGAATTGTTAGGCAGAAGGAGATATAAAATACTGGAAATCGTGATTTTCATGTTAAATTATTTACTACTCAAACCTTCAATTGGAAATACAATTCTATCCGTGCTAAGCATCAACAAAGTTAGAGGCTGCCACGACTCTTATAAATTAGCCAATACATGCTTATCAGATGAGGGAAAAATCAATAATCACGAGCTTAATGTTTGATTGTTTAAACAGTATCAAAGATGAATGTTTTTCTTAGTTGGGTCTAAAATGTGTTTTAAGAGCACATTTGACAAAAAATGTTATTTCAACATCCACATTTTTATTTAACTAAAAAAATTGTCATTAATATAAGAGACTTTTTATTTTATAAGAAGAAAAGTAATAACTTGAAACTATAACTTTTTTATCACAATCGAACAAGTTTAGTATTACTATCAAAAATTGCCCTTTTAGGTTCTTACATAACCAATCAACTTAAATGCAACTATTTCACCATGCACCTATAACTTTATTGTGGAAAATGAAATCCTTTTCACCACTAGTTTAGTACTTTCAACTACTGCAACTTAAACTTTCTACAAATTGTGTTTGTAGTCATGGCTACTACAAAGTGAAATGTTTATACCCACATGGATAAAAGCAATGAGCCTGCCAATCAGTCAAAAGTCTCTCCCGAGAAACTTCAAAGATCCTGTGTGACTTAAATTTGCATGGCTAATTGGGAAGAAGAGAAACTGCTAGGCAATTTCCCATGGGTACGTCCCTCTCAAAGTAATAAATAAGATGGCACATGAGTGGATAATAGTAAGCTGCCAATCAAGTTATGGTCAAGAAGGCAAAGAAGAGACTTCAAACACCAAAAATAAGGTCCAACTGGATCCATCATGTTGGAGGAGAGATGGTCTAACAAGGCACAATGAGTCTTTGGCCATGGGGTTGGACCAAACGTCCACTCCGTGGGTCCTCATACAACCGCACTTGTCCTATTCAAATTAGGAAAACGGTATTTTCGGCGAATTTACGTGCAGAAAATATCACCAGAATGATATGATCATCGTGTTTTTGAGGTTTTAATCCAAGGTTCATAAAAAGACAATCGTCTGGTCGCATTTTCTGTATAATTTCGCTTCTAGCACTATTTTCTTCCCCAGCCCCACACCGACCTGGCACAGTACTATTATTTCTTCACCCTTCATGTTACTATTCAGGCCACTTCTATAAATAGCGCACCCAATATCTCCATATTTCACACACCAATAGCAAACAATAACTTAGCAAAGAATCATATCATATACTGAGTGCTTGTGTGTGTGAGAGAGAGAGAGAAGAAGAGCAATGGAGAGCTTCCCAGTGATTAACATGGAGAAGATGAATGGAGAAGAGAGGGCAGCCACCATGGGCCTCATCAACGATGCCTGTGAGAACTGGGGCTTCTTTGAGGTATACAAAAAGCATACATACAAGTTTTCATTATGTTTCAAACATCTCCATTTTTGCAGTCCAAATAGCTGGCAATATTAAAACTAAGAGCTCATTGATCTTTGTGTTGTGTTTGTGTAGTTGGTGAACCACGGAATTCCTCCGGAGCTAATGGACACAGTGGAGAGATTGACAAAAGAGCACTACAAGATGTGTATGGAGCAGAGGTTCAAGGAGCTGGTGGCAAGCAAGGCTCTAGAGGGGATCCAAGCTGAGGTTACTGACATGGATTGGGAAAGTACCTACTTCTTGCGCCATCTCCCCCAGTCCAACATCTCAGAACTACCCGACCTCGACGAGGAATACAGGTACTGAATTGTTTGATCTCTACTCTGATCACACATGATCAATGAGAATGGTTTTCACTAGTTGAATATTGAGCTGTTTCCACCAAACGTGGCAGCCAGTGACGAGGGGGAAGGTGATGGCTTAACAGGGGTCATAACCTTTTGTGATTGGACACCTTTAATAGAGACACAGAATGATTGGAGAAAATATAAAAAGACATCCGCATGGAAAATTTTCTTATTTTCTTTCTAATTCTTTCAAAAACAGAATCACACAATCAGACTTGTTATGGCCCTTTCATGATCATCCCATTGATCAATCTTCTCCAATTCTATCTCTGAATGAGCAGGAGGGTCATGAAGGATTTTGCTGAAAGGTTAGAGAAGCTAGCAGAGTATCTCCTGGACTTGCTATGTGAAAACCTTGGACTAGAGAAAGGATACTTAAAGAAGGCCTTCTATGGAACAAAGGGTCCTAATTTTGGCACCAAGGTTGCCAACTACCCGCCGTGTCCTAAGGCAGACCTGATCAAGGGGCTGAGAGCTCACACTGATGCTGGTGGCATCATCCTTCTCTTCCAGGATGACAAGGTCAGTGGTCTCCAGCTCCTCAAGGACGACCAGTGGATCGATGTCCCCCCAATGAAACATTCCATCGTCATCAACCTTGGCGACCAGCTTGAGGTATAATCATAGCTTCCATCTAGTTGCGTTAGCTCAACCAACACCAAACTTTATTTAGGAAAAAATTCTAAAGGACCTTATCAATTTCAGGTGATAACCAATGGCAAGTACAAGAGTGTGCTTCACCGTGTGGTGGCACAAACAGATGGCACCCGGATGTCAATAGCTTCTTTCTACAACCCTGGCAATGATGCTGTTATCTATCCAGCACCAGCACTGGTTGAGAAAGAAGTACAGGAGAAGGAAGTTTACCCGAAATTCGTGTTCGATGACTACATGAAGCTGTATGCTGCCCTGAAGTTCCAGGCCAAGGAGCCAAGGTTTGAAGCCATGAAAGCCGTGGAAGCTAATGTCAATCTAGGTCCCATTGCAACAGTTTAAAAGAGTCAATGCATATAAAAGAATGGGATGTTTGTTTGGGGTGGAAGTTTGAGGGTGGGTCTTGCAATTTGGCATTATATGAATAATTCGTAGTGTGTGACACATGTTATTTGTAATGGTTCGTTAAAGTTATTTATTATATTAAAAGTTGATTATAAACATAATTCAGTTCACTGTTCATTCCCCTGAGTCTTTGCTTTTCCTTTTAACAAAGCTGCGGTGAAGAAAGGAAGAACAATCATCTCATTTGCCCCAAGAGTTAACAGAGAAAAGAACCTTAAACAATGGCTACAGCAAGATCTAGGAGCTTGGAGGTCATTACTCAACTTGAGTTTTTGGCAGCCTCAATTTGATAATGTTTGGAAATTAATGCACTGAATGAATGGTCAAAGACAGATTATATGAAAAATGGTAGAGGCCCAACTCAAAATGCATCTTCTCAATTTTAGAGTTCCATTTGGTGGATGAGGTTAGATAAAATCATTTCCAAGGAGAGAAAGAAGCTATTGTCTATCCTGCTACGTTACAACTACAGATCTGCTTCATGAGAGATCTTTTGTAGCCCCAAAAGAAAAGAAATTTGAGAGAGAGAGAGTTGAACTTTTCTGTGACATATTTTTACATGGATGAGATCGTATCTTGTCCCATCCTATAAACAAATCTGTTGGAGAAGATCATGACAACATAATCTTAGTTTGCTAGGAGCAAAATCTTCTTTGAGCATGTAATAAACTCACCAATGGCTGCAGTTTTGCAGCAAATGCATAGGATATATTATGAAAAGTTTCATTATAACCACTGGCACAGTGCCCAAAACAACTATTAAATAATATATTACACTCGTTTAAAGCTACAGACCCGGACAAAGAAAGAACGTTATTTTAGATAATCCTACCTGGTAAAATAAAAGCGTGTGAGTGCCGTTGTTGGAGAAAGAAGAAAAAAATGAGAGAGAGAGAGAGAGAGAGAATTAATGCACACAACAATATATAATGCCTGTTTTGAGCCAATACCAGACTGAATTATTGTCCTTCTGTTTTGCAATTGGAGTCTGAACTCCCAGTAGTCCTTTTTCTTATCTGGTTTTTTCTTCAGAATGAAGGAAAGCATCTTGAGGCTGACTTCAACCAAAGGACTGGTTACAGGAGAGGTAGCAGAAGGCGGGTAAAGAGAGAATCTAAGCAGAGATTCTTCAAGATCACAATGTCACTTAAAGATGGAGATAAAATATAATTTAAAGTTACTTTGAGCGATTAGCTAGCGGACCTGCTCAGCTTTTTAATTATAGTGAGTGGAGCAAAGAAATAAAGAACGGTATGCCGACATCAAACCTTTCTCTTACTTTCAAGCTTGATTGGAAGCCTCCCCAAGATAAGAATCCACACTGCAAGACAACTCCAAAAAGAGAAAATAAAAAAACATAAAGTACGGTCAAAACCTTGAAGGGAATTTCCAAGGGCTCATCTTATACAAATAGTAAGTTCTATAAAAAAAAAAAAAAAGTATATAGGATAAGGTGCCTTTCCTATGGTGATGATATTATTATATTAATTGAAGAAATCTTTGATATCAAGGCCTCAAGGTATGTTTGTGCATTTGAAACAAAAACTAAACCAATGGTACACCTTTGTGGGAACGAGGTTAGTGTTGCCCTACTATAGCTGGAGGGCATAAGCTGACAGCTAGAGGACAATCTCTTGAATGGAAGCATCATCATTCAATAGAAAAATGAAAAGCGAGGGTATATTCTACTAACATTTGTGTGGTTTGTATCATTTTTAAAGAAGTTATTTAAGATTCACTTTTAGAGTACATATACTTTATTATTTTTTTGGGTGTAAAAACACCTCTTTTACACGCTCTACTTTTTCTTTTTCTTTTTCTTTTTTTTTTTTGTTGTAAATCATATTTGCAATTATTTTCTTTAATTGTAAGGGATGTCTTTAAAAAATAAATAAATTGCAAAGATCTTAAATGCTAAACCACATAAATTACTTTGAGAATGGTTAATTTAAACCAAGACAGATGTAGGTAGAATTTACCTTAAAAATTATATAAAGAATATCAGCACCATCTTCTTTTAAGAACAAAAAATAAAATATTTATTATAGAAGTGAAACCTATCACTAACCAATTATAGTACAACATGTGTGTTCTATTTAATTAAAGTATTTTGTTATTATCTTTAATATATTATAATTAAATAAATCCAACATAATAGTTTGACAGTAATAATTACTAGACAATATTATAATTTCATTTGAAAATATATCACGTCATTAAGATTGTCTCTTTTAATTTTAAGTAATACTATTTTTTACAAGGTTTAAGTTGTATATGACTCCCTCCGCCCTTAGCCTTGTGCACTATTATTATTATTATTATTATTATTATTTGGAGGCGGGGGGGTTGGCAAGATGATGTGATATTACTACCTTTACAATGAACAATGTTAAGGTGAAGTTTCAACTTAATTATACGTTTGGAGACTAAAGGGATGGAGGGCCAATTGGCAATAGCTTATTGGTTGCTCCAGAAGGAGGTGGTCGCTGTAGAGCTCATGAGCTGGAAGGCTAAAACGGCAATCTCCCTTGTCGTCTCATCAATTGTCACGATTGCCTTGTCGTTTTGCCTGCTGTTATGAGAATTCTTGATTTGATTTCATCTCAGTTGTTGCTTTGCCTATTTAATCCTCCTTTCTTCTTGAGATTCAAGCAGCATACCCTTCGATCATCTTCTTAAGGTTTCTTTCATTTGAGCTTCTTCATTTACGATCTTCTACAGGTTCTATTTTTTCTTTGGCTCTTAGTCTTTGCCTCTAATCTCTTTTTGTGGTTATGGGACACTTTTGTTAGTGAGCTATTGAATATACACTGAGTGAGTGAGATATGTATATGGAAGCTGTAATCGATTTTTCAATTAGTGCAGTGAGTTTTCTTCATTAGAGCTCAACATGGATGTAACCCTATTTAACAGGTGAACTACATTTCGCATTCTTTACTGCTTTCATTTATGTTTGTATGTATGCTACTATTTATTGAGTGTTCTTTGCAGTATTGTATTTTGAATCTAAGTTTTGTGGTGGCTGAGTCTTGTGCTCGACCCAACAAATAAGCACGGTAAGTTTGAAGTTGCAATTTGTAGAAGAAATGAGGAAAGAAGGTGATCAACTTTGGAAGCAACGAAGAGGTAGAGAAATCTTGCATGATGATGTTATTGCCCAGAGCGACAAATTGCGATGGTCCCATCTGTGTTCTGCCTCTATTCGTCCTCTATTTCTATTTTCTGCTTCCCCAAACATCAGTAATTTTCACTTTCATTACGCATTTCAAGTTTCAGATTGAAACTTTGCTTTGGAAGGATACCGCCATAGTGGACCAAGAAGATACACATGAAGAATGTAGGCTTGGTTTCCTTGTTTTCAACCATGAGTAAACAAAAGTGCAGGTGGGGCGACCAAGTTAATTGAGACAAAGGAAAGAGAAGAAAAGAAAAGAAAAAACTCTTTGAATCATCCAAAGTGGAGAAAGGAAATTCAAAGTAAAATTATGCACTTCAGCTACACAAACTACTACATTGCAGATCCAGTAAATAGCAGCATACATGTCTGAAGAGTTGATATATCAAAGGACTCTCTCTTATACAGAAATCCTCCTTCATAAATCTATGGAGTAACCTAATATATTCGACGAGTACAATATGATACAAAATCTTTCTTGCTGCCACTCTTCATAGTTGGCAGGAAGAACTCGGGAGGGAGAAGACGAGACCTCGTCCTGATATGTATCACAAACAACCCTACAGATATTTGGCAGATGTAAATATACCTATAGAACCAGATATTTCGAAGATGTAAATATACCTATAGAACCAACTCTTGCTATGCTAACTTAAGAGAAAAGCACAGCTTAGGGAGCCGAGGGATAAAGGGCCGAGAGGAAGAGGGAGATGAAGGGTACTTCTAAATAGGAAATACTGGCCATGACCATTATTAAATCTTAAGGAAATTGGAGGATAATTCCTGTAATTTGCTGCTGAAATGCATTTTCGGGAAATAATCACCTTTTTTTTTTTCAGTTTATTCCATCCAAGCCAGGACTATAGTTGTCTTCCTGATAGTGAAAGGAAGCAAAAGCTTTTCGGTTGTTACCTCTTGGAACATGAGAACTTCATTGGAAGATGCTTGAAGCTGGAAACATCAAACAACTCTATAAACCTCTGGTCTGAAACTCTGGCTTTGGCAGCTGCAAAGCGCTGGTACTCATCGAAGACAGAGGACAGGCACCACCTCTGTAATTTTCTCAAGCACCCTACTAAACAGCCAGTTCGGTGCTGGAAAACCAGCCGTGGACAGAGTTAGAAACTGCAGTTGCTTAAAAAGCAGAGAAGAGGGCACTGGGAAAACATTTAAGAAATTGAAGTACTAGATATACCTTTCCTCTTTTGCAATGGATTAGAAGTGGGTGATTCTTTTCATCTGCGTTTGTAGAAGAGTAAAATATAAGGAAAACCACAACCCGGTGACATTCTAAATTGGCAGATATTAGTATGAAAGAATAAATTGTTCACCATACCAAGGACCACTTTTAGTGCTTCACGAATGGTATCATCTGGAATGTTCACAAAAGGTTCCTGCATGCAAAATTTGAATATCACTTCCTCATCCTGGAGAATACAACAACATAACAAGACTTAATCCCACTATGCGGGGTTGGCTACATGAATTATAGGTTGCCAAACCTAGAGAATAAATTCAAATAAATGAAACTTTGACCATTTGATCAATAAGATATTTAACAAAACGGTAACTTTTCAGAACTCTCACTGTAACTCCAAAGCTCAATCCATATAACATTTTACATCGTCCAAACGTATGAAATACTTTACATTCAGAACACATCCAATCACAAGCTGTGTTACTGGTTACTGGTTACTGGATTCTTTTCACTACCTACAAAATAAAGTCCTTTTTAACAAATTTCTTGTGAGCTTGTTGTGTGTTTCAGGATATATGTGTGTGTGTGTGTGTGTGTGTGTGTGTGTGTGTACCCTGAAACAAGAGTATCACTAAATCCCGTCATTTTATCCCCCACTCACTACTCATCAAACATCTATAGCCAGAGAAGAAATGTCTACAATCATCACAGCGTTTTGATAATCATAATGTGATAATAACTTGATTCACTTTTCTGATTTAATACTAAGCATGCACATATCCACCAGCTATAGATCCTACATCCTCATCAATATTGTTCCCTCTTCCAGAATTAAAAGGAAAGGGTGTAGTTATCAAGATCAAAGAAACTTAACAAAATGATCATTCCTATAAAGATGAGCTGAGTGATCCAATTCTATGTTCTAAGAAAAGCAAAAATAAACTGGCAGAAAACCATAGGCGTGAAACTACAAAGAGATGAAAGGAGCCAAATAAACACAAAGTATCGCACTAAATATGGGTAAGATAATAAGCAAAATGAACAGAATCGAGAAAGATTATCAAATAGTAGCAGAATCACGTCGGCAATGAACCTCCAGTGTAATTATTTTTAATATAATGAAATGGCTGTTACCTCCAATACTCATACTCAAGGTTGACCAGAGTACATGACCTATTTTGGCAAATGCAAGTTAAAATATTAATATTCAGCAAATTGACCAAGAGGCTGAATATTGTTGCAGAAGTATTACTGAAGTTGTTTGCAGCGAGACAGTAACCCGGGAATTCAATCACCAAATTTGTTCAATGGTGATAAGAAACCAATTTTTCCTTCAAAACTGCAGTGAGACTTAACTGTAGCCAGTAACCTAGAACTTTATAATCCTCAAGAATAATAATAAGCTGAACTATGGTACCATGACCACATAAAGTTCATGTCTCAAATTGCATGGATAAGACCAGACTTTAGCATGAGATCATGTTATTGCTGGAGCAAACTTAACAACTGGTGTAGTTAACTTGCAAACTTGCCAGATTTGACAATATAGCTTAATAAAATTAGTAAAATTTGTTATATGAGAAAAAATATTGATCTTTAAGATAAATCTATTTTGACAGGTGCCTCATTAGATTTTTAAGTAATAATTTCAGGATACTAGAAAATATAAAAATGATAAGACAGAAGTCTTTCACCATAGACATGCACTGTTTTTTGTGAATGCATTCACCTCATCAGTAGATCAAGCCATGAAAGAAAACACAGTTCAGTTAGCTGAATCTATCTGGTGGAATACTTTCGTCCATTGATGCTTAGTCATATAGAAATCAATAAATTAATAGAAGCAAAAATTGACAAGTCGAATTTGAACAGGATGCAATTGATAAATATTATTCTAATAAAATCGTTGAATTAACTTATCGAAAGATAAAGTATGGTTTTCCTTTGTTTAACTATGACCACTTTATCACCACCAGACTTGTGTTAGGCAAAAAATAAAACCACTGAATTGAATATCAGGTTGTACAAAGCAAATGCCCGCAACCATGACGCTTGTTAAAAACTTAATATTGAGCATACGGAAACTAGTTAATTTGAATATATTCTTTCAACTCTCTCCTTTTTTTTATTCTCAAACCTAACTCCGAAACATCCCGGCTAGAGCAAACATATTGCTTCTTATCCTGATTCATTCTTTATCCTGATTATCCTCGCATATCAACAGTCAAGGAATAGCTTGATTCCTTGCTGCTTTCGTTGCTATATGGTCTCTATTCAACTCCCTTTTGCCGTGTCAAAGGATTGTTTTCCACTTTCCCCCTTGCCTTAACAAAGCAAAAAAAGAATAGTTTGATTCAAATTAACTAAAATTAAGACCTTAAAGTAGCTAAATTTATGGTACGTCTAAAATTTAAAGTAGCTAAATTTGTGGTATGTCTAAAATTCAATGCATCAATAATGCATAAAATGAGAATATAAATACAGTATCTCTCTAGGAAGATTAATGGTAGACCGTAGACAGCAAGAAAGAGGAAAAGCAGTAACCTAAATGCCTTTCAATTCTAATTCCAGAAAGCGAGAAATGGTTTCATAAAGCGTGTGGAGAGCATAAACTAGAAAGTCGCCTACAAAAAATATCCAAAAAGATAAAACTGCAGATAATACTATGCAAGTAGAAAATCTAGTAAAAAATTTCACCAGAAAGCATAACAATCTTGAAATCAAGATCACGTTGAAATAAATGACCCATTAAATTGACTCACATACCTAACCCAAAAAAAAAAACCATATTTTCAAAATTACCATTGCCACATCATTCTTGTAATGCTTCTAAATTGTTGGCAGCACATAAAAGAACATGAAAGGGCATTAATTGCATAAGGAAAACTTTGCAGCAACCTTGAAGTTAGTTAACATTAAAATGCACCGAGAGAAGTTAGTTTCTGTAACTTATTCATGTGTTCAGGTGTAGAGATATTTACGTATGCTTGTGTGCGGATATATATAATTGACATATGCATGTGACTGCATTTAGATGAGCCCCATCATATTGGTTAGCACTCTGAAAAGTTCACATGCTCTTCAACCTCTTCCTCCGGATAGATTTTCTTAATCTTGTATGACGTAAGAAGCACAATTGCAAAAGAACCAAAAAAGAAAAAGAAAAATAAAGAGAAAAAAAATTAAGAAAGAAAAAATAGAGTTACTGTAGCTTTCCAGGGAGATTTCAATTAACACTTAAATATAATAAAATAAATAAACAATTAAAGTTTCTTTCCGAGAAAAATAGAGAGTTTTCGAGAAAGCATCATTTCTAAACACAGTTAAGATTTTCAATTAAGTTAACATCATCAAATCCACTATCTAAACATCCCACTTGCCCCACACTTGACAGATTGCATCCACTTCTCATCTCAAAAATAAACTTAACGTACTCAGTCATTAGTCCTAAACAGTTGACACACTCAACTTTACAAGATTAAAGTGAATCACACGATTACGATCCCCAAGCCTTCGTCATCAAAGAGATGGGATCATCACATCTTACAGGACACAAATTATAGCAACTCAGAGACCAGCTGAATTCAAAAGTTTCAATGCCACTATCGTGCCGAATGAGATTTCTGGTCAAAAATCTCTGCAGACCATTTTCCCTTAAATTATCATACAAATTTGTATCTCAAATTCTCAGTCAAATTGGATCTTAAACTCCAAAACCGTGACAAGCGAAAACACATACAGGAAATGGTAGCAGGAAATTAGCTGCGAAACTACAACCAAATGAACAGGAAAGAGTCCAAAAACCTTACCTTACAACCGTCGATCCCAAATTGGAATAACTGAATCCCATTCGACTTCACAAACTCCGCGTTGGCCTCCGGATAAGGCTCTGGGCAAAGACATCTGCAAAACCGAAACCCTAGAATTCTCAATTCTCTCTTCCTCCCTAGCAACTCCAACGAAGCCATACCTATACCTATACATATACATATATCTACGCTATGCATACGCGGTATGTCCTTGCTTGAGGTTTCTTTCTTTCTTACATGATGGAACGGAGTCCGAGGGACTGCAGGAAGCTGAAGTTGGCCGTGTCCGGGAAGCCGGACCTCAAAATGCCGTTGTCGACCATGGCGAAGTTGAGAGGCGGAATAAAGAGCTCCTCGCCGTTGGCATCGAAGTTATCCTCCGCCTGTGGCGTCCATAGCACCTTCTGCGGCTCCTCCACGGCGACCTCGATTGTTCTGCACATATCGTCGCCACAGGCTCGCTCTATTTTCATAATTGGCAGAGAAAGAGGAAGAGGAGTTGAAGATTCTGATACCGGACCTTTTCCTCACAGTTAACCAAAAAGGTCGCCTCTAGAGAGAGAGAGAGAGAGATGGGGCTGGTGGTTAAAGTGCGGCGGTGGGCGTTGCCATGGCTTCGATGGGATATGCGTGAATATATAGACGACGGTAAATGAAAAACTATATATACGAGAGAGAGAGAGAGAGAGAGAGAGAGAGAGAGAGGGGAGTGACGGCAAGTGGCCAAGAAATTGAAAAAAGCGCTTTCCCTCTCAAAGTTCACGCGCCTTTACAGAAACAGACATTTGATTCCACGTGTCATTACTTAAATAAAACTCAAACTATAAGAATTTAAAGCAGAATATTCAAAAGTAATGTTTAGAGCGTAATTAATTATATATGATATTTTTATTAAAAAAAATATTAAATACATAAAATTATAACACATAATTTTCTGTGGAAATGGCAAAAAGTAACCACTATTTAAACATAAAATTCCTTTCTATCCTCTTTTTAAAAAAAAAACGTTTCTGTACTTTCAAACAAACTAATTACATAATATAGCCACTTTGTCAGATTCAACCATTAGTTTATTTAAAAAGTTAGAAAGAAATAAAAAATAAACACAATAATAGTCAAATACTAAAATACCCCTCACCCGCTCATTACCCATTTCACCCATCCACTTCATCTCTCTCACTAAGCAACTGCCCGCCGCCGTCGTGACAGCCACTCGCCGCCGCCGCCGTGACAGCCACTCGCCGCCGCCGCCGTGACAGCCACTTGACCGCCGACATCAATCTCATCTTGGCTAAACAAGGTTAGAGTTTCTTTGTTGATTTTAATGAATAAGATGCTGTAAATGGTCGCCGACGACAAAGCTTCATCGGCGACCATGGAGATCGACCGGGCTTCGTCGCGAACGAAGACCCACGGTCGGGCTTCGTTCGCGACGAAGCCCGCTGTGCCCAACGGGCTTCGTCTTTGGGGCTTCGTTGCAGACGAAGCCCGATCGGGCTTCGTCTGCAACGAGCCCCCTGCATCTCGACAAAGCTCGATCGAGCTTCGTCTGCAAACGAAGCTCGATCGAGCTTCGTCTGCAGACGAAGCCCGTTCGGGCTTCCTGAATCGAAGCCCGATCGGGCTTCGTCTAGAAGAAGACGCTTCGTCTTCGTCTAGACGAAGCCCGCTAGGGCTTCGATTCAGGAAGCCCGATCGGGCTTCGTCTGCAAACGAAGCCCGATCGGGCTTCGTCTCCAAACGAAGCCCGATCGGGCTTCCTGAATCGAAGCCGTAGCGGGCTTCGTCTAGACGAAGACGAAGCGTCTTCTTCTAGACGAAGCCCGATCGGGCTTCGATTCAGGAAGCCCGAACGGGCTTCGTCTCACTGCAACGAAGCCGAAGCTCGATCGGGCTTCGTTGCAGGAAGCCCGAACGGGCTTCGTCTGAAACGAAGCTAGCTTCGTTTCAGACGAAGCCCGTTCGGGCTTCCTGCAACGAAGCCCGATCGAGCTTCGGCTTCGTTGCAGTGAGACGAAGCCCTTCGGGCTTCCTGAATCGAAGCCCGATCGGGCTTCGTCTAGAAGAAGACGCTTCGTCTTCGTCTAGACGAAGCCCGCTACGGCTTCGATTCAGGAAGCCCGATCGGGCTTCGTTTGGAGACGAAGCCCGATCGGGCTTCGTTTGCAGACGAAGCCCGATCGGGCTTCGTTTGCAGACGAAGCCCGATCGGGCTTCGTCTCACTGCAACGAAGCCCAATGGGCCGCGACCAAGCCCACAGCCCAATCGGGCTCTCTCGACCGTTGGGCCCCAGCTCGATTATCTCTGCCCAACGAAGCTCGATTAGGTTTGGGTTGTGATGATCTGGCTGCGACAATTGGGCTTCTTCTTCTTTTACTTCTGTTTTTACATGGTCACTGTCTAAGACAATTGTTGTTTTTTTTTTTTTTTTTCCTTACAGATGGCTGAACAACAAACTATAAAATTTACTTATGTTCATACTCATCGAATATTACCGCCCGGAATGCGAGTTACTACTCATTGTGGGATCAAACACCTTGAGGCGATGCGTCGTGCTCTAGACCGATACAAGTTATTAGATAGATTCCTACAGGGCCCATTAGGACATTTCTTAAAGATGCCTTTGTCTCTCCATTTGACTGCACCACAATTGATATATCATGTTCTACTTAGGGAGGTGACATTTCCAGGTGCCCACCACGATGAGATGTGGTTCGAGATTGGTGGCACACCATATAGGTACGGGAGGCAGGAGTTCATACTTATTAGTGGACTCCGATTTGGGGCTATTGATAGGGAAAGCCTTGAACCGAAACCTATTGAGCCGGAGAGTTTACGTGCTCGACTATTTCCACAACATAAGAAGGGGGTGACTGGAGACGACCTTGAATTACTTATTAGTACCAGAGAGGACATGGTTTCAGAGGATGCCCTGAAACTGATTTACATTGCTGTGGTCGATATGTTTTTGTTGGGCCAGGATGAGCGCGGGCATGTGGATGATTTCTTGTGGACTATGGCTGAAGATTTACAAGCATTTGAGATGTTCCCTTGGGGTACGTATGTCTACAGTAAGAGTCAACATTACATCCGATTGGCCACGAAAGAAAGAAAATTGACTGGTGAAGGTGGGAAGAAAATCAACCTTTATGGTTTTGTATGGGCGTTTCAGGTACTCTTTCCTTATTGTATATGATTTGTCTATAATAACTAAATGTTTGTTTTGTTTTTTAATTTTTATTTTTATTTTTATTTTGCTCTTTACAGTGGTGGTTGATCGAAACGTTCCCATGGATTCAGAATAAATGGGCCGTTAGACTGTCTGATGCAGACATTCCAAGATGTAGAAAATGGCTATCAAAAAAAAGGCCGCAGATAAAAAATTACGACGATTGTCTTAGGAAGGAAGTAAGTGTGCAACTTACCTCTAAATTTTGTTTATTTTTAAATCATATCTATCTAAATAATACAATTTTGCAGGCACGAGGATCGAGTCCGACTCTTGAGCCCACTGATGATGAGCGGGAAACGAATTTTTGGAGATCTTTTAACCCTCAACACTCGGTTGGGGTCGATGTCTATAAATTTGGGGGCGGAGGGGGTGAAGAGGAGGAAGAGAATGGCGGGGATGAGGACGAGGACGAGGACGGGGATGAGGATAAGGCGAGTAGGATACATTTAGATGAGAAGGGAAAGGAAGAGAATGGGGAGGAGAAGAATAAGGAGAAGGCAAGATTCCCTGATAGTTCGCACCACGGACAATACGAGGTAGGGATATGATTTTTATTTAATAATGGTTTTAATTTATATTTTTTGTAATTGTTTATATATTTTTTATAGGAGGGAAAGGAGGAGAAGGATAAGGAGAAGGCAAGATTCTCTGATAGTTCGCACCACGGACAATACAAGGTAGGGGTATGATTTTTATTTAATAATGGTTTTAATTTATATTTTTTGTAATTATTTATATATTTTTTATAGGAGGGAAAGGGGGAGAAGGATAAGGAGGAGGTAAGATTCGTTGATAGTTCGCACCACGGCCAATATGAGGTAGGGGTATGATTTTTATTATCATAATGGTTTTATATTTTTTTTAATTATTTATATTTTTTTTGTTTGCCTTTTGTAGATCACCGAGATGCTGAAACAAACTCTAGATATGTTGCGGAGAATAGATGGGGAAATGAGTCAGGTGAGGACACAATTGTTGAGACTAGAGAGGGCGCAGGAATCACTAGAGAGGGGGCAAGCAGCACTAGAGAGGGGTCAGGCAGCACTATGTGCTCATCTACGCATCCCGCATATTTCCCCAGATCACAGCGATAATGTTCATGAGCAGTCCCAGGGTGATGATCAGGTAGATCCTGATCATCACGATGAGGACCAGGCATCTACATCTAGAGTAAATTCCAAATTTACTTTTATATGTTTTACTTTATTCTAAAATACTATTTTGTAACGGTTAGGTTTTGTTCAGTTACAGGAGGAGGAAGTGGTTAGGGTCGACAGGCGACCTATGCGAGATAGATTGCCATCGCAGTTTCGTCGTCCACCCTTCACCGATCCAACAAAATATAAAAGGAGAAAGAAGGATGCTACTTTGGAGGGGTCGGACGTGGACCCGATGCCGCCGGTACTAGACCCAATGCCGCCGGACATAGAGACAGTGCCCCCTGAGGGTTATATTGAGTTCATAGGTTCTAATGAAAATATTAGGTAAGTAACAATATTTACATTTTTTCTATTTGCATAAACAATATATTCTTACTCTTATTTTTCTTGGTTGTTGTAGTCTTCACACCGGTTTCATTCTTAACCTAACACCGGATGACCTCCGAAACATAGAGAATGAGGCCAACTGGTTGGAGGGTTACCATATCGATAGTTACATGTGTTGCCTGAGACGTATACAGTCTCGACGTCAATATGACACAAACTACGCTATCATGTCAACTTCGTTTTTTGTGAGTTTGCACTACTTTTTTTTTTTTTTTGCATCTTAATTTAATCTATGACCAATATTTTTATTTTATTTTATTTTATTTTATTTTTCAGGCATCCATGGTAAGATTTTGGGAACAGGAGTACGGGGGCAATAGGAGGGTTTTTGTGCCTTCTATCGCATCTGTTCCAGAAGAGTGGACCGGTTTCGTTGACGGGCGCATTGACGGAAGTCTCCCTTGGTGGGCAGTCGATTATGTAAGTCTTAATTCATTCTATTTATTTATTTATTTATTTATTTATTTATTTCTGTACGATTGACATATTAAAATAAAATACAGGTGTTGCTCCCTTGTAATGTAGCAAATTCTCATTGGTTTCTCTTAAAGATTTGCTTGAAAGATAGGAGAATTGTCATATATGACTCCAATTCCATAAATGAAGATAGTCGTAGGAGCAGGGTCGAAGCTATACAACCACTTGTGAGTTTGTTACCCATTCTACTAAAGAAAGCTGCATATTATGAACATGTAACTGCAACTGCGACGCTAGACAGAGATTGGGAAGTGGAGAATACTGATCCTCAGAAGTTGCCTCAACAACCGGATGGGTAAATTAATTTAAATTATATTACAGGGTCAATTTTCATGAAAATATGGTTATGTTACCAATGTGTGTTATGTCTGATACAGGGCCAGCTGCGGGTGCTACGTTATCAAATATGTCGAGGACATACTGAGGCATAATGAGGATCACTGGCATATGCACCCAACTGTGGATGTCCGTACCCTCCGAAGACAGATTGGAATATTTTTGTATAGACATAGCACGGTAGTATACTTGTAGATCAATAGATTAGAAGATTCTTTGTTTTGTGTTTTTATTTTCATCTAGTTCAAATGTTGTATATTTTTGTATAAGTATAGCAAATAGCAAATTGTATATTGCTCACTTGATGAAATGTGGTTTGTGGTGTTGTTGATGGTAAGGGATAAGTGGTTGTGGTGGCAGTATGTTGTTGGGAAGAGAGACTGAGTCTCTAATGTTGTGATGGTAAATATTGTCATGTTATTATGTTGTTGAACATAGAGACTGAGTCTCTAATGCAGGTTCAATGTCCAAGAAACAAGGGAGACTCTGTCGAAATTTTTAAATTACACTTATGGGGTAATTTGAAGATCATTACAACATGTTGATCCAATGTTAGTAGTTAGAACAATTCATCATGTATTTGTTGTGCATTCTACCTTTAACTAACTTGAACAACGTAACAAGAGATCATTTTAGTGTTAGTGGAACCCATAGATTGAGAGGAAAAATGAAAAACTTGGAAATGACTAACTTTGTAGTTGTTCCTCACACAAAGTGAAAAATAATGACTTTGTTGTGATATATACATTTGGGTTTACCCAAATAACATTAAAAGACATCATTTTAGTGGTAATGGAATATATTAATTTGAAGAAAAATCAAGAAAAATAAAAAAAAATCATTTTCGGGCTTCGTGGGCCACAAAGCCCGATGGCCGGGTTTCGTGGGCCACAAAACCCGATGGCCGGGTTTCGTGGCCCACAAAACCCGATGGCCGGGTTTGGTGGCCCACAAAGCCCGATTTTTTTTTTTTTTTTTTTTTTGCAATTGAATTTTTTTTTAAGTTTCCCACTAGTATAGTCTCAAATAACACTGATTGTTAAGAAATTACACTCTAATTTTTTAACAAGTTTATTATCATAGCGTTATTATCTTGCTTTGTCCAATATTATTAGAAGCAATTGATCATGTGTTGGTTGTGTTGATGGTGGATGGACATCCTCACACAAAGTGAAAAATAATGACTTTGTTGTGATATATACATTTGGGTTTACCCAAATAACATTAAAAGACATCATTTTAGTGGTAATGGAATATATTAATTTGAAGAAAAATTAAGAAAAATAAAAAAAAATCATTTTCGGGCTTCGTGGGCCACAAAGCCCGATGGCCGGGTTTCGTGGGCCACAAAACCCGATGGCCGGGTTTCGTGGCCCACAAAACCCGATGGCCGGGTTTTGGTGGCCCACAAAGCCCGATTTTTTTTTTTTTTTTTTTTTTTTTGCAATTGAATTTTTTTTTAAGTTTCCCACTAGTATAGTCTCAAATAACACTGATTGTTAAGAAATTACACTCTAATTTTTTAACAAGTTTATTATCATAGCGTTATTATCTTGCTTTGTCCAATATTATTAGAAGCAATTGATCATGTGTTGGTTGTGTTGATGGTGGATGGACATCCTCACACAAAGTGAAAAATAATGACTTTGTTGTGATATATACATTTGGGTTTACCCAAATAACATTAAAAGACATCATTTTAGTGGTAATGGAATATATTAATTTGAAGAAAAATCAAGAAAAATAAAAAAAAATCATTTTCGGGCTTCGTGGGCCACAAAGCCCGATGGCCGGGTTTCGTGGGCCACAAAACCCGATGGCCGGGTTTCGTGGCCCACAAAACCCGATGGCCGGGTTTTGGTGGCCCACAAAGCCCGATTTTTTTTTTTTTTTTTTTTTTGCAATTGAATTTTTTTTTAAGTTTCCCACTAGTATAGTCTCAAATAACACTGATTGTTAAGAAATTACACTCTAATTTTTTAGCAAGTTTATTATCATAGCGTTATTATCTTGCTTTGTCCAATATTATTAGAAGCAATTGATCATGTGTTGGTTGTGTTGATGGTGGATGGACATCCTCACACAAAGTGAAAAATAATGACTTTGTTGTGATATATACATTTGGGTTTACCCAAATAACATTAAAAGACATCATTTTAGTGGTAATGGAATATATTAATTTGAAGAAAAATCAAGAAAAATAAAAAAAAATCATTTTCGGGCTTCGTGGGCCACAAAGCCCGATGGCCGGGTTTCGTGGCCCACAAAACCCGATGGCCGGGTTTTGGTGGCCCACAAAGCCCGATTTTTTTTTTTTTTTTTTTTTTTTTTGCAATTGAATTTTTTTTTAAGTTTCCCACTAGTATAGTCTCAAATAACACTGATTGTTAAGAAATTACACTCTAATTTTTTAGCAAGTTTATTATCATAGCGTTATTATCTTGCTTTGTCCAATATTATTAGAAGCAATTGATCATGTGTTGGTTGTGTTGATGGTGGATGGACATCCTCACACAAAGTGAAAAATAATGACTTTGTTGTGATATATACATTTGGGTTTATCCAAATAACATTAAAAGACATCATTTTAGTGGTAATGGAATATATTAATTTGAAGAAAAATCAAGAAAAATAAAAAAAAATCATTTTCGGGCTTCGTGGGCCACAAAGCCCGATGGACGGGTTTCGTGGGCCACAAAGCCCGATGGCCGGGTTTTGGTGGCCCACAAAGCCCGATTTTTTTTTTTTTTTTGCAATTAAATTTTTTTTGAAGTTTCCCACTAGTATAGTCTCAAATAATAGTGATTGTTAAGAAATTACACTTTAATTTTTTAGCAAGTTTATCATTGCATCATTTTGGTGCTATTGAAACTGCATTATATACTCAGTTCTTTGCTCAACAACATACTACAACACAAGCTGTCAATTAAATTAATTATTATGAGTTTAGATGAAGGAAATTGAAAGATTACAAATATGAATAAATCTCAATTTCAAAGATTAATGTAAAAAATAATATTCATTTCTGAACCCCCGACAAAAAGATATTTGATTGATGTTGTCATCCTTTTTGTATCGTGCCAGTGATTTTTGAGCATTGCTGAAACACAAAGGATATATATGGTCAGTAAAAATTCCATTAACACTTTGCGAGTAAAAACATTTTTTTTTTCACAAACGATCTAACAACTATTGATAAC
Source organism: Diospyros lotus (assembly GCF_014633365.1). Classification (NCBI taxonomy): domain Eukaryota; kingdom Viridiplantae; phylum Streptophyta; class Magnoliopsida; order Ericales; family Ebenaceae; genus Diospyros; species Diospyros lotus. The sequence goes on from NC_068352.1 coordinate 29,240,532, forward strand.
ATATGTGATAACATTATATCATACCTGAATGAGTCAATGTCTATTGATTGTTTTCATCATTGACAATATTATCATCACTTGGAATTGACAACTGTATAGGGCACCGACGACGAGTGTGTCCAGTCTCTTTGCAAATGCTGCATTTCCGGCTTGCCCTTGCAGAGGCCCTAGCAGCGTCCCTGGATTCCGGAGTAGTGGCTGTGCTCGACTCTCCAATGGAGGAAGTCCATTCATTAGGGCAACCAAGACTGTTGTGTCCTAGTTCACCGCATTTTCCACATTTTTTTCTTCGACGAGCTTCCCCCATGGAAGGAATTCGACCATTTCTCGGTCTACCCGGTTGTCGTCTTTGCACAGGTGGGAGTATAACTATCTGTCTGACGTACGTTGGAAGAACCCAAGCGGCCTTGTTAGGGAGAGGATTGATGGGAAGTGCATATGCGCGTCTGACCCAATCTGCAGTGTAATATGAATGGCAAAGCATATGGTAGTGCACCCTCATGAAACTGTCGCATAAGGCAAAGAAACACATAGTGTTAACATATCACACTAAATTACAAACATAATACGCAAATAAAAGTCAAACCATGATACCTGCTAGCAGCAATTGCATGAAGACATGGCATTTGATCAATGTCCCACTTGCGACAACTGCATGTACTCGCAACAATGTCAACTATCCCATCGCCTTCCTTTGCATGTTGCACGAGGTATTTGTTCCCTTGTATTATAGGAACTACACGACATCCTCGGTCTAATGTTTTGGCATGCGCCAAGTTAACATGTGCCACTGCAGCGGAGGTCACAATGGTTTCGAGTCTGGCAGCTGCAGCACGTCTATCACTAAACCATTTCTGAAGCATATGTCTCAAAAATTCATGTGCACTTGTTATAGGCAACCGACGTGCTTTCATCATGCATTTATTGAGAGACTCGGCAATGTTGGTGGTCATCATGGAATATCTTCTTCTTGGACAATATGCACGTGACCACTTTTTCGGTCCTGCTTCCATCAATGTCAGATGAGTCTGAGGATGCATCGATTGTATTTCTGCCAAGTATGTATCACACTCTATTGTGGTGTAACTGTATGCTGCAAGGTAGAATGCAGTCATCACATCTTTTCGCTGTCTACAACGTTTCTTCAAGTTTTGCTTAAGGTGGAAGAAACAAAAGACATGTGGGACAGAAGGGAAGACATGACTCATCGCATTCGCAATGCTTTGGTGACGATCAGAAACAATGACTAAATCTTCTCGCACTCCGATAGCCTCTCTCAATTTCGTCAAAAACCATATCCATGATCTGTCAGACTCACCATCTCCAAATCCAAAAGCGATGGGATAAATCATTTCCTCCCCATCTTTGCAAGTTGCAACGAATATCACCCCTTTGTGTTCACCTTTCAAATGTGTGGCATCAACGGCAACAACCGGTCTTATGTAAGACCGAAAACCATGAAGGCAAGCTCCGAGTGCAAAAAATGAATATAAAAAATAATTATTTTCATCTGTCTCTATTGCCGTGATACTGCCAGGATTTGTTTCTTTTAACATGTGAAAATATGAGGGTAGTTGCTGATATGATTCATCTGGATTACCATAAGTAAGTCTCTTTGCATGTTGTAAAGACCTCCAAGCTTTAGTGTACATAATCTGCACACCATGTTGTTCCAGCAACTCCCCCATTAGCATTCTAGGTGTATATTCACTACTCGCCACTCTTTCAGAAAACAAACTTCCGATGACAATAGCCTTCACACTTCGAAAATGTGAATCGTATACGTCCGGAGTACACGTGTGACTCGGCATAAATTTCACCACATGCCAAAACGAACAACCAGGTCTACATCTTGCACGAAGCATAAATTTGCAGTTCACATCCTTGCAACCAGCCTCAAATCGAATTGTGCACGAACGTCTGACTCGATAGTCCATCTTCACATCAACACAATATTGTCCAAATGCCAAAATTAGTTCCTGTTTACTTTTAAAGAGTGCACCCATGTGTAAAAGATCACCTTGGTATGGAATAGACACTTCAGGTCTTGTTTCCTCAATTGCATAATTTTCTACACCAGGAACGATCCAGTTTCTTTGTAAATGGTTGTCCTCAAATTGTGAACCTGAAAATCTTACTTCTGGGTACTCCGGACTCACTTCTCTTTCATCACCACCATCATCACTATTATCACCATCGCTATCGTCACTATTATTATCAGTTTCATTATCACAATCATCATCCGTATGTGGAGCGTCATCTGACAAACCACCCATACCATATGTACCAAAATCATCATTTTGCAGTGGACTACGTGCGGATGTAAATGGAATGGCACCTGAATCTTGATTACCACCACTACGTAGGTTACAAACTCCAATATCTTTACAAATCATATCAACATACATCACTTTATATTTTCTGTCATCGCACATAATAAACCTAACACCGTAGTCGTCCTTTATAGGAAACTTGGTAGCTGGAAGTTCGCTTGAGTGTTCCGTTACAAAATGAATGGTGATGTCGTACCTTGTTTTATCAATTCCCGTTACTGTGTACACAATCTCAACCAATTGAGTAAAAGTCGTATTTTTGTAGATTCCCGCACACATCCTATTACCCCCAATATACTTATTATCATTCCATTCCCCGTTCCACACGATGACCAACTGCACTAAATCCATTGCTACAAGATTGAAAGGAGTAAAAAATTAGTCTTACCATTACCATGGATGCAACGGACCCACACACACCCAAATCGGGTTCATTTCCTTATTAAATCAAGTCATAACTATAAGTAAGTAAGTTTATTTGTTTTTTGAGATTTGTATTTTATTTTCTTTTTCTAAAGAGATGATTTGTACAATTAAACATGATTTTTGACTTATAAACCAACAACCAAGTTATGATAATTTTTCATATGTAATTTAAGAAAAATATTTAAAAATTTTATGAAAAACATTGGAGGATTTTAACATAACACATTGAGGCACAAATGCTTAAAAAGTTAAATTTTGTTAAATAATATGATAAAATTAAATATATTATATTAAATTATATTATTTTACTCATATATAATATTAAATTATTTAACAAAATACTCATATTATTTTAAAAAATAATATATATAAAAACCATATCAGGTTTGTAGGCAACAAAAATCATAATCGGGCTTAGTTTCGGAACAAAGCCCGATCGGGCTTTGTTACCGATCGGGCTTTGTTCCCCCACAAAGCCCGATCGGGCTTTGTTCCCCCACAAAGCCCTATCGGGCTTTGTTCCCCCACAAAGCCCGATCGGGCTTTGTTCCCCCACAAAGCCCTATCGGGCTTTGTTCCGAAACTAAGCCCGATCAACTATTATCGCCCACAAAACCCATAAACGATGTGCAGTTTTGAAATTTTTTTTTTTTCACCCGAATTAGAGCAGATTTGGAATGATATCTATCAAAATATGTTCTGCTCACAACTACAATCATTCTACACAACCTTAATAAGCAATGTGAACACAAAAATTATTTTAAAAAAATAAAACAAATACAAATCGAATAGATACCTTGAGATTGGGTGAAATTATTTGTTGGAGAGAAAGAAAGAAACTTATTGAATGGGACTTCAGTGAGGTCGCTGCAATTGATAAAGAAGATTGAATGACCCAACAAGCAAAAAGATTGAATGTATGAAGAATGACTGAGTTTGGATAGTTTGACAATGGAGAGAAAGAGAGTAACGTGAATGTGGGAAGAGGAGAGAGAAGAAAGGTTATATGAAAGAGATAAGGATATTTTGGTAAATGAGGCTAAGGACAGTAGGGTTTTCTATTTTAAAATCTCATTAAGGGTATTTTTGGTATTTTACATAAAAGTGGCTATAGAGTGTAATTAGTTTGTTTGAATAGTTAAAAACGTTTTTTTTCTATGAAAAGTACAAAAAAGATTTTATACATTTGACTTTGGTCAAATATGAATTCGCCCCTAATTTTCTTAGTCTAACATTATTCTTCAATAAATCTATACGTTAGAAATGATAGAATAAATATAAAAAATATATATGTTAATGTTAGAGTATTAAAATATTAAAAGTTATTGTGAAATAATAAAAATTGTCAAATTCTAATAAAATTTGAAAACGTTTTTCCAATATATAAAATGAAGAGGCGGTGATTCTTGACGGCAATGATTGCTGTGGGCGGTCGAGGTGGCATCTCATTAATAGCTGAGTTGGCACACACAATTATCTTGAAGTTATATATACGAAGTTAAGAAAGGCGGGCGTGCGGCCCACTCCACTTCTCTGAGAGTGGCCTTTCGACTGTCTCCCCGGCCATCTGGCCATCCCTCTCACAAAGTGGCGACCTTTAGGCTGTTCTAATTAAGTGAGGTTAAGTCACTTTAATCATATAATAAAATTATTTAATAAATTAATTAAATTTTACATATTAGTGTTTGGCTAAAATAAATTAAAATGATAAAGGAAAATACAGTTAATTGTACATAAAAAAAAATGTACATGAGAAAAAGCGATAAAATTGAAATAAAAGTCATGAATAAGTTTGATAAATAAATTCTAATATTCAACTCATACACAAATTTATAATATTTTATTTAAAATTAATAATAATTTATAATAAATGTCTCTCCCTTCCATTTATGCTATGGTAGAAGTTCTTACTTTACCAACCATTTTTATTTCTAAAAGTTGTTTTGATTACTTAAAAAAGTACATTTTCAAGTAAAATTCAAACTTCCCCTCCCACTCCTCACCCCCAAATAATAAATAACTCTCTTTTTTAAGATGAATAATATTAAGAGTCGTCATTAATCATATAGTGCCTTCTCATCAGATGAAGTTAAAAAAGATTATATGTCATTATCTTCTCAATCTAATATCTCTTTTAATAAAAATATGACATATGACTGATGACATAACTCTTATCATTACTCTTTTAAAATTTATGTCTATTATTTCTTATACCAATTAAGATAATATACAAATTCAAGTATTTTTTGTTCAAGATTACACAAATTCGATCCAATTTTTACTAAAATTTATCTATTCATACTAGAGAGTGTAAATCAAATTAGAAATTAATATTTTTTCATACAAGCACATTTTAATTAATTAATTAATAATCAAATGAATCACATAAATAAAATTATTAAAACACATATTATATTTTTATAAATAACAAACAACAAATTAAATAAAAATTTGAACTTAAAAATTTTAAGTTATTAGGGGCTATATATAGCTATATAATTTGGTCTTTAGCCAATCATTAGCAATTAGAAATCAAGATTGGGGGGCACCAAAAGCGAGGGATGGATCACATCAAAGAGATATAACGTTATGGGCAACATCCAAATCTCCGAAGGAGGGAGAGGAAAGTGGGTGGAGGCTAACATGCAATGATTCCCCTCTTTGTTTTTTGTTTTTTTTTTATTTTAACTGTGTATTTTAATGGGTTTTATTATTCAAAGCATAATATTGGAAACATAGTACATTCCAAGGAATATGCGATGTGGGGGGCCGACGGAATAATGTAGGCTTTGTACTTAGGCCAGCGGTTTCTTTTTGTTGGTTTCGCGCTTCCATCGCGATGCCTGCGCGCCACGTCCTTCTCCTTTTGTCGCCTCCCTCCTCCCACTCTCTCAGCACGCCCCTTCCATAGAAATATAATTTCACCTCAGTGATCCAATAAAAACTTTCCAAATTAGTAATGGAGACACTTTTTGTTCGGTCTCATGTAATTAAATTTAAGGTTTGTTATTATAGTTTCATCCCCATTAAATTAAAAAATTGCAGTTCTTCTCGGGTAACTTGGATTTTTGACTGTGGCATGTGAAGAAAAATCAAAACGTGGGCCCTACATCAGTAAGCTCTTCTCTCTTTCTTTCTTTTTATTTGACATTATTATTATTTTATAAGGTGTTTGGTATTTTTATAGGGGGTGTTTGTTAATCAAGATAAGAGGGAAAAAATGTTAGATATGGGAAGCATTCCGGATGTTTGGTATTTCCAACGTGTTTATTAATCTTATCTGACCATTTCCGGAAAAGGCCTCACGTGACCTCTTATCTCCCCCTTTCAAGATAAATTTATCTACCTCCCTCCTCGGATAAATTTATCTTGCTCTTTCAAGATAAGGCTGAATTACTTATCTGCCCCTTGTAAGATAATTAATGCCATTTAGTGCATTTTAAAGATTTAAATTTATTAAAAAATCTTATTTATTTAACTCTTATAATTAATATTTTTTAATATATTTTTAAATTATTATATGTTTTGACAATTTTTAAAATTTAAATGACATTATTCATTTCATTGATTTTTAAAATTTAAATTTCTCTCTCTATATATATTTTATTTAACTCTTTTCAACTCTTTTTAAATTTATTTTTGGACATGAATTTGAAAAATAAAATATTATTTTTAAGTTTAATCTTAATTTTTTTGACAATTCACATTAATCATAAATTTGATAATAGGAATATTTTGGTAAAAAACGCTTATCTTGGTGCTTATCATATGTATTAACAAACACATGTAAAGAAAAAATACAATTATCAGTGGATTCTAAAAAATTTAACAAACAGTCTGATAGAAATCTTTGAATGCTTCCCAGCTTTATCTTGATCATTTCATATCTTGATCCGGAAAGCATCTCAATCTTATCTTGATATCATCTTATCTTGCTCATTTTAACAAACGCCCCGATAATAAAAAGATGTTCTTTTGCTAAATCGGGCACTTGCTTCTCTTTATTAATTAATTACTCAGGACTTCTTAATTTTAATTTTCTCCCTTTACTGTGTGCAACTCAGACAAATATGCGTGAGTTTGAGCCTCTTGAGTGTTTTAATCACACTCTTAAGATATATTTATATATTTTATTTTGAGATTTTGTTAATTAATGTTTTCGAACACTTGTTAAGATTTTGTTTGGCTTACCCTTTTTATTAGTAGTTTTTAAGCTATTTAGTTTTTAAGTTGTGTAAAACTTAAAAGTTAGGTAACGTTTAAACTGATAACGTGTTTGGATAAATATATTTTTAAACGATCAGTTATATAGTTATGTGTTTAGTTTAAAAAAATTACTAAGCTATCAGAATTTAACAAAAAGATAAAAATATACATGTTGTTGAATAATATAAATAAAATTTATAAAATTATTAACTTTTAATAAAAATATTAAATATATTAATTCAATATATATTAATATATATAGGGAATGGAGAAGACGACGGAACCAAGGGCGACAGAGACAATAAGAGAAGGCGACTATGGAGGCAACGAAGAAAAAGATGAAGGCAACGATGATGGGCTAAGGAGATGAACGATGAGGATGGCGACAACTTTGACGACAAGTTTGGGGACGACGATAGAGACAGCAATGAGTTTGGGGGCGGCAACGTTAGAGAAGGTAGAGGGATTGTAGTATCCCAAAATTCTGGAAAAAAAAATAATAATGATAACAATAATTTCAATAAAAGATTAAATTAAATTAAATTAAATTTAGTTAATTAATTTAAATTAATTAATTTGTTAAAATTTTGTGGCTGTGCGCGTGTGCGTAAGGGTTAAGCAAAGTGGCCACTTTTCTGTCAAATGAAAATAGAGAAGAACAGAGAGAGAGAGAGAGAGATCAGTGGGTCGCTTGGCCAAGTGAGGAAGCAGCAGCGGAGGGGGAGGACGCGCGAGCAGCAACGGGCCAGCAGACGCGCGCGGTGGCGCACGGTGACGCGCGATGGCGCGCGGAGGCAGCAGCGGAGGCCGGCAGGGGCTGGCGCTGGTGCGCGCCATGGAGGAGAAGGAGAAGGCAGCAGTCGCGGGAAGAAAAAATGAAGAGGAAGAAAGAAAGAAGAAAGAGAAGAAGAAAGGAAGAAGAAGAAAGGAGAAAGAGGAAAGAAGAAGAAAAAGAAAGAAAGAGAGAAGGGAGAAGAAACAAGGCGCAGGGGAGAAGACGCAAGGAAGAAGAAGAAGAAGAAGAAGAAAATAATAAAAGAAAATGAAGAAATTAAGGAAAAATAAGGGATTTTGGGATTTTCTCGGCATGAAAAGTGATCAGGTACGTGGGTAAAAATTAATAGAAGCATGTTATGTTTAAATTATAAATTTTACGCGATTAAAATTAATTAATTTGGGTCCCGGTTGTGTTATTTGCTAGGAAATTATTTAATTTGCCTCAGGAGCTTGAGAGAAGTCGGAATCAGCTAATTTCAGGCAAGCTCCTCACCCTCTCCTCGTGTTCTTCAATTCCTGTGAAAGACCCATTGATTTCCTGTATTTTATCTTCTCCCTTACTCTAATTCGGCACCTCGCCTTATTTGTTGAGTTATTATTCAGTGTTTTAAGTTAAATTAAATCTGAGACATCTAGAGTTTTATTTGTTGTGTGCCTACGGGGGTTTGTACCGCCCCCACACCTTTCGAAAATGATGCTGAACCAGTTTGGGGACTAGGTTCCTAGACGTGAGGGTTTATTTACGATTTTATTGGGTTTTCTTACAGTTTTTCTCAGATTTATTTATGGTTCGGTTAGAGTTATCGAGCAGTGGGGTAGGGGTCGGTTGTTAGTGACGTTGGGGTAGACTATGGTACGGCCCTAAAGTGGACCGTCGGGTGGACACCCCTAGTCACTGGCCGTTGACCGGTGCCGGGCATTGCTGACTAACTCTGCCGGTATGTGATTTACTGCATGAGTAGATACATCGTATTACTGTTCATGATTTGATATGCACATGGGTACGGGATGCATGTTGGGATATTCATTTATTGAGTATGCTTGGACACGGACATTCTAGCTTGATTAGGTTGCATCCAGCGCGACATATGCATGGCGTGTGGTTTACTATGTGGGCGGAGCATGGCCTGATGCCTGGATGTATGGGCGCCTTGTATCACGTTGATGCTCACTACGCCATTGCATTTTTATGTGTATTGCATAGCTACTGGTAGTTATTAGTTCTCGGACGGGAATACCGTTCCGAGGGAGCCTATGGCTCGGTTGTCGAGAGTACCGACGGATATGGGTGACGGGAGTACCGACCCAGGATTGCGCGCGCAGGTTTGTGGAGATATTTGTTGCCTTTCAGGGCAGCGGCAGGTTGGTATGGGACTTGGGTGCCAAGTGTCTTATGTGGGCCCCAAGAACCGGTATGTGCTTTTATTTTGTTATGCTATTGAGCTGTTGTGTTGTAGCGTCTCATGGCTTGTGTGTACTTGGGGGTTTGTTCTGGGGAGAGATTTCTGGTTTTGTGTAGCCTTTAGCCTTTCTTTTCTTATGCTTGCTGAGTCTCTCGACTCACCTTGCTTTCCATCATTCCAGGTAGTGGCGGCGTGGGGCATGGCAAGGGAGTCAGCTTTAACGGCAGAGTCGATGTGGTGTACAGGCAGTCTCGTCAATCCCTATCCACTCTGATATCTAAGTAGAATTTGCTCTATTATTTCGTACTGTGCCAGGTGTTTTCTCGAGTCTTGTGTATGTTGGCACAGGAGTTCGTATTCTTTTATTTATCTTGTGACCGCTGTGTTAGCGGGGTACCCATAGTGCATGCATGTCTTGAGCTTTGCTTCCGCTGTTCTTATTTTCGTGTATGCATGCTGGGGTGGTCTTTGTCTTATGTTTCATTATTTTTCTCCTCCCGTAGGCGCTCCCGTTCGGGTAGTCCCGGCGGTTAGGCTACCCGGGCGGGGGTGCTTACAGGGATGAAAAAGGGTAAAGGTCAAAAATATGTATTTTATTTGAAAGTAAATTTGTAATTTCTTTAATCAACGCAAACACTACTATAAGCTTATTTGAAAAAGATTGGAGGGAAGAGAAGAGGATAGAGCTTTTCTCAAACACTACTCATTTAGCTTATAAGGTTGGTAGTGTTTAAATTCTTAAATATTGTTTGGACCATCTAGGCCCAATCTCGACCCTCTCCTTGGGCCTAATCTTGGTCCTCCCTCTAAACCCAGCATCAGCCTGTCACGTCATCATTGCAACCTTCCACTGGATATTGGCACAGCTACCCCAAATTTCATCCTCATTAATGGCAGATCACTTCCACATTAATGAGGGTTCCGTCACCATCATGCTACCATCTGGGAACTTCCACGGGCATCGGATAGTCAATCACATCACCTGCAAACGCATGCATGCAGAAGAACGTCTCATCCTCCTATATTAGCCAGCTCTTCTCAGAGTCAAGATATGTTCTGATTTTTGACCTACTGATACATTATTTTCTCCTTACCCTCTCATTCACTGGAGCGTTCGAGTGCTTGCAGGCGCCAGCCACCCCTCGGACAAATTCGTCGTCGGAGCTCGCACATCGCCGTTGCGACCCCGCCTTCGACTATCCTCTTTTGGTTAGGAATGAACATTGTCAAATACATAAAAATTAAGTTATGTAACTTCTAAACTAATTCAATAGCTTATAAGCGGTCAAACACCGCTTTATAATGTATCTTATTTTTTGTATTAAATATTTTTATTGATTAATAATAAATGTATTATATTTTAAAATATTTTATCAATTAATAAAAATATTTAAATATTAAAAATAAGATACATTAAACGCACTTTAACAAGTGATTCAAAAATATTCATTTAAAAATCATAAATGATCAACTCGGGACACCTTAGTAGAGGACTTTGAAAAGTTAAAAGTAGTGGAATATTTTATTGTGACACCCAATGCACTTGGTCGTCCTCACACCTTAATAGGAACTCATTAAAAGTAAAAAAGAACAACAAAGTTGAGTCAAATTTGGCCTAATCATATAAAAATGGGAAAAGTTTTGAGTTAAATAAAGAGGAAGAAGAGAAAGCAAGTTTTGAATGTTTGGAGGACAATCGTCCACAGAAAGTGCCCCCCTCCTAACTGCTCCAAAATCTGATTTGTCTTCTAATTAAATTGCATTGCATTAGCAATTAGCTACACTTCCTTTCACAATACGTAACTTCTACCAGCCCACTAATCTGTTCTCTTCTCCTTATGGCACCCAATTTTTACAATAATATTCTACACCAATAAATAAACAACTAGCAATAATAATAGTAATGATACCTATCATGGTTATATGTACGTATGTATATAAAATTTTGTTTTGGGGCATGTTCAATGGCTTACATGCAAAGGCCGGCAAAGGAGCAGCTTTATTTTCTGGGCCATATTGGGCTGTGGTGATTGCTGGGAGTTAGGTTGGAACAAAAGTTGAAAGATAATTGAATTGGAGTGTTTGATTTGCATGAAATTTTGGATAGTGGTTGATGACGTTTGAGAAAATTTTAAGAGGAGAAGGGATTAATAATGTTACTATTAATAGTTTACCAAAAGTTTATTCTTGTAAAGTATGATAGTTTGAGTGAGTTTTTTTGTGTAATCTAAGTAATGAAGTATCAAATTAGCACTCATAAAATCTAATTCTATAAACAGGTCAAGAGACACAACTATATTTTTGATCTTATTATTTAGGGTACGTTTGATTGCAATTAGTTGGAAAAGAAAATATTTTTCTATTTTCATGAAAAACAAAAACCACTGCCCCTTAGAATTAATTTTCATATAAAATAAGTCAAAACATACTCTAAAGGATTATATCATGAAAATCAATTTCATAAAAAATATAATGTGTCAACCAATAAAGATAGAAGTAAAAATAAAATTTAATTATTTTAATATGACATTTTTATAAAATTTTTATATTATCAAACACACCTTAACGTTATCTCAAAAAAAAACTCATATCAAAATCCCTATAATTAAACACAATTTGTCTTTATTGAAAACCCGTGTTGGGAGAGACAATCTTGCATCAATACAACTCACTAGTGAGGTAGTTTAGTGCTTATTAAGCACCACTTGCTTCAATTCTCCTTAGGGTCCTTCTTAGAACAAAAAGGTACAATCATGTTTACATGCACCTCTAAATCAAAATAATAATAACTATCTCAAAATGTAGAGATATTTTCAAGGTACAGATTGATAGATTCTCTCACCAGTTACCTTAATAGTTGGGAATTTCCATTTCTGCTCGTGTCTCTGAGATCATTATCGATGTTTCTGAGATCATTGTCGATGGTGTTAGCTCTTGGCTAGAGAAGGCTTCCTCGGGGTCTCTAAATATGATCCAGAACCATATGCCTGGCCCCCCATGGGTCAAGCACCGGGATGAGCTTCACTGGCTCCCAACCCTTGATGGAGCCTTTTCTATTTGGTTTGTTTTGTAAGGTCTTCTGTTGTAGCACCCACATATTTCGTGGCATTGTTTGGTATGATATAGTACTATTATTCTTGCTCATATGTTTATTTTTTGATTAGCAGTTAGTGAGCATTTATATACTCTTGATCATGTTAACATATTTTTGTTTTTGACGAATAGGTGTTTTCTGTGCAAGGTGACAATGAAGAGGTATAGCCATTTGTTCTTTAACTATTCCTATTATAAGCAAGTGTTATCCTTCTTTTGGCATTCGAAAAAATTTGGATGACCTTAGCGACAAAGGGAAATCGACATTTTATGGGCTGCAACGAGGTAAATTGGCAAAAATCCTTGGCATGTTACTAATCATTTGATTTTACAGGCAATGGTGTCCTTTATTTAGAGGGAGCAGAACAATAGATGTTTAGGGAAGCAAAAGCGCTCCCCATCCCAATTGGCATATCAAATTCAATATGGTATGTGAGCATGGTTGGTTACCTTCCCTTTTCCCCATTCTCTTCAGAGTCGCACTCTGTGGCATTTTTGGCAACTTTCGGTCAACTAGTCTTTTGTAACCCACTAAGACATATTGTTTCATATCTTAGGGGTTGTCAATTTGCTTCTACATCATTCTCCAAATAGTATGGTGGTTGTCTCATGAGTATGTTTGTTTTGTTAGTTTTTCCCAATTTGCTAGAGACCTATTCCGTTAGCTTCGGTTGCTTCGTAGTAAGGGGTTGACAATATGCTCCAGCATCGGTGGTTGTGTTATTGGTACTCGCCTTTGGGTGTTGAGGTCTTTGTTGTTTTGTCGATCATCTCCTGGCTTCTTCATATATCAGTTGTGTATCCCTAGTTTTTGGATTTTATTCTCTATCTAGTGTTTAGGTTGATTTTCGTTGTTTACTAGTTTTACGTCTTTTTTTTTTTTTTTTGTGAGGCCTAAGTATGCCCCAATAATTTGTAGACGCTTTGTGGTCTTCATTTAATGTAATTTTTATTTATAGAAAAAAATTGACAAAAAAACATAATTTCAAAGTAGGCATGAAATTTACTAAAAAAGAAAGAAAAAAAAAAGCTATTTAATCTTTGATGGAATTTGCGTATGGTGGTGCGAGTAAAAATAAAAACATTTACGTGCATCAGACATACACAGCATAAGCAATAAACACACACTATACATAATTTAGATATTTAAGTAACACGTTATTTCATAATATGAAATACATTAAATAAATACCTAATGCCCGATATCAGGTTGGATACATAAATCGTTTTTGTATCAAGACCGATTTCACCTCACATCGTGATGATTCTAGTTTGTCCACACCTAATGTATTGTCCAATATCACTCCATGCACCTCTTCCAAGTGATAGTTTGATAATTCCATGCCACCAGCACACTTGTGTCTCTTACGCGTGACAATCACACACTTGTTATTTAACGGAGACAGAAACAAAAAATGATAGAAGAATAAGAAGAAGCAGAAGAAAAGCCAAGCAACCACTTTCTGTTGATTTCCAATTGCCTCTTTACGTCCAAAAGCCTTTGTCGATTGCCTCCACCTCCCCTCCCAATTTGCTACCACGTGGGCCATACTGAGAGAGGCTGAGATGGCACCGGGAATCAACTCCCGTCCATTGGCCAGTTCAGTGTCAAGGCAGTCAACTCTGCTACTCCAGCAAATCAACATTTGAGTTGTTACCATCATTAACACTTAATGACATACTTGAGACACATTGGGTACATAGTGCTGACACCAGATACAACACTATATGATGTGTGACTTTCTAAGTTCATTGCTCGCTAGCAAACAGATAGCACCAAAACCCCGTTTGGTACCGACCAACACCTTGACCCATCACAGAAATCTCTCCATATCTCGGTGATGATCCGAGAAGTTCTAAAAAGCGTTTACCAGCAATTTAAGATAATATAAAAAATAATAAAGTCTCACTTCAAATGAACCTATTATAGTTAACGATTACCGTATGTTATAATTATTCCATCACCTAGCGTTCCAACTAAGCGAGAGTTATGGAATGATAAACTCACAAACTCAGTAACTATGTGTCAAATCTTATTAGAGTGATTAGATGACACCTCAGAGGACACATTTCATGATAATCAATTCACCCTAGCTAGGGATTGTCCTATCACACTAATGGTAGACAATATAGGGCGTTTAGCCCATCAATAACAATGAGGATGACAGATTCTATCCCCAACACCTGCTTCCATATACCAGCAATACGGAACCACATAGATAAACCTCTCCACCCCACAATTAGATTGTTTGACCTATTAGCAAATCTCGCACACCGATACATAAGACAATCGTGTTAGTTCAAGTCTAAGAACTAGCTACACTATGGCAACTAGACAATATGATCATTATCCACAATGTCATATGATCAGTCATTGGCGTCATATTCAGTGCATTGTTCCCTAACAACCACCCATAGGTTTACTAAAAATATCACATGTCATATGGCATGTGACTCACCACTCTACCATCAATAATTCATATTGATCAAGGTAGTAAACTCTGTGTTGATCTATACTCGACTAATCAGAGTCTTAATTCAATTAATCTAAGGATGATGAATTATTTAAGAAGTCATGTCAGTAGACAATCCTGTCACATAGTCTCAACATGTTCTCAAACAATAGATTTAGATTCTCAAACAGGAGATTTAGAGACTCATTTATATGACAAATTACAAAGTTCATAAATAATGATAAACTTATCTTTTATTAATATATTCAAAAATATAATAAATGTATTTATCACAAGTTCAATGTGATCTAAATCTAACATTAGGACATACTAAACTAACTATAACGCCTCGTTAATGGTGATTTAAATTAATTTTGGGATAATTTGATTTAAAAGAAATATTAAAATAGTTTGTTGTGATTAAATAAAATTAAATTGGGTGATTTTAAGGAAATAAGAAGTTAAGGTATTGATTAATTATTTTAGGAATTTCTGGAATTAGAAAAAAATTGAAATAAATTAATTTGTGTGATTTTTAGAAGTTTCAGGCATTTCTACAATTAATATAGGGGGTGAGAGTGCAATTAATGGAAGTTTGGGGGTGCTGGCGTGAATCGCAGAAAATGTCAAAAGTCACTTTAAATATAACCTAAGTCCTATATAGGTTGAGAAGGTGTGCGGGCGCGAGTGGTCGCGCGCGAGGTAGGCATGGGCGAGGTCTCAGCTTCAAATCCGCGGGCAGGCTCACGAGGCTGAGGGATTTTGGCTGATTTTAATCAGCCTTGGACGTCGAAACGACGTCGTTTCGCTAGGAGGCTGTGGTCGCCCCAGCGCTGCCACGTGGCCCTATTCTGGCCAATTTAAGGCCATTTTTTTCACCTGATTTCAGCATCCAATTTCACATTCGAACAGTAAGAAAAATTTCAAAAAATAGCAGCGTGCTCGCGTGAGAATTTCAAGAATTTGAAGCCAAAAATCGGATTAAACTCTGTTTAATCCCATATTTAATTATCCAAGTATAATTAAACTAGTAATTAATATTCTGTGCGGTTGAAATTTTGTTTAGGGTCCAATTTTATTAATTTTGACAAATAATTAGGTTATTGCAGTTTGTATAACTTTGACCGCGTTTGGTCAAATCGAGCCTAAGGCTATCTTCGAAAAGGCAAGTTCTTTATACCCTCATTGTCGATTCTTTCGATGTCAATTTATTTGACCTCCCTTCATTGGTTTTGGCTGTTAATAAATTATGAAATTTAAAACGGTGTGTTTTAAAATTTAATTTATTAAATTGGCCTCGAGGGTTTTATTTGTTGATTGCCTACGGGGGTTTGTACCACCCCCAAGCCTATGGGAATGATGTCATACTCACCCGGGGTTAGGTTCTTAGTTGTCGGGTACTATTATTGGATTTTTGGTTGTTTATTAGTTAGAGCGGTTGTGCAGTAGGGGGCAAGGATTAGCTGTTCGGTGACGGTGCGACTATCGTACGGTCTATCTTAGGCCTTTAGATAGTCTCTCCTAGTCACGGACCGCTGACCGGTGTTAGGCACTGCTGACTAGCTCTGTCGTTATGTGATTATAGCATGCCTGATTATATTTTATTCTTGTTGCATGGTTTGGTATGCACATGGGTACGGGCTGCATGTTGGGATTATCATGATTTGGTTATGCTTGATCACGGTTATCCTAGTTTGGTCAGGTTGCATCCAACACGGGCATATGCATCGCGTGTGGTTTACTATATGGGCAGAGCATGGCCTGATGCCTGGATGTATGGGCGCCTTGTATCACGTTGATGCTCATTACGCCATTGCATTTTATATGCATTGTATGGTTACTAGTAGTATTTAGTTCTCGAACGGGAGTACCGTTCCGAGAAGCCTATAGCTCGGTTGTCGGGAGTACCGACAGGGATACGGGTGACGGGAGTACCGACCCGGGACAGTGCGCACAGGTTTGTTGGAGATCTATGTTGCCTTTCAGGGTAGCGGCATGTTGGTTTGGGACTTGGGTGCTAGGTATCTTATGTAGGCCTCAAGGACCGGTATGTGTTTTTATTATGCGGCATTGTTGCGTCACATGGCTTGTGTGTACATGTGGGTTTATATTTGGGATGATCTCTTCTTCTGTTTCATTTATAGCCTTCATTTCCTCATAAACTTGCTGAGTCTTGCGACTCACCTTGCTTTCCATCATTCCAGGTAAGGGTAAAGCAAAAGTCGAGGGCGAGGACTGCGCCACCTAGCAGCTAGCCGTGTCGGTAGGGTGTACAGTTAGCTGCCCCCGTCTTCTCTAATGTTTTGTTAGGAGTTCTGACTCTCATTTTTTACTGTACCCGGTTGTTCCTTGTATCTTTTATTTGTTGGCACAAGTGTCTGTATATTTTTATATACTCCTTGACTGCTGTTCCAGCAGGGTACTTGTGGGCGTGCATGTATATTGTTTTGTTTCCGCTGTTGTATTTTTCATATGTATGCATGCCAGGGTATTTTTGTCTTGTGTTTATTTCTCTTTCCTCTATGGAAGCGCTTTCGTTTGGATAGACCGAGCGGTTGGGATATCCGGGTGAGGGTACTTACACTAACAATTTAAAAAAATATTAATTTATTTATTTAGACTTAATACATGCAGCGCCTCATCAATAATTAAAAAATATCATATTTAATTCTTAATATGTAAAATGTTAAAATTTAATATTTTAATTATTAAAAAAATATTATTTTTAAGTTACTAGCATGACAAAATATAAGCGCGGAGATGAGTGTGGCTATTTGCGCAAGTGACATCGGGGGAAGCTTTGAATTACTCCGAACCCATCGTCACTGAGTGAGGGATAATAATTGAGCATTGTTACTTGTGTTGTGCATGCATTGCGTAATCGAATTGGGAACTCTTCTGTCTATTTGTGGCAATTTTATTAGCAAATTCCGATGCTCTTTCCGAGTTGTCGCTATGTAATCTAAGCTTCATCCAAAAACAAGTTTTAAAAATCCACGTGGCAATTGACTGAGTGTTTAATTGACCTAAAAGTCAATTTTTTTTTTTTTTCTTTTAAACGTGGTAACTAAAGAAAGTTGCTTGGTGAGGAGGGAAATGTTGATTCAAGCTTTGCAACAAGTCACGAATAAACGTTAGCTTGACCAATTATTTGGCCATTCAATTACTCAACCAAGCCAAAAAAAATAATAATAATAACTATAGTTGAAATTGGATGTAATTATAAGACTTATTATCCCTCTTATACCCCGCTAAGACATATCGCTTCTTATCTTAGGAGTTGTCAATTTGTTCATATATCATCCTCTAAACAGTATAATGGTTGTCTTATGAGTATGTTGGTTCTATCAATTTTCTTGATTTGTTAAAGATCTACTCTACTACCTTCAATCAGAGCCGACCCTGGCCCAGGGCCCACAATTGAGGGGGGCTCAAATCTTTTTTTAAGCTATGTGTATATGTGTTTAAAAAATTAAAAAAAAATTAACAAAAAAAACCTTGTCAAAAGAAAATTTTATTGCTATTTTTATTTTATAGATACATATAATGATTGTTTTTACTTCGATTAATTTGAAGGATGAAAGTAGGAATGTCATCAGTTCGAATTGGTCCGATTTTATAAGAATTCAGTAACTGAACCATTTTTAATGGTTCCAAAAAAATAAGAACCGTAACCGAACTATTACATATATAAAACCAAACTATGACCAATCTGTCACACTAGATCGGTTTCAGTTCGGTTTCAGTTCTATCCAATTAATATTTAATTTTTAAACATTTTCGCAAAATATGAAATTACAAACAAATTTATTAATTAAAATAAACCCATAACTTCATTATTGCTTCAAGTCTTAAAGTAAAAATAGAATAAAATAATTTATAAACTATCTCATCAAATGAGATTACATCGACCATTTATTATAACAATAGCGCATAAAAGCCTAGAAATAAAAGAGTTCATGAATCTCGCTAGTTTCCTAAGAAGTGATATTATTTATGCATATGTATATATATATATATCAAAAAATTATAATATACATATAAGTATAATTTCAATTCCGATTCGGTTCGAACTACAGTTTAAAAAAAATCAGTAACCAAACCAAATATATTGGTTCTTAATTTTTTAAAACCAGAACCTAATAATTGAACCATAAAATCAATAAAAAATGCACGGTTCGGTCCGATTTAGTCCGATTCACCGATTTTTGAATATTTTTTGACACCCCTAAATGAAAGAAAGATTGATCAAATCAGGAAATGCTTACGGAGATTCGGGATGAAGCATGTAGATTCAAATATGTAGTTTTTATTTTTTAATGTAATGTTTAAAATGCAAGGTACTCTTTTTTCTTCGTTTGGAGTTTTATCCCATTGAGTTTTTCCTAAACAAGGTTTTAATGAGACCCTAAATTATTCTTCCTTATCTTTTGTAAATTCTTATAATTTTAATAGAATTAATTAATTAATAATTTTTATTTTTTTATTTAATTTATATAAAGGGCATACTTAAAAAAAAATTGCCCTGGACCCTAAAACACCTAGGACCGGCTCTTGCTTCAATTGAGGGTTGACGGTATGATCTTGCATCCGTAGTTGCCTCATTGGTGCTCATCTTCGGGCATTGGACTCTTCATTGTTTTGTTAATCATTCCTTGACTTCTTCATTTGTTTGGTGTATATACTTGATTTTGATAATTTATTCTCACTCCAATGTTTATGTTTACCTATGTTGCTTGCTAATTTTTGCCTCTGTATTCTTTTTTTTTTTTTTCGTGAGCCCGAAATGTCCCGATAATTTGTAAATGTTTTACTATCTTTGTTTAACATAATTCTTATTTATAAAAAAAAAAAAAAACACAATTTCAAAGTAGGCATGAAATTTAACAAGAAAGAAACAAAAACTATTTAATCTTAAAAATCATGAATTAATTTATTTAGACTTAATACATATATAACAGGCGCTCAACAATTTATTTAGACTTAATTTTTTATCATGATAAAATATTAATGGTGTATGAATGTCCTGTTCACGTGAGTGACTGACATCGGGGCAAGCTTTGAATTACTCCAAACCTATCTATCGTTATGGAGTGAGGAATAATAATTGAGGATTGTAACTTGTGTTGTATATATGCATTGCGTAATCGAATTGGGAACTCTACTGAATAGTCTCTATTCATTGGCAATTTCATTTGCAAATTCCAATGCTCTCTCCACTTGTCGCTATGTAATCAAACCTTCACCCAAAAACACGTTTAACAAACCCAGGTGGCACATTGACTCTTGTGTGTGTTTAAAAGTCAATTTTTTTTTGTTTTTCTCTTTTAAACGCGGTAGCTAAAGAAAAAGTTGCTTGGTGAGGAGGGAAATGTTGCTTCAAGCTTTGGCACATTGAGTTGGGAGTGCAACAAGTCACCATTAAATGTTAGCTTGACCAATTATTTGGCCATTCACTTACTCAAACAATCCCAAAAAATATAATATATATATATATAAGATAGATTTGAAATGTTATATTACGTTGGTGAAATCTTTTAGTGGCCCCGTTTGTTGCAGTTTAATTAAAGAAATTATAACTTCTAGCTTTTTAGATTATATCTTCTAAAACTTAGAATAAGTTGTGAACTTATTTACTGTAGCTTTTTAGAAGTTATAGTTAAGTAGTTGTGGTGTTTGATACCATAAGATATAAAATAACTTATTTTTGTATAATTGTCCATAATACCCTTAGTAATTATAGAATGATAATTTAAAAATTAATTAGTGTATATGTATAAGTTTCAAGTGTTATAAAAAAATTAATTAAAGTATAGAGAAAGAGGAAGATGACGAGAGAGAGGAAGAGATCTGAAAATGGAGATGGCGGTGGAGAAGAAAAATCCATGATTACGTAGATAAGAGTGTAATTCTTTGTTAAAAATAAGGGCAAAATTGTCATAAAAATGTAATTATTTAAGTAGAAGTTGTAAAAGCTAGGGTATCCCAGCTTTGAAAAAGCCAACTTCTACCCCTTCTAAAATCTAGTAGAAGCTATAAGTTAGAATTCTATAAGGTAAAACAAACACTACATCCTAACTTTTTTGAAGCTAAAAACTAAAAATTACAGCTTTTAAGATGCAACAAACAGGCCTAGTATAACATTACGTTATATTGAAATATAAAATACAAAAAAATTATATATTATACGCATAAATATTATTAACCCAAAAAAATATAACCAAAAATAAAGATATAATTAAAGAGCCTAAAATTTATATAATGGGCCGGTGACCCTCCTTAGTCCTTAAACCAGGTTAAGATTTGGAATTGTTAAGTGTTGTAAATCAATGATGGGTGGATTTTCAAAGTGCTGTAAATGCCCAACCCGTGGTAACCAGCTTGGATGAGATGAGTTGCGTGTGGATAATGTTGAAAGATTCTGGCCCATTTTCTCACCAAACAAACTCCATTTGAGCTGAAAACACAGGTGTCTCCAAGATTCAATCTTATCCACAACCGGGTTTGATGCAGTCTAGACAAGGGTTGGGGGTCAGATCTGGTTTTGGAAGTCTCCATCCTCCAAAAAGATTTGCAAACTTTAGCTTAAAACGAAGTGAGCAGACAGTAGATTGAATATGTCATTTTAATTCAGTGATTAAGACTGTTACATGATAATGTTGAAAGATTCTGGCCCATTTTCTCACCAAACAAACACTATTTGAGTTGAAAACAGGGGTGTCTCCAATATTCAATCATATCCACAACCGGGTTTGATGCAATCCAGGCAAGGGTTAGGGGTCAAAGCTAGTTTTTGAACTCTCCATCCTCCAAAAAAATGGCAAATTTTAGCTTAAAACCAAGTGTGATCAGACAGTAGATTGAATATGTCATATTAAATCAGCGATTAAGACTGTTAC
Source organism: Diospyros lotus (assembly GCF_014633365.1). Taxonomy (NCBI): domain Eukaryota; kingdom Viridiplantae; phylum Streptophyta; class Magnoliopsida; order Ericales; family Ebenaceae; genus Diospyros; species Diospyros lotus. The sequence goes on from NC_068352.1 coordinate 29,262,122, forward strand.
CTAATAGTTTGTTAGACATTAAACTCTTCTAGTGTTAAAAGGTATTGCTTCTTTATCTAGTCCATTTCAAGTTTAAATAAAGAAGAAAGTTAACTTAAGGAATAAAAGTCGTCAAATTGACATATCATTTATGTTATCCATCAAAGATTGGAAAGATATCCAATCAAGATGGATTGGTTTATATGAGAATAAAATCAAGAGATGTTTTAACGAAAAATGAATTAAGTTTCTTAGGACTTTACCTTGTAAGATCAAAGATTAATATTGGGCTGTGTTAACCACTAAGAGATGCCCATGTGAGAGGTTTGTTGGGGGTGGGAGGCCTAAAGCGGCTAAAGCCTGGCCCATCATTCCCCTTACCAATTACCATTTGTGCAAGGCCCTGACATAGTAGTGGGCTCTGAACGTCACACACATAAAGTACTTAAACTATTGTTAGAAGGACAATAAATTTAGTGGGTATGCCAAATTTTTACCCACATGTCAATAATTATTCTAAATTTGTGTTCTCAATAAAAATTATTTTTTAAAATACTGAGTTCTTACTTCTTTTCAATAACAAAAAAAAAAACAATTATTATAGAATAAAAATTTTATATTAATTTAAATATGTTGAATTAGGTTTTTATTTTCATATTTAAGTCGTTTATTAAAATTTGACTGACTTGGATAATTTAAGAAAAACCTAAATATAATTTTTTCTATTAGTAGAGAGGGCTTGGGAAAAGTACTAGATGGCAATTTTTTCTACTTATATATATTACTGCTTCCCAAATAATTTTTTTTATGTGATAGAGAGTGATTAATTAATTGGGTGTATTAAAAATTTTTGAGTGTATAGTATTTTACTGCATATGTAACACCTTGTTTTTTCAGCGTGTTGTAAGCTCAAGAATTTTAGATTTTTTTCAATAATTACACTGTGACCTGGAGTTTTTTAAAATTTTCCTTTTTACCCCTAACATGGTAACCATAAATACATGAAATACATGATTGTATAACATTATATATAGAAAGTATGTGGCCTTGCTACACTCAAAAACATTCTCCCGAACCTTAAAACGTTTTCTGAGCACTTGGCATTTTTTTTCAATAATTTTATTTATTTATTTGTAATTTTGCCTAATTCTTTCTCTTTTTTTTTTATTTTTTTTCTTTTAATTCACATATGGCAAACAGCTTGCCTTACAACGTGTCTCACATGCGCTTGGCTACTAGCACATGTGCTACATATTTTTAACTCGATTTACCCCTCATTTTCAGATATTTTCTCTAATTACTATTTCATCGTCAGCTAATTACTATTCATTATCTTCTTTATTTTTTCTCTTCATTTCTTCTCTTTTTTATCTTCTTTTCATCCTTATTTTCTTTTTCATCTTCTTTCCCAACTAAAATACCCTTTAGTGTTGTTAGTTTGTGCCTCGTCTATTGATTTTTGGTGGCACCAAAAACCCTGTCAAAAATCCACCATTTCACTCCATTTTTGTCCCAATCTCTTTCTCTTGCTCTCTTTTACAAAAACACTTCATAAATTCTTCTCAAAACCAATTAACGATAATCAATTTTTTTTTTCAGCCAAACCCTAACTTCTTTATGTAGTTATAAATTATCGTTCACACTATCTCTAGTGGTTTATCCCTTTCTTCCTCATTCTTAGACCCAATCCTCTAAATTCGACAACTAGCAGCAGCAGTGCAGGTACTCCGTGCAAGCTTTTGAGAAATTACACTTCCACACCTCAAGTTTAGTTAAATCTAGTTTAGCCTTATTTCAAGCCATCTATTATACTCTTTCTATAAATTATACCAAAACCCTCACAAGTTAAGTTTTTACTTAAACCTTGAAAATTTTCAAAAATTATGCTAAAATCATAACAATCTTTGAAAATTTACACTAAGACCTCATACTTTAAAAACTTACACTAAATGGAACCTCTTGGCAAATTACCAATTCAACATGAGGTCTCAAACCCTTGCAAGTTTTACCTAAACCTCTTTCAATCATATGAAATTACCAATAAATTCCTTTTCGTTTATCTGAGATAATATATTATAATTTCTCAAATTATCTTAAAAATTAAGGGTATAACAATATACATCTTGTGCCCAAATTTTATTTTTTTTTCTTTATTTTTATAATAAAATATTATTAAAAATATATAAATACTTTTAATTGAAAATAATTTATTTTTGATGGGAAAAATAATTATTAAACAGGGAAGAGATAGGACAAACTTGCGAGGCAAAAACAAAGAGAGAGGGGGAGAGAGAGAGAGAGAGAGAGAGCGTATACTAACAATGGGTACAGTACGCCATAGCGCATTACAGAGTCAGAGTGGAGTGGACCACCGCACCGCAACAGCCCGGCGCAGTGAATAAAAATCCAATTTGGCGACGTGGCGTGACGCCAGAACTCATGATGACTTCGACAGTGCCGACTGCCGAGAAGATAAACATGCCCCCAACCGACGTCGTATCGGCTTTTAAGGTAAATTCCAACACCCCGTCGCCCACCCACGTGGATTCAGCTTTTTAAACAGAATCTCGTACTCGTGTACTCCTTTGATTTTGAACTTTTGTATATTTATGATTTATTTTTTTAAAAAAAATTGTAAGATAAACAACACATTTTATAACCTAAAACAGGAAATTTCAAATTATAAAAGGTATTTGTAAAATATGCATAAATCACCAGAAATTTAGGTAAATTTTACTTCATCAATGGTATTAACATAAAATGTTATTAAAGAATAACACACTAAATATAAGTAAAAATAAAAAAATAATCTTAAAAGTTATTTATAATAGAAAACAACATATACTTTTTAAAAATATTTATATCTTTTCCTTTATATTTACTCAAAACTTTTATGTGGGTATTCTTTATTTTGTAAAGTAAATTACACTCAATAACAATTAATATTATAAAAAACACCCCCTAAGTTTTATTAAATTATGTGTACCCCACTATTGAACAAGAAAGAATATTAATATAAGGTGTCAAAGAATACAATAAACCTTGAAATGCTAGAATTTAACGTTACGTGGGATAATTTGATATAATTTTTAAGTAATATAAATAATTATTGTAATTTTAAAACATAAAAATACCATTAAATAAGGTTGAGTCGGGCTACTAATGTCTTAAAAAAGTTAAAAATTTTAAATAAAAATTCATTAAATAACATTTAACAATACCAGTTTACTGTTTTAATTTTTTAGGTAAAATTTTAAATAAAATAAAATTTTGTGTAATAGTAAAATTATTTGAGAAATTAATTATTGTTTAAAGATTGTGAATTCAAATCTTATTAACATAATTAATTTTTATTTTTTAAATAAAATATATATATAAATATTTTTAAAAATAATTTATTAATAAAATTTCATAACAATAAAACTTAATATTTACTTATATAATAGTATAAATATATAGACACCAAACTGTGTACTTACACGAAACGATATAATAAGTTCAATTTTTCTTTAAATAATAGACCAAAAAACTAAGATAACATCCTTTGCATGTATTTTGTATAAATATATAAATATATAATAATTTTAAGAAGTGTGAAATATTAAATAAATCATTAAGTCGACTATTCTACTTTAAAAGAGTTAAATAAATCAGTATTATTTTTGAGACGTAGACATGTTAATTATTACAATTCATGCTTTCTTAACATTATTTAATAATGTTTTAATTTTATTAAAAATATTAATTTATTTAAAAAACCATCAAATTATAATTTATATTTTTAAAAAATAATAACTAATTGAATTTAAAATGTTAGGGACTAATAATAATTAATTTAAATCTTCGTAAAATTCAGTCAATTAGTTCTGAGTTGATAATAGGAACAGAGACATGACAAAGGGAAGGCCATTAAATGGAAGGGGCCACCGGAGGTGGACCACTCAGGGCAGACTCAATTCTGAGAGGCTACTGCAATGCCATCATTACAGGCATTTGCCTACGTTCATTAATTGAGGGACGTGGGAATGTGGAAACGGAAAGGGGCATTTTTGTCCCTTTACCTTTTGTTTGATACGAATTTGGGAAGTGCATGCAGGTTGGGACAAAAGATACAGTCTTCGGGGTTGATCTGGGGGCCAAGTTTCTAGGGCTTTGCTTATGATCTTTCTCTTTCTCGCTTTTAACCTTCTCTACTCTTACCTCCAGTACAAAATTTTATATGAAATTATATATATATATATATTCTTTTATATTTCATAAAGTAATAATATTAGTTATTATGAATGATTAAATAAGATATACTTATTATATTTTATTTTTAATATTTTAAATAATAATAAATATGTTAATTCAAATCGAATTAGAAGCTCTTAATCGTCTAAAGGGAGAGAGAGAGAGAGAGAGAGCATTTATTGGGGGGGGGGGGGGGGGGGGGAGGTTTGTGTGGTAGCAAAGTGAATCTAATGGTCAAAGAGCAATGCGTACTAAGTTTCGTGACTTTTTGTCTTAGAAACACTGCTAAATTAAATGCATGACTGTTCCTCCCAGTTGTCACATTTACTGCAGTGTATGGGACTCAATTAATACTTCTCCCAAACGGGACCACTCTCAGAGATGTCATGATTGACATCCAGTGTTGCCATCTCGCTGTTTTTTTTTGTTTTAAATTGGATAAATAACCTTTTATATTTATATTATTATATTATTTTTATATTTTAATTTATTTCTATAACGGTTATTGCGAATCCAACGGGTAACAGATTCTTCAATCCTTAAATTTTCTTCATAACTCACTTTTTTCTTAATATTTCAAAACGAATTCCATCAAAATTAAACAAAAAATTCTCCCCTTGACCTACCAAATTTTTATTATAAATTTTATATATATTTGTTCAAATTTTTAAAATATTAAAGAATGATTGCGGACGACCACTCCTTCTAAATTTGTATTTTTTATTTTTTTATTTTATATATCTATAATAATAAATTTTAAAAAATGACTAAATTATAATAAAATAACATTTTAATAATTATTACAAGGGAAATTAAAACAAAAAAAAGGTATTTTTTAAGGGATCAAGTATATTATTTACCCTTCTAAGAAGATTAATTGATATTGATATATTATAAAAATTATCATAAAATCAATATAAATCACACTCAGCACCTCATAAGTTGGAATTATCAATCTCTTACTAATCGCATAAACTTAATTAGCATATAAATGGAATAATCCCCACCACAATAGAAAGTCTTGTTTCAATTATAGCCTGTCTTAACCCTGAATAAAATATGAGGGTTAGGTCCATTGTTATTAATAAGTTGTCAGAATCTTTTATGGTTAGTTTTAAAGAGTAGCCAATGAAATTAAAGCTTAATATTCATTTAGGTTGTGTTTGATTTCATTATTTAAAATTTAATTCTAGATAATATTTATTCAGAAAACAAAAATCACCCCACTCTCTTGCAAAATAAATTTCATGAAAAGAAAATTTAAATATTTATACTATACATATTTTTTTATAAAAAAATTAAGAATGTTTAATTATTTTTATAGAAAATATTATAAAAATTATACATTTTTTTATGATAAATATTTACAATTAAACACACTCTTAAGAAATGGACAATAAGAGCAATGTTAGGTCTATTTGAGCTGCCTAATATTAGGTCAATTTAATTCTAGACAATGACAATTAGAAGTGATGTAAAAAAGTAATGCATGATGAACAAGTTAATAATTTTCTCTACCCAGTAGCTTGTGAGCCCATGCATCTACCAAGCCTGTATTAATACAAACAACAAGAAGAATAACGCAGAAATTCTTAATGTCACAATGCCAAGAAAATTTAGCCTATACCAGCATGTTAACAAAATTTACTTCTTGCTAGAACATTTTCTAGTACATAATTCAAAAGGAAGACATCCAATTATTTAAATTTCTTCTCAGCATGGCCAAACCATTCAAAAATGAAAGACAAGCAATTAGTTATATTTCTCTTTCATCGTGAGGGATTTGATAACAATTTGACAAAGACGTCAAATGAAGTGTTAGGTTCACTCGACATGCTCATTACGATAATTCATTTAACTTACAAGAAGTTTGGTTCAAAAAGGAGGGGAAATGAAAAACCTGACAAATTTGAAAATGACACCTTTTTTTTTTTTTAATCGTCTTCTACAATTTTTGGTAAACACTTGTTCTATTACATCCACTTTTTTACAAGAACCTCTATTAGACATGCCCAAACCATTAAAAAGAGAAGAATCCCTGTTAGTTAAAATTCTCTTTCTTTTTCTTTTTTGCTAGGTGAAAGCTCATAAATTTCCCTTTCAGCAACAGGGAATATTTCATAACAATTTGATAAAAGATGTAATATGAAGTGTTCGGTTTTTTGTTTTTGTTTTTTTGGCTTGAAAGTGTTAGGTTCATTTGACATGCATATTACAGTAATTCATGCAACCTACAAGAAGCTGGTTTGAAAAAGAAAAAACCTGGCAAATTGGGAAATGGAGGCTGACATCTCCAACCAAGAAAACAAACTTTCATTATCCATCATGTCCCTCTGCATTACCAGTAGAAAATGACACATCAACCTTATCTTTTATGAGGCAGTCAATTATACCCTCAGAAACTTGCAGTATAAATAGCTGCGCGCCATTCCTCATGTATTATCTCATGGCACTGTTTCAACAAGCTCTGTCAACCCTAGGAGCCATTTCCTCCAAAACTTGGCTCTCACACGCACATCATCCTCTAACCATGCTTCATTTGGCCGATGGAACACCAGCTCTCTTGCTCATGGCTCATCCAGATCAAGGTTACAGATCCAGGAAGCCACACGAGATGTGAGACAAGTCTTGGCGCTATCCCTCTTGAGCTTATTCTTTTTATATTTTTATAGTTTTTTTTTTAATACTACGATGGCCATTTGAGTTTTCTTGACCTTGCAAGTCCTTGGCCAATATTTAAATTTTTTAGTAACATTATAATCACAATCACAATGTATGTCATCAAATTAGTATGTAAAAGTTCTCGTCTTTTGTTACTCTTCAAATAACCTAATGTTAGGTTTATGTATGAGAGTTAGGTTCTTGGTTTTTCAAGTTTCCTTGAATGTATACTTCTTGTATGATATTTGTTTCTTGTTTCTCAACTTGATGTATACAACATTAAAGATGTATGAAACTAAATGATCAACTTCTTATTAGATAGAAAGATGCCTACTTTGTTTCTATCAATCAACCAAATGAATTTAGATTTTTGCGAGTGAGGAGTTTCAATGTAAAGAAGAAACTCAATATATCGTGGGTGGTGTGAGATAATCCTTGTATATGTTGTCTATTATGTGCCTAGTCGAAAAGTAATATTATTATAGTAATACGGACAAATCCTTTTCCTTGATTTTTCATTTTGATGTTTTTATCACTCAAATGTTTTCATCTCTTCTATTTCAAATTTCTTTTCCAACTAACTATGTGATTAAATTTGCAGTTTACTTGTTGCAGGAGCTTTTTAAGAAAATATATATATAATAAAACGAACCAAAGATGTATCTTAATAATTTCTATAATATTTGATTTCTTAAATCCTAAGTTCCATATGGTCCCCATTTTTTATGCAATTTAGAATTATGATTGATCAAAACTTTGAATTTAGTTCTTCATCGTTCTCTTGGTGCATGGTTGGGTGGGGTTCAGAAAGGACCACAAGCTTCACAATTTTCGAAGTTGTATACTGTACTTATTCCAAGAGTTGTGACTGTGTAAAACCAAAAGACAAGCCAGTCTAATCTCAGGTCCAAAATTTGCCTATTTTTATGTAATTTGGTTTTGTCTTATTAATGGCTTGTCATTACGACCAACCTCAAACACAAAAGATGTGCTACTAAACGCTAGCTTATATGAAAGCTGAAGCACTTTATGCTCCTATTGTTCCTAGAAACCTTCAAGAGTGAATGACAAATTAACCTCTAATATTCACCATTTCTAGCGTTAAGCTTGAGCTTGAAAATTTTTTACTATAACAGTCTAAAAATTTATTTCATAATTAATAATTAACTTTCGTCTCACTTACCACATTCATGCCCAGATGCCTGATGCCTGAAAGTGATAACATAGCACTGAGCAGTTGAGAGTTGAGGTGGAGATCTGCAAAGGCCAAATATAATAATTAATGGGCAGAGACTAGTAGTTTTGTCGGGATTTAGCTCCTTGAGCTGAAAACAGTGATCAAAATGATCAACAATGAAATAATTAACTTTTCAACTGACATCTCATTTGAATAATCCAGTGCAGGTGAAACAAATCCATACCAAGTTGCACCTCTTGAGATGGCCTACAAGTCCCGGAAAGTACTTTGTAATAGTTGGCTTAGATTGTAACGAAATATGGCTCAAGCAAAAGACTGCTAATCTTATGATAAACGCATTTCATTTGTTAAATGCTGCACTCAATATATCAGCTGTTACAAAAGTACTTTGTAACAGTGATCAAAATGTTCATTAAACGCATTTCATTTGTTTAATGAGTGCATTTGTTAAATGCTGCACTCAAAATTTCTCTTGGCCAGTAAACGCGTGAATCTGGACAAATCACTCACAAAGAACCAGGGATAAACTGATTAACCTTTCATATATACTAGAAAGAATTCAAATTAAAAAGAAAAATAGTATTGTCAATTAACTGGTGCAACCCATCAGTAGAAGAGCGCCAAAAAAACCCATCCCTTACCCTCTAAAAAAGTCAAAGAAACATAGAATAGACATGGCTCAAACAATGATTCTCCGTATATGCCCACATTTCTTTTTAGGTAAATGACCAGAAAAAAGAATGCCAAGCTTTGTCTTGTAAGCAGATTTATTCTAAACTTTTGATTTTATCATTTAACACCAAGACTTTAAAAATCATTTCAATTCTAATCAGCTGTCGATATTTTGTTAAAAAAATTACAAATCCATTAAATTGCTAACATAGGAATGCCAAGTGCAAAAGGTTGATAACGTGACAGCCTCCAAATCTCACCAACTTCGCCAAATTCAATGCCACAGTGGCAAATAGCAATATTTCACAAGTTGCGCAAATAGGTGCCGCTGAGTGTTTGCCTCTCCTCAAAACGAGTCTAACATGCAGCTTAAAAAATCAAGCTTATGCACAACTTCCATAAGCAGTCTCAGAAGCCCAACTAAAGAAGCACTACAAGGACATTCTTAATGACAATCCCAAAAGTCTTTCTAGTTGCGTAGGGAAAAGGTGCACCAGAAGGTATTAAAAAGAAGTGACAGTTACCTCTTTAACAAATATGTACGGTAGTTAAACCCTTGCTGAATAAAATGAAGAAAAAGAAAGAAGAGGCTAAAAGTAATTATCTTACCTTGACACAGTATTGGCCAAGTGAAAAAATCTCCCTGCCCAAGTTCAGCAATGACCTTAGTCATCTGTTTCAGATGAATTTTAAATGCGAATAAGCTACAAATTGAAGGCAATGAAGGATTCATAACTATTCCCATGAAAGAAGGATTGCTAACGAAACCTGCACCATGCGAATAGCAGTCAGATTGGAGTGCTCTAGACCTTCACTGCAACCTTCTCCACGAGTGCCTGGGTATCCCTGTCTTCCTGCTAATGTGGGTGGTTTGCCAAATGGTGCAACAACTGGACAGTACAAAACAGAAAACTTTAACTCCTGACAGATGAAGAATTAAGCTATCAAAGATGACAAAATTTTGAGAGGTCTCATTTCAAGCAAGAAGTTCACCAATTTTTTTTTTTTTTTTTTGGTTACCCACTATGGAACTCCCCAACTCTATAAGAAAGGGTGAAAGCATCCAGTGGAAAATTCACAAACAGAAGTGAAAACAATTAGCAGGTCAACAAAAGGGACTCACATAGGGGAAAAAAAAGAATTGGGGTAGACTCTTGAGTTGGATCAAGCCAACTATGCTTCTTAACTCAATAGAGAGCCCTTGCATTTGTATACATAAGAGACAGGACAGTGTTCACTAATCTTGTACCAGACAGATGCAGTATCACTTCAAACATTTTGAAGTAAAATTACTTAATTCAGATATTTGTAAAATCACAATGAACATTAAATGCCACTCCAACGTAGCTGATTGATTAATAGAACGCATATTGCAAAATCAACATGCTTTGGCATCAACTGGTAATATAAATAAGCAATGTGATACTGAGCAAATACTGGTAAGGTATCTGCAACATGAAGACGTGAAAAGATTGCTAGACTTTTTCATGCACTGGCTTTTTCATCACAACAGCAACGCTTAATTAATTCACATGATCTGAACCCAGTCCACTTAGATATCCTTTCTCTGAGGAGCAAGAGCGCTCAGTTGAGCCTTTTTTTTTTTCTTCTTTTGAGGTTGAAAATTTCCTGTAACTGTTTACTTTTGTGCATCACCACAAGTTTCTACTATTATCTCTATCAATTGACAATGGCCATGATGTTGTTGTTGTCGGATCACCAGAAAGTATTCACAGCTTCATTTAATGCCTATCACTATTACAACTCTATCCTGTGTCTCCTGACTGCGTTTTTCCCCTCTTTGGTAACGGGAGATACATTTGTATCTAGAAAAGAACCAGAGACACAATAACCAATCCATCTATTCATTAACTGTCTCCAGTGGAAGAAGGTACTACTCTCAAATATCAAAAGAAGTAACCATTAGAACATAAACATATTTTGTTGAAACTGCGGGATCTCAACTGGAAGCATTAGCTAAATTTTACTCTTGAACTCCTTGGATCAAGTTGTTATGCCTTCATGCCTAGGTCGCATGAAGCGGCCACACTGTGGCCGCTTCCCCCCCTCTTGCTGCCATGCAGCAGCGTGGAGGGGGGCCCAGGCCGCATGAAGCGGCCAGACATGGCCGCGTGGAAGCGGCCACATGGCCCCTTCCCCCCTTTTTTGGCTGCCACACAGCAGCCCCGGGGGGGGGAGAGATGTCTCTCGGGGGTACTTTCACACCCTCGAGAGAGGTCCCTCGGGGGTGCCTAATGCGCGCCCCTTTTTGCGCGCGTTCGCGTTCCTGCCAATGGCGGAGTCAAGGAAGAATTTTAGTTCGGGCCAAAGGTTAATTTTAGCTCTGGCCAAATTATAAAAATTTTAATTATTCATACTAATATATATATAAAATTAAAAAAATAAAAAAACCAGCTGGGGCCAAGGCCCCAGCTGGCCAACATGTGGCTCCGCCACTGGTGTCTACATTCTGGGGCCAAGGCCCTAGCTAGCCAACATGTGGCTCCGCCACTGGTGTCTACATTCATACACCCTCACGTTAATAACCTCGCAAGACTCAGTCAAAACCATCTCCGAGATATCCACCAAGAAAAGTGGGCCACTCGACACATGGATGCCACTCCCATCGCTATAAATAAGGGGTATTTTTCTCTCATTGAGGAGGCAACCTCTCACTCTTGTACTTACCTTTTGTTTTCAAACATTTCATTTCTACGAGGGACTAACTTAAGTATCGGAGGGTCCACACAGGGATTCTCACCTACGCCCCTAATCGATTTTCTTTCTAGCAGGTCATTCATCGCTCTCAAACTAGCCAAGAGACTCACCCATCACTGCCGTGACCCCCAACAGACTCATCCATTGCTCTCAAACTAGCCAAGAGACTCACCCATCGCTGTCGTGACCCTCGAGAGACTCATCCATCGCTGTCGTGACCCCCTGGGAGACTCATCCATCGCTATCACTCCACCCCGGGAGGCTCATCCATCGCTGTCACTCCACCCCGAGAGACTCACCCATCTCTCTCGATAATTACTCATCGTTTGGATAATTCACACGTGGGTCATCCATCAGTAACCCCAAGTGAGTTCTGAACAATGGACCCCAAGTGAGTCATCCATCGCTCAGATGTACCACACGAGAGTCATCCATCGTTCGAATTAGCCACACGTGGGTCATCCATCAGTAGTTTCCCCTTTTACAAATTTATTGTTGTAACCGTGTAACAACAATTGGCGCCGTCTGTGAGAAATCGAACAAAAGGCCAAGAAACCTTCATTCACCATGGCACAAACTCGAAGCGGTCGACAAACTCTCTCTCATGGTGTACAATCACCTCAACAAGATACCCTCTCTCGTGTGGAAAAACAACATCAATCTACTCATGAGGGCCCGCTACCCCTCGCCTATGAGGGCCAACCATCCCTCATCCATCAATCTTCTCGTGAGGGTCACCCATCCCTCACTCACTAGCAACCGCCTCTTCTAGAGCCCTCTCATCCATTGGGGGTTCAACTTCAGGTGTCGCCCCTTACCACCACACATGCCTTTTCAGAACCCTACTCAGGTATACATATCCCATCGGTAGTTCCTTGGGCTGAGTATGAGGCCTTACGACAACAACATGCCGAAGAGGTGCAAGCTCTTCGCGAAATGGCTGGAATTTTGCAAAGCTTAGTTCTTCACGGGTCAATCCCAGCCACATTGAGAAAGTTTATTCCTGAAACAGCTCCATCCCATAGGGCTCATTAGGAGGTACCAGGGAACGACTCTTATCGGGAAGCGACCCCTGAAACTCATGCTCAACCTATCCCTTCTCGAAACAATCAACTAATATCTCCCTTAAGAAGGGCTCATAGCCAAACTTCTCCCAATCGAGAAAATCAAGGAGGAATTAATCGTCGAAAGACAAAAAGACGAAGCCCTCAAAAGGGAAGATATTCTGAAATTGTGGCTAGCACTCCCGTGGAAGGAGGTCGGAATTCCTCTAAACCCGTAACCAAGCAGAATGATGAGCTTAATGACAACCCTACGACATTTAGTGCTCGAGAAATAGCTGACATGAAGAAAATGATTGAGCAAGTGTTGCAGCGAAATAAATTATTACCAATTTCAGAAGAGCAATCATGAGGGAGGTTGCCATTTGTGGCCGAAGTAATGAAAAAGCCCTTGCCAAGGAAGCTTAAGATGCCCCAAATAACTCCTTACTCTGGCAAGGATGATCCTTACGATCACATACAGAACTACGAGTCTTTGATGATGCTCCATGGATGGGACGATGAGATAATGTGTAGGGCCTTCCCGTTAACCCTAGTTAAGCATGCTCGGGCTTGGTTTAATGGTTTACCTGAAGCATCTATTTCCTCGTTTGGGCAACTAAAGACAGAATTTATCAAAGCATTCATTATTAACAGCCAGAGGAAGAAAGACGCAACATACCTCCTTAGCATTCGACAGGGGAGCAAAGAGACCATACGCCATTATGTGGACAGATTTCGGAACGCTACGCTTGAGATTCACAACCTACTGATTGAGATGGCAGTGTCTGCCATGTTCCAAGGGGTGCAACTGACTTCCTTCCAAGAATCCCTATCCCTAGACCCACCAAAATCCTTGGCAGATTTGTTCGTCAGGGCCAATAAATATATACACCATATAGAAGTAATGAGGACTGTGGCAATGGATGAAGACAAGGAGCAAAAAAGAAAGGAGCCAGATATTGAAGAAAATCTTAATCGGCGACAAGAGAGGACCCGAAGACTGGGTGATGTCAGGCCCCAGTTCAATCACTATACCCAGCTCACCCAACCTCGATCTACCATATTGGCAGCCATAGAAGGATCAAGCCTAATTAGACTTCCAAAAAAGGTGGATCGATTTATAGGAAAGAATCAAGATGAGTACTGTCGATACCATAGGACTCGTGGCCATTCCACTTATCAATGTAGGGAGTTGAAAAATCAAATTGAGATGCTTATTCGGGAAAGGCACTTACAAAGATATGTACGAGAAGAAGATAAAAACAACAGGAAGCCACAAAAAAGGGAAGAAAGGCCTGAAACACAAGAAATACATAATCCAAGACAGCAAGAGAGAGGAAACGACTACAGACAAAATCTCCCTCTAGATAATGAACCAACACATCAGGTTATACATGTCATTTCGGGCGGCGAAACCTTGGGTGGTGATAGCTCATCTTCCCGAAAAGCCTATGCCCATTTGGACTACCAGGTCAATTCGGTAATAGAGGTTAGAGAAAATGAAGAGCCCATTATGTTCACACCTGCCGACAGAAGAGATATAATCATTCCACATGATGACCTGATGATAATCTCAGTTGTCATTCCAAAGTACCCAATTGAGAGAATTTTGGTAGACAGTGGTAGCTCAGTTAACCTCATTTATTGGAATTGCTTCGAGCATTTCACAAGATCGATTGAAAAATATCTCTTCCCCTTTATATAGTTTCACCGGCGAGCTTGTCTCGGTGACTGGTTCAATTTAGTTGCCAGTCACGTTGGGCTCTGATCCTCAGAGAATAACACGCCAGGCCTGCTTTATAGTGGTTAAAGCCTCATCAACTGCATACAATCTAATTTTTGGTCGTCCCTTGCTCAACGACATAAGAGCCGTAATCTCTTCCTGCTATCTGTTGATGAAATTTCCTACACCCCAAGGAGTGGGACAAGTCCAAGGGGATCAACGGAAGGCCCGCACGTGCTATGTTGCATCTACAAAAGGGAAACAGAGTGAAGAGACTTTATCGATTGCCAAGCAAATTATGCAAGATTAAGTAGTATTATTCCCTTTATTTGAATCGTAATAATGTGAGTCTAAAATGGTATTGTGGACGTAGGCACATTTGGCTGAACCACATCAAAATGCTTGTACTCACTTCTGCGAATAAATTATCATCATGGCGTCCACTATTAACCACCAGATTTCATCAAGGTTCATTTCCAAACGAAGACCCGTTGCCTCGCGCATGGCCCGACAATTGGGAGAAAGTTAAAAGCCCGTTGCACTGCTTATAGCTCGGCAACGAGGGAGATAACAAGCCCATTGTCCCACGCGTAGTCCGACAATAGGGGAAAAATAAGATGTTGTCGCTCATAACCCGGCAACGAGGTGAAAGCTAAAGGTTCATTGTCCTGCGCATATCCCGACAATAAGGAGAAAACTAAAAGCCCATTGCCTGCTCACAGCCCGGCAAGCAGGTGAAAACGAAAAGCTCATTGCCCCAAGCATAGCCCAGTAACAAAGTGAAAGCTAAAAGCCCGTTGCCCTGCTTATCGCTCGGCAACGAGGGAGATAACAAGCCCATTGTCCTGCGCGTAGTCCGACAATAGGGGGAAAATAAGACATTGTCTCGCACATGGCCTAACAATGAGGTGAAAATAAAATTACTGTCTTGCAAAAAGTCCGATAGAAATAAGCCATAATATTTGTTGCCCCGTGAGCGACCTACGCCACTTCGCCTAGTGACCTAAAGCCCATTACTTTACTACTAGCCCGACAACGAGGTGAACACAGAAAGACCTGTTGTCTCGCTAACAGTCCAACCACAAGATGAAAACAACAAGTCAAACCGCAACAAGAAAATACCAAAATTAATTGCGGACGTAGGCATCATGTCGAACCGCAAAAATAAAATATTGCATTGCGCTCACAATACCAGCGAGCATGTACACCTAAAGCTAGAAAGCCGTGCCATTGTAACAAAAAGGCTCATTGCCCCACTCACAACCTGGCAATGAGGAGGCAAGAACATCCCATTGCCTCGCAAGCAGCCTAACAACGAGAAGACATGAAACCGTTATCCTACGATACATCAAGATAGCATAATTTCAATGGCCCCGCAAATGACTTACACTGCTTCGCCTGGCATCCGAATGGTACAATAACTGTTGCCCTACAAGAAGAGATGTCATATTCATCATTTTGCAAGTAATCCGACAAACCAGAAAATGGAATGACAATCATCACGAACACCTTTGGATTCGGAAAAAATTCCCCAATACGCCAATTCATCTCTCGGCAACATGTAGATACATATACGAGCCAGTAATGATATGGTCACTCTTGACTTGATTTGAAGATCTTTCCGAGTCCCCGTCACCTCGAGAGCTAAGAGCGTATGAAGAAATCGTGTTTAAACTCCTAGAAGATGAAGAACCGAATTCATGAACCACAGCTGCAAGGACAGGAGCTTCAACACATCATTCGAAGACTCTGCCACATCTACTTGAAGCCATAACCCTTATGAGGAGTTGAAATATTAAAATGGCAGAGCCACAAATAACACATAAGAGTTGTTGAAACAATGACTAAATGAGAAGCTGAAGCCTTCTTTTCTAAGGGCACATAGGGAGCAAAATGCCAAAGATAGCTACAAAAGACGTGAAGAAAGATATTGCTACAAAATAAAGGAGGAAAAACAACCTCTTAAAAATATGGCCGTGTTGCAGGCAGAATACTCTTCCTCCCAGGAGACCCGACAAAAAGAGTAGGGAGCAATTGTTATACCTTCATGCCTAGGTCGCATGAAGCAGCCACACTGTGGCCGCTTCCCCCCCTCTTGATGCCATGCCAGCAGCGTGGAGGGGGGCCCAGGCCGCATGAAGCGGCCACATGGCCCCTTCCCCTCTTTTTTTGCTGCCACGCAGCAGCGTGGGGGAAGGCGCCTCCACCCCCGAGAGATGTCTCTCGGGGGTACTTTCACACCCCCGGAAGACCTGTCTCGGGGGTATTGCACACCCCCGAGGGAGGTCCCTCGGGGGTGCCTAATGCGCGCCCCTTTTTGCGCGCATTCGCGTGCCTGCATCCATGCACCCTCACGCCAATAACCTCACAAGACTCGGTCAAAACCATCTCCAAGATATCCGCCAAGAAAAGTGGGCCACTCGACACATGGATGTCATTCCCATCGCTATAAATAGGGGGTATTTTTCTCTCATTGAGGAGGCAACCTCTCACTCTTGTACTTACCTTTTGTCTTCAAGCATTTCATTTCTACGAGGGACTAATTTAAGCATCAGAGG
The DNA here is from genome assembly GCF_014633365.1 of Diospyros lotus. Taxonomy (NCBI): domain Eukaryota; kingdom Viridiplantae; phylum Streptophyta; class Magnoliopsida; order Ericales; family Ebenaceae; genus Diospyros; species Diospyros lotus. The sequence continues at coordinate 29,278,907 of NC_068352.1, forward strand.
GTCCACGCGGGGATTCTCACTCGCACCCCTAATCGATTTTCTTTCCAGCAGGTCATCCATCACTCTCAAACTAGCCAAGGGACTCACCCATCGCTGCCGTGACCCCCGAGAGACTCATCCATTGCTCTCAAACTAGCCAAGAGACTCACCCATCGCTGTCGTGACCCCCCGGGAGACTCATCCATCGCTGTCACTCCACCCCGAGAGGTTCATCCATCGCTGTCAATCCACCCCGGGAGACTCACCCATCTCTCTCGATAATTACTCATCGTTTGGACAATTCACGCGTCACCCATGGCCCGAAGGAGTCATCCATCCCCCGAGTGAGTCATCCATCGCTCAGATGCACCACACGAGAGTCATCCATCATTCAGATCAGCCACACGTGGGTCATCCATCAATAATTTTTTCTTTTACAAATTTATTATTATAATCGTGTAACAACAGAAGTAATATACCCATTACCTTCTCGGGAGACCATGGACGCGTGATTGCAACACATGAAAAACTCCTCTTTTAGCCCTAGCTTCCTTGCTAGGTCACAAATCTCATATTCTATAGATTTGACTTTGGTCAGTCTCACTCACTCTTTTTTACGACATTCACTGGATAGTGGTCCTAGGTCAATTCTAATATCAGTTGTAACACCATAGGAAATTGTTGGTTGAACTATATTTACAGAAAGCGTCAATAACTAGCTCCATGTACTACTCTCTGTCGAATATAAATAACCATCTTCTAAGATTGTAAATAGGAATCTTATAGTTGGTGAAATAATAAACCTCATAATGATACAGGGATCCACCAATTTACCCAAAAAAGATAAGAAAGGAAAACAAAGCAAGAAAAAAGAAAAGAAAAAAGCCAACTACTATGGCACAAAGCCATCAACAAACTTCTGTCCAATTCTAAGTTACAAACTCATTTAGACCATCAACCATCTATAAGCCCAATAGAGTTTGTATATTCCTTGCAGATTCTTGTTTCTCTAATCTTGCCTTTTGCCCTACAAGTGGTGTCAGCTGGGTCTAACTTCTCAACTGACATTTCGCCACCCTGTCAAAGGGTCATAGCTAAGAGTCACATTCATTACTTATATGGAAACAAAATAAATTGATGCAAATGAAATTACACTTTTGAGATCCCAGTCTTTACATCTTGGATCAATACAATGGAATCATACCAGCCAACAAAGAGGATGCAGAAACAAGAATTTGTTTTAAGTATTCTGTTTTGATATTGTTTGTAATCATATTCTGTTTTGATAGTGTTTGTAATCATTCATTAATAGGCGTAAAATTTTTAGTTGTCCTTTTATTTTGCTTGTCATTTATTTATTTATTTTATCAAAAAAGTACCTCAATGACAAAACAATATTTACTCCTAAACAAGAAAGATCATGTTCCTTAATTGAATACAGTTCATTAGGTGTAGAAAGGAAAAAGTAAAAATACATTGCAGGTATCAGCAAAATATGTATTTATATACACATACACACTGTAGGTTTGATCAAATACATTCCCTGAACTTAACCATATGCAAATTACTTTGTTTACATGATCAGAGTCCCGTGAAAGAGAGGTGGAAGACTTGACAATTTTGATGAGATCTAAGAAAGGAGATGTCACTGTTTCTTGTTTCTATGGAGCCTCATTGGCAAGTGAATCCTTTCTTCCTGGAACATAGCCTGGTAATCAAAGGCACACTCCTGAATGACTTTCCTTAGACATTTTTGCATTAGATAATTTAAGAAAGACGGGAAAATTATACAAGAATGATAATTGTTAATGCAAGGTGGTAGGAAGAGTATGTATCTTTTTTAACAATACATAGTAGTTTAAGAGGTTTGGATCATTCTGTTATGGGCTCAGTCAAGCGGGTAGGTATATCAAGGTTACACACGTGGGTGCAATAAAAAGGGAGCAGTTTAGTTTCAGTTTTTTTTTTTTTTTTCTTTTTAATACAGTTTCACTTCAATTACATTTCACTTTCTTTTTATGCCAGTTTCACTTTTCTATGTAATCTCCCTGTGCAGCTATAAAACTTGGAAGTATTGTTAGATAGGTGGTTATTTAAAAGGTTTTTGAATTCAGTTGCACTAAAAAAGAAGGGGAAGTTAATGAAACTATTATGCAGAATTTTCTTCAAGGTTAAGTTACTTTAAACTCAGAGATCGAAGAGTTCTCTCAAATGAGCTCTTGATTGCAGTTAACTGAAAAGAGAAAAATAGGTTGTAAGGGTAGGAAAACACATAAACACAGCTTCTCGATTAATCCGTTCTTTGATGTTCAAGTACATCAACCTTTAACTATCACTACGTTGATAGCCCACTAAATGGAACACCTTGACTGAGCCCATAACACATTCAGTATATGAAGCCAGAATAGGAGCATGGTATTCCAATTTCCACATAATCTAAAATATGGAAAATAGGAGTATACAGTTTGTTGTGTGAATCAAAGATACGTGTACAGTAATTTTCTTTTAACAGTTAGACATAGTAATTCATAATTCAATGGGATACTCATAGGTATAACACATTCAAGTAAATGTCTAAAACTAGACATCGAAAACACTCTGGCTGCAGCAATTTCACCTGTCTGATGAACATTGCCTTTTAGTCACTTAACGAACAGTCTTATTTGCTATTCAGTTGAATCAAACGAGAAAATATCTTATATTAAATTATCATCAACGACTTATTTCCTTTCTTGCTCTCTATATTTTATTCTATTGTGTTATTATCATTTTTGCTTTTCGATTGTTCCTTTAGAACCTGCAAACACCTATATGGCACAGCCAAGCATGCACCGATCCATCCTCAAGAAGGTTGAGATTGCTAATTGAACTGACACAAACACAATTCTTATCCTAGAGCTGAGCTCTGTATGAAACGATTAAAATCAAACAGCATATAATTAACTACCAAACTGACTAGAACAAATGGAATCATCAAACGCTTAACCAACCTAGTCGAGGAGGAATTGGAGAAGAGCTGGTTGACGGTGAGAGGAGAACGTTCACAGGAAGCGCAATCGCTCACGTTGAGGCGGGTGAATGACGATGCACATTGAGCAGAAGCCGAGGCCACACGCCGCGATGAGCGCGTCCTCTGTGATCTGCATGCAAATTGCGGCAGAGCAAGTCCTTATCGAGCCGAGGGACGGTAACTTAATTCAGCTGCCGTCGCCGGAACGATGCCTACGGCTGATCCTTACTGTCGGAATCATCCACCTTCTGGTTTCTTCCCGTGTGAATCATTCAGGAGATCGGCTGAACCGCGGTTTCTCCGGTTGTGAGCCGAAAGATAATTAGAACCGAACCGGATACCATTCACGTTCAATGGGTAAATTTAAGATAAATTTAATATATATTCATTAAATTTTAAAAATATAATTATTTATTTATTAAATTTTAAATTATTATTATTTATTCATTGAATTTTCTTTAACATTAATTATCTATCACCAACTATATCATCGTTTAATCTTACAAATGAAAAATACTCACGTGACTATCGAAATCTGAAGTGACTAACAAAAAATGCCTATATGACTATAGAATTTAACATATACTCACTCAATTTTTAAAATATAATTATTTATTTATTAAATTTTAAGATAAATTTAACATAAACTCATTAAATTTTAAAAATATAACTATTTACTCACTAAATTTTAGAATCACACCACGTGAGAAAACTAAAACCAAGAAACAGATAAAAAAATACATGCTCGGGTGCTTCAATTCTATAAACAAGCCATTGAATTTAACTACTTACTAAATTTTAGAAGCAAACCACGTGAGAAAACTAAAATCAAGAAATTGATAAAAAATACATACTCAGATGTTTCAATTCTAGAAACAAGCCAAAAGTATAAACTCAACCAAAAATTATCATAAAATGTCTGCTTAGGTGCCTCAATTCTATAAACAATACATATGCAAAAACTCAAACAAAACAACAAATAAAAATAAGTTGCTCAGATGCATTAATTCTTAAAACAAATTAGTGACAAAAACTCAAACTAATCAATTATCATCCTTTAACTAATCAATAAATGAAAAACTATAGATTCTTTACCTCCATTAAGAACAATTAAATCCATAAATATGTATTCAATAATGAGACCCAAAACTAAAAATTGATTATAAAAATCGTCTTCTATGCCAACAACCAAGAGCTAAAAACTGATTACAAAAACCGTCTTCTATGCCAAAAACTAATAATCTTTTAGTACATTTTTGTAGATTTCATTGTTCTTATGGAGGTAAAAAATTTGAAATTTTTTTATTTGTTGATTGGTTAAAGGATAATGATTGATTAGTTTGAATTTTTACTATTGGTGTGCTTCAAAAACTAATGCATCTGAGCACCCTATTTTTATCTATTGTCTTGATTGAGTTTTTGTATATGCATTGCTTCTAAAATTGAGAACAGGGCATGCCTTTTTTTGGTTATTTTTTTGGTAGAGTTTATGTTTCTGGTTTGCTTACAAAATTGAACCATTTGAGTAGGTCATTTATTTATTTATTAATTTTTATTTTCTCACGTAGTTTATTTATAAAGTTTAGTGAGTAAGTAGTTATATTTTTAAAATTCAATAAATGTATATTAAATTTACTCTAAAGTTTAGTGAGTAAATAGTTATATTTTTAAAATTCAATGAGTTTATATTAAATATTTTAGTCACGTGAGCATTTTTCGTTAGCCACTTCAAATTTTGTTAGTCACATGAACATTTTTTATTTGTAAGATCAAATAATAATTTAATATATAATGGATGGTTAACATTGAGTAAAGTTCAATGAGTAAGTAATAATAATTTAAAATTTAATGAATAAACTTACATTTTTAAAGTTCGATAAATATATATTAAATTTATTCCACGTTCAATTTATATTTAAAAGTTGTTTTCCTTATCTTAATTTCTTAATCAAAATTTAATATTAACGTGTATTTGTTAAAATTATTGAATATTAATTCTTTATTTAACTAAATTAGATCTCAACTGCGATCCCCCAACAAAATGGGTATGGGCCTTGTAACTAGTTTTGGTTTAAGAAGGCCACTTAGGCCTGGCTTTATATATGCACAATATACCAACATTATGCTAAAAGAATATATATATATATATATATATATGGAGAGAGAGGGGGGGGGGGGGAGAGTTTTAATTTCCTAACTACCATTCTTTAATTTATACTAAGTAGCGTTGCTTAGCCTGATGTGATAATTTAAATATAATAATATAAAACTCACCTTATTAAATTTTTATGTTTAAATAATTAAATTGGTGAATCTCATATAATTATTATATTTGAATTGTCACATCAACATTATTTAGTATAAATTAAGCAACGTGGAGATCAAAACAATATATATATATGAGGTAAATTTATATTATTAGTCATTCAATTTTGTATTTCATAATAAATTGGTGATTATATTTTAATTTTTGTCATCATAACTATTAAACTTTAATTTTTCTATAATTTAGACCCTTTTTAATTTTTTTATTAAATTTACGAAAATTGACGTTATATATATTAATATAAATTTAAAAATCATGTAATGTTAAAATTAAAATCAACCACATCATCAAGTTATTTCAAGATGTATATTAATATATACTATATTAGTTTTCATTAACAAAATTTAATAAAAAATCAAATGATAGATTGAGTTATAACAAAAATTAAAATTTAATGGATATAGTGACAAAATTAAGGTATAATGAACTATTTATTATAAGATATAAAATTTAAAAACTAATCATATAATTTACTTATATATACACACATACTAATAAACATGCATGGGTTATTTACAAGTCGAGATCTCATCCCATTATGCCACCTTATCCCTATGTAAGTTTTTGTTCATTTACGATCACACTTTGTTTTTATTTAAGAACCCTAAATGTTGATAAACATATATTTTTTATTGTTACTTCTTATCAACACTAGTAAAATTATTAAACTCTGATTTCGGTTATAAGAGTTGTTACTGATTTTTATGGAGTTATCGGAGATAATGGCTCGAAGAATCACTATTTTAGGAGTGTATTAATGACTTATTAGAGAGGGACACGAGAATCACTTACAACGGGAGAAATAGAAGCAAAAAGAGAAAAATACATTTTTTATCACTATTTTTAAAAGTTTTGAAAAAAAAAAAAAAGAAGTGAAAAGAACATAAATGTAAATGTAAACAAATGGGCCTTAATTCATTGGACATGCAATGTGTTGGACCTGGTTGGACTTGGAGGTGTGACTCCTGTGAGCTATTCCTTCTAGAAGCCGATTATCAATGGTGAATAGGACCACGGATACGGAGAATTTATTCGGTGCCATAGAGCCACCAAATAAGTTGTCGCTAGGTACTTCAAATTATTTATAAGATGTCACTTAATTAAAGTTTAGTGTATAATTATTTTTATCATAAACTATCTTATAAATCTTGATTTAGTAACATTTTATTAATAATATATGATGTCACGTTACTTTTAACTTATTTAATGGACAGTATGGAGACTCTTTTACGTCCTTCTTTTTGACTTGGAATTCATTCTTGGGACTCAACCTTTGCTTTACGCATTTTCAATGTTTTTTTGGCTCAATGAGATGATTCCTCTCCTCGTGCCAGCATTCATTTTTAGCCACAAATAGTGTTTCTTTGTCGTGGAAATTTGATTTTTCTCTCTCCCTACTGTTTGAGATACTGTTTGTACACAAATTAGAAAATGTTACTGTCAAATCATTTTAGGTCAAAAAATTTGTACGTATAAGGCAAATAACGTAACAGTCGCATTTTTATGATTATTAACTTTCATCACAAGTTTTTTCTTCTCAATAAATGATTAAATTGGAATTAATCAGGGCGGAATTTGTCTCAAACAATGTTAATATAATCGTGATCTGAAATTTAAATTTATCTGTGTTTGGATTTGCTAATGATTAAGATTTTAAATTTGATTGTAATTAGAATGTTATCAAATTTAATTTTGTATATATATTTATAAATGATTTAGATCTATAAATAAATGTTCAATGCCCCGAAATTAGTTGCAACAATATCACTTTTGTAGTAGCAATATCCGGTAGTAATATTTTGTTCTTTCTACGTATAATTTTTCTTGATTTGGGTTTTTCATATAAAATTTTGTGTCTGTGTGTGTGATTGATGGTTTATTTTAGATCAAAATCTTAACAAATTATGACTCAAAATTCTAATTTATTTGTGATTGAGTTTTTTAATTTGATCATAATTAAGATTTCGAATTTGACTGTGATTAGAATATTGTCAAATTCGATTTTAAGTGAGATTTATTTCACCTGGAGAAATATTTTCATAAATCATCTTCTGATCAAATTATGATTTTCTATGTAATTTATAAATAATTTTATGTCTATAAATAAATGACCAGGTCACTAGAATTAATGTGACAATATCACTTTTATTGTAACAATATTTATTTAGTTATATTTTGTTATTTTTGTCTGTAATTTTTTCGATTTGAATTTTTTACATTAAATTTTTTGTTCGTTTATGTAGTTGGTAGTTTATTCGTAATTTGTTTTCCATCCAAATTCATAACAAATGTAATCAACTTCTTCATCCTTCATCCTTAAGTCCTTAAGTTGATGAAATCTTTTTAAGCAATTACTTAGATTGTTAATTGTCCTCATGCTATACCTAGCTTGACCATGCAAGGCCAGCCTTCTCCCTTAGGCATCAAGCACATTACTCTGCAAAATAAGACATTTGGATACAAAAATACATAAATACAAAGCCGTATATTGATAAACTTGTAGGAACTTGGAGAATGTCCATGGCATACCACTAATCCTCAAGTGGTATTCTTGTAGTTGTGCAAAGGCATCTATTTCGAGACTTGGGGTTGAGACATCAATAAGTACAAAAGGTTATATCGAATGACTTTCGTAAGAGATGACATAACGACTTACGTAAAAGATGAGATAACGACTTAAAGACATTTATATACCAAGCATTCTTTTGAAAAATAGTGTGTAGGGGTTGCCCCCCAACCAAGGCGTTGCAAAATTAAATGGAGGAAGTTTGCCACAGGCGTGACTTCCCCAATGTCGAGGGCCAATGGCATGTCATAGCATTTCTCAAGTTGTTGCAAATTTATTAATATATAGTCGTGTATATAAGTATGTTTATATCTAGATGACTTGTTTTGTAAAATTATGTGCTTAACATATAAAGAAGAATATTAGCCTCACACAGTCAAGTGAGACACTACACAAGAACAATTATTAATCCCGTGACAAACAATTGTAGAACATCAACCTTAAACTTGAAATCTCAAATTTACTTACATAGATAATTGTCACAAATCTATTTTATTGATATCACTCTTATGTAATAAATAAGAAAGAAAAACCCATCATAGTTTGTTACAATAATAAAAAAGAAAATCATTTTAAATGGCAAGATTGTGACACTTTTTGTGACCCACTTAACAAGTTTTTCAATGCGCAAATATTACATTATTTATGTAAAATACTGTCCTATAAAAAATAGTACAATTAGGTCACTTTTTAATAATAATTAATATTTAAAAAGTGAAGGGGAAAGGGTCAAGGTATATTGCTTTTTAACCAAAAAGACAAAGGAGGTGAGCACCAAGTTGCTTGACTTTATAGACCCATTATACATATGGGTTCCAATAATTGACTCATAGCTTTAACTTCCTGGGCCAAACCTCCCAACTGCCAGATTTTTTGTGTGAATTGTGGCATCAAATGTTCACATGGGCACAATATTTTATACCTAGTGCCCTCGAATGCCTTTTATTAGATGAATTCCAAATATAAAATAAATAAAAGTGTAGATTTATAATTGAGAAATATTACTTACATATCCTAATTAATATTTTATTAATCAATTATCAATATATCATTTACTAAATCATTCAAGTAAGGGTATATTAATAATTGATTAATGAGATATCAATATGAGTGTTAACAAAGATATGTAAGTAACATTATTCTTTATAATTTTATCCTTCTTTTGCGAGAAATATGGTACTAAATGCTCATATTAATGCAATATTAGTTCATTGTTCTCTTATTCAATATTCGCTCACCAAATTTCTAATAAGTTTCGATTTGCATTAATCATTTAACTACATTTCAAACAACTGTTGCGATAGTTCAACAAAAATTGAATCGATATTAAATAGTTTAAGTATTTAAGAACAAAGTATATTTATTGTTATTTAACAATTTGCACAACAATTGAGCATTATCCTTTGATTGTGTTACTTTACAATGTTCTCAAACTCGAAACAATTAATATAATTCAATTATATTTATTGAAATAAAAGTGTAACAATATTTATAAGAAGGGTTTTTATTAACGAGCCTGGTGCATTCAATGTATTTTATTTTAACATTTGGATACTTCTATTAGTTGTTTAAAATGTTTTACAATATGATTTTTATCATCAATCAATAAAAATATTTAATATTGAAAGTAAAATATATTAAATGTGTTTTTTCTATAAATAAAAATTTCATTAAGAAGAAACTAATAAGCATCTATAACTTAAAAGTTATGATATTTCTCGAATTTCACAACAAATATTAAAAATAAAAAATTTAAGATAAGATCTAAACTATTAATATATGTATAAATCCAACTAATATTAAAAATACATATCTACAAATGTTATGGGAGATCTTTATTATCCCATAATGTATTAAATAATGTTTGAATCTAACATAATGTATTAAATATATCTTAATGAGAGTTTTGAAAATAAATATTTATAATAATAATTAAATATGAATTGATATGTTACTCAATACTGACGTGATAAGATAACAATAAAGGGTGGAACACGTGGTGGTGTCAAACTAGCGTCAACCAACATAATTATTGTTCGACATAATTGTTGTGTTGTTAATAGATCGAATTCTTAATTAAATATGTAATAAATTAAAATTATTTTACTAAGAAAAATTCTTGAGAGTCAGACAAATTTATAAAATAAGAGTTAAAAGACTAAAATGTTCTTACCCATATTCTATTGCACTTTTTTCAATACATTATGAGTAAGAACATTTTAATTTTTTAGTACTCATTCTGTAAATCTGTCTGTCAATCTATTTGATCTTATAGAAAAACTCTTTTACTAAATGGTTAGAATCTATTTAGATAGAAAGTCATTTAATGCTTGTTTTATATTATTTTATAATATTTTAATAATATTTAACAAATAAAAAGATAATTTTAATCTTATAAAAAATTTAAAAATTATAACTGAAAAGGGATTTGTTGGTAAATAAAATAATAAATGATATAATTATTCTAACATTAATAATTAAAATAACAAAAAAAGACAATTCTATCTAAACCAATTCTCTCTAAATAAATTTATTGATATATATTAAAATTAAGTGCAAAAACTTGGCATGGAATAATATCTTCCTAAAAAAGAGTGAAAAAATTGTTGAAAAATGAGTGGTGGTGAAGAGTAACTGTGAGCCTGAAGTCATGATTTTCAGATGCTTGAGTAAACGGGGGGTTGAAACATAAAGATTTTTACCGACAAAAGATAAATAGTGTTTTGCCGACTGCGCCAAGAATTTCCTGAAATTGACCTCCCAATTAATGGACGACGACGGACTGCTCTCTGCTTCCATCCAACTCCCAATGCCCAATTGCCTATCGTGCACGGAAATATTCGAGGAGCATCGTTTCCGCCTTTTTATTATAACGAAATATATCAAGAAATATTAAAAAATATATATTCTTGAACTATTTATATAATTTTAAAAATATTTTAAAATCATTTCATAATATTAAATTTATTTATTAATGCATCTCGTGTCAGTTTTTATTAATAGAATTTTATAAAAAAAATTAAAATCTTATAGTTGTAATGATAAAATTTTAAATATAATGATTAATTTTTTATTAAATATAAAATTTAAAAAATATAACATTAAAGTTAGGTAGATTTCAAAAGCCTTTCTTCTTCTTCTTCTTCTTCTACTTCGTCTTCTTCTTCGGACTTTCCGTCTTCCATTCCATGGGTGACTTGAAGTCGCTTATGAAGAAGACACATGAGTGCTGTTTGGCAGACAATTGCGTTAAAATGGGTTTGACTGTTTGGGCTTCCTCCTGCCGGTCAAAACACACTCAACAAGAGAGGAAAACACACGCAACAGAGTCCGAGACCCAAACAAACCCTCCCAAAAAGCTACTTTCTTTTTTTTTCCCACTAAGTTCGGAAAGGGCCACCTTCTTGCGACGTTGCTTCATTAATAATGATGATTCTATTATATAAAATGTTTGAAACGCCTTTACATTGGGCTATGAAGTAAAATCAATTGGCATTGTTCTTGTTTTATAATTATTATTATTATTATAGAGGAATCATATATATATATATAGTTCGTATTTTAAAAACAATTATCTAAGATTTTATATATATATGTACTATCTCACATTAGTCTATCTTTAAGTTAAAAATCACAATAGTTTGAATTATTTGAAAGAGTCAATTCGTGGTTTCAAGATGTATTTGAGGGTCTTTATGGTTTCCTTCCTTTTCCTTGCAAGTACCCTCCACGTCTTTTAAGTCTTTTGCCTTATTAGTGCGTCAAATATGCATGGGAAAAGGTAGAACTGACAAAAGCAATGACCCAAAAAGTAACACACCCATACGAATATGTTGAGGCAAAAAAAAAAAAAAAATCTAATAAATATAGCTTTAGGTAACATTTCTTAAAATAAGTAAGATAAAATTATATTAAAATAAAATTAAAATATTTTTATTAAATTATTTGTTAATTTTTTTAAAATACGTTAGATGACACATGCGTTATTTTTTCTTATTTATAAGAAGTAAGATAAATTTATTCAGAGAAAAAATAAACAAATTTATCTGAAAAAATTTAAATAAGAAGTCACGTGACATTTTTTTCTAAATATTGACAAATAAATTTAATAAATATAATAAAAAAATACTTTTATCTAAAATAATTTTTATCTCATTTTTTTTCACCTATATCTTAGTTAACAAATATTATCTAAATATATAATTTTCCTTTTTTCTGTAATGTGGGAAAGTTGAGGGTCCCGTCACAAACAACTTTTAGCCTAAAGTGTCTCACTTTTTCTAAAATTCATGATTAATCTTAATCTCGGCCTCGCCTCTAAAATAGACACATACAATTATATAGCATTGCATAAAGATAAAATTAAATTTACAAACTCACAATACCTAATGTGTGTGACAAATCATCTCTGTTATCTTTAGAGGTTTTAAATATATAGCTACTCGACTTGAAATTTGAAATATAAAAAAATAAAATAATTCACGAGAGATTTGTGTGAAAATGGTTTAAGTAAAGTAGACTTTTGGTATAGTTTGACATGACCACTTGGACCCAATGGACAATTTTTGACTCCGGGGAGAGGGTTTGAATGAAAACAGAAAATCACATAGACTTTAGGTATTTTCAAATTATATAACATTTTCTTATAAATGATTTAAATTATATAAAGTCCTTAATGTAACTTATCTTTATAAGTATCTACCAATAATTAGTGATTTTTAAATAAATAAATAATATTAAAAGTCATGTCATTTTATTAAAGGAGTTTAAAGAAATTATCTTTCATTATTTTCTTAATTATTATTAGTCATAATTTTTAATTTTTTTTTAAATAGTATGCCTATAAATGAGATTTAAAGGGATCGCTGGCCATTATTATGAAACGAGATTGAAGAAAAAAACATAATAATCACAGAGTCACGAAGAACGGAGGAAGGTCACGGGAAGGATGTATAGTGGAAGAAAAAGAACACAGAAAAGCACAAGGAGAGAGGGTCAACGATTTGACACGACCACACCACCGCCTCTGCCTTGTTCACTTGCCTGCGGGCTGCCGCTGCCCCATTGGCCCTGCCGCTCTGTCCACTGCCCGCTGCCCACGGCCCACATCATTCCTCACGACTGCAACGCTTGGCCGAGGGCAGCAACTGCCCACGTGTCTCCCTCCCATTGGTCTCCACATTGACCAAATCTCCTCCCGGCCCCACCAAATTTTCCTGCTCTGCCAGCCCCCCTCATTAAAAGTAGGTGTGGGGAGGGACAGTTCCAGGTCTTCAACTATCACAGTGCTGCCAATCGTTTAAATGGAAAGCTTTGGACTTGGTACCCTTTCTCCGTTCTACAATTAAAAAATAAATAAATTTTATAATTCGTAATAATTTAATTATGGTAATTTAATTTATTATATATATATATAATGGTTACAGTTATATGGGCTTTAATGGGGTGTGTCATGATAACTTTGACTTAGTAGGCAACAAACCTGTCACGTGTTTACGTGTGTTTGATTTTTGAATTATTTAATGTAAATGACATATGAAACAAAATTTTAATTAAATAATAATAAAAAGAAAATAGTAAAGTGGGCTTTGTCCCACTCTATTAAAGAGCTTTTTCTTGGAGCTGCCCTAGTAGTTGGACCGACGGGGAAACGGGACGTTTACCACTCAATGCACTTGGCAGCGACGTTAGTGGAGTTTAATTAATCTTACTTATATATATTTATTTATTTTGATAATTTCTTAAATGATATTTCTATTTTTTATTTTAAACGATATTAATTGAGATTCATTGGGACCATTTACATCTCTAAATGCACTTTTACATTATTGTTTTTCACACAACTAATAACATTTATTTTTTTAAAAAAAATGGTCTTCTATGAAAGCATGGTTTAAACTTTAATGCGTAATTTGTAAATTATTATATATACTTAATAAATTTATTAACCACAGGATCTTGATAGATGATAAATACTGAGTTATTGTCAATAAAAAAAATCTTATAATATAGTATTTCTCATGTGTTGGAAAAATGGTTTTTCCAAATTTAAATGGTGGGTAATACTAATCTTGGCTTAATCACAATGATTATAATGCAATAAGTATGTATTTTTTAAATAAAATATATTTATTGTATATTATTTTTAATATTTAAATAATTTTATTAATTTAAAATAAATAAATAAATCGTGGTGTAAAATGTTTAATCAATCAATACATTACTAGTAAAGTCTTATTATTTTTTTTGTGATAAATTTTTCTTAGTGGGTGCAATTATTAAGTGTCATAACATTATTCAGTTTTTTTTATTATTATTATTTTTTTTAAAATTGTTGTTATCGACATATAATAATAAATTTATAAATGAATGAGGGTTTTCATTTTTAAGTTATAGTTTTCGAGAGATCTGTAAAATAAAAGATAATTTGGGGGAACAAGGTGGCTCCCACATGAGCCCTTTTGATACTTAAGTTAGCTCATGTAGAAGAATGTGTAGTCTCAGTAACAATAAAAATATAGTCTCAGTTGGGTTCTGGTTGTAAATTGATTGAATGGATCGCTCTCTCTTTATAAAGGCTAAAGTTGATAAGTGAAAAACACTCATATTTTTCTAAATCGTTTGTTTCATATTTTCAGGTAGAGGAATTGAAAGTGAATTGACACATTTTTGTCAGATTATAGCTCAAACAGGGAATACCATGTCTTTAAGACTTAATAGAGGCTCCCAAAAAGGTCTCCCAATGGTACCGAGGAGAGGCTTCTTAGAAAGGTCTCTCATGGTTATCTAAGAAAGTCTTCTGCAAAGGTCTCTCAAAGATACTTGAGTGAGACTTGCTGGAGGGTTTCCTAGTGACTGCTTAGTAGAAAATGTCTCTTGGAATTTCTACTTTAGGCTTCTTCCTTTTGCGCTTACCTTGGGCTTGGGCCCATTTTCTTGGGCACTAATTGCTCCTTACTATTTTATCTAAGTTTCTCGGAAGAAAGAGTATTCCAACCACTTTGTACTCTCCGAGGGACTACTTTCTCTTAGACTTTTGATGTTCATTTTTCAATCATCTACCTACATTTTGATTCGATTTGATGGATTGCCTCACATTGTATAGTTATCTCCTGGTCACTTTATTTACCCAAATCGTACAATGCAAATCCTTGTTGTAGTCCAACTCTTCATCTCTTACGGTCCCCCATATAAAATGGTCCCTTAGTCGATTCATTCTTACTTTTCTATCACTTGAGTTTCCATTGATAGCTTCTAGAAGACTTACTTTTCACTTTCCCGAATCCAACTCATTCTCTCGCGACATTAATAGTCCCCCCAAAACCCTTTTTCTCTTCTCTATTGTTTACGTCACTCTTTCAAAGACCCACTAAGAAGTCTTTCTATGACACTCACCTGAAGACCTTTTGTGACCATTTCTTGGAGACTTCATCATTTGGTAAAGGCTTTTTGACACATGGCTAGGACTAAACAGGTTGAAAAGACCATAGCTACCCAAGGGTAAGGCTCATTTTAGGAAGAAGTTAGATTAGAGGAATATATAAAGGATAAATAGTACATTTCCTTTCCTTTCTAACTTTAGAGTAAGATTACCTAGTCGAAAAAAGACTTGTGCTGCTTGTGTTGCTGAGAACCGTATTAGGGTTCATGAGGCATCTATCATCTTGGGTCTTTGCTTCTCTATTCTCGAGTTTGGCTTGAGCTTTCTAAGGGTGAACCATATTGTGCTAGCCTAACTCCACCCCATTGGATAGACATAGTTGGTGGGTTTCTCCATCTTATGTCACCAAATGAGTGTGGCGGCCTCACCCAAGCTATTTGGCATCTTTTACCAATTTCGAGGAGTGAATCAAGAAGTCTACTTCTTCAATTTTCTAGATGTGACTGGACTTGACAAGTTCTTATTCGACTTGCCAAACAAGATCAACAATTTTGAGTCTAAACACTTTGTGGTCAAGCCCCTATCAAGCTAGAAATGACTATTTTAATGTTGTTGGGATGACAAGCAGGAAGCCTAGGCGAAGAAGCTCCCCAAGCCCAAGCAAGTTCTTGCGGTATACATCCAGGGTATCGAGGCTTGATCTCCAAGAGGCCATGTTATATACAAGAAATGCTAATCCCGACGATGTTGTGGTCGCAAGATAGGGTATCCCATTTGGGGATTTACTAGGACATTTTCAGTCCTTAGGGCACCTCCCATTATTTCTTTAGCTAAAAAAAGTGATTCCACTCTGACTGAAATGATGATTGGAGCCCATGATGACCTCATCGGGGACCCTTTCCTCAATGGTGTTTAATCTTCCCTCACTTTCATTTTTGTTTAAATATATTCTTTTAGGGATGAGGACAATTCACACATTTTCACAACTCCATACTAGCGACCATTTCATGAAGTTATACTATAATACCCTGAAAGCCCAAGGTCGGGTTTAAGAATGGACTTTAGAGAAACTAGTATATAAGGAGAAAAACAACACCAACTAGATACTTTTTGGACTGAATGTAAATAAAGAATTCTCGGCTTAAGCGTGTTTGAGATAAGGTAGCTCAAGAATGGGTGACATTTGGGAAGTTTGTATAGGCCTATTAGGGTAAGTTGATTCGATTTTTCCTATCGCTCGATACTGGATGTTACATATATATTTTTTGTGTGTGTAGTTTTTTTTTTTCTTTTTATTCCTTTTCTTTAACTTAATTTCTTTGTGCTTTTGCAAAGATGAATCAAATGAGAGTAGCTCACTGATAGAAGGAAAATGGCACTTGATAGAAGGAAAATGGCACTAGATTGCATAAGACAACCAAGTAGGTCCTTACATGCAAACGTTTATGTCTTCTTCAAGAGAAGCCGAGCACTTCTCTTGTTGGCCATACCATTGAGAAAGTACATTCTCCATCTTCAACAACTCTCACCTCTATTGATGCTCCATCACACAATCGTCTAATGATACTTTCTCTTATAATAGCCCCTTATCCTTCCTCTAAGGCATCAAAGGCTAAGAGTTTGCATTATGCTCATTTTCATGAGGACGAAGAGCCACATTGCCACTAGATCTTGATAAGCACCTTTGTTGGCACCAAGTTGAATGCAACTAGCATTTTGTGCCATTCTACGAGGACCGATAGATGCTAGAAGTTGACGAGATGTGGACTTCTCATGTTCTCCCAAGGGTCAAATAGCCTTGTGACCACTTGGTCCCTCTCCTTAGTAAGCTATATGTTTCTTGTCGATTTGCAATGTTTCTTATCTAGGCCATTGTTATCTTTTTTGGCTTTTTGATTTGGTTTGCACATATGGTTTCAGTTATTGTTTATCGAGATAAAATGATAAATTTATAGATGCAAGAGATTCTTCATCTTCAACTTTTAGTTTTTGGGATACTTATAAAAAAGACAAACAAGAGCACGGGGTGTCTTCCGTCGGGCCATGCATTGCTTAAGTTAGTTCAACTGAAAGAATGTGCAATCTCAATAGCAATAAAAGTATAGTCTTAATATAGTTTTGGTCATAATTTAATCAGATGGATCACTCCTTACTTATAAAGGATAAAGTTGGCAAATGGAATAGCATTCACATATTTTGGGATCGTTTTTTTCAAACTTTCAAATAAAGATATCATGAGTGAGTTGATACATTTTCGTAGAAGAGGAAGACCATGTTTCTATGACCCAAGAAAAGCACTCAAAAATGTCTCGCAATGGTACCAGCGCAAGACTTCTGGGAAGGGTCTCTTAAGAACATTCGAGAAAGTTTTGGGTCTCCAAGAAATGTCCAAGCGAGACTTGCTCAAGGGTCTTTTGATGACTACTTAATAGGAAGGTCTATTTTAGACATCTTTCTTTTAGGCTTACTTCGGGCTTGGGCCTTTTTTCTCAAGCACATTAAAAATAAAAATAAGATAATTTATATTACTTCATTTAATGCTCTTTAAAATATTTTTTACATTTTATTTTTACTGTTTTACGTTAAGTTTCTTTGGCTATTCTACTAGCTCTGTGCCAAACAGAGCCTTAATGATTGAGATTTTCTCTTTAATGTTTGGAACGTCAACATACTACATAATATTTCTTTATTTTCCTTTTGTCTTAAAAAGTGAAACTTACCATTCCATGAAGCGACGTCGTTACGTCCACCCCTTTCCTCACTTCTATCTCGTGGTGTTGGAGGGTAAATTAAATATTACTCTAAACAATTATCGCATTAACTATTATTTTAAAAGGAAGGGTTAAAGACTAATAAATATATATATTTTTTAAATAATATATATTTATTATAAATTATTTTTAACTTTTAAACAATCATGTTGATTGTTGATAAATGTATTTTATTTTAAAAATGTAATCAATTAATGAGATTGTTTAATACATATTATTTAAAATAAAATACAATAAATGTGTTTTTATCTAAAACAATAAATATTTATTAAATTTTAACCACTGCCCTTAGTATCTCCACCCCCACACACACATTGGGTGAGTAATGTTATTTGCACATTTAAGCCGGCACTATATTAATATTTTATTAATTAATTATTAATATATTTATTATTAAATTATTTAAATAAGTGTTGTATTGATAATTCATTCGACCAATAAAAATAAATACTTGAATGAATTACTAATACACCCCTCGCTTGAAAAATTTAATGACGAGTGTATTGACAATTGATTAGTAAGGTGTCAACCTGGATGTACAAGTAACATGACTCTAGATAATGCTATAATAATAATAATATAATTAATTAAGGTGGAATAAATAATTCATATTTATTACATATTATTTTTAGTATCTAAATAATTTAATTAATTTATTAAATAATTTAAAATAAAATATATTTATCATTAATTAATTAAATTATTTTGATAAATAAAATAAAGGGCAATTCATATACTTTAACCATTAGAGCAATAATGGTTAACTTGTTTTTGGTAACACAAGTGTTGCATATTTCACCCAATTAATTCTTTATAAATCTATACCCATTAACTACAAAATAAAATGTATTTATTGCATATGTTTAAACCTAGGTTAAGTCAAAGTCCCTTCCATTTTGGGGTTGGACATTTGTTAGCATTGCTCTTGTACTTTTATGTTAATGTTAATGGATGTCTTAATTTTTAAATAAAATACATTTACAGCATCAAGTATATCATATTTTTACTAAACGATAAAATATTATTCTAAATAGATTATTTTTTAAGAATAATATATTTATTTATTTAATACTAATAAGAGGAGTGAAATTCGGTTTACTACCGCGAATGCTGTGGAACACGTGGACGATAGAGTGGAATAAGTGCCGGAGGAAAAGAGTTTTAAGGAATCTCAAAAAACGAGGGGGAAACTGAATATAATCAAATTACAAGGGGTAAAAGTGAGGTTTCCGTATTCCGTAAAATATTTAGTGATTTTCGCGCTCTTTGTAGCGCGGCGCTTGCTCTAAGAGTGATTATGGAAAGACCATTATGGCCCTAGCAGCCGCCGGGCACCGCTCGCACAGGTCTACAGGAGGGTAGCTGCGTAATTTAGGAGAGACAATAGAGTTATATTATTTTGGGTATATTGTCAAATAAATTATTAATTTTTTATTAAAATTAAATTAATTATGATATATTTTAAAATAATTAAATAAATTATTTTATCTCAAGATTTGAAATAAAACTAAAATTGTGTGGAATCCTTGAACATGAATTCAAGGTCTGATTTGGACATTTCCGATTCTATGAGTTTTTTAATTGAAGGTAGAATTAATGTTATTAATAGAATTAAAATATGGTCTTAGATTTGAAGTGTAAAGTCTTATTTAATAATTTTTTAAGATATAATAATTTATTTAATTTCCCTACAAATATAATATTTAAATTAATTTTAAAATTAAAATATAATAACTTAGAAGGGTTTAAATTTTGGTACAGGGGTAGAAAGAAATACTTGAAAGTATAATAAAACCAATTTTGGGATGGGAAGTTTGAGAGTAGGAGAGGATCCGGAATTTCTCTTAATCGTGAAAAGATAGAAAAAGCAAAGAGAGAGAGAGAGAGAGAGAGAGAGAGAGAAAGAGGGGGAGAGAGAGAGAGAATTTATCGTCTGGGAATATATCTGTGGATTTTCACGTTGATTGGTCACAAATTTCTCTTCTTTTCTTGCGCTGCATTCACACACAATCGCTGCGTCTCTCTCATTGATCCATCACAAAATCTCTCTGAAAATCTGTTTGTCCGGCACCGTTGATTTGGTGGACTTCTTCATCTGATCGATCTCGGAAAAAGCATTCTGCGGCGTGGTCTGACTGTTGGCTGACTGAATTCGTGATCGGCGACGGGAGTGTCGGTGATCGATGCCTGAGAATCGGCAGGCGCAGAGCAATGGCGCTGTGTACAACCAACCAGTCGATGACCTTGAAGGTAAAAGGTTTTCGAATTTGGCTTCAGTTTAAAGCAATGATCTTCGGAGTATGATCATGACCTTTTGGGGGTGTTTTTCTCGTTTCTAACGTGTTTCAATTTATCTGCTGGTATAAATAGCAATGTTTGTGGTTCTGGATTCGACATCTTTCCATTTGGGGGCCGTTCTGAAGATTTGTGTATTGTCATATTGATTTATTATTAATGGCTGTGTGATGTGCGAAACCTAATGACTGAATTGTGGTTCTCGAATGCACTGTAGATGCGATAAGTAGGTTGAAAATTGGGGGAAATGATGATCGGGAAAGTGGAGGGGTGGCAAATTCGTGCCCGTATCCAGAGCGTCCGGGTGAACCGGATTGCATATACTATTTGAGAACTGGGATGTGTGGTTATGGAAGCAATTGTAAGTTTAATCATCCTGCTGCGGCTGGAAAGGTAACTAGATTTATATTCAAGTATGTTTGTCGTAAAGTGACATTTTTGTTTGTTACAAAGTGTATGGACTTGGTGCTCGCTAACTTCTGGGTTTAGTTTTCTTTATTTTAAAGTCATTCTCTATACTTTGTAGTTGTTAATTATTTTAACTCTGTGTGTGGATCTGTTACTTGTATCTGTGTACAGGGTGGTCAGTACAGAGGTGAACTGCCGGAAAGAGTTGGACAACCTGACTGTGGGGTGTGTTTCTTTCCTGATAGAGATTGCCGTCTTTCTACCGTAATTGATGTTTTTATTTTATCTTTGGTAGTAATCTCTCAATGCGGTGATATAGGGATGGAATTTTCTCTGTAATGGGTTCTTTAAATGCGTTTTTATGTGCGTTTAGTATATGCAAAATAACTCATCACATGCTAGTTGGCAGTATATAATTAAATAATTATATAGAAACTGAGCATCAGCATTGAAGAATATAGGTTCATTTTTGGAACTGATATTATGTTTGGATAAGCACCACGATATGGAAAATAAATTTGAAATGTGAAGCAACTAATAATACAGTTTTGATTTTTTAAATATTGTATTGTATTTTGTAGTTAGTGCTGGTG
Source organism: Diospyros lotus (assembly GCF_014633365.1). Lineage (NCBI taxonomy): Eukaryota > Viridiplantae > Streptophyta > Magnoliopsida > Ericales > Ebenaceae > Diospyros > Diospyros lotus. The sequence continues at coordinate 29,300,236 of NC_068352.1, forward strand.
CTATGTCATCCCAATTTTAAGGATGGCAATTTTCTTTCTTCACGTAATTTTCACCAAGGATACTTAATTTGTTTTGAGCATTATGTGCGACTTGTATTTGATGTCATTCCTATTTTTTCTTGGAAGAACTTGTAGCCAGACTCTTTAAATATTATGGGGCTGCAATGTCTATGCTTTCAGGACACGTCCTTAATCCAATAGCCAGACTCTTTAGTTTATTGCCTTCTCTGTTTGCATTATTTGTCTGGAAAGAAGATGATGCTTTATTTTTTGTGGCACATTACTGGTATTCTTGAGAAATACAATACAGGAGCTTTTTTCCTTTGAACCAAGTGCATGTGAAATTGAAAATGTATGTTGTCATTGGGTAGACGTGCATTGATATGTACATTTACTTAAAATTATTTTAACTCCTTGCCATGGGAGAATTGTTGCCAGGTAATGGTGAAGTTGTCTCTATGAGTAGTCCTTTGAGATCTTATGCTTTATGGCAAATCTTTAAGTAATAATTTGTCTAGTTTTGAATGCATTGCAGTATTATCTCAAGACAGGAACCTGCAAATATGGATCAACATGTAAATATCATCACCCACGGGATAGGCATGGTGCTGGACCTGTTCCGTTGAATATTCTGGGCCTACCCATGCGTCAGGTGCTTATTTCACTCTAGTTCATCTGGCTCTTTGTATTCCTTTAGCATTCTTGTCTGAGTTTCATCCATTACCACATCCATGCCTTGTTTCCCATGCGTGCATATGCTAAAGCTACTAATTAGATTACTAGCTTTGATTACATAAATTTCTCAGGATGAGAAGCCTTGCCCTTTTTACATGAGAACTGGATTGTGCAAGTTTGGAGCTGGATGCAAGTTTGATCATCCTCAACCTGCATCAGCTGGAAACATCTTACCCATTCCTGGACCTGCTACTTATGGATCTTCAGGCTCAACAGTTTTGCCTTCATCTGGCCTGCCTTTAGTTGGAGGAGTTTCAACTGTGTCATTGACAAGGCCACCATATTTATCTGCTCCCCCTGTGCAAGGCCCCCAAGGCTATATGCCTATCGTTGTGTCTCCCAGTCCCACTCAAGGTGTTTCTCATGGCTGGAACACTTACCTGGTGAGTGACTATTTGTTTATAAGAAAGAAGGTTGATATGAGTTCTGATGTTCATTTAATTCTGCTCCTTAGTAAGAAAGTTCACATGGTTCTTTTGCATTTTAATCCATCCCTTGGATCAGATATCAGTGATCAGGTTTGGATTTTTGCTTATTTTTTATCCATTTGTTATACAAGATTGATTAAAGTGTGTATTTTTTCAACCTTCTCTCCTTTTTAAACTGTTCTATTTATTGTGATTCCATGACATCAGCATATTTGTACTTAAAGACATATAAAGTTAATGTCATCTACCAGTTCCACATTGTAGAAACAAAATTAACTGTCTCTAGAATTTATACTTCATGGTTTCATTATGAAGTCACCATGACAATGTTATCATTCTCTGAAACAGAATGCTGCTATATGTCTCGCACTGTACAAAGAAAATTTGACAGCACTGGGGATGTTGACCTTTGCATTACTGGACTATTTTCTTGATACTTGGGGCTAGATTGTGCCTAACTTGCTTGTGTTGGGCAATCCTTAGTGATCAATGATTACTTGAAACAACTTCGTGATTTGGGATAGTTGATTTCTGAATTTCCCAATGCTCATTTTTCCTCTGTTCTTCCTGCCATTTTGGTCTGATAAACTTTGGCTACCTTTACTAATGTGCTATCATTAGGACAGTGCACCAAAAGCCTAGAACAAACAAATAGGCTAATCCTGTGATGGCTATTGCCTGTTATATTAATGTCTTTGTTCACTCTTTGCATCCATTATTTTAATGGCAAAATTCAAAAGTATCCTGACAAATACATATTTCTGTTGTATGTCATCATAAATTTGCTATGGGCTGCCTACTATTTTGTCTTTCTTGGAATGGTTTTGCTTTTAATATCTAATAGGAATGACATAGAACATTAATATGTCCATGCCATGGGTATTTGTTTCCAAATATCCTTTTTATGTTAATGGGATTTAATGCAAGCGTATCTATGGATGAACAAGATCATTATGTTTTTGATGCTAATAAATCATAATCACTTTGTTATGCTAATAAATCGTAGTCACCTAATGCTCACTTTCCCCCTGTTCTTCCTGCTACACTGGTCTGATAAATTTTGACTACTTTTGCTTATGTGCTATTATTAGGACAGTGCACCAAAAGCCTAGAACAAACAATAAATAGCCTAATCCTGTGATAGCTATTGCTAGTTATGTTAATGTCTTTGTTCACTCTTTGCATCGATTATTTTAATGGCAAAAGTATCCTGACAAATAGATGTGTTTGTTGTGCCTACTAGTTGTTTCTCTTAGAATGGTTTTTCTTTGAATATCTAATAGGAATGGTGTAGAATATTAAGGCTGTTTTATTGTGGAAAATGGCCCCAGTTTTCATGAAAATTACTCCACAGAAAACAAAAAATTAGAAAACTTGTTCAAATACAATTTTTTTTTCAGAATACAAATTGGAGATTTGGAAAATATGGTTTTTCAAAATTGAACTGAACTTTTAGGAGTTTTCCAAATTTTTCTTATTAAGTTGGAGATTTGGAAAACGTAGTTTTCCAAAAAATTTTCAAAAGTCATCTCCATCTCATTCTCTATTAAAAGTTACACAAAAGAAGTTAAAACATCTCTTCTTTTTCTAGATTGGAAATCAGTTTTATGTATTTCTAACATTTGAATGCATTTTTCAAATTTTTATGAAAATGAAAACTATGGACAGTGGTAGAGATATGTTTAGGCCAAGAGGGGGCCATGGCCCCCACCGTCCTCCAAATCTTTTGTTGATTTTTATAAGTATAATATTATATATGTTGAATATATATATATATATATATATAATCATGTTACTTGGGAAAGAAAAAATCTTGGAAATTGGATTCACTATTGCAACTAATCAAAAGTGTAAATAGTAATAAAGAAAAAGTTATCTTCACCCATTTGTCATTTAAGATGAAAAACCTTTTTATTGGTTGTTATTTAAGATTAAAGTGACCATATGTGCATTCTAAAATATCACCCATTGCTATTGATTTTTATAATATTTAAACACAAAAAACTAATTTTAAAAACTTCAAAACATGTCAGAATTCATAATGGCAAAACCCAGAAGTCTTTCAAATTTTTACAAGAGAAGATCAACGGAGGGAATGAATAAGAAAGGCCATATGGTCATACATCCTCTCCTTGCTTCTCTAGTTCTCCCCTTTCTTCTCAAGATTCAACTTGACTATCATCTTTTAACCTTTTATGCAAATCAAATCTCTGCAATCCAAGAAATGAAGACAACATTAAAGATTTTGAAGTCCAGGTATCTAGTAACTCAAGAGCTCATTGTTATTCAAATGTTATACTAAATTTGTTATATGTATATTATATATATGCACATACACACATGTATAATATATGTGTTCTGGACCTGTTATGGAGGAACTAGGAAGAATAGATTATGTGGCCAAAATGCTGGACTCCAGTGGCTGGAGATGCTGCAGAGGGTGGGAAGAAAAAATTGCCCCCCCTACAATTTGATCCCAGCTCCAACCCTGACAAGAGATTTTATAGAAAATTGGAAATCAATTTCGACAACTAAGCAGCCTCTAATATGTCCATGCTATAGGGTTTTGTTTTCAAATATCCTTTTATGTTAATGGGATTTAATGCAAGCATATCTATAGATGAATGAGATCATTATGTTGTCGATGCTAAGAAATCATATTCACTTTATTAGGTTATCACGCTGAAGCAATATTTTGGAAGGTTACCAACCTAAATAGGTATTGTTAAGCTGGCAAATAACAAGGAATTCTTAATTTCACATGCATGAATATAGTCTACATGTTTCTGAATAGAATGGACAGGCTGGTGAGAACATCATAAATGGATAGTCAATTGGTTTATATATCTGCCATGAGGTTATTTAGTTTTATGACTCAAAAATAAGCCTTCCCAGGCATCTTTGCACCTGTTTCTTATGGTACTAGAATGTTCATCTGTGTGAAAGAATGGAATAATTGTCTTCTTGGTCATTATTTTATCACAATCATTCTAGAATTCTTTATTTTTAGGATTTTTATAATTAGTTTTCATTTGTGGTATTAGAAGATATAGCTTTCCCCTTAAGCTAGGTGAAGGTTGAAGATTTACTTGGCTTTTTCCTATTTGTTACTTTATTAAGCTATTGATCTTGTCTTTGAAAATTTGAACCTTTTGATTGCAGTTAGGATAAATTTTGGAACAAATATGATCTTTTTTTTCAAATTTAGAACTGTTTTCAATTTTTGCAATAGCCCATCGAACTTTACTTTTTGCTTCAACTATAGAATGCTATCAGCCTCCAGTAAAATAATCATTAACAGATGAAGTGAAACTCATACCAATGGTCATGTTATTCACATTGTATGTTAATAATTTGGCATCTCAGCCATTTGGATGGCATGGCTAATGTTAAAAATTTTAAAAATAGTTCTTATTTTTTGCCATATTTTTTTATCTAAAATGAACGTTTATAAAAATTATTTTATTTATTATTTTTATCTAAAAAGTTAATTACTCTCTCTTTTATGTTTTATATAAAATATTTTGTACAAATCAAATTTTGTCAAAAACAAAGTTTATACAAAAATTTTAATGTAAATAAAATTTAAATTATAACTTTATAGAAACATTTTGACACAAAATGTTATACTTGCAAATTTTTGGCAAAACAAATTTTATACAATTAAATTTTTGAAAATGAAAATTTTACACAACCAAAGTTTTTATAAAATTTTTGTCTTACAGAAGGAAAATACAAAATTTTGGTTTCATAAATTTTTTTATACAAATCTTCAATCAAAGTTTTGTTTGTATGAAAAATTTACTTGGGTAAAGTTTTGTTTGCATACATTTTTTTAGACAAAAACTTTTACACAAAGCTAAAAAAATTTTGTTCTATAAAATTTGTTTATGTAATATATTTATAGAAATTACTATTCAAAACTATAGTTAAAAATTTGTTTTCTCAAGATTTTTTTGTATAAAATCTTTGATATGGGAAATAAGAGAAATTAAATATGGTTTTAGAAAAAAATGTGTCGAAAGATAATTCTTTTTTAGATTTTATTATTTACCAAGCCATCCAAATAATGTGGATGATATGCGTTTAACAACTTCTGCTAACAGTTTATTTTGATAAAGTTCAATGAGGCTATTCAAAAATTAAAAACATGTTCTAAACTTGGAAAAAATGGGAAAAGTGTCAGTACTTTTTTTCTTCCATATTTTACCCTTAAATTTGGAAAACATGTTTTTTCCTTCTATGTAAAGTTCTTGGTCAATTACTAGTTTGAGATACATTATTATTTTCTTTTCTTATTGTATGCCCTACATAACTGTCCTAATTGAGAAGTATGCTTGCATTTTAAGCATATCTTGTAACTGATTAATGAGTAAGTGTGGAAAGAGATCAAAAAAGCTATTAAGGTCATGCTTGAGTGTTGAAGACATGCACTAGAATGCTAGTGTAGGTGAAACTCTCTCTACAGCTAGGGGATCTGGACAACAGCTTGATTAGATAATACTCAATTATATCTTTACATTCAACTTTCTGACTGACCTCTTGATATTGCACATGTGGTGTAGTGTCAGTTTTACAGTGTTAAATTGGATTATGCAATTGCAGCATACAACAGCTGAATAAGTTTCATTGATAAGCTTAATTATACAATCTGTAATTGATAACGTTGTTATCCATGAATGGATTCATGCAACAACTTCACTTGCAGGACCTTTTATGCACTTTTTACTTGTTTGTATGTCTGTTCGTTAACTGGTTGTGTGACAACTCATGATGCAAAACCTTGTGTTTTGTGTATGCATGACCTGAATCCTTATTGTTGTTTGCTAAACCAACCTACTGTTTATAGCATGTTCTATGGGTTATTATTCTTTCTATTGAATCTTGTCCTATTATTTATGTTAGCACTTACGTGGGCTTTTTGAATTGATTTTAGTGATTAAATGTGAACCAGGGTTTGTCTCCTACCAGTGTTCCGGGATCTAATCTTGTTTATACCTCCAAGAGTCATGGAGAGTCAGGTTCCAGTGGTCTGGTGCACCTGTTATCTACATCAATTCCTCATCTACCTGAGAGACCAGATCAACCAGAATGCCGGCATTTCATGAGCACTGGAACCTGCAAATACGGATATGAGTGCAAGTATCATCACCCACGAGAAAGGATCGAACAGTTGGCAACAAATTCTCTAGGTCCACTTGGGCTTCCATTAAGACCTGTAAGTCGTATGCCATATGATTCTCAATTTTGATATAGTTAAAAATCATCACGTAGTTACATGTTATGTGCCTACTTCATGGGTCTCGTCGAATTGCAGAATGTGGTCACACAGTGCAATTTATTTGATCTCGGCATAGATATCTGACTCGATATCTGTGTCAACTGCAGGGACAAGCTGTCTGTTCATACTACAGCTTGTATGGACTGTGCAAGTATGGTCCGACGTGCAAATTTGATCACCCACTGACAGGATACTCTTATAACTACAGTTTGAGTTTTCCTACTCTTCCTGTATTTGATTCATCTATGTTGCAATACCAGAGGAACTCGCCCCCTGTCCTCTTATCGGATACATATCCCCCTAAATCATCCAAGGGTCCCGACTGGGTAAGAAGACGCGATGCTGCAGCCAACAAAAACCAGAAAGTGGATATCGAAACTACTGAAAATTCACCAGAACAGGCTGGTTCACCTGATCACTTGCCAGCTGCTTCTTCAGAGCTTCCAAACGATGAATCCGATTGATGTGATTCGTCTTCTTTTGCGACACGGTTTCATTTTGCTGCTGCTGCTGCTGCTGCTGTTGTTGTCAGGCATGCATTTGACGACACGTGCCTCCAGGCCCCCCTTCACCTGCGGCTCCGTGGAATAGGATAGGTTGTCCCGGGTTCGGAAAATGGTGGGGGTTGTGAAGGCTCTTTTTTGTGGTGAATAAAATGCAGGTGAATTGAGTTGTAGGAACCCTCCTTCCTTCCTTCCTTCCTTCCTCTCCCCCTCCTTAACTCAAAAAGACTTCTTTTCACATTTTTGAAGATGTTGTACTGAGATTTCACCAAAAGTGATTGTTATGGAATGTGAAAATTTGACATTTTTATGGATCTGGATAAAGTTGCTTACAAACCATACTCCCTTTTTATTTGCATCTCTGCCTCTGTGTTGTGCCGGTGAAGCATCTGCTAGATGCAACCTCCCTCTTTTGTTCCGATTCGGATTTGGAACCGTCTTTTGATAAGAAGATTGAAATATGTTTTGAGTTGAATTAGTGGTTACGTCTTTATTATTATTTAGTTTAATATATGAGGTTACCATTCGTTTTTAGATTTTTTTTTTTTCTTTCTCTTAAGGGCAATGGGATATCAACCGAATGAGTGGCCAATATAAATAATCATTTAGTTGGCCTATCATTGTTTCATTTTTCAGTGCTCGCTCAATTAGACTGGGGGGTATCGTATCAAATCGGAACTGAGAGAGAGAAGTCAGTCAATGGTCAAATTGAGACCAAAAAAGAGAGAGGGAGAAGTCAATGGTCCAATTGAGAACTTGGGGGGACGCTTTATTATCAAATAAATAAATAAATAAATATTATAGTAATAATACTTAAAGTTTTAAAATTATATTATAAAAATTAAACTGGAACAAAAATTGAGAATACAATAACTGAGAATTATTGATACTTACAAGTTCTTGAAATTTTAAAGATTTTAGGTTCAATTTTTCATCCAACTTATTTGTATTTGTTATATATAAATAATAATTTAATAAGTGCATTCGAACGATTATAGTCATAAAATTGACTGATTTATATAATTATTATATTTTTATATCTCCAAAATATCATATTAATATTATCTTAAAGTTTATAATAAAAATAAATTTATAAATATACATGATAAAATATAATTAATTTAAAATATTATTAACCATAATCATGATCTTTTGGAAGGATATTCCCACATCAAATCTTATTTAAGATATCTCTTAATGAATGGATATGGATATGGATATGGATATGGACATGAACATAGGATAGGTTAGTATCTCTTTCTCTCCTTTTCATCCTCCTTGTATTTCTTTTCTTATCTCTATATTTTTATTTTTATTCACACTCATTAATTTATATAGTTAATTTTTTATTCATTCTTATTGGAATAATGGATATTTACTAAATATTTATACTCATTTAATTCATATAAAAATAATTTTTTTTATTTGTTAAAACATGTTCTCTATACTGGTAAAGTAAAAAAAAATATAGTATATTCCATTATTATTTTAATCAAAATTCATTTATGGTCTCACGAGCCTCGTGTCATAAAAGAGTGACTAGATTACTTTAACCCAATATTAATAAATTAAATTAAACTATTAAATTTATGTAAGTTAAATTTCACCTTTCTATTTTTTAAGTGTATTGGTAAACTCATGATATAAGTCATAGTCAACACTTGCTAAGTATGTAAAAAATGGGTCAATTTTACGCTATCTTTAAAATTTATCTAAATTACACCAATGCCTATATATTCTTAAAAATAACATCGATTTCCCTTAAAACTAATATAATATTAAAAGTAACCATTTTACTCTCGTATTTATATTTCATTATCTCTTTCTACCCTCATCTCGTCTTTTCTTTTCTCTCACTTTTAGTGTCACTAAACGTTATCATGTTAATCTAGTGAATTTTCAATGATAATTTTTTTTTTTCTTGTGTCAATACATAATCATCTGACAATAAAATAATTTTTTTTCTTTAGTTCAATGGTGACGAGATTCAACTATCACCAAATCAATTGCTAGAAACCTCACTAGTTTGAGGACCACACAATGGTGATGGGGTGATGACAATGACAGCAAGTATATATATATATATATATTTCTCTCTCTATCTCTCTATATCGTATAACATATAAAAAGTTAAATTTGAAGATCTAAAAAACATCAATTTATATTGATTCTTTGACGAATTTATTCAAAATGTGTCAATGATTTCGTTCGATTTGAGGGTTTGCTTTTCTACACCAATTTTTTTGGTAATTTTCCAACACCAACCTATAGTTTTTTTTTGTTTTTATGTAATTAGTGGGGATATCTTAGAAATTTTAACAAAATTAACTATTATTACTTAACAATAAGAGGGCATGTGATGCACTCTAATTAATCTCAAGAGAGATCAGTGCTATTTTTATAAGTATAAAAAATAATTGGTGTAATTTAGATAAATTATAAAAATAATCTAATGAAATTTAACTACAAAAACTTTAGGACAATAATCACAAAAGTGGCTATTATAACTTTTATAGATCAAGTCAATGTTTATCTCTTCTCCTCTCTTGGAGATGGGTGGGTTGGGACAGGGAGGAAATAGTCTATGAATTTTATTTCATATCTTATTTTTCTTTACATATCTCAATAAGAGTAAGAAAAAAGAAGAAATAGAATTAATTTCAATACTTTTGCCCTAAGGGTATAGATCAATTGGTAAAAAAAGAATGTGATGAGATGTTGCTCTTTGGACCATCAGGTTCCGTGTTCGAGCCCTGGTTAAAAGATAGTTCAGCAGGTAATGAGCGACTCTGAAAAATGAAAAATGTTTTCCGCTCTCACATTTGTGGTTGTGCTAAGAGTCCAAATCTACTTGCTACATTCCCTGATATACCTTTCATGCTGAAATGGTGGGGCCGAACAGTGTGGGCGCTCGTGATAGTGCGTTAACAAAAAAAAAAAAAAATACTAATATATATATATATATTAGTTTCATTATTTTTGTAAAATAATAATATTATTTTGAAAACAAAAGGTATAATTGTTACTTTATTTGTATTACTATATCGGTTTATTCTCTTATCTGTTATTTATTCTAACGACATAACGTTACATTACTTTCTCTTTAATTTTATTTTTTAATAAAATGAGAGTAATAACTTTTCACATCACTTATCTTACTTTTATATTTTGTTTTATTATATATTATTTGATTTCATATGGAGTGTTTATAAATAAATGATGAAAGGGTTATGATGTAAATTTAATGTGTTACTAGTATGATATTAAAATTTGATGGGTCGTTTAGATAATTATTGAACATGTTTAATAAAATATTATAATTATATTGAGATTAAAATAAAACCAACGTTTAAGGAAGCATTCATTAGAACAAAACATTAAAATTAAAAGGCTTGATATTTGTGAATTTATTTGGTGTAATATAGTGATTTATGTTGCAAGAAAATATCTCGGAGGCATCATTTTAATATAGGCGTCATTTTAATATTTTTGAATCGTTTTTATTTTTGAAACGTCATAAAAGACCAAACAACGTTTTCAAGCCGTTTTTATAATTTTAAAATTATTTTTTAATATCAATAAAATATCATAAAGACATTTCTAATTTAGAAATATATTTCCATCTATGAAAAGATTATAGATGGACAAAATTTCGTCTTTAACTCAATTTTTTGATTTTTAAAATTTATTTGTATAAATTTTAAAATTTGTGTTTATTTTTAGATTGAATATTTTTATATTAAAAATTATATTTTTTTACAATTAAATTTTTATTTTTTAATAATATTATTTTTCTATTTTCACTTCATATGGAATCTATTTTATTTTTGTTAAACTTAGATTGCGATTATAAATCCTTTAAAGGGACAGTATTTTGTGAATTTAAACACTGAACAATGAAGAGGACAAAATATTATAATTTTTTTTCTCTGATAAAATATTTTGGTAGCAAAAGAATATTCTATAAATATTCCCAGGCTGCAGAGCAATGAGCACGTGAGGAGCGCATGCTGCGTATCCCTCACCTTGTCACCTATGCTCATCGGATGCCTAACAAAGCTGCTAACGTGCGCGCGTTGCTTTGGAGACAATGTTATGTTAATAAACGGATCTTTTTAATTTTTGTCCATTAAAAGATCCCAAATGAATTGGACTCACTGAATGCCATAAACATATTTATTTAATTTTTTACTTGTATACGAATATAACGAGTTATTTATTTAATAAAATATAAAATAAATTACATCTAGACCCCATTAGTTTGTACTATTTCCATAGACTTTTTACAATTTAAAAATATTTTTAATTTGTTCTCTAACATCCATTTTATTTGTTTAAAAACAATTTTGGATGATTCGCCCAAACAATAAAATTAAGTCACAAATCCCCTGAAATATTTTTAAAAATACATCTTTAAGTAAAAATAATAAGTTATAAGAATTTTTAGAAATATTTTTAAATTACGATTTTTTTTTTTTTGTAAATAACCCAAACTAGAAGACGACTGGGTGTAATTTATCCTTAATATCATTTTAATATTTCAATATTAAACTTTAATTTTTTGTACAAGGTAATTTATAAACAATTAAGTGAGATTTGATTAGGGTGTTCGGTTCATGTTTAATAAAAATTTAGATTTAACTCAATTGTGATCGAGTTTATAATATTAATGATAGATTAATACTTTTGTGATTGATTATGGTTTTGATGATGAAAACATTCCAAACAAGTTATTTTAAAAGTATCAAAATCAATTATCAAAATTATGAAAGTATAAATAAATTTTTGTAAATAAAATAAATATTTTTGAAATCAATTTCTTGGTTTATGAATATCAAATTCAAAGTATATGTGATTTGTTGAAATTATTGGTTTTGGAAATTGAATTTCCAAGAAATAATCATTTGTTATTTATGGAAATAAAAAAAATATTTTTGGAGCCTTCTAGCCTATTTGTTGACAACATTGAAAAAATGCTTGAAATTGTCGAAAGTCTTCTAGCATTCTGTCGACAGTCAAAAAGCATGATTTTCAAATGTCTTGAAACTGTCAACAGTTTAGTAAACATCTATCGACAGACAATGTAATATCCCAAAATTAATAAAAGTGTAAATTAAATTTCATTAATTAATTAATTAATATGTTATAATTTTGTGTGGCGGTGCGAGTGTGCTTAGAGGTTAAGCAAAATGGCTACTTTCTGTCAAATGGAAAGTAGAGAAGAAACGGAAGAGAGAGAGAGAGAGCGCTCAATCGAGAGGGAGAGAAGGAACGGCGGCCATGGAAGCTGATCGAGCTTCACTCAGCCATGGCAACTGAGCAAGGGAGGGAGCGACGCGGGAGCAGGTGGCGCATGCGGCTGGAGGCAGCAGCGACGGCTGGAGGAGTTCACCCGCGGCTGGTGGTCGCGAGCTGGTGCACGCGCCATGGGGAAGAAGAAGAAGAAAAAGAATGAAGGAAAAAGAAAAGAGATGCAGGCGCAGGCGTTGCAGGGGGAAGAAGAAAAGAGGAAGGAGAAGGAAGAAAAGGAAAGAAAGAAAAAAAAAAAGAAATGAAAGGAAAGAAAAGAAAATAAGGGAAAAATAAAAGAATTTTGGGATTTTCGGCATGAAAAGTGATCAGGTATGTGGGTAAAATTTAGCAGAAGCGTGATATGTTTAAATTATAAATTTTACGCGATTAGAATTTTATTTTGGGTCCAATTTTATTAATTTTGGGAGTTATTCTATTTTACAGCGTGTATTAATTTGGTGATGTTCAAGCGTGGAAGCGCTGTAAATGACTAGATACAGGCAAGCTCTCATCTACCCTTATAATTTCTTTCCATTTTATGATCCCCTCGTCTTCCCTTGACTTGTTTCGGTATCGCGTATCAATTATATATTAATGGAGGATGTTATTGGTGTTATTTAATTTAAAATAAATATGAGATTTATTGGGATTTTATTTGAGGTGCGCCTAGGTAGGAGTTTAGACGGTTAAATTATTTATATTACACGGTTAGATTTAATTAATGCGAGTCACGGTTTTATTAATCGCTATTAAACATTTTATTTCGCAGCGGGAGTACAAGAAAGGCAGGAAACGACCGTGTAAAGGCAAGCTCCTAACCCTTTTTTCATGCTCTTTAATTCCCGTGAGAGACTTCGTGGTTTCTCGTATTTGATCCCCTCCCTTACTCTAATTCGACGTCTGGCATTATTTATTGAGGATTATTCATTGTTTTAATTTAAATTAAATCCGAGACTTCTAGAGTTTTATTTATTGTGTGCCTACGGGGGTTGTACCGCCCCCACTCCTTTTGGGAATGATGCTAAACCAACCTGGGGACTAGGTTCCTAGACGTGTAGGTTTATTTACTATTTTTCTTGGGTTTATTTATGGTTCGGTTAGAGCTATCGAGCAGTAGGGCAGGGGTCGGTTGTTGGTGACGTTGGGGTAGACTATTGTATGGCCCTGAAGTGGACCGTCGGGTGGACACTCTTAGTCACTGGCCGTTGACCGGTGCCGGACACTGCTGACTAGCTCAGCCAGTATGTAATTTACTGCATGTCTAAATTCATTATATTGCTGTTCATGATTTGATATGCACATGGGTACGGGTTGCATGTTGGGATATTCATTTAGTGAGTATGCTTGGACACGGACATTCTAGTTTGGTCAGGTTGCATCCAGCACAGGCATATGCATCGCGTGTGGTTTACTATGTGGGCGGAGTATGGCCTGATGCCTGGATATATGGGCGCCGGTACATTACGTTGATGCTCACTACACCATTGCATTGTTACGTGTATTGCATGGTTACTGGTAGTATTTAATTCTCGGACGGGAGTACTGTTCCGAGAGAGCCTATAGCTCGGGTGTCGGGAGTACCGACATGAACGGGTGACGGGAGTACCGACCCGGGATGGCACGCACAGATTTGCTGGAGGTATTTGTTACATTCCAGGGCAGCGACAGGTTGGTTTGAGACTTGGGTGACAGGTGTCTTATGTGGGTCCCAAGGACCGGTATGTGCTTTTATTATGTTATGCTATTGTGTTGTAGTGTCTCATGGTTTATGTGTACCCAGGGGTTTATTCTAGGGAGAGTTTTCCGGTTTTGTGCAGCCTTCAGCCTTTCTTCTCTTATGCTTGCTGAGTCTCTCGACTCACTTTATTTTTCCATCATTCCAGGTAGTGGCAGCGTGGGCCATGGGCAAGAAAGTCAGCTTTTAGCGGCAGAGTCGGTATGGTGTACATGCAATCCCGTCAATCCCTATTAACTCTGATGTCTGAGTAGGGTTTACTCTATTATTTTGTACTATGCCAAGTCTTTTCTCGAGTCTCGTGTATGTCGGCACAAGAGTTTATGTTTTTTTATTTATCATGTGACCGCTGTGCTAGCGGGGTACCCATAGTGCATGCATGTGTTTAGCTTCGCTTCCGTTGTCCTTATTTTTGTGTATGCATGCCAGAGTGGTTTTGGTCTTGTGTACCATTCTTTTTCTCCTCCCGTAGGCACTCCTGTTCGGGTAGTCCTGGTGGTTGGGGATATTCGGGCGAGAGTGCTTACAGACAATATGTTTGCAAAGGCATCCGTTGACTAAATCTTTAATCTCAAGTTAAAATTGTCGACTAACCTTTATTTTCTATCGGCAGTTTATATCATAGAATCTCGTAACGGCTAGTTTTTGGAGCATTTAATGCACGCCAATCTCCAAGCAACGGTTTAATTTTTGGAAGCATCCACCATTAATTATAAATAAACAGTTGAATGATCATTTAAATCTCTTAGAAGAAGTTCTTGCTCAACAACCAAGTGCTCAAGTCTTTAACCGTGCTTTAAATTTTTGTTCTTTCATTATTATTGTAAACGACTATGTTTCTCTTATATTTACATTCATTTAAATCTTGTATTTTCATTGAGAGAACTTGTAACTAAAAGGTCAAAACTCTTAAAACTCTCGTTTTATTATTATGTTTATTTTTTCAGACTTGTAAAGCTTGAGGGTCTATCTATTTGATAGGAGATTGTATTTTTCTAATCTTTTGACTAAAAGACTTACTTGGCTTAAGTATGAGAGGTTAGTGGATTGAATTTAAAAATTCTTAGTGAAAAGTTAAAGTATTGAACTAGATTTGGATAAACTGAACCAGTATAAATTTTTGTATTATTCTTGTCGTTACGCTCCTTGGTGCATTTATCTTTTCAACTAATCTCTCATTTCATAACCTGATTCTTAATATTAATGTATTTTATAATATTTTTAATTTAATCTATAATTTTTTATTTATCCAATTCACCTTCTTGTATACCATAACACTTTATTTCTATCAATTAAATCTAGAATTAATCTAATAATAAGATATGATTGAACTAACCCAACTTGATTAAAGGGAAGTCGAGTCTAACTAAGTGGGGTCTTGAATTAAGTGAGTTTTAAAGTGTATAAACCCAAGCCTTGAAATCAAGTTGGAATAGATTTAATTGGGATTATATTTTTAATTAAATTAATCCAACCCCCAACTCCCAATTATTTTAATTTTGAGTTATTTCTCAAACCCACCCCCCAAATTGATGAACACCTTTAAAGCCACACCACACTTTGCCGGGTCTCTCGTACGGTTTGATTTCCTTTGGTCCACCAAATCTACAATGTCTATCTAATATCTACGATAATATATGATATTGATAATTATATTTTTGAATTAATTTTTATAATAACATTACACACATTAGATTTTATCCTCTCTTCTTACTTGAATTAAAATTACATTAATGTTATTCCGTATTTGCGTGATTATAAATTTGAGTAATTATCATATAAAAAGAATAAGGGAAAAAGAGTATATTAATCAATGTGTAAAAATAAAGATATTTATAAATTATTAATTTTAAAAATAATATTAAAAATATATTTTGTCGCTCAACATAACATATTAGCAATACCTTTCATGTTGATTTACATATAGTTTCTAATTCAATTATAGATAATCTAAATATAGTTTTACTTGTAGTATATGACGAAATTATACGGACTAAAAAATAAAAATAAAAAAAGATAAATTTGAATTTTGTCGAACTAATAGAGTTAGAGTTATGATGTTATGAAATACATCGATTCTAAACTCAACTCAACTAATTCAAAACTTAATTTCAAACGATTGAGAATGGATTATGATTCCATGCTCTTTGTGAAAAAATGTCTATTTTTTATGCCTTAAATCTTAAATTCATTAAGTTTATAAATCAATTAGAATTTAATAAATTTTAGTTAGATTTTATTTAAATTTAATATTCAGTAGTTA
This sequence comes from Diospyros lotus, assembly GCF_014633365.1. Taxonomy (NCBI): domain Eukaryota; kingdom Viridiplantae; phylum Streptophyta; class Magnoliopsida; order Ericales; family Ebenaceae; genus Diospyros; species Diospyros lotus. The sequence goes on from NC_068352.1 coordinate 29,316,473, forward strand.
TTTTTTATATTTGACGCTTAATATTTAATATTAATTTAACTAAGTGAATCTAAATTACAAAAAAAAATAATATAAAAATCCAATAAATACCCCCCAAAATTATATTTTCTTACCACCAATCAAATATGTTTTTCTTAAGAATTTTTATTAGCTAAATATATATTTTACCCCTTATATTTGTATTTTTTTATTTTAAAAACATTCAAAAACTATACAATTTTGTCAATTATACACTTAAAATTTTTTATTATTTCAATGATATATCTAAACTATACAATTTCAAGTTAATGGTAAATAATGAATTTAAGGGTGTAATTAAAATAATAAATATAATTAATTAAAAATTACATAATTTAAGTATATTTTTAAAATAATAAAAAATTTAAATATCTAAATAAAAAAATACAAATATAGAAGTTGAAATAAATATTTATAAACGTGTGATGCGAGAGACATTGGCAGGCAAGTAAACAAAATAAATTAGGTATATTCATAAAATTTTATTCACAGAAAAAGGAATTGACGGACACGTGTAAGCTGACTATTGAGGAGGAACCCACACGTGTCAGTCAAGCGTGGGATGGAAAACCCAAAACGCCTTTCTTGAAAGAAGAGAGAGTCTTTCCTCTATTGACGTGTCGAGTCAAAGGTGGCCGTCCTTGGCGTCTCATACAGTTTGACTTTATTACCTAGCCGAATAGGTTTTTTTTTTTTTTTTTAATAATTTAAGGGCGATGGTTACTTTATTTTTATTATGATAATATATTATTTAGTTATATATTTAAAAAATAAATATATTTTATGTATTAAAAATAAAATATAAAAATTACACAATGTCGAAATATATAATGCATTTGCTCTAACATTAGCTTTGTTCTACATTCGTCTTGTATCATCAAGCTATTATAATCACGAAAATATGTTATTATTATTATTTTTGGTAATTATTCTTATTTTAAATTTTCAATATTATGTGCTATATTTATATTGTATTAAATTATTAATTAGTATATTTTGTACTTAAAGATAAAGAAAATAATAATAATAATTGGCGTCGATTTAATCCATCTCCAACCACAATTTCCATAAAATAAAATAATTTCATTGCGGAGCGGGAGATAAAAGGAGAGGCCTGTAACGAGAGAGAGAGAGAGCAGAGAGAGAGAGAGAGAGACACCGAGACCATGTTGCAGAGAGAAGGAGGAGAAGATCGATACGATAATCGAGAATCGATAATCGACAATCGTTTAGTCATCAATTAGAAACGTGAACGAGAAATCTAGATATCCCGTCGAAAGAATTCTGCCGCCTCCGATCTGCGATCTAGTTTCGAGACCCCGCCAGGAAGCCCCCCATGCGACGCGGCAGAGCTCCGGCAGCGGCGGCGGCGGAAGCGATCGGAACGTCAAGAGCCGCAGCCATGGAGCCCCGCTACCGCGGTGTTCGGAAGCGGCCGTGGGGCCGCTTCGCCGCCGAGATCAGAGACCCCTGGAAGCGAACCCGCGTCTGGCTCGGCACCTTCGACTCCGCCGTCGCCGCAGCCCGAGCCTACGACGCTGCCGCCCTCGCGCTCCGCGGCCCCAAGGCGAAAACCAACTTCCCACCGCCTCCGCCGCCGGCGACCCTGCCCCATTTCAACCACCATGAAGAATCCGATCATCAGTTCCCTCAATTCCATTCTCACCCCGCCAGCAGCAGCCTGAGCAGCACCGTCGAGTCCTCCAGCGGCCACCGGCCTTCGGCTCTTCCGGCGCCGGCCAGATCCCACCATCGCTTAAAACCGGCGGTCCCGCCGGAAGACTGCCACAGCGACTGCGATTCATCCTCTTCCGTGATCGACGACTTCAAGCCTCTCTTCCCGTTCGATCTCAACCTCCCGCCTCCGGCCGACGAGTTCTCCATCGCCACCGCCGCCGACGATTTTCCCGTCACCGCCTTGTGCCTTTAACAGAGTAATTTCCTCCATCTCCTTGTCCACTTTCTCCAGAAAGAATACAGAACAGAAAAGAAAAAAGGAAAAATCTTGACCTGGTGGATTGTGAGTTTCTGGGTTATCTTCTTTCTTTTTCGTTTTATCAGATGAATATGTAGATTAGTGTACGCTTCGATCGATCTGGGCTTTCTTCACGATGTTGGGATTTCAGATCAGAAAAACAATGGATCCGATCTCGAGCTTTTTCTCTCTCGATCTGATTCTTCTTCCCCATCTTTCTCCTCACCATATTGTATAAATTTACAATAAACAAACTCAAATTCTTGCTCACTGTTTCAGTTCTTCTAGTATGCAAAACTAGCATTTGATGATTGTATTGATGTAGTTGTTCTTGAGAAAAAACGGACACATAGAGAGAAAGGAATTTAATATGGTACAATCTCAATGCCTATGATCATGACGATCCCATAATAATAAGGTAACTTACTTAATACTTATTATCGTGGAATTTTAAAAGTGGGCTTAGAGGTCGAAATATGTTGAATTTTTCTATCTTATTTACTCTTCGCTCTGATTCTGCATTCCCCTTTATTTTTCTCATTTTCACCTCCATTGAAATTAGAACAAGAAACCAAAACTTTAGCCACTATTTTGGTTAATCCTGTATGCAACAACCATGTCTACTGGATGGAAGATGGTTCCACTGGGTTGGGTTTGTTTGTTTCTCGGGAAACTGGAATTGTGCTGCATTTCTTGTTTAATAATGCAACGAATTGCAGTCTTTTGATGCTCCTTTTTCTCGGGTTAGAAAATGAAGGAAGAGCTTGGTGGGGCTGAGAAAATTCACAATGTGGTGGGACTGCCGAGAAAATTCATGGAGTATAGATGGGTGGATTAGGGTAGAAAGGGCATTTTCTCTGAGGATAGAGTTTCTGATAAGAAAATTCAGAACAATTTATTACACATGTGATTGTAGATTCTCCCTGCAGACTCTCTGATCTTACCACTGCATTGTTTCCATTGTTTTTTCTCTCGTTTTCTTGGGAATGAATGAGCAAAGAAAGGAAACGAATATGCTTTCCCTTGAGAATAAACTTTTTAAATGGTCAGCCCTCTGTTAAGAGTTGAAAGGCATTACATTATTTTTGGTTGAGACTTGACGAGACTCCTTTTTTAATGGAGATTTGAGATTTTAAGTTTTGAGTTTGACTTCTTATAAATTTAGGTGGTCACTTGTTTTATGATCCACAAATTTGAGGGTATAAGACCTGACGAAATGGATGACTCCTACTAAAATAAGGGATTTTTTGAATGTGTTGGTTGGCACCCATTTGTACTAAAAAAGGAAAAGAAAAAAAAAACGTTTATAATAAAGTCCTGTATCCTACAATTTCGGAACTCTAGGGTACCTAATGGTACTCGGACTTGCCTCCTTTGTATTTGCATCGCATCCCATTAACTACTATTAATAAAGTGAGTTTGTCACCCTCATCCACTATAGCACATAAGCGTAGACTATACATACGTCATTTTTTTTTATGGTACTAAAAACACTCGAATCGTTAAAAATATAATTGATATATTATCTACGGCCCAAGAATGGTATATGAGCCTCACCACCTTCCATAAGATCTAGCGGCTCCGGAGTGGTGTGTGAGCCTCACCATCTCTCATAAGGTTTAGCTCTTTTTCCCATATTGCTCGTGTTAAGAAATTATTATGTTAGTTGATACGAATATCCTTTTAACCCTAAATGGTTTTAACCCGAAATGGTTGTAAGCTACAAATTTTGTATAAAGATTTGGGATAGATCATTTACACCGAGAAAGCGTTTTGGAGACAGCAGGTGATGATTGATGACAGAGTGGACTAATTAGACAGATGTATGCAAGCAACTGTAGTATGTCAATCCCTTCGGATGAGACTGAAGTATTCTTTCCAAGTTCTTGGTCTGTCATTGGCGGTTTGGTGGGGATCTCTTATTTATTCACTTGGATAAGAATTTAATAAATATTTAAGATATTTTTTATATTTATATTCTTTAAATTTGGATATTAATTTTTAAACTTATTTTAATTTTAAATGAATAATTAGGGTTTATTTTAGTAAATGTTCAAAAAAAGTTTATATAAGAGATTCAAAACATGAATTTCTCGTGATTCATTTATTGATCTATTGTCATCAAAAAAATTATAAGATAAATAAGTATTAAAAATTCAAGAACAAACTGGCTTATAAAGTATGCTAATTTTTTATTTTTAAAATAAAGATAAAAAAACAAATCACAAGACGAAAAGAACCCAATACTCCATCAAGTTGCATTTAAGGTGTGTTTGATTGCATTACTTAGAATTTAATTCTAAGTAATATTGCCTAGAAAACAAAAACTATCTCACCCCCTTAAATAATAAATTTCATGGAAAGAAATTTTAAATGCTTGTATCATACATATTTTTCTATAGAAAAGTTAAGAGTGTTTGATTGTTTTTCATAAAAAATATGTAATCTATGATAAATGTGTGCAATCAAACACACTCTTAGTCTCTTTATGTCCCATTTTGTTGGGCAAAATGGTTTTGAAGGGAATAAAATGATCGCTCTATTGTTATGTTTGGTATGGGTAGGAAATGAATGAACATTCATCCCATTATTACATTTGGTATATTTTGATTTTGGTGGATTAAGATGGTAAAAATAATTATTTGACAAAAATGTCTTTTTGTATTATAAAATTAAAAAATCTTATAAAAATATTATTTCATTAAAAATTATATAATTATTGAATATATATTATAAAAAATTGTTTTTGTTTTTTGCTAAAAATATTAAATAAAAAAGTGGATAAAAATAAAATTTTATTTAATTGAAATTATTAAATGGAAAATACACAAGTAATATTTCAAATATAACAAATATTAATTCAAGATATTCATGTCTTTATTGAATATAACTTGCAAAACAATTTTTTTATGTTTTAATGGCTAAAAAAGTAGTAAATTGCAAAACATTATTGAAATTTTACAAAATTGCAAGAAACCTCCTTACACTTGAGAAATAGTGATAATCATTTTTGGCATGGGGTAACCCATCTGGGTTTATCGTAATCTGTTGCGATCAAGGTTTATCACCTAGCTTCATCTCAAACATATATTGGTTCAAGATGAACAGCGAACTTAGATTTGGGTTTAGAGAAAGAGAAAGAATAAGAAAAGAAAAAAAAGAAAAATTAAAGAGATTGAGAAAAAAAGCTAGACAAGGAATGTGAGACATTTACCGGCAAAGCTCATCAACATTCATTGCTATTAGCATCATTGTTACCATGAATGATCTTAACCACTATAGAAAAGAAAAAATATAAACCTAGTGCGAATACTGAAGGTAGATCTAATCTCATCATAGATCTGTGATTAAGAGAGGGAAAGATAGAAGAGGGGATAAGCCTAGTGGGTTCACTTAGTGATGGAGGTGAATGTGCATTTTTGCAATGAAGGCAAATTCGATCTCATTGCAAATCTATGATTAGGAGAATAAGAAAAGTAAATGGCACATCGTTGCTCTTGATATAACCAATTTCCAACATTATGGACCAAGAGTAAGATAGAAACAGAGAAAGAAGATGAATGGTTGTTGTCGTTATGAGCAATTGCTACAAATGAATTCCCCACCACTACTGTCGCTATTGTTGTTGTTACTGCCACCACCGTGAACTTCCCTTACCATTACAGATAAAGAGAGTGAGAGAAATAGAGAAGAAAGAAAAAAAAGAATGAAAAAGAGAATAAAATGTTTAAATGTAAGGGTATTTTATTTATTTTTAAATTTTAATAGTAGTTAACCAATAATAAGAGAGAAATTGCAACTAACATTAAATCTCAAGGGTATTCACTATATTTTTTAAATGTTTGGAGCAATTCTTGCACTTGTTTTAAACTTTAGAGGTATCATGTGAAATTTTCTCAAAAAATAAATATAATTACATGTAATAATAAAATTTTATTAAATGGATAAAAAATAAAATTATTGGGGTGGCTCGTGGTGGTTTTGGCCCAAATTTGTTTGGAAGAAAACAGATGATCATTGTGGTTTTCGACAGGGAAAGAAAGAGAGACGATGGATCAAATAATGCATTTAACGGAGAAGAATGGTGGTTTACGATGGTTTAAGGCTAGATCTATTTGGGAGGAGATAGGTAGTCATGGTTTTGGGTGATAAAAGAGAAAGTGTGGGTCATGGTGGTTTCAATAACAAAAAAATAGTGGTTCGTGATGTCTTTTGGGCCAAATCTATTTGGGAGAAGATGGATGGTCGTAGTGGTTTCTAAAATTCTATTGTTCTTTGGCACTAGAAAGAACGGTGTGTCAACTTGGTGCTCGTAACAAAGGATAATGTGGTTTGCAAGGATAATAATTTTCAATAGACAACACTTGATGAAAAAATTTAGTTAAGAAGAAATCTATACACTAAGATAATGTTCGTTAAAGTGAGTAAAATAAAGTTGCATGAAGATAATTTATTCGAAGGGAGATAAGAGATAAATTTATTTAAAAAGTCTAAGATAAAAAATTCATTGAACCTTTATTTAAAATTTTGTATTTATTTACTTACACATATATAATTCAAGTCACATTTTTAACATATATTTATTCTATAATACTATTTGTACACTATTTTTTGACACTCAATTTTATGCTTACAAAATTCACGACACTTCTCTTTAAATTATTAACTACGCTTTAAAAAAAATTTGCTATAGGCCCTTCCTAAATTTCTCTATTGCCCCAACTACCAACCTTTCGGATACATAATAAGCTTAGAGCGATTTTTATTTTAGGAAAAAATGCAATAGCCATAATGTTGTAAATCAATACAAACAATTTCAAGTATTGGTGGAATCCTCTTGACCCCTCAAGGCGTAGCACAGTTGGTACCCGGGTAGCAGATTGCATTCAAGTCAAGGAATCCTCTTTCTCTTTCAAAAAAAAGAGAAGAAGAAAGATATTTTTCGATAAATTTCTTTTATTCCTATTTAGTCCCTTACGTTTTGTAGGTTATATCTAATTTTACGTTTCTTTTTTCCTCACTTTTCACCCCCCCCCCTTTTTTTTTTCGTTCTTTGGGATTAAATAAATTTATTAATGACTTCTAATACCTCGGAAATCAAAATTAAGCAAGAAACTTAACAATGCTTGTGTGAAATGCAAAGGCAAAGAGTGACCAGCTGTAAAGGCCCCCAACCCATTCAAAGATGGAACTAAATAATAATTTGAACGCGGCATAGGCACAGTGTACGCAACAGTGACTTGTCTATTATCCCACCTACCTATATGTATCATTCCAGTCAAACCATGCTCATTTTGGTGCATGCTTCTGTAATTATGCCATCTCCTGCTCTGATTCAATCTTAATCATCAACAACCCAATTTTTTTTATTTTATATTTTATTAGAATTTAATTGAAAATCGTAAAAAGTTATGGTAAGTTGCTAGCATCTAAAGATATCATGTTATTGTTTTGATAAATTATTTCTAGTGTTTTGTTTATATGACTAAAATACCCCTCTTTTGTTCGATTAAACTTCTTAAAAAAAAAAATGATTTTTGGATATGATTGTGGACCGGAGGACTAGACTAGCCACTTAGAAATTGGAGGAGTCTTCGATTACAAATAGTCTTTGACTTGAACTATCTCATCCTCAATGAAAAATTCATGATTCGCCTTGACCATAGTTTATGTGTATGGATAGGTTTGCGGAACGCTAAAATTTGAGGCCCAATTCCTAAAATAGACATAGGGAATTGTACAATCTTATATTGAGATAAAATTGAACTAATAACTTTACACGATATTTTAAGTTTTTGAACATGTGCAATAGACTATATGTGTTTGCTACTTACTTTTAAGGGTTCAAATCAAGTAACACATAGATTGAATATTAATTATTGACAATCAAAAAATTGAAAAATAATGAAAAATTAAAAATTAAAAAACTACACAAATCATAATTTAGCGATGCAGGTGTTTAAGCAATTTTAACTATAACAATTAGGAACAACTAATAAAAAAATAGTGAAATGTTTTTATTTTTTGGTAAGAGTGAGGCAAAAAAAGTTGATAATATTTTGATTATTTAAAAATTTTATTCCAAATCATTAAACCAAATATTGTGATTTTATTATTTTACTTCACAATAAACTAAAATTCATAATTTTATGAGTAAAAAAAAAATTTAAACAATAAAAACCCTAATTTTTATGGGTTATCAGTTTGGTGGTTTACTAATACTCAAAACTTCAACTAAACTGACAACCTCTTTTAAGATTTGACGATTTGTCAGTTTAGTTTAATTTGTATGGTTTGATTTTTTCTTACTCACCCCTAAGTAAAATAGGGTAAGTACTTAGAAAAAAATTAAAATAGGATAAGCTATATTTTTAGTTTTAAATTGATCAAAAAACTATTTATTATCATTGCATTAATGAAATGCAGGGTTAATGGGCCGGACCTTTAAAGTAAGCGGGCCTATTATGTGTCTATGGGGAAGCCCAATTCTGGACGGCCCAAAACCATTTGGAAAATCTTCAACCTGGAGGACGGAAAGCGAAATCCTTTCAGAGTTCCCGTGAGATTGCTTCACTTTCGAACCCAAGGAAGCTTCAAACCATTTGTTTGCTGAAAAGTGCGAATCGGGAGAGGAAACTTCAGCGAATTTGAATCCTGTGAATTCGCTGAAGAATGCAGCGATTGAGGACCTCGAGGTCTTCAATCATGGGGTCACTGGCAGTGCCTCACTTGAAAAGAAAAGCTTTGAATTCATGGTCTTCTGTTCAGGACACGTTTTATTCGACCAAGGTGCAGTCACTATATGTTGATTTTGCTCGTTGTGGAGTTTTCATTAATGAAGGCTTGTGGATTAGGGTTTAGGGTGTAGAATTTCCTTTCTTGGGGTTCTCATGTTGTTTGTCTTGGATTTGATGTTTCAGGATGTTTTTGAGAGGCACAGAGTCGTCTTTACAGTTGGAACATCTGTAGCATCCGTCGCTACAGCTTGGATTGGTATGTTCGTTTGTTCCTGATTTTTTTTTTTTTTGTCCTGATTATGTTCGTTTTCTCCTGATTCACGCGAGATCGTTCGTTTGCCACAAAAATTTCCAATAAGTCGATTCTAGGTTGTAACAGTTGATACTTGATATGTCAATGTACTTGTACACACACTCCAAAACCAAACATATGGCATATTTGATTGGTTATTTGCTTAATTCTGTGGTCTCTCTCTCTCTCTCTCTCTCTCTCTCTCTCTATTGTTCACTGTTCTACTCTTAAATAAAATCAGTGGTTTCAACAATAACCGAATTCATTTGAAAATATTGAATATGGAAATTCTATCATTTTTATGAGGCCTCAAGTAGGTTTACAATCGAGAAATGATTTTTTTCCCCTATTGCTATGAACAAAGAAAAACCGTGTTGCTACTAATTAATAATACGACTATAGGTTACACTTGATATGAAGATTGCAATTCATGCTGATGATATATTCATGTTGGTCATATATTGAGATCTGTATAACTGGTAGAAGAATCCTTTTCTGCCTTTTCCTAATCCAAATTTGAATGCAGCTGAGTACTCATAAAGAGTGGGTGGACCTATGGTTCCTAGCATCATCACCTATTATAAAGAAGCCCTTGTCAGGAACTATGTTTGCTGGGAGCATTAAATCGGATGGAGATTTAAGACAAATGGATGATCTGTTCAGCACAGGCTCATCATGATAAAATTTTAGCTAAACTTCCATTGATCCTATTTTTTATTTTTATTTTTTTGTTGACCAAGGTTATCCCCACTATTATGACATCAATCCTTGATCCGCCCACCAGAACCACAGGTCAAATGATGTTGTGAAGGTTTGCTATGATCTAACTTTCAGTTAAAAGAATCATTTGGTGTATGCAGGTTATACTATGCGCCACCTTCATGATTCAAAAGTTGATCAAAGGCTTTCCTCAATTGAACAAGCTGTGAGTATTTATTGCATACCATGCCTGCATATTTTGTCTAGTGAAACTCTAATTAGATGCATAAAAAGAAGAACTAAACACAAGTAGAAGTAGGATAAACAAGTATACAGAGAATATGAAACAGCTAACTTGGACTAGGTTAGTTCTTTTAAGGATTTATCAAAAGGGCAACAGTTGGAATACCCAAGTCTCATAAAAACAAATAAGTAAATAAATAACAAATAAGTTAGTTTTGTATACCTTAGGTTAGGTCACTCAGCTATTCTATTGCTTCATGCTCAAGAAAATAGGCGTAGTGCAGCTGCTTTTAATTGCTGTTTACTGAAGCACTTCACTTACTCTGTGTGTGTGTTTTGGTTAAATAAAGAATAATAAAACTATTACACCTGTGTCCTTGCAAGATATAATGCTTGGGTGAAGGCACTTAAGTTAAAATTTAGAGACTATCTTTATTGTTTGGAGGCTTTGCTTCATCATCAATTGTACTTTATCCTAACCAAGTTAGGGGCAGTGGCACAATATTCATAATGTTAATTGGCTTCTAAAAGTCACATTGACAATATAAATTCATGCAAAAGAATGTGGCAAAATTTTATGCCAAACGCCTTTTCCTCATCCGACCCTCTAGTGAGAGAATGATGAGATAACATTTTATACCAGAGACTTTGCTTAGGTGGAAGATAATAATAGTTGGTTCCTATACCAAAATCTCAACCTAAGTACATATATGCAAGTGGTTAAGATGTATAACAACTCAAACTGAAATGCCAGATGGCGGCTTTTAGTCCCAGCTCTCCTTTCTCTTTGGTGTTCTCTTTTTAGATCTGAGACACAGTGTTTTCTCTTTCTGGCAGATGAAGAATAATCATAATATTGAACACAAAGAATTAGAGAAATTGGCTAGCTCAGGTAGTTGCAGCATTGCAGCTTGTGTTGCCACTGCTGGAACCACTTTAGTTATCGGGTTGGTTTTCCTTATTTCCTCTTCCATTTTTATACCTTGTTTCCAGGCTTTTGATCACTGAACTTTATTGATGAAAAACTACTTCTAGTTTCTTCATTTTGAAGGTATCACCTGAGGTTAAAAGAAACCAAAGGTAATTTTAAAAAATTAAGTTTTTGGAGGTTTGCTGCTCATAAATACTTGGTGCCAGTGAACTGCCATGTACCCTTCTGTTGCATTTATATTGCATTCTTTATTCAGATGTTCTTAAAACAACAAATTTGATTAGAAAGTTTGGTGGACACATGTTCCTTACTTTTATGGGAATCTACTAATGAATTTTTGATGTCTTATATCTATGATGATTTCATGAATAATGTGCACATTGAAGCTTTTTGCCTGGATGCTTATTCAATTGAAATTTTAATTATATTGCTTCTGATTTTGGAGGTTGCATTTCTTTCTAGGAATGGATGACAGGGGTATAGTTGACCATATGGATAGTTATGGAAAAAAAAAAGGGAGTATTAGGGCTAATACCCTAATGGATGATGTGGATTAGTGGAATAAGGGTGATTTTTTTTTTTTTAAAGGAATGAGTAGACAAAATGTTGCAAAGCTAGTGAAGTTATTCAAAACATTCACTCTGTGCTGAAACGTCAAAAATGTCCCAAGGAGAAGGCCATGCTGGCATTTTCCTTATCCTGACAGTATAATAGCCTTGTTATCAATAATATCACGCCTCCCATTGGAAGTGGGTGGATATGAGATGGATAGTCTAGTCCTACTCCTACTTGTCTTGCTCAAAACCATGTGGTTATGGTGCCTATCCATTTCATGTATATAATTGAGTGCCCTTCTTTGACTACTTTTTGTATTGTGTTATCAATTATTAAATATTGCAATTGGGATGCTTATGAACAAGAGTTTCTAGCTATAAGTTTCATATAACTTGCATAAAAAATGATATATGTAACATGCATATTAGTAATTGTTTATAAATGGTGGAATAGATGGTATGAGACGTGAGCCTTCCAGTAAATACAGAAAATTTATTCTGTAATCTTCCATTTAGTATCAATTTTTAACTCGGATGATGAAAGATCTGACAGTTTTTACATTGACTGTTAGCTACCTAATGCAATAAATAGGAGAAGTGTGTTTAGCATTTTGTGTTATTGCAAAATTCTTTTAAAGCTAAATGGAACTTATTGGACAACTATAAGTTCATCCTTATTGAATGGGTTAGAATGTTTGGTTGTCAAGTATCAACATATGCAAAATATGAGCATAACTGAGATGACATGTTATGGTAGATTGCTACCATAGGGTGGGGGACGGGGTACCTAACTAACTAGGCATAATAGGGGTATGTTGGGGGTAGTCTTAGTTGGTACGCTATCAGGGGTCGTCATACGTTTTGAATATTAACTAGGGTTGATATTGTTATTTTTAAATAAAAATTAGTACTTCTATTAATATTTTAAAATGATCGTGGTGAGGTCTGCTTCTATGCTATGCTGTGTTCATTGAGTTCTTCAATGTAATAATAATTAATAATTAAAAAACAACAAAAGAAATAGTAAGAATTGCAAAAGAAAATCATTGGAAAACAATAAAACATTACAATATTCACACAGCCTGTGCAACAATTAAGAGGAGCGAAAATCATTGGAAAATAACAAAACATTACAATCTGTGAATAATCCATGCAACAATTAGGAACAGCAAACAGCTAAAAACAACAAAGAACACAGCCCCTTGTCATGACCCCGAGGATATGATTGTAATTGGGGGAAATCCATAGCGTATAAGTTGTAGAGCTAATTGAAGAAGTTTAGAGGTTAGGTGGGAATAACTAACTCTTGTATAAACAGTTAGTAAGGCTGTTAGAGTAGTTAGTTGGTTGTATTTTCTGTTATTTCCTTCAATTGTAAGCCTATAAAGAGGCTGGCATAGTTAGAGAAAGGGAGGATTTGAATAACAATTGAATTCCATTTCCCTCTCTCAATTCTCCTAGCTTTCCCTCGGTTTTCTCTCTTCTCCCACCATTCTTTCTGTTCTCCTCTCCCTTTACCTCCTTTTCTGCTCTTTCTTCCTCTAATTCTTACCAATTTACTTCCTAAACCCTAGCCAAACCCTAGGGTCGTAACACCCCTGCCAAGCACCTTTTTCATAGCTGAAACAAATGAAATTCCAAGAATAGCAGAAGTTGCCAGAGGTGGGTAGCCTGCCTCTGGCAATAGTGTCACTGAAAGCAGGTAGCTGGAGGTCAAGCCCATGTGCCCATGCGCGCGACCTGTTTGCCAGCTTGTGAGAGTCACGTGTAGAATGTTGCCAGTGTGTGACATCTCTAAAGGACTTCCGGCCACCACCAGAAGGCTCACCTCTTGCTGATCCATGTGCGTATGCATTCATGTTGACAAAAAAAGACCTTCTTGGATGACAAATCGGGGACCTTTCGAGAATCAACCTAAAAATTTGGTTTCCCATTTTTGGCAATCTAGTTTGTGACCTTGGTTGGTTTTGATCCGTGAATTAGTACCAGGGGGGTACTGCGACCCTTGGCCTTAAAAAAGAAAAGAAAAGAAAAGAAAAGAAAAGAAAAGGACAGAATTAGAAATGAGATTATCTGTATTAAAGTTGGAGGAGTGGTGTCCATTGAAGCGTGTTGTCACTACCACTCTTCGTTACTGGTTTAATTGCTACATTCTTGGCTGCAAGGGCAAACTAGGGTTGTTGGATTTATTCTTCCCTTAGTTTTCCACTGATTGAATCTGTATCTCCGGTTAAGCAAATGTGTGAGCAGAATATTTCACCAGAAAGAGAAAACAAACCTACAGGGAATAGAAAGGAAAAGTATAATCAGCACGGCAAATGGTGCCTATCCTATTTCCTAAAAAGTTCTGCGCTATCTTTGTTATGTGTGTTTGATCTGTAAAGTTTCTAATTGAATGAGAAATAGTGAAACCTGGAAAACCCACAAAAACAAAAGGGCTTTTTTCACCATGATATTTTGGTTTAACAATATTTGTTCCAGAGGATCACATACTGGTTTGAAGACTTTTGGTGGTTCTATTGTCTACTTTTTTCTTCCAAAAGAAATGCTTTTTTTCATTTATTGAAGACCTTTTGGTGGTTCTATTGAAGACCTTACAGCTTCGATTTGCTTTTACCGAATTGTAGGTATGGTTTGGGCTGGCGAGGTGGAAATTGGTATGCAAATAGGAAGTTGAGGAAGGGGCAGATGAAATTGCTCGAACAGATCAAACCTAAAACGTGGCAACTGAAGTTGAGAAGGCCACTAATAAGACCCCGAGTCTCAGAGAAAACTGCTGTTGAAAAGTCGGAAGCATTGTAGAAGGATGCAACCACCATTGCACATAATTGGAGAAACCAATCTTTGACAGAAGGAATATACGATAGCTAGTTTTATCTGAAAAGTTAAGAGGAAAATAATTATTTACAAGATTTTATGCATTGGAGACTTGTCTATACCTGTCTGCCTTACCCAGAATTATAATGATCAATTTTGTCATTTACTTTTCGTCTTTGAGAGGATTTGCTCCATTTGTTTGATTTTCTTCTTCAAGACAATATCTTCTCTTTATCAGAGGAAGTGTGAAAACATGATCTGTAATTTAGTTTATGAATGCTCTTCAAATGTTATTTTCTTTGATGAAGTCTCAGGATGAGCCGCCATGGACCTCCGAGTTTAAGGGTGAAGGCGGGCTAAGGAGGCTGTCACTGCTGACCCAGCAGGGTTCCACTCAATGAAAAGATAGTGCTGACCTATCAGGGCTCCGCCGTGTAATTTATTTATTTTCATTGTTGTATGCTGATTTTAGTTGCTAGAAGAACAATAATGGGGGGAAGGAAAAGTTGCTGGAATGTGTTCCTGAACTCCACACTGGAGAGTAGCCCATCATCATCATCATCACACTGGAGAGTTGTTTATTGTGAATGTCCTTTTTTAATAAGTTCAAACTATAATATAAATTTGCAAATGTTTGAATTGAAGGGCAGACAACTAGATGATGCAGTGGGAAGCAAACATTTTGAGAATCAAAGACCAAAATATAACACGAGTCTTCTTGTTCCCTTACATTTCATTCATAAGAATAAATTTTAAACTATGTTATGTTTGATTCTGGTTTTGTGTAGTGGTTCAGCAAGGGACCACACAATAGTATGATCATGGCAGCAAGGATGAAATAACAAACGCAACAGACCGCATGATAACACCTATCACAAGTGTTAATTTCACTAGATAGGGTGAGCTAGTGTTCTGCTTGTATCGTTTATTGTTTAGTAACTTTGATTTGGCCAACTAAAACAGCGACACTCTGGCTAACTTGTAAACTTAAGAGAGAAAAAGATGTTCATTAACTTGGTAAGATCCCCATTAATAATGAGAGTAGACAAAGGATTCAGAGCAAAATACTGAATCCTGGTGACAAAGTCTAAAAACTCGTCCAGTTGTATTACCCCAAATTAGATGCTTTTTTTAGTGTTTTTCTGTTGGGTCTTCCACCTACTAGACATAAAAGCGGCTTCTATATTATATGCTAAGTCCTGTCTCTATCTGCATTTTTGTCTGGTATAAAAAATGCAGTGAAATTATGGGCCTCTGGAACAAAACCACCAAATATGGCCAACAGTTTAGCCTCTATACTTGTACTCATTCTGTTCTGTGGATCAGCAGTTGGAGCCAGAACAAAATTGTTCCAAGCCGATGTCAATGGCATTTGTAAATTGATGGTGGAGACTCAAGGATATACTTGCCAGGAACACAAGGTAATGCTCCTAACTCAAATGCCATTCAGTTTATAAAGTTAAAAAGATTTGTAACGTTTGTTGATTGATGTAATATTATGGAAATCGTTGCGTTTCAGGTGACAACGCAGGATGGCTATATTCTCAGCATGCAGAGAATTCCTGTGGGCCGGTCAGGTGAGACAGCTGGCAACCGGGCACCAGTCCTGCTACAGCACGGGCTCATGATGGTTAGTGATTATGCTGCAGTTGGTGCGTTTCTTGCAGTCATATTGTTTAAACATGGCAATGGTGTGTTGGCAGGATGGGATAACATGGCTTCTGAGCGCTCCAGACCAATCTTTGGCTTTAATCTTGGCGGATAATGGCTTCGATGTGTGGCTTGCCAGCAGTCGTGGAACTAAATACAGTCTCGGGCATACTTCTCTCACCCCAGAGGACTCGGTTACTCTTCTTCCACCTACTTGTTTTTCTACTTTATCATCCATCATCTTGTCTATACTAGTATACTGATTTCAGTTTACATTTAGGCTTATTGGGATTGGTCATGGGATGAATTGGTAGCTTATGATCTCCCGGCTACGTTCCAGTATGTCCACGATCAAACAGGGCAGAAACTGCACTATGTTGGCCACTCACAGGTGAATACGTGTGCTTTCTAGGAACTTTGATTTATAACGTTCTTTTGCATCATTCTGCTATGGCATTCGATTGATAGAAATAGTAACATTTTAGTGCTTTCTGTAGGGAACTTTGGTCGCTCTGGCTTCCTTTTCGAAAGGGCAGCTAGTCCACATGCTAAGATCAGCTGCCTTGCTAAGTCCAATTGCTTATGTTGGTCAGATGACCTCTCCTCTAGCAAGAAATGCTGCAGATAAATTCCTTGCTGAAGTAAACACCTTACATTCTTTTTAACACATTCAAGTTTTTTCACCTTTATAGAATTGTATATCTCTGACGATCGATAATTATCTTTTGTAACAGACCTTATATTGGCTGGGCATCCATGAATTTGATCCAAGGGGGTAAGAAATAATTTCTTTCCTCTTACTTCTCGAATGTCATATTGCTGCAAATGTCTTGTTTTTCTTAATATTTATGTTTCCACAATCTCATTACATGTATGCTTTATAAGTTTGAGATAGTGCTATTGACAATTAAATCAGAAATCTTAGGATAAACCAGAAATGGCTCTCATTCTTCAGCAAAAAACTTAATGATTCAATGTAAACTAGTATTTTGGTGCTTATGAAGTGCAAAAGATGGATTTGGTCATGGCTTTTTCCTTAATTGAGCAGGGAGGCTGCTGTCAAACTTCTCAAAGCAATATGCAACAAACCAGACGTTGACTGCACCCAGTTGCTGACATCTTTCACAGGTAGCATAGATATTCGAGGTCTCGAAATTAGTTTTTAATTTTTGTGATTTAGAAGTTAAGCTTTCAACGCTGATTAGCATGCATTAACTGCAGGTCCGAACTGCTGCCTCAACTCTTCTATAGTTGGTGTTTTCCTAGAGCATGAGCCTCAGCCCGCATCAACAAAGAACTTGATCCATCTGGCTCAGAGTAAGTATTCCAAATTTCAGTTCCACCTATCATCACCCTCTGAGAAAATATGGACCTTTTAGGGTGGAGATCAGGTATGCTCTGGTTCGGGTAGTTTCAATTTGACCACAACCCTAGAGAGCTCGAATTTGTTAATGGTGTGGTCAAATTCCACCTACCCGAACCAGAGGATCCCTGTGTTGCAAGGCCTTATAGAAGATAAAGACATAGAAACGATTTTCTCTTCCATAAGGCGTTATAGATCATTTCTCCAATCATTTCTATCTATGACGCAATCTAATTTTTGGGGCATATTTGAGCAGTGATCAGAGAAGGAACCATCACCATGTACGACTACAACGAGGAGGAGGAGAACAGGAAACACTATGGGCAGGCCAGGCCTCCAGTATACAACATGACAAGCATACCAAACGACCTTCCTCTCTTCCTGAGCTATGGAGGCAAGGACGCTCTTTCTGATGCCAAAGATGTGCAGCTGCTGCTGGATAGCCTCAAAGACCATGATGGAGACAAGCTTGTTGTGCAGTACATAGAGGATTATGCTCACGCAGATTATGTTATGGGGGTCAATGCCAAGCAAGCTGTTTATGATCCTCTCATGGTGTTTTTCAGGCTTCAATGACAACATTATTCGGAAAGAAATTAAAAGAAAAAAAAGAAGAAAATTCCAGTGTGAAGCTTTTTTTTTTTTTTTCAGTTAGATTTTCATGTTTGCAATTTGCATGTCTTTCTATTGTGTTAGCTAAATTTTCATTGTCATATGAGTTGTAAGGCTAAAGGCCTCTTAGAAGATAAAATTATTAGATAGAAATGATTAAAGATATAAAATTCTTGCGATTAAAGCTTTATGATATTGTTGTTACTGCACTGTACAAAGTCGTATAGTTCATATGTAAAATAATGTTACATCCAATCTCAAGTTCTTTACTCAATTGTTTTATTGGTGCCTTTGATGTTCTTCACATCTAGAAAGGCTTTTTTCCCTTGATGATGAGAACCGGCAATTACTATCTTTTAGATGTGTAATAGGCAAAATTACACTCACCAAGTAAGTACACAAAAATTTATATTGGAACCAACTTTCAGAGAGGTTTGAACCTCGAGTTGCAGAGGAGGCTATTAGTCTTTTACCACCAGGCTGACCCACGATGGTCATTCAAATGCTTTTTATGACTACAAAAACTAAAGCTAAAACATCATATCATTGTAGTCGATGTGTTCACCAGCCACTTCTTGTTATTTGAAAGATGGAAAGAATAGCCCTTTCTTGGTGCAAGCTTTTAACATGGAGATGGGACTCATCAAAACCAAACCATTTTCAGAGTCGGTAGCTTTACTCTTTGATTAACGTGGCACATTAGCAACCTAACCAACTTGCTGGAAATATGCATGGAAAGGAGAAAGAATCCGAGTGTGGAAAAGAAAAAGAAAAAGTGGTGTCATTTTCTGTGCAAACTCTCTGTGAAAATATCATTTTCCATGACAAAAAGAAGAAGGAAAAAGGAAAAAGAAGAAAGAAAAGAAGCCTTCTTATATCTGCTAGAAGGCCAACAATTATCAAAACTATTTTTAGTACTTTCTGGAGAGGCATGGGTTGCTTATTTAGAATCCTCCCATCATGGGGGCCATCTGTTTGACAAAATTCCAGACTGAACTGTAGTCAGATTCTTGTCATTTGTCAATTATATAACTGCTGTCACATTATGTGTTGTTACAACACATTCATGGTTTGCTTTCCAGAAAGGTGTGAAACTGTTCTCCTAATCGGGATTATCCAAAAGTAATACACCTAAGACTTCCCTAGTAGAGTATCGATGAAGGATTAGGTCGTCACAGTTCTAGCTGTTGATATTAGAATAGGGATTATTTCTTTTTCTTGATAATCCCAGCCTGCATCTGAACAATAATGTCATCAAGGCCCAGAAGAGGATGTTTCAAAGTTCTTCCCGAGAAGATTTTGTCTGATAATGTTTTAACTCTTCCAACCATCCAAAGCAATGTTCTTATCCCTCAGTGTGAACATGTAAAGTAAGAATTTGTTTCCTCAAACACCCTGCCGTTGACGAAATCTTAAGCCCGCACATGTTATTGGCTATGGATGAAATTCATGGGCCCTACTGCTGCTTTGTTCAAGCAATTATTATATAGCATTATTCTGATTTCTTGTGTATTTTCTTCTAATATATATGCAGGAAGGTGGTGGAACCAAAGAAAAAAAACATAAACACGATGGCTAACGTTCTAACTGTTTCAATTGTGGTAGTTTTTTTCTGTCTCTGTGCATGTGAGGCAAGGAAATTACCATTCTTGGCTGCTGCTGATGGAATCTGCAAATCAGTGGTGGAGACACAAGGCTATCCTTGTGAAGAACACAAAGTACTGATATTGAGCTCTTTCTGTAAGATGTACTTACAATCTCATCGGTGCCATGGTATTCACTGATTGATTAATATGATTTCCATGAGTTTCAGGTGGAGACGAAAGATGGTTATATTCTTAGCATGCAAAGGATTCCAGCAACAAGGTCTGGTGATAAACCCAACAATGGACCTGTTCTTTTACAACATGGGCTCTTTATAGTAAGCACCTCTGGGATTTGTTCAAGATTTCATATTGATAGGGGGATGAATAAGAAAATGGAAAAACTTTTGTTTGTTGTGGCAGGATGCTGCATCATGGCTGTTGAACTCACCGGAACAATCTTTGGCATTCATCTTGGCTGATAGCGGGTTTGATGTTTGGCTTGCCAACACACGTGGCACTAAATATAGCCGTGGACACACATCACTTGGTCCAAATGATCCGGTTCTCTTCATTGGATTGTGTCCTTGTTAGTATGCAACAAAAAGTACCTCTTTGCCTTTTACATGATTTCCTTTTTGCAAATTTCACAGGCTTACTGGGATTGGTCATGGGACGAATTAGCTGCATATGAATTACCTGCTTTATTCCAGTATGTTCATGACCATACAGGGCAGAAACTACGCTATGTTGGGCACTCCTTGGTGAGTATCCACATTTTCTTTGATGCTTCTGTTTATCTGCAGTGATGAATTTATGAACAAAGTTTTATGATTTTCTGTCGATATTGAGGAGATAGTGGTGTCTGTTTTTGATGCAAATTCTTAGGGAACTTTGATGGCTCTTGCTGTTTTTTCACAACACAAGTTATTGAATATGTTGAAATCTGCTGCCTTGCTCAGCCCGATTGCTTACCTGGGTCAGATGCCTGCACAACTTGCAAAAGCTGCAGCTAAATCTTTCCTAGCAGAAGTAATGATGATTTTCTTCGGTTAGTTAATTTTACATTATCTTGCAGTAAGATTCACTAATTCTGTTCTTTTCTTTGATCTCGATTTTTGACAGGGCTTGTATTGGTTGGGCCTCCATGAATTTGTTCCAGGAGGGTGAGAAAGCAACCTGAAAATTCTATTGACCTTCGATAAAGGAAAGCATTAAATTAAATGATCAATTTCATCGTTATTTGAACTCCAATCTTATTGAAATAGAAGTAAATCCAAAGACCTGAAAATGTAAAAAATGCAAAGGTGCATGTGGTAAATTTGATGAACATTTAGAACTACTGCATTTGTTTAAGATCATCTTGATCATTTCAAGACCAATAGAACTTAGAGGATTAAATCTCTTGCATTTTAAATTTACTAATTTCTGCAGAATCTAAATTTCTTCATGTGAACAGAGGGGCTGTTGCTCAACTTGTGGAAGATATCTGCAACAGAACACACAGTAACTGTTCCAACTTGATGGCTGCTTTTACAGGTAGGTTTTATCTTCTGAACTTTTATTTAGCATTGGACTTGTTGAATAAAATTCTTTCACTTCAAACCATTTTGTTATTTTCCAAAACCAGGTAATAGTTGCTGTGTCAATTCTTCCAAGATAGATGCTCTTCTTGAGCATGAACCACAGCCAACAGCAACAAAGAACATAATCCATATATCACAGAGTAAGTTACCATTTTCCCCAGAATAAGTTTCCCCAACAATTATTTCAATTGAACTCAAACGACCTATATATCGAGAAAGAAGTTCTTAAGCACTTTGGGGACAAGTATTCTTGGTTTCCCCCAGATTCTCGAACATAAATGTCCAAACAACTTGAAGGTCAGAACTGTCAAAAGCTAATCCTTTTGATCCAAGGGTAAAATACTAGACAATGCTGGGAATTGAAGGCTAAAATATGCTATCACTTTTTTTTTTTTTTTCCCCACCATTTGGTTTGGTAAAAATACTTTGAAACAACATCTCAATGTTTCTGGTTGTAGTGATTCGAAGAGGGACCATAGCAATGTATGACTATGGCAGCCAGGCAGAGAACAACAAACACTATGGGCAGGCCTCTCCTCCTGTGTACGATATGGCGAGCATCCCAAATGATGTTCCTCTTTTCCTCGGCTATGGAGGGCAGGACATGCTTTCTGATGTGAAGGATGTGCAGACACTGTTGAACTCTTTCAAAGATCACGATGCTGATAAGCTTGTGCTACTCTACAGGAAGGAGTAT
Source organism: Diospyros lotus (assembly GCF_014633365.1). NCBI lineage: Eukaryota > Viridiplantae > Streptophyta > Magnoliopsida > Ericales > Ebenaceae > Diospyros > Diospyros lotus. Next base: position 29,338,230 of record NC_068352.1, read on the forward strand.
GCACACGCCGATTTTGTTTTAGGTGTAAATGCGAATGAAGTTGTCTATGACCCTCTCATGGCCTTCTTCAAGGTCCACTGATAGTGTCTTAAAACATAAAATGTATTGCTGGTTTACTCTTTATAATTTATAAGCAGAAAATTTTAACACTAGCTTGTGGAATTTGACAATAGATAAGAAAGTGATTCTTGACTTAGTTTAACCCTCAATATCTTTCCTTATATGGCTAATGTAACTGCTCTTTCCTACCAAAGACTTAAAAGCAGGTCTTCCAAGTTTTTGGCTCCAGACCTTTAATAAAAAATTGCATACGGTATGTAATAATATATGAATCGCAGCAGAATAATCGAAATTAATTTATTTAACGATTTTCATAGAAGAAAACTATGAAAACTTTCTTATTTGTCCACTCTTGTCTGTCCAAGGCTTGAATGGTGATGTCGGAGATAATATATAAGTGATCAAAAACTGATTCTAATTGTTATATTTTTTATTGGGTTCTATGCCTATTTATAGATATAACACAAATATAAATGTGTATAGGCATATCTCTTCAAAATTCAAACGAGTAATAATTTGAATCTAATTCAAATTTCAATCATTTATCCCATCATATAGTTAAAATTCAAATGTGGTTAAATTTGAAACAAATTCAAGTTCTAACCACTTATTTTATTACTAAGGAACTTATCCCATAGTAACTGCAATTCTAACAATCTCCCACTTGGGTACATGGGATAATGCTCAACTCATCTCCTCATACAAGACGTCAAGGGGTGTAACATTGATGACAATGATAAGAGTACTATATCAAACAATCGCCAATGCCAACATAGTATTGTTGCAAAAAGAAATAAACGAGGGTAATGTCATCTATGCTTTAGATACTACATAACACATCAATCAAATACTTCCAGTCTCTCGAGAGTAATTCTAAACAACATTTGATCATCAATCGAAGTTCTTGCACTCATGATCATCACACAGATGATTGTCTGGACTATGAGTTGCAAAACTTACATGATGTGGTATAAATTATCTTTCCTAAAATTCAAATCAATCCATCTCTTGGTTTAACTACTTGCCCAGTTATGGCCCACCTAACTACTTTCTTGCTGGCCAATTGGGTGACATGGTAAAGTAGTGTAATTGAACCTTAACTTCATAAAACAATTTTAGATTAGAAGGCATATGTGAATAGGGTCCCACGCACTAACATAGAGAGAATAATCTTGTCACTTCCATATAGCAATCGAGCAAACGCACGCTGCATGATATGCATGCTACATTAAAGCTCCCACTAATCAAGGGTGTCACACTCAAAACACCGTACAAATGTCAACACAATCACCACATAAGCACCAGCTTGAGTCATTCAACTCATGAGTGCTCACATCTAGCAATTCTCAGGCTTAATATGGAATTCAGAATAAATCCATATTCGATTTCTTCAAATAAGTCTCATCTTAACCATACAAAGGCAACAATAACGACCTGGAATACCCCTTATCTATTAAGGGACTTACACTGACCACATAAGTCCAAGCATAAGTTGTCTTATCCTATACACCACACAAGTGTCAGGGAGATCGTCTGCATGAGAGGATCGATCCAAGCCTGGTGACATTCACAAACATGTGCAACTATTTCAATGTTTTCTATATCAACAACACATTGTTATATCATGAAAATAGAAAGAAGATAACAAATATCCATAAACATAAATTATTATGAATGTCGTAAACATGTATCAAATGTAGAATTTAAATTCTATGTAATCTCATACGCCTCACATGGGATACAAATACATTCCTACTAAGTGGCTTTGTCAATGGGTCATCCAACATTTCAACACTATGAATATAACTCAAGATCACTTCCTTATCCCTGATTAATCCTCTAATATAGTGATATCTTTTTCTTATGTACTTTCCTTTATTCTGAAATTTGGGGTCATGTGCAAATTGCATCGCAACCATGTTGTTGATACAAATCTTGACAGATTCATCAGCCTGAGCTCTCGAAAGAAAGCACTAAGCCAGGATGCTTGTCTTCTGGCTTCTGAGTTAGCCACATACTTTGCTTCCATGGTTGATTAAGCAACGTAATCTTGCTTCTTGCTTCATGAAAACATATGTTGATATGAAGACACTATCATCTATATCTCTGACAAAATCAACATCAGTGTAACCACGTACTTTCATATCTCCACCTTAGAAAGCTAGGACATAATCACAAGTACCACATAGATACCTCATGATTCTCTTGATAACTTTCCAGTGTTTTTCACCTGGATTACTTTGGTATTTACTTACTAGCTCAACAATAAAGCAGATATCAGGATGAGTACACTTCATTGCTTACATGAGACTCCCAACAACACTGATGTATGGTTTCTTTTCTATTAGTTTCTTTTATTCCCTTGTTTCAAGGTATTGACTAAGACTTAAGGTGCAACCCTTACCAACTAGAGTATCAACATACTTTGAGTTATCCATATTAAACCGTTTAAGGATCTTACGAAGGTAAGTCTCTTGAGACATACTCAAAAGCCTCATTAAGCTATCTCTCGAGATCTTAACTCCAAGGATATAACTCGCTTCCCCTAAATCCTTTATCTCAAAGACATAAGCCATTCCTTAATAGTGTTGATCATTTCCAAGTTGTTTCCACCAAATAAGATGTCATCTACATATAAGGACAAAATCAAGAACCCATATCTTATCCGTTTGACATACACACAATGGTCTTCCTCCATCATAGTTAAACCAATAGAGGTGATGAAGGGAATCAATAGTATGACAGTATAAGAAAAAATTAAAATTTTTACCAAGTATCAGATACATGTAGTGGAATATAACATACACATTATACACTAGCTTAGGTATTTAAGCAATACGCATATTCAACAATTGAATATAAATAAATGCATATCTACTGTCCGATGCAAGGATGGAGTACAGAAATAGTTTCTGTACTAAGATTGAATCCACCTTAAGATGTGGTGGTCCTAGTCGGTCCACACCTAGTATGTTGAATGATACTATTTTTAGTCACCTTTTCTCGTGCTAGACACAAAGGATTTGCGTATCACCGATGCTCGTGTCTCAAAATTGTATGCGTAATAATTACATATATAATTTTTATGATCTTTTCAGATGAAATAGAAAGAAGAAAAAGAAGATAGTGGCGTGAGAATTAGAAAGAGACAGAGAAAAGCCAGAGGCAGGGCCTCTGCCTTATTTAATCATTTCCTCCCCATCCCCCACCTTTTTTCTTCTCCCCATTTGATTTCTTCTCACATTCGTGCAACCTCCATTTAATAATGCATTGCACTATGCATTATTGGCAAGGAGGGCCAAGGGTCAACTTTTGACCAACCATTTTCAGAGACATATTGGGCACACAATGTCGATTTCAAACGCAACACTATATGGTATGACTTTCTAGGTTCATTACCTGCTAGCAATCAGATAACATCGAAACCCTTTTCAATATCGGTCAACCCCTTGACCTATTACCGAAACTTCTTCAAATCTTGATGACGTTCTAAGAGTTCCTGAATAGTGCCTAGTAGCGGTTCATGACAATATAAGTGACAGTGAAGTCTCACTTCAATTGAACCTATTATAGTTGATGATTAATGTGTGTTATAATCCTTCCATCACCTAACATCCCAACTGAGCGAGAGTCATAGAGTGACAAACTCTCAAACTCAGTAACTATGTGTTAAACCTCATTAATATGACTAGATGACACATTAGGAAACACATTTCCTGACTTTCAATTTGCCCCAGCCAAAGTCTGTCTCGTCACATCAATAATAGAGCACATAGGACGTTCACCCTATCAAATATCGACGAGGGCGACAGATCTTATTCCCAACACCTGTCTCCATATATCAACAATACGAAACCACATAGATGAACGTTCTCACCTCCCAGTTGAATGGTTCGACTTATTAACAAATCTCGTACACCAATACACAAAACAACCGTGCCGGTTCAAGTCTAAGGATTAACAAACCATCGCAGCCTGATAACTCGACCATTATTTACCAACTATGAGATCAGTCATCAACGTCACATTCAACTGATCGTTCCCCAACGACCACCCACAGATCTACTAGCAACATCTCATGTCATATGGCATGTGACACACTACCATCCCTTTAGTATCCCCATACCGAATGAGGTAGTAATCACTATGCTAGTCCATACTCAATTAATCAGAGTCCACATCCAAAGAATTTAAGGACTAAGAATAGTTTAAGAAGTTCTATTATTAGAGAATCCTGTCACATAATCTCAACACCTTGAGAATAAAATTCTTAGACAAAAGATCTAAGGATTCATTCATATAATTGATTGGAGAAAATATAAATAAAAAAAACTTCCATTTTAATGATTTATACAAAAATACAATTAGTGTATTAATATAAGCCTGCTAGATGCCATACAAATCTAGCATCAGATCACACAACACTAACAAGTGATGGCTTCATGAAATCGTAGATACCATTGTCTAGATAATTGCTTGAGACCATATATGGATTGTTTGAGATGACACACTTTGCCCTTCTACTATTCAGTAACAAAATTGATGGGTTGATCCATGTATATCTTCTCGTCTAGTTCTCCATTGAGAAATGTTGTCTTGACATTCATTTGGTATAGCTCAAGATCTAAATGAGTGACGATAGCTAAAATCACATGAATAGAGTCAAATCTCAGCACAGGATAAAACGTCTCCAAGAAATCCACACCCTCAATTTGAGTGTAGCCCTTCGCGACCAATTGGGCCTTATAATTGTCGATCGATCCATCAGCTCAACGTTTAACTTTCAAGACTCACTTGTTGCCAGTCGCCTTTCTATTTGATGGAAGATTGATAAGTTTCCACACCTTATTCTTATCCATTGAGTTTATGTCCTTTTTTTTATAGAGGTCAACCATTGATCTCAATTTGGGGAGGTTAAGACTTCTTCACAAGAAGTTGGCTCAATGTCATCCGACATGGCACATATAAGTATCATTCCCTTAATATCATCGAAATAACGACAAGGGATAAGCCCACGTTGGTTGCATCGGATTGCTTGAGTCTCCAAAGTACTGTCTATGGGTTCACTCCTATTACCTGCAAGAATCCTCCCAATGACTAAAGGCACTTCCTCTTGTAACTCATATAATTGGGAGTCCTTATCAACCTCGCAAATTCTTGAGAATTCATCCTTAAGAAACTCTACGTCCCAAGATTCTACCTCAGTTAAACCCCCACTAGGATGTTCACCATACATTATATATCATTTTGAACTTGTAGGATACCGAATGAACACCTTCTTGCTGGCTCTTAGTCCAAGTTTTTCATACTTGTGAGACGTGCTATAAACATATCCAGCTGACCCTCAAGGCTGTAAGTGATCCAAGTTTGGACTTCTACCAGTTCATAACTCATAAGGGGTAGAGGGCACGGACTTGCTTGGAACAAGATTAAGAATGTAGGCTGCAGTCAACAACGCATCTCTCCAGAAACTAATCGGGAGATTTATCTACGCCAACATCAATCTAACCATTTCCAACAAAGTCCTATTCCGACGTTCTGTAACACCATTTTGTTGTGAAGTGCCAAGAATTGTCAGGTGTCAAACTATACCTTTTTCCTTTCTTAGACTTCTGAATTGATCAAAAAGATATTCACGCCTTCTATCGATTCGAAGAGTTTTTAAGCTCTTCTCCATCTGATTCTCAACCTCATGCACAAAACGTCTAAAGCAATCTAAAGCTTCTAACTTGTGAGAAATCAGATATACGTAATCAAAACGTGAATAATCGTCTATGAAGGTAAAAAAGTATGGTGCACCATGACATGCCCTCACATTCATAGAACCGCATATGTTGGAGTGTACTAACTCTAAAGAACAAGATGCACGAGAAGCCTTACCAAAAGGTTTCCTCTTAGCCTTACTGGCTAAGCAAGGCTCACACATGGCCAAATCTTTTGTGCCATAAATCACATTCAACATTAATGATAGAAGAAGTAGAAGAAACTAAAGCAATGGCATAATTATCATAAACATGATCTAAAGTAAGTTTGAAAAAACCATCCACTAAGAAATCACTACCAAATAATGTATCATCCAAATAGATGTTCACGTCAGTATCACGGAAAAGAAAAAAAATAACCTTGTCCTAATAAACATGCTACAAATAATAGATTACACCAAACTCCAAGAGCATACATAACATCCTTCAGGAGTAGATTCTTGCCATTCTTCATTTTGAACTAGAACGAACCAACTCCAAGAACTTCTTCTTGTGTGCCATTCTCAACCGTGACGTACTAAGTCCCCGCTGACACTCTGTGGAAATCCACAAAACCCTTCTTTCTTAACACTTATATGTCGTGTTACTCTTGTATCCACAATCCACTCAGGACATGAGTATGCAACTAATGCATGCAAGCAAACATGAAGCAAATGAGAATAAGAAGAGGAATATATCTTCTTCAGCTTTGGACAATCTCAAGTGAAGTGACCATTTTTCTTACAATTGTAGCATTTCAGTTTAGACAAGTTTTTCTTTACATGTGTCCCTCTCTTGGCCATCTTGCCCTTTCCAATCTTAGGTGTAAGGCCTGATGCCCTCGATCATTGTCTCTTGCATTTAGGCCCGAAGCCCTCACACCTGTCGACTTTGGCTACAAAAATTGCCACACAGTTCACTTCGATGCGTTCAACCTCAAGCTCCAAGTGACGTGAAATATCATAAAAAGTTTTGATATTTTTGCTTTGTATCATAAGGAGCTTCATCTGAGACCACTTAGGGTCAAGCAATGATCTAATTACCCCTAAGAGTTGCTGCTCATCAATAAGCACTACTCCTGCACTCTAAAGATCTTTGATGAGTGAACCCATCACTATCAGATGCTCATCCATGCTATGCCTCGGGTCCTTGATATACTATTGAAATTTTAACTGTAAAGCATGAAGCTTTGTTGCAAATGTCTAATCAAATCTTCAACTTTTGCCACATTTTCATGGCAGTCTAGCAAGGCTCAAACTGACCCATGAGATTACTCCGCATACTAACTAGCATCGCAAGGAAAACATAACGGTCCATCTCAAGTCATTTATCATAGGCCCGCTATGTCGCCAAGGAAACATTTTCCCCTTGCGGCGCGCGATGTGAAGTTTCCAAAACATCTCATACTTTCTCCATCTAAAGCAGATATTAAATCTGCTTCTCCCATGTGGAGTAGTTGGACTCATCCAACTTTTCTATCCTAGTTAAGCTTCCAACAACTGAACTGGTGGCCATTGATCATTGAATCAAGGATAATAAAAGACATTTAATGCACAAGTTCAAGACAAACAATTAAATCAAATATTTTGCTATGCACATATTGCTAGGCTTCAAAGTCATTACCCATGACGCATAGCTAAAATGCTATGACTCAATTGCTTATGTGGAACTGATCCACAAAATCCAATAATACCTTAGGACCCACACAAGGCCCAAGATTAGTACTAAACTAAAATTAATTATCAATGAGCAAGTAAAACTAAATATTTACAGTAAACAAATAATTAATCAAGGTAAATTTATATTGAGTAAAATATGCCACATCATATATATTTATAATTTTAGGCTCAAAATTAAACTTATTAATTTATGGGCTAAAAGTATAATCCAAACAATTATCATGACAAAAGTTAAAATACATCATAAATGTCATGAAAACAATATTACTAATTACAAAAATTAGTATTCCAAAATTGGATATAATAAAAAATTAATTCTGATTTTTTTTAATCTCAAAATGTGTTTATTATTTAATTTATAATTTTAGGCTCAAAATTAAACTAATTAATTCATGGCCTAAAATCATAATCCAAATAATTAAATAAAACTCATAATATGACCCAATACAAAATGAGGCCCAATAATTTTAATTAAAACTAGTTCAATTTGTTAACAAAAATAAATAGCCCAAGTCCAAGCCCAAGCCCAAGCCTAGTTGGACAAATCCATTAGCCAGCCCCAGATCCTTTCATAGATCTCCTAATGGGTCAACCCAATCTAGATCCAACCTATGTAATACCCCGGGAGCCCAGAGGAGAATAGTATATATCGAGGATAAGTAAGGAATGAAACAACACCAGTTGGATACCTTTTGGACTGAATGTTGGCAAAGAACTCCCATGTTAAGCGTGCTTGACCTGGGGTAATCCAAGGATGGGTGACCCCCCTGGGAAGTTCGCGTAGGCCCATCAGGATAAGTTGTTTCGGTCTTTCCTATCGCTCGACGCGGGATGTTACAGGTGGTATCAGAGCCGACCCTTGGCGAAGGTGGTCCAATGAGGGCGGGGAGTGGCGCCGGGGCTCGAGAGCCTATACAAGGAGCGGCTCCTGGCAGGCTTCTAGGATAGCAGCCTCCAAATGGGGGAATGTCTGGGACCAGTTGTAACGTCGCATGACGAGGACGTCATGTGCTCAAGGGGGGGAGAATGTAATACCCCGGGAGCCCAGAGGAGAATAGTATATATCGAGGATAAGTAAGGAAGGAAACAACACCAGCTGGATACCTTTTGGGCTGAATGTTGGCAAAGAACTCCCATGTTAAGCGTGCTTGACCTGGGGTAATCCAAGGATGGGTGACCCCCCTGGGAAGTTCGCGTAGGCCTATCAAGGTAAGTTGTTCCGGTCCTTCCTATCGCTCGATGCGAGATGTTACAACCTAGTGGGTCAACCCAGAACTTAATAAGTCAAGACCTATCTTCTTTCCAAGCATCTCTTAGGGTTTTGTGGGCATCCTTGCATCGTTGCCGCTTTCTTCCTCCACAGTCGGTAGCTCTAGCCGCTGGCTTGCATCCATTTATGGTGGCCACAAAGGCTGTCATTCATGAAAGGAAGACCAAAGGCCATGCAGTGACGAATGACTCCATGGTCATTGCTACCGCCACCTTCTCACATTGGCCATGATGAATGCGGCCTCCAACAACGGGTGTACGCAACTGGTCATGACCAAGCAACACGTAGCTATAAGCCACCCCACACTGGCTGGCAACAAACCTCCTATTGGCCGCAAAGTATGCGGTCACTAGGGACGGCCTCAGCCTCCATGAGGACGACCCCACCTTATGCCTTTCTGTCTACGAGTGCCCTCGACACCAAAGCACCGCCCACAAACCCCGACATACGCGACCGTCCAACATGTTAGATATTGCATAGAAAACCCACGGAGGAAGACCCACAAGCAGCAAGCCCAGCAGCCGTGATGCACATGGTTGTTGGCAACAGTACCTCAACCGTGGCTAAACCACATCAAACATATAAAAAGTAATTGTACGGCGAAAAAATATCACAAAGTTACAAAAATCCGTGAATACGAATGATCAACCACAAAGGTATAGACAAATAAGCAAAGCTTTGATATCACTGTAGAACTTTAATAAAAAATTACATACGGTATGTAAGAATACTTGGACAGTAGCAAAATAATTGAAACTGATTTGTCTAACCATCTTCATGGAAGAAAACTATAAAAACTTTTTTATTCGTCCACCCCTTGTCGTCCAAAACTTGAATGGTATACCGAATTAATATATGAGCAATTAGAAATTGATTCTGATTGTTATATTTTTCGTTGGGTTCTATGCCTATTTATAGATATTACACATATATAGATATGTATAGGCATATCTCTTCAAAATTCAAACGAGTAAAAATTTGAATCTAATTCAAATTACAATCCCTTATCCCATCATATCGTTAAAATTCAAATGTGGTCAAATTTGAAACAAATTCAAATTCCAACCACTTATTTTATTACTAAAGAACTTATCATGCCGCATGGGCATATCTCTGTCGGCAATAGGAAGATGCGGACCGTGCTTGTTGGGGTGATGCTTTTGGGGCCCCTGATTGTGCACCCGTGTTCGAGCCCTGGCCAGTGCGAGGCACATCTCTGATTTAATCTCCTATCATGTTGTGGGGCTGGCAAGTAGGGGACGCTCATAATGGTGCGAAATCAAAAAAAGAAAAGAAAAGAAAAGAACTTATCCTATAGTAATTGCAATTCTAACATCGGTTAATGGACCATAAATGTACTTCATACTTATATAAAGGGCTATTAGCACCAAAAAGCCAAAAAAAATTGAGTTGTGACAATTTTATCCAATTCTTCCAATTTTGGCAATTAAGGCCGAATTTGTAAAGTTTGTAGCAATTTTATCCAAATTAAAAAACGGGTTGCTCAGCCTATTATTTCATTTTTTTATAATTTTTTTATAATAAAATGTTAAATATATTTTTTTGAGTGTGTGAGTTTAATTTTTTTGTTGCCGGAAGATCAGCTAAATAAATCACCCTCACAGGCTGCCTGGTCGTGGCTATACAATTTTGTTAAATATAGTTTTATATAACAGTTTAACATTTTATTATAAAAAAATTATACCATTCAAATATAATATATTTGCTGTGTGATTTTAAAAAGAAAGGGACTGTTTTCATATTTATGTGTAATATACAAAAAGAGTTTATGTTTTTTTTTTTGTATCTTTTTAAGGGAGTATAATATTCTATTTTATATTTCAAAAAATTATGGTGAATGTATATGTGTGTATATTACTTTAGTTGCATGAAATAATTATTCATTATTGCTTATGAAATGACTTTTTAAGTAGGACAATTTTTTTTTTTGTCCTACTTAGACCACCATCGTAGTCAGTGACAGTAGCGACAAATGATAGTATTTAACTTTTCCTTCCTATTGCCATTGCACTAAATGTATTTAAACTTTCGTCTAATTTTAGGGACTATTTAAAAATAAAATGAGAGTAAAGGTAATTTGTTGTGGAACTATCTAAAAAATTGATTTAAGATGGAAGGGAATGTTTGTTTGGAGCTATTTAAAAAGAAAGTGATGGTGATTTATTTAGTTGATTTCCTGTAACAACAAAATTAAACTCACACACTAAAAAAAATATATTTAACATTTTATTATAAAAAAATGAAATAACAGGTAGAGCCCGTTTTTTCAATTTGGATAAAATTGCTATTAACTTTACAAATTTAGCTTTAATTGTCAAAATTAGAAGGATTAGATAAAATCACTAAAACTCGAAAAGTTTTAGCTTTTTTATGCTAATAGCCCTTATAAAAAAAATAAACTATTAAGTTTGTGATGCTTTCTTGGTAGCAATAGTAAGATCGCTCCTTTTAAGACTGAAAGATCATGTGTTCAAGTTGTTGAAACGTCCTCTTTTCAAAACAAGGCTAGGACTGCACACAAATACAACCTTCCCCGCCTCAAAGAGCGGGGAGCCTAATGCATTGGTGCGCCACTTTTCAGCTTAAACGTGGAGAGGGATCAAAATATACAGTAGGTCATGTCTGTTTGGTTCCCTGAGCTGGACTGGAAGAGAAGAAGGAAAGCAGGAGAAGCTATTTGGTCATGGAGGTCAATGTGTTCTCTTGGATAGAAACTAGCATGAACTGGGTGCATTGTCAGAGAGCTAGTAGTGATAGGTCTCAGTTTTCTAAGAACGGCACCAGCTCTATCTCCTGCTCTACCAAGGAGACAAAAGCATTGCAAAAAAACAAAACTAGAGAGAGAGAGAGAGAGGATTTCAGTTTTCTAAATTGGCCTGATTAGCCTTGATGGTGAATTAAACTAGGGATTCATAGTACAGATACCGAATCCTCACTGCAAGAAATCTAGAAGTTAACGGAGTTCTATTAATTAATGGTACAAAAAGGGACAGCCCAAGTCAGTTTCCTTGTTTAGAGCTCTTCTGCTTACCTGCTAGATTTCCAAGTTGCTTTTATTATATTATATGCTCAGTCTTGCCTGTATCTGCATTTTCTCTAGTATAAAAATTGCAGGGAAGTTTCTTTATGGCTGCATTGGAACAAAACCACTAAATATGGCCAACAGTGTAGCCTCTGTGCTTGTGTTCATTGTGTTTTGTGGATCAGCAGTTGGTACCCGAACAAAATTGTTCACTTCCAATGTTCCGGACAGTGTCTCAGCAGCACCAGATGATGGCATTTGTAAAATGATGGCAGAGCCACAAAACTACACTTGCCAGGAACACACAGTAATATGTCAAAATTCCATGCCATTTCACTTGGAAAAGTTGTAAGATTCATAAAGCCAGTTGTTTGATATAAGGTGATGGAAATCACTGTTTTTCAGGTGACAACCCAAGATGGCTATGTCCTCAGCATGCAAAGGATTCCGGTGGGTGGCTCAGGTGGAGCAGCAGGCAACCAGACACCAGTCCTGTTAGTACATGGTCTCCTGGTGGTTAGTTTTCTGGAGCTGCTAGTTTCCTGCAATTCTGTTTGATAAACTGCGGGTTATTAAAACATGGAAATGGTGAATTGGCAGGATGCGGCAACATGGCTTCTGGGTTCTCCGGACCAGTCTCTGGGATTTATCTTGGCAGATAACGGGTTTGATGTGTGGCTTGCCAGCCTTCGTGGAACTAAATATAGCCTCAGGCATACTACTCTCACCCCGGAGGACCCTGTTTGTACCTTTCTTCCATTTATATGTTCTCCTTTTCATCATCCATCATCTTATCTATACTGATTGTCTATACTTTGTGTTATTAAACAACAAAAAAGCCATTAACTCTGCAACAATTCTAGTGGGGGCAAATAACACCTTAAAGATAGTGAACTTATTCACGTTTACAGTCACGCTATACAAAAATCCTACCATATTTTCCCAGTACTAACCTCAGTCTGCATCTCTTTAGCCTTATTGGGATTGGTCATGGGATGAATTGGTAGCCTATGATCTTCCAGCTGCATTCCAGTATGTGCACAATGAAACAGGACAGAAGCTTCACTACATTGGTCATTCACAGGTGACTATGCGTTCTTCTGGTGCCTGTATTCTGCCGTGTAACTAACTTCAAGCTTTGAGTCCTTTCTGAGAACTTTGATTTCATCTTCTTGTGCAGGGAACCCTGACTGCTTTGGCTTCGTTCTCAAAAGGGGAGTTGATTGACATGGTAAGATCAGCTGCTGTACTCAGCCCAGTTGCTTATCTTGCTCAAATGACCTCTCCCATTGCAAGAAATGCTGCTGACAATTTTACTGCTGATGTAAAAGGCCCTTCTTTTCTTCATTTTTTTTGCTGTACATTCTTTTATAAATTTGTAACTCTCTGACAATCTGTAGATGTCTTTTTCTAGCAGACTTCATATTGGCTGGGGATCCATGAATTTGATCCTTTTGGGTAAGGAAAACATTTCATCTTTCTAGTTTCTCTAATGTTATACTGCTGCAACTGTCTGATCTTCTTCTTCTTCTTCTTCAGGCCTGCTGCAATCCAACTTCTTGCATCTATATGCCAGAAACCGGATGTCGACTGCAGCAACTTTCTGTCAGCTTTCACAGGTACTGTGAAGATATTCCAGGTCTGGGAAATAGTTCTTTTTAGATTTGGAAGTTGAGGCAAATTTGATATTCAAAGTCTGGGAAATAGTGCTCTTGAGATTTGGAAGCTAAGGGCAAGTTTGATATCATTTTTTCTTCCTGTTATTATGTTGATCACATGAACTCCCGAATAGGGTAGGCGCACACAACTGCACACACAGATTATAAAGAACACATAAACAGAACAATAAGAATAGAATATAAACACTCATAAGACACAGGGATTTATCTTGGTTCAGATCACCATAGGAATGACCCTACGTCCAGCCTTTCAACCGAGAGCAATCCTTATTATGTTCTTGAATGAATAAGTACAAGATCTTCCACACAAGCACACTTCACAGAGATTACAAAAACTTCTAAAAACAAAGCTTTCCTCTCTTGTAACACTCGTCTTTTTCTGAATCATTTAATAGCGCAATCCAGACTTCGATTTATAAAGCATAGAGGCGGATTATACAATGTGGAACACCAGTAGTTACCGTTAGGGAATGGTAGATACCGTTTGAACTTTTGTCTAACTACCACCTAACTACCTAACTAATACTTGATGATTTGTAAGCCTTTGGGCTTACTCGATGCAAACCAATAACATATTATTATTATTTTTTGTAATTGTCTTTCTGAAAAATAGAAATAAAATATATTATTTGATAACTAGTTATGTTTTTAAAAAAGTGAAGGCAGAAAATCAAGACTGGGCAAAAAATGAACCAAGAAGGGGGCGGGGTTTTTATTTATCTTTGGAACAATTTTGTCATTTTCTAAGAAAAAGTCAATCATTATTTTGATAATATCATGATATTAAAAAACTATAACTAGTGGCATTTATCATGTATATCAGCATATATAAGAAATATGGATAGACCTTATGAAACTTGTTTTCGAGTTCTAAATTTTAGTTCTTAGAAAGCATGTTATCGAACATCATTTTCAGTGTCTAGAAATGAACCCAAATCTTTTCATCTGCAGGTCCTAACTGCTGCCTCACCCCTTCTGTACTAGCTGCTTTCCTAGAGAACGAGCCACAGCATACATCGACAAAGAACATGATCCACCTTGCTCAGAGTAAGTATTCTGAAATCCAGTTTCACCTATCACCACCCTTGATAAAAATTGAATAAGAATTAGTATCTTAAGAATGTCTCAAGATGTACGAATCCAGGGCTTATTGGACAGTGATCAAAGAAGGAACCATTGCCATGTATGATTACAAAGATGAGGAGGAGAACAGGAACCACTATGGGCAGTCTGCTCCTCCAGTATACAACATGACAAGCATCCCAACTGACCTTCCTCTCTTCCTCAGCTATGGAGGCCAGGATGCTCTTTCTGATGGCGAAGATGTTCAGCTGCTGCTTGACAGCCTCAAAGATCACGAGGAAGACAAGCTTGTCGTGCATTTTGTAGAAGATTATGCTCATGCAGATTTTGTTATGGGGTCAAATGCTAAGCAAGCTGTGTATGATCCTCTCATGGCCTTTTTCCAGGCTCACTGACAACATGAACTGGGAAGAAGACGAGAATCAGATCACTATGAAGTTTCTCTCAGGTTTTCCTATGCAATTTGCTTCTCTTCGTACAAAACAATACTATCTGTCTCAAGTTCACTGAGTTCACAGTTTAAGTGTTCGTTTTGATTGGAGTCTTTGTTTTTCGTGTATAGCGAGT
This sequence comes from Diospyros lotus, assembly GCF_014633365.1. Taxonomy (NCBI): domain Eukaryota; kingdom Viridiplantae; phylum Streptophyta; class Magnoliopsida; order Ericales; family Ebenaceae; genus Diospyros; species Diospyros lotus. The sequence continues at coordinate 29,353,352 of NC_068352.1, forward strand.
TACTTATATTTGAATGTTTTTTCTGGTTAAAATAAATTGAAATTACCTACCACTGAAATCGATGTGCCCTTTTCAACTAATTAAGCCACCATTTTTAAGTGTGGAGATGGAGATAAGACTCGCTAAACTACATAATTTATGCAATCTGAAACTAGAAAAGGACATAATCATCTGGGGTCATTAATAACTTACTAGATTGGTTGAGTAAACCCAAATTGCAAGATGGCAGAGATCAACCACTCCAGAACAGGGCAGAGGTTTCAAACACAGACATTGTTGGCTAATAAGGGCAGAGACAAACCCCCTGCCCTTAAATCTTCGAGGACTTCTAGCAAGTTGAGACAGAGAATAAGGTAATGTCTAGTGATCAAATTTCTTCTTACTCTTGAGATGGGAAGTTCGTTAGTCTGTTGATATTTCTTCTTGTGATTATTTAATTTTATTATTCTAGTAACACCTTCCCTTTGTTTCTTTCCAACACTTCCCGAGACAAGAGAACAACAATTCAGTGTTCAAGCCTTTTGAATAATCCAATTCAATGTTCTTTTCACTCAGTGAGAACACATAAATTAAGCCCAAATTTTATTCAGATGGCGTGGCAGAAACGGAATCTTGAGGTTCAAATAGAAAACTAGCTTCAAATGGCTAAGGATGGAAAAGAACGGGCTGTGGGAGGGTATTGATCAAGTATACTTACTTTTCTCTGTCTGTATGTGGGTCTCTTCCACTATAAATTGAGAAAGAAAATTGAAGTTGCTCTGAGAACAGAAGGGGGTTCTTTATCAGTCAATGGCCAAGACTCTGACCCATTTATTATCTCTACTAATTCTCTTCTTTCTGTCAGCAGAAGCAGCAAGAACGAAACTGTACTCAGTCAATGGCAACAATGCTGTTTCTTCATCATCAATGGCTGCCAGTGACAGTATCTGCAAATCAATGGTGGAATCACAAGGCTATGTTTGTGAAGATCACAAGGCAATTCAGTATTTCTCTTACTGTTTGGTTCACTGTCCCTGATTTATGCATTTCCTGATGAGTAATGCAAATTTGATGGGATCTTTCAGGTGACAACAGAGGACGGTTACATTCTCAGTATGCAGCGGATTCCAGTGGGGCGGTCAGGCAAGAAACCCGACAAGCCACCAGTTCTTCTGCAACACGGGCTTCTTGTGGTTAGTATGCAGTTTTCCATATTGATGAGTCAATATTTTTTCAGTTCAGATTGATCGAATAACAATATCGTGGGATTGTATTTTTGCAGGATGCTGTGACATGGCTGCTGAATTCCCCTGACGAATCTCTGGCATTCATCTTGGCTGATAGTGGCTATGATGTTTGGATTGCCAACACCAGAGGCACCAATTCGAGCCTTGGCCACACATCGCTTAGTCCCACTGACGCGGTTCTCCTTATCTTAGTTCACGTTTTTGTCAAACAAATTGCAGTATCCCAAACTTCTTTTTTCCTGATTTTTATTTTGCATATTGATTTATTTGCAGGCTTATTGGAATTGGTCATGGGATGAACTGGTGACTTATGATCTTCCAGCTACATTCCAGTGTGTTTACGATCAGACTAGGCAGAAGCTGCACTATGTTGGACATTCATTGGTAAATATCTGTATACCGCGCCATCACCTGTTCGAGTCAGAGCTTTCTTTAGTTCCTATTGTACTAAACATTTACTTTCTTTCTTTTTTCTAATTTTTTAGGGAACTCTGATTGCATTTGCTGCATTTTCTGAAAAGAAGCTACTGAACATGTTGAGGTCTGCTGCACTTCTCAGCCCGATTGCTTTCCTTGGGCAGATGCCTTCGCCTCTTGCAAGAGCTGCAGCTGATGCTTTCATAGCCGAAGTAATGATAATGACCCTCTCCAGTTTCAGTTTGATCACAAATTGCAGTATAATTTGCTTACAATTTCCGGTTTATTGTTCTCATTTTTTTTTTTGGGCAGGACTTGTACTGGTTAGGGCTGAACGAGTTCTCTCTAGGCGGGTGAGAAACAAATCCTTCATTCGAGCTTAGGAATACACATATGCAGATACAATTGGAATCATCTAAGTTTTCAGTGAACATGAACAAAATTTAATCCCTTGTAATTGAATGATCAAATTTTGTGCACAATCCCACTCCTCTACGTGAACAGGGAGGCTGCTGCAAAACTCGTGAAAGATATCTGCGATAAAACGCATAGTAATTGTTCTGATCTGATGACTGCTTTTACTGGTAACACTAATGTTCCCATGCTGCTCATTTGGCATCTAGAGGTTGATGTTTTGTTTCTCCATCACTGACTAGATTTCTTGACTTCTAAAATAGGCAAGAATTGCTGCGTGAATTCTTCAAGGACTGACATTTTTCTTAATCACGAGCCTCAGCCATCGGCAACAAAGAACATGATCCACCTAGCTCAGAGTAAGTCCCTATCTATCACAAATAAAGATTTGCTCCTGACTGTCCAGTGTCATGTGTCTAATAAATAGCAAGTTCTTTTCTTTTATTTTCTTTTCAGTGGTATCCATTCTTGGAAAACTTATTGTGCTGGATGTGGATTCGGTGCAGTGATTCGAAGAGGGACAATAGCGATGTACGACTATGGCAGCGAGGATGAGAACAACGAGCACTATGGGCAGCCGACGCCTCCTGCCTACAACATGGCCAGCATCCCAAATGACCTCCCTCTGTTCCTCAGCTATGGAGGGCAGGACTTGCTCTCTGATGTGCAGGATGTGCAGACTCTGCTGGACACTCTCAAAGATCATGATCCCGACAAACTTGTCGTGCAGTACAGGGCAGACTACGCTCATGCAGACTTTGTGTTCGGTGTCAATGCTAAGCAAGTCGTATACGATCCCTTGGTGGCCTTCTTCAAGCTTCACTGACAAAACTTGTACTGCCAAATAGAAAAAGTAGCACCAAAGAGTCTGCAAATTGTCGACATTAACTTGTAATTTGGAGGAACAAATAAAAATGATCATTGGATCTAAAGTAGTACACTTTACTCAATTTCTCAGAGTCAATGAAGGTTTATTTTACATAGAAATGCCCTGTCCAATGTCTCTAAATCAATCTTGCAAATTATAGGGTTCCTTCCATGACAGTACTGGATTCTATGATACTAAACTAAGATGATGAGTTCCTCTCAGCTGGCTCAGATTTTGATCATTTTCTTCACTTCTTGATTCATCTCTCTGTGATCTCTCTCAGATATAGATATTAGGCCTCATGGAGAAGTGATTCTGGGAAGCAACAAGGGCAACAACCATTGGATCTGCACCATCTCTGGAACAGCCCTTCTTTCCTTTCGATGGAAGGAAGAGCTCATCACAGGTTACGGCCTGAGGCGGCGCCGAAGCTGCTTGATGGCCAGAAGCAGCAGTTCTATCGGCTGGGAGAGACACCATCTTCTTCACCTTTATCCAACACTTGATCACCATCTTCTCCATTCTTCCCCATCAACTCATCTCCATCTCTCTGATATATATGCATTCTGAGGGGTTGGTATATCACAGAGAAAGTGTTGTAACTGGAGAGAGAAGAGAGAGAGAGAGAGAGAGAGATGTAAGTAGGGGCCTCATTGGGCTTGTCCTTTTCCTGGTTTTGAAACTTTTTGCATCAGTTTTGTTCGGAGCAATAGATCATGTTTTGGCAGCATTGTTGGGTTTTTAAAGCAAGAGAGCCTCAAAGCTGTTGGCTATCTTTGCATAGAAAGAAAAGAAGCAAATTTTTAGATATCTTTCAAAATCATCTCTCTTTGTATGCAAATTTGCTAATTTGTCTTAGTGTTATTGATTAGACAAATATATTTTCTCCCAAATAATCTTGTAAGTTGTAAAAGTTTAACATTTTTTGAAAAAATGATAGTTTTTTTATGAGTTAAATAATTAATATTTATAATGAGAATTAACAATAAATTGTCATGTGAATAAAGGATACATAAGACTAATTTCAATAAATATCATCATCCCATGATATGAACATTTCTAATTATGAGTTGATTCTCATGTGTCACATTTTATAATTAGCTAAGATATCGATAATTAAATAAATAATGAAAATAAAAATAATCACTTAAAAATAATTACACGAAATTTGACGATTATGTGACCTCATTATTCATAATAAAAATATTCTCTTAAGCATCAATCTCTTTGTTACGATCATATATAACTTAATCGTTAACATTCAATTTAAATTATGATCATATATAACTTAATTCGTCGACATTTAATTTAAAATATCAAATATTTATTATCTAACTCTAATTAATAAATTATACATTTCAAACGAGAATAATTCATTATCATAAAAGCAACATCGCATGACTACGCGCACTTGCGTGTACCCATTTAAAATTTGAAGTTTATTTATTATTTTGTAAGTTTCTCCAATTTGATTATTTGAACATATTATTTATTTTTAAATCCTAAATTAATGATAATTCGAAACCATTAAAGGGGGAGGAAGGACGCCCATGTCAATGTCATCATAGACACGTGTCGAGAGAAAGCTCGACAGTTCAGAATCCTGTTCAATTCGAGGTGACCCTATACTCCCCCAAGCGTCTCATGACGTGTCAAGCTCCTATTGGCCCGCACACGTAGCTCTGAAGAGAGGGTTTTTCTTCTCTGCTTCGAGAGGTATGCGCGTTTCGAGTCTTAACATTTTCTCAGTCTCACTCGAGAAATCCAGCGAAATCGGAAGTCTCTTCAGAGAGAAGAACATGCATCGATCAATATCGTCGCCAATGTTAATCGCTTTCTCTCTGCTCTTCTTCTTGTTGATCTCCAGTCTCAGTTCGCCAGTGGATGCATTGTACGGACCAGCGTCGCCGGTGTTTCAGCTAAACCCCTCGAACTTCAAGTCCAAGGTAAACAAAATCTGGATGCAGTTTTTGCTCAGGATTCAGTTAATTTGGCAAAGAGCTTTGAATCAATGACTTTAGATCCGTTCTGTATTATCAATTTTCTGGAAGCGGATCATCTTGTGTACTTGTGCATTTTAGCTTAAGTTCATCTATTCGCACTCTATCGCCGCAATAGGCATTGTTTTATATATCTGAATCTGTGATAAGTTGGCTAAACCTCCACCTTGCCATTCGGAATTGGTCTGATTTGTGTGTGGTTGCTGATTTATTCTTTATGATATTTTCTTATGTTTTATCAGTTGAGTGGGCTGATCAAGTGAAACGGTATTTTCAATTTCAGTAGTTCTTGTGCTACGGAATTCTGATTTGTGGAGGGAAAGAAAAACATAGGGACAACATAGGAAAAGAAAATGAAGGCTTTGGAGGTAGTTATATATATATATATATATATATTGGTGGTTAGATTGCAAGAGTATGTGTTCCTCTTTGCCTACAACTAGAATTTGTGGAAGGAAAGAAAATGAAGGTAAAAAATAGGAAAAAGAAAATGAAAAGATGGCAAGATAAATTTATTCCATTTTGGTTGGTTGAGAAAATGTGGAGAAAGTAAACAGGTAACAGGTCTTTGTCAAAAGAATTCATCTCTTAGTTTAGTTATTTCCTTTCTATTGAGAATTACTAGATCCAAACACAGCAATAAGTAATTTCAGTTTTAGGATTGGTGTTGGGTTGTGATTATATCTTCGTTCTTTATTTGTCATCAAGAATATCATTCTAAAGAAGGGATTTCTATTTTCAAATTCATATCTTTATCTATAGTCAGCTACTTAGTAGGACATATTTGAGATTCGAAGTGTCTTCTGGAAAACTAGCAGGAGCTTGTTGATGTGCCTGTGTTTATTTTCCTTAAGTTCCTCTTTTATCTGTGATGCCAGTAAGAAGTAAATCTTTTCATGCCTACATATTCCACAATAAAAATTCTATTGCAATGAAATTTTGTGTGCTTGGAAATTAGTCAATTCTGTTGGTTGTTTCCTCAGTTAAATTGCACTTCTAACTTATGTGCTTAAAAAAAAAAGAAATAATTCTAAACGCATTTGTCTTGATTTGTTTCTCTTTAAATGGTGACAGGTTTTGAACTCTAATGGGGTTGTTCTAGTTGAGTTCTTTGCTCCTTGGTGTGGTCACTGTCAAGCTCTGACTCCTACATGGGAAAAGGTAGCTTCTGTCTTGAAGGGCGTTGCTACTGTGGCTGCCCTTGATGCCGATGCTCATCAATCCCTTGCTCAGGTTCTTTTATAGTTGAGATATTTCTACTTGAAAACTGGTTTTTAGAATGTTGTGTGTATTCTCAGTGACAAACCTACGTTCCTTTCTTTTGTTAATCATCAAATGCAGTATCTGTAATGACCTCCAGAAAGTTGATCGATCAAATAATGAACAGCCCACTGTTTTAGTAGCTTTAATGGCTTTTCCTGCAGCCCTGGGATGTGAAGCTGCAGGGATGAATTTTCAGTTGACACAATAGTGCTTCTTCTTGGTTAAGTAAAAAGAAAAAGGAAATAATCTTCATAAAAGAGTACAATATCAATGGAAGTTTTGTTTTGTTTTTGTTTTTTTTCTTAAAAAAAAGACAATATTAAGGGAGTTTATGATCAGTTGGAAAGGGGAGAAGAGGAAAAGCAAAGAAAAAGGTGTCGTCGGAGACTAGAAAGCATAGTAATTGTGGTGTTAGAACTTTTAGAAATTAGAAGCATAGTATTAATGGAAATTTGCTAGGATCTATGGTGCGTTGAAAGTGTTTAGCAAGGATTGACCAGATATCAAAATCACTACTGATGTTGCACGGCCTTCTTTAGATTTCATTGTCTTCTGAAAATTGTCAATGTTGCAAATAAATAATGATTATAATAATAAAGAATAAAACAAAACAAAATAATTATCTTTACCATTGGAGCTTTCATGTTTCTAACTTTACAGAGAATGTTCTATTGTATATATCCTGGATGATTGATTTATCTTCAATGGGGCTGACAAATTCTTTCTTTTTTGTAGGAATATGGGATTAGAGGATTCCCTACCATAAAGGTATTTGTTCCTGGAAAATCACCAGAAGATTACCAAGGACCAAGGGATGCCAAACCCATTGTGGAATTTGCCCTGCAACAGGTTGTTGCAATTCCCTGTTTGTACTTGAATTCCATTTATCAAATTGCTTTCTTTCTTTATCTAGTTTGCCCCTTGTTCCCTAAAATGTTTTGCAGTCCTTTTATTTAGCTTAGGCTGGAAATTTTCAATATTTCATTTTCTTCAATTCTTTTTTGTTAAGTTCATTCCTCTCCGATATTTGGAAAAATCGTTTGTAGTAAAATGGTTGAGTTTTATAGCCAGATATTCATGCATGGTAAAAATGTATGTCCCAGAAATAACGCTGAAAATATATGCACCTCATCTGAAGAAGAAAACATTTCTATTATTCCATATATATCTCTTTCACTACATAGCTTATCACAGTTTGAGAACTTGACATACACCCTCTGGCCTATTCCCAGGATAAGTAATGGTTGCTAGTTGTCTGGACATGGTTATCCAATTGCGCTATTTCTCCAGGCCTATTAAGTGTTAACATTTTGTTCCATCTGTATCTCTGCTTTGCTCATGTGTGAGGTTCTCTAGAGGAAGTTTGTCAGATTTCAATATGCATTTCCTTGCCATTGCGGAACTTGTGCTTGTCTAAAATAATGGTTAAATGCTTAATGTTGAGTACAGATAAAGGGGCTTCTGAAGGAACGGTTACATGGGAAAAGTGCTGGAGGATCAAGTGAGAAATCAAGTGAAAAATCTGAAACTAGTGCATCTGTTGAACTGAATTCACGCAATTTTGATGAATTGGTGCTCAAAAGTAAAGATCTATGGGTTGTGGAGTTCTTTGCACCTTGGTAAGTGACGCTGATACTTGATTTTAATTGATTTTTCCTTGCTGGCGGAAAAGATATTGGCAAGTCAAAGAAAGTCTTCATCGTACATTTTTCTTTTTTGGCCTAGAATTCATAATATGAGATCTGAAGAGTTTTTACATTGGTTATAGGCTACCAAACGCAACTCTGCTCATTTAACTGGGTTTTAGACTGGCTGTAAATAGGAAAATTTTCTTCAATACTAGAAATGTTGAAAGAATTACTCAATGCATGGGCGGTGTTAAAGTAAGTCTTTATAATGTGGAACTAAAATCCTCTGGGTATGAAATGGAGCATCATCACCTTGAATGCAGAACAGCAGTGTCAATTGTGCAACTAATGCAAGTTTGCAACTGTAACTATAAGTGAAGTTGAAAGAACAACTAAGAAGTTATGGAAGGTTTTCTGCACAACGTAGTGGAAAGAACATTAGCAAGTCAAAGAAAATATTAATGACGCAGAGCTAAGGTCTTCTGAATGAGAATGGAGTCAGAAGGATGTCGATGACTAAATATCATAAAGAGCTTTTCAAGGGCCTCCATTTTTATGGGGCTTCATCTCCCTTTTTTTTAGAAATAAAAAAGGATAAATTGAAGTGCAAGCACTGATTTGTTGGGGTTAATTGCATTTGTAGGTCTTGTATGTTAATACTGATTTACTAGCATTTAACTATTTTGTGATTAATTGATTAAGTTTGTTCTTCTAAAGGTGTGGACACTGCAAGAAGCTTGCTCCAGAGTGGAAGAAGGCTGCTAATAAGTTGATTGGCAAGGTCAAGTTGGGTCATGTGGACTGTGAAGCGGAGAAGGTAGTTACTCTTTTGATTTTGACCTCATGAATTGTCACCTTTTTTCATGTTGGATTTTTCTAGAATTACTGGAGTTTCTAGTGTTATATTAATTCTAAAGATAATATATGTTCTAGCAAAATTCTTTTTTTATCATATTTTGTGCTGGGACTAGGTATGCCATTGTCAGATTTGAGTTTTAACTGGAGTAGGCTGAGGCGATGGCCATGTAGGATCTTTCTACTTTTAGTTTGGGTACAAAATTTGCATGCCTGCCCTTTCCAATCGATCTTGCCTTATCACCTTATCTTCAATTGTAACAATATACGTCCAGCAATGTTTTGAATTTTGTTTGTAATGTCTAATTTGGAGGATGGAATGGGGGATTGCCACATGGAAAAGAGGGGTGACACTTGGGCCAGATGGAATGGGGAAGGTGCAAAGAGTTTACCCTTAAGGATTCACTAATTTTCTTTCATTATTTGGTACTCATGAGGATTCAAATTTATATTTCACTCCCTGTTTTTATCTACCTTATGCTTTTCTCCTCGTGCTTTTCTGGTGCTTCATCAACTAGTTCGGATTTTGTTTTTATGAAATGGCAAGACTCTAATGAGTTGTTTGCATCAGTCCCTAATGAGCAGGTTCAATGTCCAAGGATTCCCCACCATCTTGGTATTTGGTGCCGATAAAGACAGCCCAGTCCCCTATGAAGGTGCAAGAACTGCCTCAGCAATCGAATCATTTGCTCTAGAGCAGTTGGAAACCAATGTTCTGCCGCCTGAAGTGACTGAGCTGACTGGTCCAGTAAGTCTTGTTTTCCAGCATTTGATTCTGTACGTGCTCGAGATATGCCAACTACAAAGCTGACTGTGGTCTTTCTATTTAGGATTTCATGGAAGACAAGTGTGGTTCAGCTGCCATCTGTTTTGTTGCTTTCCTCCCTGATATCTTGGACTCCAAGGCCGAGGGAAGGAACAAGTACCTGGAAATGATGCTATTCATTGCCGAGAAGTTCAAAAGAAGTCCGTACAGGTAAGAATTTGAACCCATCGATTTCTCCCTTCTTTGTAGAAGGATCCCTAATTCAGATTTGATGTATGGGAATTTGACATCATTTCCTTAAAACAAGAAGTACATAATGACCCTAGAATTACAAAATCTCTTTTGCTTAGTGGTTTTACCTTGGGCCTTACAGAAATAATTGGATTAAGGCTTCTCTCTTTGATGTTTCTATTATGATTTTGGATTGAAAACAAATCACAATCAAACCATCAACCACACAAACGAACACAGAATTTAATGTGAAAAACTCAAATCGAGAAAAATCACGGGAAAAAAGAACAAAATATCACTATGATGATATTGGTACAATAATAGTAATATAGTTGCCACTAATTTTAAGGCATCGGACACCTATTTATAGACCTAAAATCACCTATAGATATACATAGAAAATTATATCTTGATCTAAATCGAATTTGACATCCTAATCATAGGTAAATTTGAAGTTCTAATCATGATCAAATTAGGAGTTTTAATCTCAGATAAATTTGAATTCTAGATCACAATTATAATAGTTTCACTCTTGCAAAAACAATGTTCCGTTTTATTTGCAGCTACGTCTGGGCAGCTGCCGGTAAGCAACCAGATCTTGAAAAGCATGTGGGTGTTGGTGGCTACGGATACCCGGCTTTGGTAGCGCTCAATGTAAAGAAAGGAGTATACGCCCCACTCAAGAGCGCATTTGAGCGGGATCACATTGTGTAAGTATTTGGTTCTTATTTTCATACGACTTAGATAGAAAATCATATGATTGGACTATTATGGCATTTTGGTTTGACAGAGAGTTTGTAAACGAGGCAGCCCGAGGGGGAAAGGGTAACTTGCCCCTAGGGAGCACCCCGGTGGTTGTCAAGACCGAACCATGGGATGGTAAAGATGGAGAAGTTATAGAAGAAGACGAGTTCTCCCTTGAAGAACTCATGGGAGAAGAATCTGCGAGCAGCAAGGATGAGTTATAAACTAAGCTCCAATCTCATTTTGAATTCCAGTTTGGAAATGATTTTGATGTGTTCTTGGTATTAGAATGAGAATGTGTTTGAGATCACGGATTACAAGGTTCATGCCCCACCACATGACTTGTTTCTGTGATTCAAAGACGAAACATTTTTCAGTAGTAACTTTTTTATTTTATAATTTACATGGAAGGGGCAGTTAGTTGCACTCCTTTGTATTGGCATTGCATTAAATGAGAACAATTTCTCTCTCATATTTAAAAATTACGTACTTTTCTTCAGTTAATGATTAATAAATTCATATAATTTTATAAAATCTTAGTAGTGTGTAACAAAAATCTGTTAAAATTATTAGATATATTTATCAGTATAATTTTTCAAAAGTGAAAAATAAAAACCCTTTTTATTGATTCCAAACTAAAAGAATGGTTTGCATGCCAACTCTGTGAACAGAAACAAAAGTCTTAACCTTCATTGGGTCATTTGTTTGTACAACTATTTACACACATTTAGCAAAATTCTCAGGACAATTCCCCTTTTGTGAACTCTCTTATATTACAAGCACATGATTTTACAAGATTCTATCAACTTTAAGGTTCCTCTATTCTATGGAAATAAAAAATTAATCTATCTTTTGGGGGGAAAATGAGGGAACAGCTCTCCATCTGCTTGACAGACATCACAACCCAGAAACGACCGCCATTTCTGCGACTTCTAGAAAGAGGCACTCTCTATTCTCCACAAACATTCTTTCCTCAGAGGAGAATCTGTAAATATGGCTCTGATGAAATCATCCACCTGCAAGTGCGCAGCTTTTGTAAATATATACAAAAATCCCATAAAGGAAATAGGAGTACGTGTGATGCAACAACAATAGCTCCGGGTGATGGCTCAATCTCATGAAAGCACTAGTAAACTTGCCAAAAGTGCTGACTTAAAGAAGGCAGTCCTACTGTTGTTGTTCATTAGTGTTCGAATTCATCTTCTCTTACCTCAGATGCCGTAAACCCACAACCGAACAATTCTCCGCTTTCCCAAGCTGTCGTAATGGACTTCAATGGCATGTCCAATAAATCTAGTGAAAGAACATGGCGGAGAAAGAGGGGGGGAGAGAAAAGCTCAGCAAAAGTTCGGGTTAATTTTTAACAAACAAATATGTTGACAACCACAAGAAGCCAAAGGGAAACAAGCCGGCGACTTGCCTGCCAGTGTACGTATTTTCCGGAGAGAAGGTATTAGATCATCAAGAGGGCGTGTGAGGTTCTCTTGTAACTTCCTTCTTTGGCCAACAGCATCCAGGGAGTCCATTAAAGAAGATAGGCTCTCCAGCATCAAATGAATCAGTTTTTGAAGCTAAAAATACAATACAAGTGTTAAGCTCGAGGTTTTGGCTTAAGAAACTCTGAATAAGGTTAGGTTTACAGATGGCACCTGCAGTGTCTCCTCAGCAGCCATATCATCCAATAGGAGGATGTCTCTTGTCATTCTCGAAAAGACAGACTCTAGAACCATACACATGCTTCTCTTGTAAGTCGAAGGCAGCAACAGAGGCTCCCAAATAATATATACTTTCTCAAGGATGAAAACGACCTGATCAAGAAAATTTAGTCTATCCTTCTGAGATATAGAGAAGAAAAATGAAAAAACGGCACCCATTTTCATTTGACATTCTACCTGATCTATACTAAACTTTGCAGATTCATACTGCTGCATTTGGTGGGTATTCTGGAAGCCGTCAGCACCGTCTATAGCCTGAAATCACCCATTTGTGGTGGATAAACCATAGAAAGCTTCAAGCAAAGCGGATTAATGAACAAACAATTTGATAGCACACTTACATCTTTCAAGTTGCGAATGACAAGTTGAATTTGTCTTTGCAATATTTCATCTGCCATAAGCTGGAATCTGGGAGCCAAATCAACAAAGACAGCATGTTCCTTTATAGAATTTGGGAAGTCCAAGCGATACTGAAATGACAAGAGTTCAAATCATCAGTTATTGAATCAGAACAGATATCAAAGATGGTCCAAAGACTAGAAAATTTAACTAGCATTGAACAACACTAGCATTGAACAACTGGTAGGACTTGGATTAAGTATTTTATATTTGTACCTGAATCATTTTTAACCAAATTCTTTACCAACGGGACAAGATCAAGTTATTTTCAATTATTTTATTGATAAATCTTGGCCAAGTTAAATTTTAGGAGTATTAAAAAAAATCTGATATCTAGCTAAAGACCCTTTAGGAAATGGATGAAACCTAAATGATACGATTCCATTCAGAGACTGATTATAAAGCAAACAATTTCCACTTACTGGGAAAAATATTTGGAAAAAGAAGTTTCATTCAGGGACAGAATAAACCCTAAAAGACTTAACTTAATATTAAAAATGTTACCATTAAGTTAATAGGCATGGTCTACCAATTCATCATCTGGATATAATAACCAGAATTTCAGAGAAATTTCATTCAAATGTTCATTAAACTGAGTAATGGATGATTTTGCATGTGTTTTTGTTCCTTTCACACAAGTATAGAAAGCAATTACAAGACAAAAATTCAACAATACATTAGGTAGAGAGCAAAAAGGCATCAACCAAAAATCAGAACTGGTGCATTTGTTGTTTGTACCATACAGAGCCATGGCCAATCACATAGGTGAAACTGGTTTTACATATTTCAATTAAGTTATCCAAAGGATTATATTCAATCATAATACATTACTGGTTATATTTGTGTGCTCTGAAACATTCTGAGCCCCACCTCTAATAAACCAAGTAGCATCAGAATTCTGCTTGTAGTAACAGTTATATGAGAGTGTTTGAGAAAATTACAAGACTTTAGGCAGCAAAAAGATAATATAGAGCATATGTGTGCCAGGGTATACTTGAATGCAGATGCAAACTAGGAGATGAAGTATAAATCAGAACTAATGAACTTTACAAATCATCAACCCTACCTCAAATGCAAGACCAAGAATCTCCTGGGACAGATAGAGACAGTCATTGTGAATCAGTACAGCAACCTGGTTGATGCTAGCAAGCTGTCTTTCTTGCTTCATAAATGAAAAACTGAGATTACTACCAACAAGATTGAGATAAAAATAAAACCCTGAGGGCTCTGCTAAAACTTTCATATCTCAGGAGGAAATCACAAAGCTCTAGCAAAACAACTTTTAAAATCACATGAGCCCCTTTTGGCATTCTTCTCTGCTATATATACTTGCACTAATCCAAAAAAAAGGAAGGAAAGAAAGAAAGAAATAGAATGAATAACAATATGATGAAAGCTCTAATGCAACAAAGTTTAAATTTAAGGTTTCCAACAAAACAAATCAGATGAATAAAAGATGAGCACATCTAAAATAATTGACTGTTGTAACTACCCGCATGATAATACCTTGACTGGTACAATGGCTTCATAAAGAAGTAGAGCATCTCTAACAGCATAATAAAATTCCCAAGCCGCTCTTGTAGATGACATGCAAACATCCTGACAGGTAATGCCATGTATTGCAATGAGACATTTAAATAGAAGCATAAATGTTGATTGACTTAAAGGCAAGAGGTATAAATTGGATTTCATTGCAAATCCACCAAGATGTCTATATTATCAGAACTGTCATCTCTCCTCTCATGAAAATTAGTGATTACAGGTTTCAAACAGAAATATAGTAATCCCTCAGTTCCTGGTGTTTGGCAACAATTTTATTAAAGCTTAAACATGGTGCTCTTTTCCCAAAAATTGTTATTTGGGTTCTGCCCAACACAAAGAAATTTATACTAGATATAAAATTCCCTCAGTTCCTGGTTTAGTGAGGTATCTCATGACAAATCACCACAAGAAGATAAAGTTTGCAGTCCATAAAATGATGAAATTCCCGAAAACCAAAATTTGATACACAGTGATAAAGTATTCCACATTATGAAAGGAAGATTGATATTCCTCTTGAATCTTACCCACCTTAAGAGTTTGATGTACCAGTTCCATTAGTTGAGAAGCTGCTTTAGACACCACACATCTCTCAGAGAGGAAAAGCAAGTCAACAACATGATCAGGAAGCTTCTCACCAGCTCCAACATTCTTCAATCCAGCAACTCTCCTCGTATGCTCCTGCTGAAAAATATATGTGTTAAAAGGAAAATCATATCTTCATGCAGACAAGTGTAGACTCAAATGTAGCAAGCTCACTTGAGGAAGCACGAAGTCAGTCTGCAGAAGCACATTTCTTGCCTTTGCTAATATCTCGACCTTCTTTCTTGATGCAAAGTGAACTTCAACATTGTCAGTAAAATTACTCAGTCTGTCATCCTTGTTATCAGATGAAGAGATGAACATCATTTTCTTTAAAGATGTCTCAAACTCAGATGTAAGTTTGATGATACTTTGGAAGTCTGCAAGTTTGGAAGCATCACTGGGGACAAGCTGAAGAAAGAAATTTTAAAATTTTGATTCACATTTGTAATCAAGACAAGAATAAATTGCCTGAATAACAGCATTGCACATACATGAAATAAGCACATGAGAATTCAAATAAAGATGTTTGATGTCATGAAATGTCGGCATTCATCATACTATATCAGAACTATCCAACAGAACAAGTCAATCACTAGTACAGCCAAGCCTGCAAGAGAAGGAGGGAAAGCCTTCAAATAGATTAGGCACTATGCTTATGATCCAACAAAAAAATTCTTCATCAGATGATAGAAGACAGAAAAAGGTATATAGAGAAGATTTTCATACAGTAGTTCTGGTTGCAGATAAAGATTCTATGCAAATTTAACGCAAAAAAGTAAAAAACCTTCTAAGCTGCAAATTTAAAGAATTAAAAACTGAAAGAGGATGGCTACACAAATGCATGTATTTATTTACATTCCTCTCAGCAGCCAAGATTGTAACCATGTAGTTTCAAACAGAGCCCACCAAACACCAAAGCTTGAAAATTTTCAATTGATCCTATCAAATTACCAATCCTCATGATTCTACCATCTCCAAATTACAACAAATGAATATAAGACAAATTCCTGTTTCTCTTTTAAGCTTACCAGCACCACGAGCACATGTATGATATGTATCAGACACGAATGCAACAGGATTTCATTATTTTTGTGCTCAACAAGCATCTGATAATAGAAGTTACTTTTAACAATTAATATCAGACACAGTATATTGCATCTAAACTACAACTTCTCCGTAATGAACAAATCCACTGCATCCCACCAGACAATAGCTGTGTGGGATAGGAAGACAAGCAGCTTAAGCATCCAATAGAAGTTTGCAGAACAGACCTTAGAAAGGAAGTTGGTAATTATCAACTCTGACATCCTTGGCCATGTCAATCTTCCAAAACATTGCATCCAAGCACCATTTTCAAAGCATAAGGATTTGTAAATAAACCTAATGACCTGAATAATTGCTGAATAGATACTTTGCCCATCAATATTTTCCATCTGCAAAAAGTAGATTCCATAAGCAAATGCACCACCAATATTTCAAAGCAATGGACACATTATTGCACTAATGAGAAGTTCTATCATCAACTGCAGGTGATGAACACTTGTGACTTTCACACTGGCCACATGAGCAGGACTGGTGGGACACAAGTGATATTGCTCATCTGGCTAACTTGCAGTTGTGGGTGATGAACTGATGCTAGCATTACTCTAATATTAATATAAGAAAGAGAAGGGTGTTCTTTATAGAGATCAGTACCATGTGTTACTATCAATACTGTGAACATAGATAGGTGGATTGAACTTTATTTTACATGGACATAACCTAATCAAAAGCAACCTACTCCTGTAAATTTGTTAAGTATGCTTAAGATAAGAATACTACGTGTTGAATGTTGTAATTATTGTATGGTTGACCCAGCTGATTAGCTGATTTATAGGCTGATGAATAGCTGATTTGATAGACTGATTTATAGGCTGATTTGATAGACTGTATTTCAGGCATAATTCTTTTCCCACTTTTCTGTTGTAAATATGTTCCACGTTACTATAAATATAGATTGAAACTGAGACTTACTCTCAGGCATTCAGCAAATTCTCTCTTCTCACATGGTATCGGAACAAGTGTGAGAAAATTCTTTCCCACTGTGTTATCCCTCCAGCAGTGCCTTTCTTCTCTTTCCCGCTGTGCTCCACCAGCAGTGCATTCCCTCTTGAGAATCTCAATTCCAGTGTGCATCAGAAAATTACAGTTGGCTTCTTCCTGGAATCTTGCATCTGGAGAACTTGTCACACGCCGCCCCTTCCTTCTGCATGTGGGCTTCACGCTCCCCATCCCCATGCACCATCGCGTCCTTCACCAGACCACCACCAAACCTTCCAGTTTGCATCTTCAGCCTTTTTTCCGGCCTGTTTCAGTCATTACTTCATGATTATTGACACTTTAAAGTCCCAAACCAGGTCTGCTCTATTATTATGACATCAGCAAAGGTTACTTCTGACATGGCAATGAATTCTCCCACTTTCACCTCTGTTTTTACTGGAACCCCTGCCATTACCTCTAAAAAATTATTGGGTGCTGCTAATTATCTATCCTGGGCTACTGCTGTTGAATTGTGGTTTATAGGCCAGGGACATGAAGGTCACTTGACTAAGCAAGCTGAAGATATTACAGATGCAGAGCGTCCAAAATGGAAGAAGATTGACGCTCAATTATGTGGAGCTCTCTGGCAGTCTATTGACTGCTCATTTGCAGTCCAAACTGGGCATATAAAACCTCCTATGATGTTTGGGAGAAAGCCCGAAAAATTATATACCAATGAAACTTTTATGCAAACCTATTTAGGTAAACTTGAAACTTTTATGCAGGAATTAAATGAAATGATGCCTGTCTCCACCAATGCAGAGGAACAATTAGCACAACGGGGTAGCTGTTTATGATTCCTGCACTCTTTGGTTTGCCACCAGAGCTTGAGCCTGTTCAAATCAAATTCTAGCTAATTCCCTCATTCACACCTTTGATGATGTATCCTCACAGCTACTCCATCTATTTGCACCTATTGTTGTCCCTCAGACTGAGACTGCTTCTGTCAACTCCTTTGTTCTAGTATCTTAGACAAATGACAAAGGAGATTGTGGGGTGGCCGTGGCAGAAACAACAATTGTGGCCCTCATCCTCTATGTACTTATTGCAACAAAATTGGTCACACTAAAGATCGGTGCTATTCCTTACATGGGAGATCTTCACGTATTGCAAATGTCACTCACACTAATAATTCAGAGGGATATGGTTCTGAATCATCAGGAAGTCAAGCTCATGATACAGTGTCCATATCAGCATCTGATTATAATGCATTTCTACAGTTCCAGGCAACTCAACAACTTTCCACACCTATAACATCTGTTGCTCAGACCAATCATCCATTGCATATATCTCACAATCTTCTCTTAGACCATGGGTACTTGGCTCTAATGCCTTTGACCACATCTCTGGTCAAAAAAAACCTGTTCTCTTCTCTTTACTTATTTGGATTCTCTTCCTACGGTTACCTTCCTTGATGGCTCAAATACTAAAGTTAAAGGCATTGGCAAGGTCAAGCCTCTTCCTTCATTATCTTTAGACTCATATCCTTTGTTTCTGGTTTTCCTTTTAACTTGGTTTCCATTAGTCAAATAACTTGTTCCCTCAATTGTTCTGTCACCTTGGCTGCTAACTATGTACTTGCGTAAGATCAAGGTACAGTACAGACGATTAGCGCAAGACATGACTAACAGGGGCTCTACCATCTTAACATACCAATCACCCTTGTGGCATGTCCTATTACTAAATCACCAAAAACATCCACAATCACTTAGGTCATACCAATCTTCAAAAACTTCAGCCAATGGTTCCTAGCCTATCCAAATTGTCATCTTTAGAATGTGAGTGTCAGCTTGGAAAGCATGTTCATAGTTCATTTTCGAGTTTTATCACACGTTGAGTTGAGTCGCCTTTTTCATTGGTCCACTTAGATGCGTGGGATTCGAGTTGTGTCCATTCAACTTTGAGTTTCCGATATTTTGTTAATTTATTGATGATTATTCTCAATGAACTTAGTTGTTTTTAAAGAAGGATCATTCAGAATTATTTTCTGTCCTCCAAACCATTTGTTTTGAAATTCGAACCCAATTTGGCATTACCATTAAAGCTTTACTCAATGACAATGCATGTGAATATTTCTCTACTTCGTTTTAGTCTTCCATGACTTTGTAGGATATTTTCATCACTCATCTTACCCTCATACTCCTCAACAAAACAGAGTGGCTAAATGAAAAAATACACCTAATTGTGACAACCTATACTTTACGCCTTCAAACTCATGTCTTGTTGTGGTTCTGGGGAAAAGTAGTACTCACCGTTTGTTAATCAATCACATGCATTCTTTTGTGCTTCAAAATGAAGTTTCACATTCAAACTAGTTTCATCAACAATCACTCTTTTCTCTTCCCCCTCATTTTTTTGGGTGTACATGTTTTGTTCATGATCTCACTCCAAGCAAAGACAAGTTACAAGCTCAATCCCTCTAATCTATTTTCTTAGGCTACTCCCAATTACAAAAAGGCTACTGGTGTTATTTGCCAGATCCTGATCGTGATGTTATTTCTACTAATGTCACCTTCTTTGAGACTGTCATGACCCTAGGGTTTAACTAGGGTCTTAGAAGTAATTGGAAGGAATTTGGGGGAGAAACTGAGAAGAATTAAAGAGGGGAGACTGAATAGAATTAGGGAGAGAAGGGATGGAACAGTGGAGAACGAGAGAGACAGAGAGAGAGAGGGAAAGAGAGAAATTGGAATTTCAATTATCATTCAACATGAGAATCCCATCCATTTATAGCAGTCTTATATAGACATATTTGTGTCCTAACAGCCTTGCACATGCAACCATATACTCCTAACTAATTGCTAAAATATCTAAAACAAACTATTATACCCTATTACAATAATACCCCTTTATTACTCATAGGGTCATGACAATTCCCCCCCCCCCCCCCCAAGAGAGTTCTTGTACCCAAGAACTTATCGCAAGTAGCCATTGCTCTTCATCCAATTCCAACCTTCTTTATGCGGATCATCCTCCTTTCTTTATTTCTACTTCTAGGTCTCTTCTTCTTCATTCTTAAGTTCTCATCAACTATAGTTTGAGGATCCAATATGATGTCAAATCCCGTCAATACGTCCACATCTAGTGCCTTTAATGAATTTAGCCGCTTCTTGTCGCAGGTGGTAGCTGAAACCTAACACCCTAAAGCTTTCAAATGATGATCATCTGAAATTCACCCATCCGATAGGTTACCACATAGGCTCCCATCCTCTCATCATCTTCAAAATTGGCAGCAACATGGTGGCATCGTTTAGGATCAGCAAGTCTTCCTTCTGCTGGTGTTGTCTTCCTCTTATCGTTTGATAAACAAAGGTAATGGAACAATATCCTTAGGAACTCCACTCTCAATTCCATTTCTTACAGAATTTTGATCCAGCATAGAGCACACCACCTAATCCTTGAGTCCATGCATTAGATGCCAAGGGTAACAAGTTGGCCTTGGTTTCGTTGGTTACTTGATCAAATACTTCCTAGCTTTCCTCTTGCAACCTTTTGGTAATTGCCCTTTGATGTATTAATTCTTCTTCTATCCTGTCAATCTTAGTCGGATAATTTTTTTCCAACCCCAAAAACTCCTAGCTGCCTTTTGTTATCTCTATCATCTAGCTAGTTGCATCATTCAGTTCTAGTTTTAGCCTTCCATGAGTATCATTTGGTACATCCTCATCAGGAACTTCTTTTCCAAAGGAACTCGTGTGTCCCTTTAATTCTCCGTTTGCCCACACACCATGTACCGAACCCCCGCAAAGTCTGCTATTGCTGCCAGCATTGTCATTATCGTCACCTTTCTTGTCCATTCCACCTAGGCCGATATACTTCTTCCACTCCTTATTGGAGGTAGGCAGTGAATCTGCTTCTCGCCTCCTCAATTTTTCCTTCGACTGCTCCATTTTAAGGAATTCATCTTTGTTAAAACTCCCGCAATAATCATTGAAGTATTCAGCAAGGAAGTCGTAATGATACTTCTTGATCAATATCATGGCAAACTCCTGCAACTTCTCGCAGAACATATGACCAAATTCGTCGCACTCTTCCTGAATCCCACTGCTTGTTCCTTTGTCCCTTCGACTAGATTCATTCTCAAACTTCTTTCCCCGTGTTTGATTCTTCTTGCTACACTGCTCCTTATCCATGTTGTGCCAACTAAAAATGCAACCTTCTTTGGTTGCCATTAAGGCTCCATTCCAACTGAAAATGAAGCACTCTTATACTACAATTGAGGCTCCAATGGTCTCCTACATGCATTGCTCCCCTTAGCCGATTTTTCACAATCAGCATATTTTAAAGACCAATGAGCTATATACATACTGCTCTTCTTCACCTCTCCAATTCAAACAAAGTTCGCCAATTCAAAGTTGAAACTACCCTTTGTTTACCTTACTAGCAGCCTAGAATTTGATTGGAATTACCGCCCGCAGAATTCCTCTTCACTGATTTGCTGCTCAATCCCTTTCACCGGAGCCACGGACAAGTCGCCTTAAGCCTTCTCAATCTGGGCCAGAACTATTCGTCCACCTCCTACCACCCAATCAGTCTTGCAATCTTGGACTTTAGCCTCTTATATTTAGCTGAGACCCCACAGAATTTAGCAACAGTAAGAGGGATCGGAAGCTGGGCAGTGGCCGAGATCTGTTGCTAAGAAGCAACAACCAAGATCGCCTAGGTTTGCTTACTTCTATCACACGACGACGACTTGGATCCAGCCACTAGGACAACTGTAATTTACACAAGCCGCTGGAATTGAAGGCTAAGGATGTTCATAGAATTGGCAGGGGCTCTTCTCTTTTCCTGTTTGAACAACCACGTCTGCAACAATATCCAAAAATCATATCAGCAGCTCAACCCATCTGTCGTCAATCCAAATTTGCAACGGTCACAACTCCTATTTCCACGTCTAACCCAATCTCTATCACCTTCCAATTTCAAGTCCGACAATGCCTTCCTTGAGCGATTGTGCTGCACCCACGAAATTCTCCGGAGTGCAAAATTGTTGGCTGCCATAATTTGTGAAATGGCTTCCCAATCGCCGAATCTGCTTTTCCAACCCAATCACAGTCCACTGGACCAATGGAGTCGCCTCAAGCCCCACTGCCTCAATCGCGTACTTCCTTTAAACTCTCTTGCCTGAGTCGCCTAAGTCCACGACAATTGTTTATGTCGTTGGAGTGCTTCATCCTCCCAGAAAACTGATTGATGAGAACTGATTCTCGTTGCTTCAGTCACTGGTTATGGGCCCGATTCTCTCTGGGTTGATTCTTCTAGAATGGTCGTGTTAAAACCGAGCACTAATATGTCCCAAGAATCACTTAATACTCACACCGAAATCAAATACAAAACAAGTATAAAGCAGAAAACAGTTAAGAGATAGAATTGAAAAGAGAACAGAATGCAAACCACAATGCAATACACCAGTTTTACCCTGGTTCATGCCATAAAATATGGCACTACATCCAACACTCCAAGAAGAGAACAATCCACTATGCTCATAGAAAATCAGTATAGAAATATCCCTCACTTGCCTCCTGTTGCCTCTCGAATACAATCCTCTAAATGAAGACTACAAGAACTATCTTATCACAGCTCTCTCTCTCGCTTCTCACTACACTCGAACACTAGGGAATGGAATGAAAACTGATTGATAATCATCTCTAGCCTCCGCACCCTTCTATTTATAAACTAGAGAGGCGGAACTTCCTAAGGGAAATAACCGACTTACATAAAGCCTAAACTACCCTTATTAATTACATTTAGTTACATTTAGATCCTGCGAACTAACTTCCACCGATCATCTCTATTCCTTCCTGATTTCTTCCAGAATTCTAGCACAATAACTCAGGCAAAACATTACAAGTCAGAATCCCCTTCCGATCATGGTGGACAGCTCGCTTCACCCGTACAGTCAGAATTGCTTCTCAACCCAAAATTGCAGCACCATCATGCCTTCCGAACAAGCAGCCACACCCACAAAACTCCAAATGAAATAATCGAAGAGGGTGTAGAGCGGAAGGCGATTGTGATGCAACCAATGGAATTCTCCAAAATTGAGAATTGATGGCTGCAGTGTCTTCGAAATTCACCTGCAAACAGCTCCGAGGAATGACTACTCTAGTCGGAATCACCTTCCGATCCAAATGAGCAGCACACCGCTGAGCCCCTATCGAGTTATCGAAACTGCAATAGAATCACAACAGATGATGGTACTACTCTGATACGAATTTGTCATAACCCTAGGGTTTAGCTAGGGTCTTAGAATAATTGGAAGGAATTTGGGGGAGAAACAAAGAAGAATTGAAGATAGGAGATTGAACAGAATTAGGGAGAGAAGGGATGGAACAGTGGAGAATAAGAGAGAGAGAGAGAGAGAGAGAGAAATTGGAATTTCAATTATCATTGAATATGAAAATCCCATCCATTTACAGCAGCCTTATACAGGCATATTTGTCCATTTACAACAGCCTTATATAGGCATATTTGTCTCCTAACAGCCTTGTGCATGCAGCCATGTGCTCCTAACTAATTGTTAAAATATCCAAAACAAACTATTCTACCCTATTACAATAATACCCCTTTATTGCTCATAGGGTGACAACAGAGACCAACCCCTTCATCTCCTCTATTGCTATTACAAGCCACACTATCGCTCAAGTCCTTCCAATCCCGTATTTTAGCAAGTCCTTGTCTATCCATCTGAAGCTACTTCCTCTACTTCACCTCCGTTGGTCCCCACATATCATCACCAACCTCGATCTGTAATTGAACCAAATAACAACCAATCACCTATACTGAACAACCCATACCTTGTTCCAATGGTTTCCCCCACCACGATTCCTAATGCAAGTCCTCAACTTGCCATTCGAAAAGGTACTCGTTCCACACATAACCCTCATCTCGCCTATAATTTATGCATTTGTACCATCCTTGTCTTCTATTTCCATTCCTAAAACTTCAGGTGAAGTTCTTCCTCATCCTAGGAGGCATTAAGCAATGCTTGATGAAATGGCTACTTTACACTCTAGTGGTACTTGGGAACTAGTGTCGCTACCATTTGGGAAATCTAGTGTTGGTTGGTTGTCATTGGATCTATACCATTAAGGTAGGCCCAATAGTCAAATTGCTCACCTGAAAACTCGATTGGCCGCTAAGGGGTATACCCAAATTGCCTTATTATGGTAATACTTTCTCACCAGTGGCCAAAAATTGCTTATGTTGCCTCTTTCTCACCATAGCTGCCATTCATCACTGGGTTCTCCATCAATTGAATATTAAAAGTGCCTTCATGGTGACTTACAAGAAAAGGTTAAGCAACATCCCGATTTTGTTGCTCAAGGGGAGTCTGGATTGGTATGTCAACTATGTAGATTGCTCTATGGCCTAAAACAATCTCCACGGGTATGGTTGGACGATTCAACTCAATTGTACAACAATTTGGCAGTACTCATAGTAAGGTCAATCGCTCAATATTTTATCACCACTCTTCGCTTAACCTATGCATTTATCTAGTGGTTTATGTGGATGATATAATTGTTATGGATAGTGACCAAGAGGGCACCCAAAAGCTAAAGTGGAGTATTTTTTGGGCATTGGGGTGGCTTAATCATGTGTTGCTATTGCCATTTAACAAAGAAAATATAACTTAGACATACTAGAAGAGATAAGCATGATGGACACTGAGGCTATTGATACTCTGATGTATCCAAACCTCAAATATCTACTACGATAGGGGGGAGCCTTTAGCAGACCCTAGTAGGTATCGAAGACTTGTTGGGAAATTGAGTTATCTCATAGTTATTCGACTAGACATTTCCTTTGTCATGAGTGTTATCAGTCAGTTTCTGGATTCCCCTTGTGATAGTCATTGGAATGTTGTGACTTGCATCTTGAGATACATCAAAGTGCACCAAGTCAGGGTTACTATATGAAGATAAAGGACACACTCAAGTTGTTGGTTATTCACATGTTGATTGGGCAAAATCGCCACCAAATAAACGCTCCGCTTTTGGGTATTGTGTCTTTGTCAGGGGCAACTTAGTATCATGCAAAACTAAGAAATAAAATATGGTTGTCAAGTCTAGTGCAAAGGCTGAACATCGAGCTAGGGATGTAACAACCATGAACTCAAATGTTTGAAACAATTGCTCCAAGAATTGAAATTTGGAGACACAAGGAAAATGAAGTTGATCTGTAATAATCAGGCAACTTTTCACATTGCCTCTAATCCAGTTTTTTATGAAAAGACCACACATATAGAAATAGATTGTCACTTTGTTAGACAGAAGGTTCTTTTAAAAGATATCGCTACTGCATTTGTGAGCTCTAATTACTAACTAGCCAATATCTTCACTAAATTCCCCCACGGGCCAAGGATAACTTACATATGTACCAAGTTGGGAGCATATAGGGTGCATATAACATGTATGCTCCAGCTTGAGGAGGAGTGTTAAATATTATAATTATTGTATAGTTGACCCAGCTGGTTAGCTGATTTATAGGCTGGTGTATAGCTGATTTGATAGACTGGTTTATAGGCTGATTTGATATGATAGGCTGCATTTCAGGCATAATTCTTTGCCTAATTTTCTGCTGTAAATATGTTCCACATTAACATAAATCTAGATTGAAACTGAGACTCTTGCTCTCAAGCATTCAGCCAATTCTCTCTTCTTACACTATGCTTGCAAAAGTGCATTTAGAAAGGAGTAAGCACACCACAAAAAGTTTAATCAAACCCAACAAGAAAATGTCCATCAACCATTTCTCAGAACCTTCAGAAAGTACTGGTAGTGACCAATGCTAGTATTGAGGGATAAAATATTGATTTTGAACCAAATAAATGAAAATTTTTGCCCCCGCAAATGTGTATGTTTTTGCAGTTTATATATTATTGTTCCAACATACAAATGATTGATAAATGGTATCTTTTTTCCACGATATAGTTTATAGTGTCTGCCTATAAAAAAGGGAAGCGTGAAGCAATCTGACCTCCAAACAAATTGCATGTTATAATCTTGACATTTACCTCAGGACCAGAAGGAGGAACTATCTTCAGAACCGCCTCAGTAGTCAGCCCTGCCTCTTGAATTATATCTACCACAAAAGAAACATGAGATCTGCCGTTAACTGCTGGTGTGATAACGTACTTAATCATCATATCTGCTACTTTTGCGAGCCCATAATCTAGAATACCAACAGCCTGTATAAAACCCCAAACAACAAGAATAGACTCATCGCTCAAGACAAACAAAAATTTAGAAGTCAAGACCAGACTGATCCTTTTAACAGAATGAGGAGTCAATTCCTACTTAACTCAAACTGAGGCTAAATGAAAATACGTACATCCATTGCTTCCAAAATGGTGTGAAGTCCAATCACTTCAATTGCATCTAGACTTGGCATATACTTTACTCGAACAGCATTGTTTTGGTGCTCAAACTGAACTGCTTTCTCCACAAACCTCACAAGAAAATCTTGAATCTACAAACCCAAATCCAAACTGAAGAAATCACCAATAAAATATGTGACAACTGACCAAAATAAATGGTGGAATATTTGGCCACCTGATAGTTGGAGGAAAAGGAATGCAGAATTAGAACACTGTATTTTTTTCTGCCATCCACAATTTCTAAGTATATTGTTCGACCCTATTTGATTCAAACGTTCCTTTCTAAAGGAAATTTGAAAAAAAAAAAAATGTAAAGCTTCAGGCATGCCGTACGTTTCTTCTTAAGAAAGGCCTACTGATTCAGAGAATACCGACAATAATCTCCATCAACATTTCCAAACTGAAACTACACACATTGATTCCATAAACCGAAACATTACAATTCCAGAAGAAACAAAACAACAAAGAAAACACATATCATCACAACAGGGCTAAACAGAGGCCAGGAAATTCAGAATTTCCTTTCCCCTCAACTTTCTGAGCAACCAAACAGAGTTCATTTCCAATCAACCCTTACCTCCTCAAAACACTGTGTCCACTCCTTCCTCAACAAACCATATACCACTGGCTCCCCCTCCTCCACCGCCACCGCCTCGTCCCGTATCCGCAACGCCGCCTTCAGCCTCCTCATCGCCTCCGCCGCCTCAACCACTCTCCCGGCCTTCACGTTCTCCTTCACGCGCCTCAACTCCTCGCTCAATTCTACAATCACTGTCACCAACTCCAATAATTCCTTCTTCTCCTTCGCTTCCCTACGCTTCGCGGTGATCTCGGTGACAACGTCTCGGATCTGAGAGTCGACCGGATGGTCCGAGACGAGGCTGAGCAAATCCGAGACACGGCCGAAGAGCTCTTCGGAGCTCGAAACAGCGTCGCAGCACTGGACGAAGAGGGAAGCGAAGTCGCTATGGTGAGAGAGGACGTAGTCCCGGACTTTGGACTTGATGTCGAGGGAGTGGACTTGGAGGCGGTCGATGAGGAGACGGAGATCCGGTGCCGATAACGGCGACGAGTCGTCGAGATCGTGCGATGAGAGCAGATCTCGCACGTCGATTGTGTTGAAGAGAACATCCATTGAAGACAGTCTCTCTCTCTCTCTCTCTCTCTGGAAATCAGAGATCCGGAGAGAGGCGTGCTGGCTGAATTGGAGGGCTGAAACTGCCGGTTAAAGGCGGGGCGCTAACGTGCGCCGGGAGTGTCGCCGACCGTGGAAAGGCGCTTCTGAGAGTGTAAGTCGGTGTAGGCCCAACCTGACTAATGAAAGAGAAGCTAATTTGGGCTTCCTTTTGAAATTTAGATGGGCTGGGCCTGCCATATATTTGGGTTCATATTAATAAGTGTACTTTATTTATAAATAAAATGTATTTATTATTTTTATTTTCAATATTTAAATAATTTGATTAGTTGATTAAATATTTTAAAATATGATACATTTATTATCAACCATTATCGTATTACCCTACAATAGTTAACATTACCCCATATATTATTTAAGTTTTAATTTTCTTTCATCTTATGCTTATTTCATCCTTATTTGATTTATTTCTAAGTCTAAGCTAACAAATTCTCCATCAACAATACAATTATAAAATATAGTATTATTATAATTATTATAAAAAAATCAATTGTACCTTTAAATTTAATATCAATTTAATCATTATACTTTAAAAAATATCAAATAAGCTATTTACTTTAAGATTTAGAATACATTAACTATTACAATATTGTCTAATGACATTTTAATTCTATTAATAACATAAATTCTATGCTCAATCAAAACAATCTCACATAATTATAAATGTTAAATCTCAAATTTAAATTCAAAATATCTCACACAATTTTAGTTTGTCTTTTATAGTATAGTGGCCAATTTGGCCTTGTGTCTTAAAGTACTATAGTTTTGACTATTTTTAATATATGGTGGTCAATTTAGTCCTCAAATTTGACCCAATAACTTATTTGACACTTCAATATATATATGACCGATGTAGAAATAATAAGATTACTAATGTGAAGTGAACATTGAAATGATAAGAGAAAAATCTAATGTTTTGAGTCCCTTTATAGGTGACCTTGTTTTCCTTATTCCAATTTGGTTGCTCTTTGACCATAGTCATATAAATTTTATGAGTAAATAAACTAAAGATATTACTATTGAAACTAAAGGCAAAACTAGAGGGGCAAGGTAGGGACCACAAACCATTAAAATTGTGTTTGATATGTGGAACGTAGATCACATTTTTTGAATTTTAATTGATGGAAACGTAATTCTCACGTTTAATACGTCAAATTTTTAAAATATGTCTTTTTCAGAAGAATCGCATTTCCATATTTTATGAAATTCTTATTAATAAGTGTACTTTATTATATTTTATGAAAATAAAAAATATGATACATTTATTATCAACCATTATCGTATTACCCTACAATAGTTAATATTACCCTATATATTATTTAAGATTTAATTTTCTTTCATCTTATGCTTATTTGATCCTTATTTGTTTTATTTCTAAGTTTAAACTAACAAATTCTTCACCAACAATACAATTATAAAAGATAGCATTATTACAATTAATTATAAAAAAATACAATTGTACCTTTAAAGTTAATATCAATTTAATCATTATACCTTAAAATATGTCAAATAAATTATTTACTTTAAGATTTAGGACACATTAATTATTATAGTAGATGTCTTCTTAATATTGTCTAATGACAATTTAATTCTATTAATAACGTCAATTCTATGCTCAATAAAAACAATCTCACATAATTACAAATGTTAAATCTCAAATTTAAATTCAAAAAACCTCACACAAATTTAGTTTATCTTTTATAGTGTAGTGAGCAATTTGGCCTTGTGTCTTAAAGTACTATAGTTTTGACTATTTTTAATATATGGTGGTCAATTTAGTCCTCAAATTTGACCCGATAACTTAACACTTCAATGTATATATGACCGTTGTAGTAATAATAAGATTACTAATGTGAAGTGAACATTGAAATGCTAAGAGAAAAATCTAGTGTTTTGAGTCCTTTTATAGGTGGCCTTGTTTTCCTTCTTCCAATTTGGTTGCTCCTTGACCATAGTCTTATAAATTTTATAAGTAAATAAACTAACGATGTTACTATTGAAACTAAAGGGAAAACTCTAGGGGCAAACTAGGGACCACAAACCACTAAAAATATGTTTGATACGCGGAATGTAGTTCACAATTTTTGAATTTTAATTGATGGAAACGTAATTCTCACGTTTAATACGTCAAATTTTCAAAAATATGTCTTTTTCGGAAGAATCGCATTTCCATATTTTATAAAAATCATATTAATAAGTTTACTTTATTATATTTTATGAAAATAAAAAATATGATACATTTATTATCAACCATTATCATATTACCCTACAATAGTTAATATACCCTATGTATTATTTAAGATTTAATTTTCTTTCATCTTATGCTTATTTGATCCTTATTTGATTTATTTCTAAGTCTAAGCTAACAAATTCTTCACCAACAATACAATTACAAAAGATACCATTATTATAATTATTATAAAAAAAATACAATTGTACCTTTAAAGTTAAGATTAATT
Source organism: Diospyros lotus (assembly GCF_014633365.1). NCBI lineage: Eukaryota > Viridiplantae > Streptophyta > Magnoliopsida > Ericales > Ebenaceae > Diospyros > Diospyros lotus. Next base: position 29,383,114 of record NC_068352.1, read on the forward strand.
TAATCATTATACCTTAAAATATGTCAAATAAATTATTTACTTTAAGATTTAGGACACATTAATTATTATAGTAGATGTCTTCCTAATATTGTCTAATGATATTTTAATTCTATTAATAACACAAATTCTATCATCAATTAAAACAATCCCACATAGTTACAAATGTTAAATCCCAAATTCAAATTCAAAAAATCTCACACAATTTTTGTTTATGTCCTTTTATAATATAGTGGGCAATTTGACCTTTTGTCTCAAAGTATTATGGCTTATTTGACTATTTGTAACACATTGTAGTCAATTTAGCCCGCATGACCTTTGTAGAAATAATAAGGTTATTAATGTGAAGTGAACATTGAAGTGCTTGGAGAAAAATCTACTCTTTGAGTCCCTTTACAAGCCGCCTTGTTTTCTTTCTTCCAATTTGATTGCTCCTCGACCATACTCATATAAGTTTTATGAGTAAATAAACTAATGATGATACTATTGAAACTAAAGACGAAATTAGAAGGACAAGGTAGGAGTCATAAACCACTAAAAGTATGTTTGATACTTTGAATGTAATCCACACTTTTTAAATTTTAATTGATGAAAACGTAATTCTCACGTTTAGTACGTCAGATTTTCAAAAATATGTCTTTTTCAAAAGAATCGTATTTTTATATTTTATGAAAATCACTTTTTTACCCATAGGCTTGGAAAAGTGACTTTCGAGAATATGATATATATATTTTCTAAAAAAGTTTGCCTTTAGTCAACAAACCACCCCCCCCCCCCCCCCAAAAAAAAAAAAAAAAAATCCCTAGTCTACTTCCTTCTTATTCTTTGTCAACCTATACTACTAGCCAATTTCTCAAAAAAAACCCTGGTCACCTTATCTCTCATTCGTCATCAACCTGTGCTACTAGGTAAAATTTCTCTATGATCATTTCATTTACCTATCCTCCCTATTTCCCTTCTTTGTCTTTCTCTAGCAATTTTTAATAGCAAAGAAATGGTAGAATCACTACAACAAAAATAATTTGTTGACTCATCTTTTTTAGGATATTTTTTAGAAAGTGTCATCTAAAATATCATTTTAAGGTACAATCTAAAAAAGTGCCCCAATACAATAAGTTTAATGAGTCACAATAATTAAGTGCCCTATAAAATACTATTTTAAGGCACAATTTAAAGAAGTGCCACAATAAAACAATTCTAATGAGACATGATAATGAAATGCTCTAATAGACAAATATAAGTGTCTTAATAGATAAATCTAATAAGGCAGAATTTTTGAAATGCCCCGTTAAAATAATTCTAACAAGACATTCTGATGAAGTGCCCTAATAGAGAAATCTTAAGTGCCCTAATAGAATAATTCTAATGAAACTTAGATATACTATAAAATAAACATAGGCACATATATTAATAAGATGATGTGTAGATTAGGTGGTCACACGTGTGCAAGAAGAATGAAAGGTTCATGGTTCGAACTGAGGGAGAAGTAAGTTAGAGTTAAGAGAAGACCTTGTGGGTGATATGAAAAATAAATTTATAGTGATTTTTGAGGCATTTTTAAGTATCGCAACAAACTTAAATTTATAGTTGTTTTTTAGGTATTTGTAAGTACATCAATACGTTTTTGGGGCACAATTATGCGGGGCATTATTATTAGTGTCCTAATAGTTAAAATGCCCCAATAAATTATTTATTAGGGCATTTTTAAATACCTCTTAATCTAAAATTTGTTATAGTAAATGTTTGATTTATCTTATATTCTCTATATGTTATTTTTCGATTTCTCTTGTTTATCATTGTTTTCTTCAATTAATTATTAAACAAAATATTTAATTTCTGTAACCTTTCTCTTATCTCCTCTATTTATCTCATTCATTGTCATTTCCTTCGCCTGAGTGTAATTTAATAGGTCTTTCATTATATTATTTCTATACATAGATATCTTTTTATTTTTGAATTTAGTACTTTTCTCTAAAAATAATAATAATAATAAAATTACTCATTTATAAATTAAAAGCGACGAGTTTGTGTCACTAAAAATGGTGTATTATAAGAACAATGTTTAAAATTATATGAAATAACTTTAATAATGTGAGTCGTCTTGTATAATAAGCACACACTTTATGTATAATTAATCATATTAAAATATATATATATATATATATATATAAAAGACACCAAACAATGTCAAAATCTTTGATTTTTTGTTTAGAATTCAATAAATTAAATCGTTAACCAACAATTCATTTAAACATTTAATATAAAGGAATCATTTGACTTTTATATTATTACCAATTTTACCCTCAACGAGTCATTTGACTTTTATTCAATGTGTCTAGTGGTTTCAATTTCATAATGACAATATACTTTTTTTTTCCAATTTTTTGTCTATAATTATTGTAAAAATGATACTTGAATATTTAAGAATAATAATTAGTACATTATATTCATCCTTCATTTTGTTACGAAGTGGTTGAATTCAATGCATTTTGTTGCTGTTAGGTTTCTTTCTCGGTGTTGAATTTAATGTGAAAATTATTATTTAGGCTTATTTGAAATTAATGATAGAATTTAAATAGATTTAATCTTGAACTTATAATTTTTTTACTTATAAATGAATTATGGTTAAGAATTGAGAGTTAGATGTCACAAAATTTAAGTTTTTTTGAATTGGACTATTATTAATTTTTTTTATATTAAAAAATTAAATCTGATAGTGAATGGGCCTGGACTTCAACTCAGGAAGTCCACTAATGGATCCAGGCCTAATTATATATGTATTTAATTAATATAAATATATAATATATAAATATAAAAGTATCATATTACGTGTCACTTTTAACCGTCAATATAATATATTCGATTATGATAATGTTGATGGTGATGACAATTATTATTATTATTATTATTAGCGACATAAACATGATTAAAATGCAAAGCATTTAATTTATTGAATTTATGGAGTAATGATGGAGCCTTAATGATGGTTAACTTCCGTTCACTGTGGAGCTTATGGGGCTCATGATAACGTTGGAGAATGGAGATCACAGTCAAGATTAAGGGTGGTTTATTTTATATGGTTTCTTTTTAATTTTTAAATTTAATTCTATAACTAAATATGTTCTGATATTTTGTATTTAAAAAATAATATTATTTATTTTAAAATTTTAAAAATATTAGAAAAAAATTTCAATTTTAATTTAAAGTTAAAAAAACTTTAAAAAATGAGTTTTTTATTTTTAAATTAAAATTAAAAAATATATTTTAAAAATATATCTTATAAGAAACCAGCCTTTGCCCATTTCCCACTCAAAAACAAAGCTTTCAACATTGAGTAAAACAATTCAGTCAACATTTTTGTCTTCCGTACGTTTAACGCTGTGGTGAAGGAAAATGTGTCGATGTCCATTTATTTTATTTTATTTTATTATATTATATTGACTTGACCCAATCTCATGCTATTTAGCCATTTAGGCATAAATACCAATCAATTCAGTCCCTTTCACTAAAATTATAAATTGTAATGGCCATCAAATAACATAATATAGTTGATATAAATGGTTGTTTGTAAAATATAATAATAAATTTATAGTTATCTGAGAATCTTTTAACTTTTAGTTAGGGATACAAGGTGTCTCTTACATTATCATCTTGATGCTTAAAATAGTTTTAGTCGAAAAAAAAAAATATTCAAGTAATTTGTATAAAAATTTTTGTATACTTGGATCAAATAAATCACTTTATATTTATAGAAATTGAATGTCGATAAATGAAAAAACATTCACGCGAAGGCTTCAGAGACAAGTTGACACATTCTTGACAGCTAATAATTTAAAGAATCCTCTAGAGACTATATATTTGAGACTTAAAAAGAGAGTATTAGAAGAATATTTAGAGAATACTTGAAAGAGTCGAACATAGGTGTTCATGGTCTCTTAGGCCTATTTTTTGCCCTTCTTCCTTTTGGATTTGTCTTAGGATTGGAACCACTTTCTTGGACACATTACAAATGAAATTTACATACTATTAATTAGTCGACACGTAGAAGAAAAATCTTTAATTCTCTTTTATTAATAATACTATTTATATATTAACTTTTGGCACTCGTAGAATTATAGCCACTACTTCATAAACTATCAATTATGTTTTATAAATTACAAACACTTTAAAAATTAAAAATGTTTCTAATTTTTTTAAAATATAAACACTTTTACATAATAATAAGTATTTATTTTTAGAAAACTATACACTTTTTAACAATTCAATTAAAAATAATCTCGTGCAATAAATTTACTTGTCAAATATATATATTTTATAAAATTAAATTTATTTAGTTATAAAATATTAAAAACTAATATCATATTATATCTCGAACATTTAATTAGAATTTAATATTCAAAGGAAAGGAAAATGAGGAGTCTTTTGGGACGGCGATCGTCCATCCTACGGTCGTCGGTCAACACCACCCAGTATTGACCACTATGTCCTTTGACATCTTCAACGAAATCTTCTTTCTTTCAAACTTTCCAATAGAGAAAATTTTCTCGAGAAAATTTTATGAGATTCCTATATAAAATAAGCTTGAAATTTCTAAGTGCTACTGCACCCATGTTATTTGATTATCATTATTTTAATTTTTACAATTATTTTGATTTTCATAACAAAAATAAAAATATTTAAATATTTTTACATAATTTATTTTTGACGAACTCCTTAGTTTAATTGCTCGTTTTGTTTCAAAATTACTCAAAATTGGTATCTATCATAATTATGTTATAAAGGTGGATTGGATGAACTTTGTGAAGATAAAGTTGTGACCATTTTGTCACAAAATAATTTTATCATTGTTATTAATCTTTGTATAAGTTATTTTTTGACAAAAAATCAAAATTAATAATAAGAACGAAAGAAAATATTATTTTTGTAGAAGAGTAAAATGAATAAAGAAAATAAAAAAAGAGCAATTATTATTTTAAGACTACCTTAATGACTTACATTAAAGTTGGTTAATCTTTGTAAAATACAAGAAAATATTCTTCTCTTATGACGAAATATGTTACTCTACGGAAATAACAGATTATTCATTGAAACTATTATTCTAAGAGTACCTTAACGACTTAGGTGAATAATCTTTGCAAAATGAAGGAAAACATTCTTCCCTCCCAGGGTGGGAATTTTCTCATCGTCCAAACACCATGTATATTGATGAACATTTGAGGCAGTTGATCTTTGCACAAAGCAAGAAAATGGATAACGTGAATGAAGGAAAATATTCTTCCCCGAAGAGAGAAAATTATCTCATTGTCCAAACACCATCTTAATTACTTACATTAGAGCAGGATGATCTTTGTACAAAGCAACAAAACAGACAAAGAAAATGAAGGAAAATTTTCTTCCCCCAAGAGAGAGAATTTTCTCATCCTCCAAAGACCATGTACCTTAATTCCTAACATTAGAGGTGGATGACCTTTGTGCAAAGCAACACAAAAGAAAATGAAGGAAAATATTTTTTCCCCCAAGAGATAAAATTGCATATCCCCCAAACACCACCTTACTTACATTACAGGGGTGGATGATCTTTGTACAAAGCAAAAAAACGAACAAAGAAAAATGAAGGAAATTTCTCTTAAAAATTTTCATATCCCCCAAACGCCCCAAATCCTCTCCCCAATGAAGCTCACCAGCTTCCTCACCGGACCCTTCTCCACCCCCACCTCACCACCCTGTCCCCCACCCTCCCCTTCGCCGCCGACCTCCGCCGTCTCCGCCTCTCCGGCGCGGCCCTTCTCGCCGCCCTCCGGCGAGATACAAACTCTCTTCCCTCTCTCCTTCTTTGCTTTCAGCCTCTTCTTAAACAGCCCCTCTTCATAAGCATCCAAAATCTCATGAATCAGCTGGCGGTTCGGCGAGGAGTCCCAGCGGACCCAATAACTCATGTAACAGCTAAAGCAGTTGCAGTGGAACTGAGGACGGTGGCCGGAGGAGGTGGAGGAGCAGGCGCCGGAGCAGGAGATGAGGTAGGCCAGGACTTGTTTGTCTTCCGGGGAGAGGGCCGCCGCGAGGGTGAGAATTGTAGCCGGAAGCAAGGAGAGGCGGTCGGCGATGACCGGCGGCGAGGGGTGGACTTTACCTTTGGCTTTCCCGTAGAGCTTCTTCATGTCGCCCGGAACAAAGATAGATTGATTCTTTTGGGAGAGATTTGAAGCTTTTCGGGTGTCGATCGCTTGAAATTCCTTTCACCTTTTCCATGGCGGTGTTAATTTATAGGGAGGTGATGAGGAAATCATTTTCTTTGGTCACGCGTAATTCAAAGGTCTACAGATTAAGCCAAGTTAATGAATAAAAAATATCAGATTTTTTCGATAAAAAATACTACTTTATATTTGGAGTTTAAAAAAATTAAGGGTAAATTTGTCTCACCCAAATCAACCATAAGATTGTTTTTCTTATAAGAATTGATTTTCTTAAGTTATAAAATTAATTTTATTATAAAAACAAATATGATTTATGTAAATAAGAATTTAAATAGATTATTTCAAATGACCCTATTATGTTGTCTATGTCGAGCAACTCTTATATTGCTTGACGTGGCTTGCGCGGGGTGTCTTGCACATTTTTCTCATTTTACTCGTGTCCGACACCAATAACAGAACAAAATCATTCTTTCAAATACAGAGTTTCTATGCTAATCATGTTTTTGTATTTTTTGCCCTCATCACTCCTATTAACAAGTTACAAAATCGTTAAATTGATAAACACAAATTATCACACTTGCATATGTATTAAACACCAATCTTAGACTCTAATACTACTGTTGGCATTTTCATATAGATGTGTGTGTGTATTTTAAAATTTTTTTTATCAAATTTTACAAGTTTTTGGGTTTTGGGTTGTGTGTAAGTTGCAGTCACTGTTAATTATTTAATAATTATATGTAATTTTTTAATGCTTTGTAAAAGTATTCAAAACTTGACATTATTTTTGATAATTTAACCAAGAATTAATATAAATAACTAAAATAAAACCCATGTAATATTTCTCAATAAAAGTTATATAATTACGAATAATATCATCACTTTAATTTTCACATGATTTGTGTAATATTTCTCAATTTAATTATTGGGTCGCCTGTGACTAATGCTTTTTTTTTAGTTTTAGAGCCTTGATATATACCACAGACAAGTTGCGCAAAAAGGTCCAAAAAGGTGGACAAATTTCCAAGATTGCAGATGATGAACATGCATGGTACAATCATGTGAAACATGACATCATGATAAGGATTAATACTTTACTTTAGGCTATGAACAGTAAGCATAGCATCTAATGCCACATTTGCCAACTCAACAAGTATTCTTTTACAATGTCTATAGGGTATCAGGGGCCTGAAGTTTTAAGCTTAAAGAGTACCGGATTTTAAGTTTGATTCAAGAGGTGAATTAATTAGTTGTTATATGTATTAATTAAATTTTTATTCAGATATTATATAAAAGATATTTGGCCAAATGCATATTTTTATCCTAAACTTTTTTTTTTTTTTTGTGAAACTCTAAATTTATCGTTATTATAAATATAACTCTAAATCGTGTAAAATTATTTCATTTAAACACGAGACTAATAAATGATTCGCATCTTCAACACATGCGTGTTGACGAGATAAATAGGTAAAAATATTTTGCTAACTTGGCACTATATATAGTTTTTTTTGAAAAATTTTCAATTGAAATGCTACATATTCTTAAATTTTAATGTTTTTAAAGTTTTCAAAGTAGTGTTGAAAATAAAAATAGCCCCAAATGTGTGCCATTAAAAAAAAAATAAAAAATCAATTTCCTACCAAAAATCCTACCAATAAATAAAAACCCTAGGTCAAGATTGCTGCAACGATTCAATACTCAGTAAATCCTAACCTCGTAAACCAAAACTATTTCAATTTGAAATTGATAATAATAAGATATCTTACCTCATATCTCTGACAATCGTAGAATCTTCGACTTAAATTTATCTTTGTGAATGATACCTTCAACAATATTGTTTGCCTTGAGTGCCAATTAATTAGGCAAGACTTTATTAGAATATCATTAATCTCTTACTTTTCAAGATCTTTTCTAAGATATAAGGTGATAAAAGAATTCAAAATTAATTATTTTATATTGAAAATGGATGCAAGAGATGGACATAAAAAGAGTGACGAGAGAGAACACTACGAAGAATGTCTCATATCAATGAGAAAGTATAAAATAGGATCAGAACAAAACAGAGAAATTTACTATTGATTCATCAATTAAGGTTAATTATTAAGTTAGAGAAAAGATTTATTTAACATCTGGGGTCTCCTCCAAATCTAATAGGAAAGTGGTTAGCTGTTAAGTCAAAATCTTGATAAAAAGTTACTCTTCTTATCTCTTTTGCCACCACCGATGGAAGATCATCAGATCATAGATGTGGATTACAAGTAAGCAAGGGGTTATTTTCTATCCCATATATAAAGGTATTTTAAGAATAAAATTATGTACGATAATGCAGCTGGGGATGTTCTTTTTAAACTAAGAATAAATAATAATTTGTATGGAGCTGACATCACCCCACTTGCCACTACATATATCCATGGCAATCATCCCATTGGCTGCCTTATATGAACAGTTTACCTCTTCGATTAAAAAATGTGTTAAATTGAGCTTATCAGCTGGATGGTATCAAAATGAAAAGGCGTTGTTGCAATTAAGTGCATATATAGTGTTGTAACCTCTATATATCTCTCCAATAATAATAATTAATCAGCGATTAATGGAAGGAAGGGCCACAAGCACTGTGAAATTTTCTCGGCTGCCAAACGGAGGTTCCGGACATATTAATTAGAGCCATGTGAGGTGCGGCCATGGGTGGCAGGGTTTTTGTCGCCGACCAGTACCCAAACAGATGCCAACAAACAAAAGAGACTAAATCAAATAAAATGAAAAAAAGGAAAATCAAACAAGCATATATAAACATGCATATGCGCATATGTACGTACTAAATATATATGATTTATGTTATCCACGTGTATGTAAAAAATATATACTTATTATTAAAATTTATTTTTTTAATTTTTAAATAAAAATAAATTTTAAGTATAGTGATAAAATTAATTTTAAGTATATATGTTTCATGTATAGTTTTAAGGTGTATAAGACATTTGATAGGAGGAGGCTTCCAAATAGGGCGGAGGTCCAACCTATTTAGTATTGAACCAAGCCGAATTAGTTTCTAAGCTCGAGCACTTGCTAGTGAGTCTAAGTTGGAGCTTGGGCTCAACAAGCTTTTGGTAAGCCTGAATACGAGGCTATCTTGAATTTGTTAGAATTATTTTTTAAAACTTTAATATAAAAATAATTAATAAATATAATTTTAAATTAAATGTGACAATCAACAAGTATAATATTAATATAATAATCGATTAATAATATCTTCAAATTACAATAAACATAATTAATCGTATATTTACGAGACTTAAATTGAGCTTATTAATTAATATTCACGAGTCTCTAATTGAACATGTCTAAATTTTATTGAACTCAACTTCATCTCGTTTACAAACTGACTTTCAAAGTTAGATTCAATCTCAATTTAGTTAACTTAACGAATAAATTTGAACGAAATTTTATCGAATCAGACTTGATCCTCTATCAATATTCGACCCTATTGGGATTTCAATATTTTCTTTGATTCGGTAAAGAATTGGGAACAAACAAGTCCTGAATCTCGTACATGCACCTTGCGTCACAAATCAAAAGACTTATCAAAACACTCATCACTTATATATATATATATATATATATATGCTTACATAAATAACTCTTCACGTCATATATATTACCCATTAATTAATCTATATATATTATACATACAGGAGATTAATTTGTTTATTCGATCGTCCAACAATATTACTCAAGCAAGATGCCATAAACAAGGTGCATGCATGCATCAAACTCCTCCTCCACTGCAGATAGTCATGAAACAACAAACGTTTTCGATCATCACCATTAACATGCACGATCCGAAGCAAAGGACAAAAATTGGAGGATCAGAAGAACTGATGAAGAGCAGTCTTCATCATATGGTCGGCGATAATGGCGTTCGTCTTCTCCGTCGGATGAAACGCGTCCCAGAACACGAACTTGCTCGCGTCCCTGCACGTAAGCAAATTGAATTGGTCGCAGGCGTAGCCCATCTCGAACATGCCGGTGGCGCAGCAAGCCACCGCCGCCTCGTCGTACCCTGCCACCACCCATCGCATTAATATATATATATATATATATATATGGACAGTTAGCAAACCCCTCGTATTCAAATAGGCATCCATATCAGTATTGTTATTAGCAGAAAAATAGGTTTAAATTAACGTACCATACAAAGAAGGTCTGCGAACCATTTGCAGCATAATGTAATAAGGGTTGGAGAAGACGATTTTGACGCCTGGCAGCTCCTTGTTCAACTCCGCCACCATCGTCTTCAACTTGCCGTTAAACGCCATAGACACCTCGTTGTAGCTCAGCATGCACCTGTTTTCGTCCCGGAAATTGGTGGTCCTCTCCAGTGGCAGGCACCCCATCGGCGGCAGCCCTCCGACCGACACTTTCCGGGCCCCCAAACCGTACAGTTGCTTGACGAAGTCCCGGGCTATTCCGACGAGGAAAACCTGGTACTGGTCGACGTTGTACTGGGATCGCCGTTGCCGGAGAGTGTAGTAGTTTTCGAGGAAGTCGTTGGTTCCCAAGCTCATCAGATGCAGCGCCTGAGATATCGTCTCGCGGGCCTTCCGGTTCCCGAGATAGGCTCGCAGCTTCTTCTGGTAGTCCTTGTAGTATTCCAGTTCCTTCCACAGTGGAATCACAGACTGCAAGACAGAAACCAAGAGAAGTTGAAGTAGATATTAACTTAAAAATATACATCATATATATTCATGGTCTAACCAAATCAATTAAAGCTCTTGGCATTTAGAATTTGGAATTACACATGAGAATGAAAAATTCTATTTCGATGGAAGACTCACCAGCACGTCAGAAGTTGCATTGTCATAGCCGGTACCGGCGGAGGCGAAGGTCACGCCGACGGCAAAATCTGCTATGCCATACTTAGGATCCAAGTACGCCGGCACGGTCGGCCGGAGACCAAAAGCCTTGGAGATGAAATCAGTCGGAATCCGACCGTTGGAGAACCGCCCAGTCGGCCCACCGGCGTAGTCTCGGCCATAAGGCTCGAAATTGCTCCGGGCAATGGTCGGAATCTGGTTGTTGTTGCCGGCATCGACGGACGAGTCTCCGAACACTATAAGGGCCGGGATTTTGGCTTGGCACCCAGGAAGAAACATCACCAGGAACTGAGCGAAAAGAAGCCACGGGAGGAATTTTCTCGCCATTTTCCTTCGGTTTCTATGTCGATCCTGTGAGAGAAGCTCTGGGTGTGGAGTGGGAAAGATTTTCTGTGTTTAAGTAGTAACGGACACTGGCTAGTAGGTGGATGATTGAAAGAAGTTGGTTGGGAGCTTCAAATTAATGCCAACTTTGAATGTTTCCGATATCCATGCACACACATGTATTGGGGCATTAATGCCACTTGACTTCGGCATTTGAATATTTTTATTAATTAATAAAATATTTTAAAATATAATATATTTATTATTAATTGATAAAATATATTAAATTCGAAGATCTCTTTCCTTCCTTCAGAATTGAGCATCATTAATATTTGCAACGGCTTATAGAGATAGATATATATGACCAATATTCCTTAGAAACATATAAAAAGTTTTATCCTGTACGGGTCGAGAAAAAAAAAAGATTCAAAATTCTATTTATGTATAGAATTATAAGGACAAATGGGTCTATAAAATAATAAAATCAATTAGATTATTATTTCAGTCTATTTTTTTTCTTTTCATTCTCATATCTCAAGTTGAATAACTCTTAAATAAATCAAAGAAAAATAATTAGACAATTCATTTATTGAGTGATCTTTATAAATCCCTTCCATTTTTATTTGAATTTTTTATTCTGATCCAATTATTGAGACAATTGAAAGGGTAGTGGTTTTTGGAATTTTTTATCTTCTTTTTTTGTTTAAATTATTAAGTTTTTAACATAACTTTGGTGATTCTTAATTCTTTTCAAATGATACCAACGTACCTTTTATGTGATTTCTTTCGATCAAATAATCTAGAAAAATTTTACTCTTAATTATACCATTGTGTATATCTTAGGTTACACAATGGTGTAAGAATGTCTAAAATATCCCTGAGTCTCATTGTGAGGCGCAATGAGACGTATGGTATTTTGGTCATTTTTACACCATTATGTAGTCCAAAGTATACACAATGATATAAGAGTAGAATTACTTATCGAACAAACGGTTGATTCCCACAAAATATATTTTATATTGAAAGAGTTTTACCAATTACAAAAAGATTTTTCAATAAGCCTCGAAGAGGACAAGCAACTGCAAAAGTAGGCTTATAGGTTTACATTAATTTGAGGGACACCATTAATTAAGAACATTATGCGTGCAAGTTAATTGCTTTACAAGTATTTGATCATTATTTTGTGTATAGATTCCATACTTCTTGTAATTTGATATAGTATATGAAACTTTTTATATAGAAATTTTGAGTTAATTAACTAGAAAGTGATAGTAAAATTAATTAGTTAAGATCCAGAGTTTAAATGTGTTAAGGGCACTAGCATTTGCTTTATCTTTTGACATCTTAAAACATAAATTGAGAAAATATTATTATCAAATTAAAGAAAGATGCGGGATGATATTAATTAAGATCTTTATTATTTAAGAGTCATACAATATTATTCAATATCGAACCTCGAGGCGACAAGCCCAAACTTCTATAAATAGGTTAGTTTGATTTTCTTGGTTTAATAGATAAACAATATTTCGATGATATATATGGTACAAATACAGCGATAGTAGGTAATTCAAAAGGAAAATTGAATAATAATGCTTGGAGTTTTGATGGCTTAGGTTGGGTTACCTATTTAGGTCCACAAAGGGACGAAGGTGACCAATTGAGATAGACACCTAAGGAATTGTACATTGCCCTTAATTGGTACGTAAAATAAGTGCAGAGAAGGTGGATGGCTCCATTTCTTACATTAGAAGAAATCTAGAGAGAACTCATAAATATTATTTTTCATGTGGGCTCTAGGTATAGTTACAGGGGTACATAGTTAGGGATGATTATTATTTGGTAAAAAGGATCAAATTATAGACCCAACCCACAAATTTTAGTTTAATTAAGTTTGGTTTGGTTGCAATTCTAGTTTTAGATTTGGTTTTTAATTGAATAGGTAGAATAATAGAATTTTATGGGATTTTTTTTAAATATTACCAATTTTTTTAGAATATTTACAAAATCACTGCTTTATAATAATAATAATTACACTCAATATAAATGTCGTATTAAATTCCTACTAAACTTTCTTGATATTGATTATTATTTTGAATAAATATCAAATATTTTGATTAATTTTCATCATTTTAATTAAGTCGAGTTTTTAAAAAGTTCAATTTAATTTGATTTGTTATATACAAATTTAGTTAATTGATATTAATATTAACTGATTTTTGAATTTATATTATTATATGTTAAGTCGGGTTTTGATAATAAAATTTGATTAAAAAAATTCAAAAGAGCAATTGAATTGTAACTAAAATTAAAATTTAGTGGCTACGATAAAAAAGAATTAAAGTACAATAATTAAAGAAATACAAGATTTAGGAACATATAATGTAATTTATCTTTATTACACTATTAGATCTATCGAATCCCTTCGTACTGTAATTATTTTTTCCAGAAAACGAAAACCCTACTGAGAAAATGATGTAGATTCTATATATACTGATTGAAGATAGGAAGAAAGAGAGATTAGTGAGAATGCACTGTCCTGCAGCTTTTCTGTTAAGTCAATGGCTACATCAACAACATTAATACAAATCTATTCCATCTGAAATGGAGGCTAAGTTTGGTGTGTCTTTATTGTGCTCACTTGTAGTTCTAATTGATTTGCTAATATAAAATAATGTTATGTGTACACAATTCCTGTGTCACATTTTGAGCCATGTGAGTGGTGGGCTAAAGACTTGAAAATTGTTGGTCCACGTAGCATGACCTACATTTGTGTGCCACTTTTTAAGTCAATTGGGTCATGGGCTACAGGGCTAACAAATGCGGGCTGTCTTAACTAATACTTTATGTGTGGGTTAACGGACTATAAATTTAAAAATTATGTATTAACTTAGCACGATGTCTTTAAAGGTAAAATCTCTCACTTTAAGGGTCTTTTCTCGTTGACCCCACATATGAAGAGAAAAGATTAATCACGAAATACAACTATCAAATATTGAAATAGAGGATTTGCAAACCCTCTAGAAGAGGTGAGGCTACCTTAAAGCTATATCTGAGTCCATAGTCTTCACAGGTTAGTCGAGCCATGAACAAGAGGTTTAAAACATGTGGGTCGACATTGGATGACCTATATTATATTTTGCCACTTTTGGAGCCATGTTAATGGTGGGCTGGCTAAGGGTTTAAAAATTGTGAGCCAACTCAGCCTAGGGCCCCCAAAAAGGGGGGGGGGGGGGGGGTCCCAATTTTCAGAAACTTCACTGTGCTTCAGGAGATATATAAATAAATGAATTATATATAGGATATAATTGAAAGGGAGGCCCCAATTTACTTCACTGTTTTCTTTATAAGTTCTAATAGTCAATTGTATTCTTTATTGGTGAATTTTTTTATCAATCAGACCGTCCACAAAAGAAATACTTTTTTTTTTCTAATTTTATAAAATAATATCAATCAAAAGTTTCACTGCTTTAGAGGTCAAAATTGCAGCAGCTGCCAACCACCCGTTAGGACTAAATTTTATAAAAAATATATATTTTTTCTAAATATATGAATAGTTTATAAAAGATTAAAATTAAAATTAATAAAATTTTATTTACATTCACCTAAACCATAAGAAAAATTAAGTAATTTAGCTATATTATCAATTAAAAAAACTTACTTTTTAAACTAGAATACAAAAAATTAATTAGTGATTTTATATATCAAAAAATAAATAAAATATTTTAATAATTTTTATTATTTTTTAAAATACCATTAAATAAATTATCGCTTAAGACCCACCGACATTAACCTTTAAGTCGGCGCTAATCGCAAACTAAAGAATTAAAGAATATGGGCCAACCAACACAACTTGCGTTGTATGTGAAAGTTGGCTCGTGGTTTAAAAAAATAAGGGTCTACTCAATTCAATTTACATTTAGATGATCAGATCGTGAGGTAGAAATATAATATAAAAAATATGACACGATTTAACATAACTTACATTAGAGTTTAGTCTTTAAAGTTGAGCAAAATATCTACGATATATTCTTTTAAAGTCTTTTTTTGGGATGACCTCGCTTCTATCGTGCTCTTAATTCTAGCAGAGAAGGTAAATCGTAGATGTGAAATTTTATTTTACTGTGTAAGGTGAGAATCGAATTCATGACCCACCAATATAAACCCGACATATCGTTTGCTCAATTACTAGTTAGTTTGAGAGATTTAAGAATTGATGATATGAATGAAGTAATCAGACACAATTTGATTGGGTAAAATCTTTCTTGAGATTATCGTTCTTGTGCAGTCTCCTATCTCTCGTGATCTCGATTTTGACATATGAGATAAATTATATGTGAAGATATTTTACCTCATTACGCAAGTCAAGGAGTTGAACTCATAATCTACTAGTCCAAATCCTAATTTATCGTCAAGGGCATAGTCACTTGAGGCCTAGTGCGATGCCATATTTTTTTGTAAAATTTTATTTTTTACAATAATTTACTTCTAAAAATATTATATTATATTATATTATATTTTACTACTAGAAATAAAAAAAAAAAAGTATTGAAAAAAACGAGTATATAATGGCAGAATAGTAACCATCATAGATTTTTTTACAATTTGCTCATAATTTTATTTTTTTACAATGATGATGTAAATAAAACTAAGTATTGAAGAAAATTGTGAAGCAAAGAAAGCAAGCATGGAGGAAATTTATATTGAAGAAAATAAATAAATTAACAAAACAAGTATTGAGCAAATTGATGTTGCACAAATTCTTATAGATTTTGGAATAAGAACTACAATAATAGATTATAATGTTAATTTTAGGATCAAATTATAAGAGCCTATTTGCAAAAAGATCTGTGTTGACAGCTTCAAAATCAAGACAATACATTCCACCTAATTGGTTCAATGAATTTGGCGATTGATTCAATGAATTTTGTGGTCATGACAAGTCTAAGGATTCAAATAATCAATGTAATTTTGTTGAACAATTACAATTTTTAATATGAAAAACTATAAGGAATAATTATAAAAAAATATATATTTTTTAATATTATCATTATTATTTTATTTTTAAAATTATACTTTTTATATTTAAATTCGTCCTCGTTGGATCAAAATTTTGGCTCTGTCCCTACTTGTCATAACCCGATCACTCGACCTTCGGGGTGGGTATCACTCGACCTTCGGGGTGGGTAATATCCACTTGACCAATCCAATTGGGTGTTTAATTATTATGAGGAAAATATCCAAAACAATATGCTTAAATTACCACTATAAATCATTATTATAACATCTTTTTACTCAAAAACATTTTATATATATAACAACGTTGCTTTGTTTCCGAGTCGTTATTTGATGAAGAAGATGAACTGAATACTAAACAATTAACTCGACCTTCTGCTAATTAAACAAAACAACCGGTAACTGCTTCTTAATCATTCACAGCAAGCTGCTTTTAACTACGTACAACGCCAACAGCAACAACAACAACAACAACAGTATCAACTTTAAATTACAAACCCCAAACCCCGAACCCCGTGTCTATATATATATATATATACTACAATTCTCACATATATATATATGTGTATGAATATTTATAGAATTACTCAGAGAAATTCTCGAAGAACATGCTTGACGACGTAGTCGGAGACGATGCGGTTGGTTTTCTGGGTGGGATGGAAGGCGTCCCAGAAAACATACTTGTCGGCGTCGGAGCAGGTGAACGGGTTGTACCGGTCGCACATGTACCCCATCTCGAACATTCCAGAAGCGCAGCATGCCACTGATGCTACTTCAAACCCTATAAATGGTTCATCAACACACTCAAATCAATATGTCATTAATCATGAAACTTTCTTGCCTTTTAAGGTACATTGTAGCTTGTTATATGGGCCGCAATCATATATATATGTTTAATCGGGAAGGGAAGCAAGGTGAGTCATTCCTACAAAAGGTCCCATCAAGTTCAAGTGCCCCAAGAACGGTCTCTCTCTCTCTCTCTCTCTAGCTCTCATGGGTCTAATGTCATATAAACCCTCTCTTCAACGTAAGAAAATCTATAAAATAACATGACAAATCATCCCTAAAAGTAATATGCAAGTGAGTTAATCCAAAATCCTCGAGCAAGGAAATTTTGTTGTTTTTCTTCATGTGATACGTCTAGGGACCCCTAAATTTATTGTGCATCGTACATATTGTACGTCCAAGTGTGAATGAATGTGGCTGGTGTGAAACATTAATTAAACCTTATTTTGTTCAGTCTGATATTTCAGTTCCTACATTTACTCCAAACGTCTTTCCACCTGAATTTTCTCGCCGGCCAAACAGACATTACTTCCCTTCCCTTCAAATCAAACGCCTGAAAAAAGAGCAAGCAGAACTCACCGTAAGAGGAAGGCTTCTGCACAATCTGCTGCAAGATATAGTAAGGATTGGACAAGACAACCCTGATCCCCGGCAGCTCCTTGTTCAGCGTCTCCACCAGGCCGCTCAGCTTCCCGTTGAAGCTCTCGGCGACGACGTTGTAGGACTCGACGCAGCCTTCGCCGCCCATGTAGTTTGTGGTGCGCTCCAGCGGGAGGCAGCCCATCGGCGGCAGGCCTCCGACGGAGATCTTCCGGGCGCCGAGGGAGTAGAGCTCCTTGACGAGGTTCCCGGCGACGCCGATGAGGAAGCTCTGGAACTGGTCGACGGTGTACTGGGACCGCCGGTTCGGCATGGTGTAGTAGTTCTCGAGGAAGTCGTTGGTGCCCATGCTGAGGAGGTAGAGAGCTTGGGATAGGATCTGGTTGGCTTTTTTGGTGCCCAGATGGGCTCTCAGTTTCCGCTGGTAATCTTTGTAGTATTCCACTTCTTTCCATAAGGGAATCACAGACTGCAAATTAAGCCCAAAAGAAAAAGATTGTGGCTTTAGGGAGGATGAGGAAGACAGAGACAGTCACAAATGATATCTTTGTAGCATCGAAGTTATGGTGTTATTGACAAAAGAAAAGCCCCTAAGTGGTAGCTTGCTTTGTGGGAGTTAGGGTTGGTCCAGAAGTCTTGGGTTCGACTCTCATGCCTTTGTTTTGGACTTGGGTATTTACTTAATAATTAGGATTTAAATTAATGACATGCTATCACATATAGCTTAGTGATCAGGCTTGGAGGGTATACTATTCAAAGCAAACCAGAGAAAATTAAGGTATTGTCAAAAACATAAAATTTGAAAAACAAAAACACAAAAGAGTTCAATAAATTTATTGAAATCTTGGGTTCGACTAGCGTGTCTTTGTTTTGGACTTGGGTCTTTATTTAATAATTAGGGTTTAAATTAATGACATGCTATCACACATAATTTAGTGATCGGGCTTAGAGGGTATACTGTTCAAAGCAAAACAGAGAAAATTAAGGTATTGTCATAAACATAAAATTTGAAAAACAAAAACACAAAAGAGTTCAATAAATTTGTCATGAGAGATTAGTATCATACATATGGCACAATTTTCTAATTGATAAAAATGATCAGCACGTTAATTCCATCTTAACCTTTGACTAGTGATGTTACACAAATAAAAAAATTGTATATAATATATGATGGAACCATAATGTATTAATAACATACATCAAACAAAAGGGTTCGTGAATCATATAAATAAAAATTATATATGAGATAGTACTGTCATTTTCCAACACACAGAAATAGGCAGGCACATAGAAGGGGAGAAAACAGAGTAGAAAGGGCTTTGGTGGCTGTTCGGAAAGTTCTACGAATCGGGAAAAAAACGTACCAACACATCAGAGGTTGCATTGTCGTAGCCGGTGCCGGCAGAGGCAAAGCAAACTCCGGTGGCGAAGTCCGATATTCCGTACGCCGGATCCAAGTACGCGGGCACGAACGGCCGGAGCCCAAAAGCCTCCGAGATGAAGTCCGGCGGAATCTTCCCGTTGGAGAACCGCCCGGTCGCCCGGCCACCGTAGAAGTCCCGGCCGTACGGCGCGAAGTTGCTCTTCAGGACCGTCGATATCTGGTTGTTGTTGCCGGCGTCGACCGAGGAGTCTCCGAACACAATGACCGCCGGAACTTTCGCGGCGGCGATGGTGATGAGGACGAAGAGCTGCGCCAGGATCAGCCATGGATGATGAGTTTGTTTCGCCATTGAAGCTTGTTCTCCGGCTAGCCGTCTGTCTTGTTAGACTGAGCGGCAAGCCCTGAGAGTAACATATATATAAACAGTATACATATATAGAACTCCGGTGGGTGGGAATTGGGAAAAAAAATGAAGTTTGTTGGGTGGCGCCATTAATGGCGGATGGCGAGTAGTTCACTTAAATTTTGCAGGTAGCAGCGCCCTGTCAAGAGGGAGGTTAAATTTTTGTATTAATGACTGCTAGTGCTTGAAATGGAACCCATTAATGGAGGAAGGAGGTGACAATCCATCAATGGCTGCCATTTGTCCGGAGTCCGTATTTGGTTTTGAGTTAAATATAAATTTGTACTTTCAATTCAGTGTGAAATTTTGAATTTAAAGTGATCGAAGTAAACTCGAACTGACTCTGTCCTCAGCTACTTTGCATTATTTAGAAATATATAAAAGATAATATAAAAATAATAATATAAAAGATAATATTTAAAAATATATAAAAAATTTAAATTGAAATCTGGTTATTGACCCAATTTTAAACCAATTATTATGCAATAAACATTTAAATGAGATATATTAATTGACATGTGAATAGACAGCTCCCCCAAAGAATGCAAATTTATCAATCATAACCAATGGGGTTCCTATCATATATAATCATAAATTTGGGGAAAATGATGGTGACTCACTACGTATTTCACTTATCTTATAACTGCTTGATTTGTCCCAAAAATTCAAGGCCGTTAAAGTACAATATTAAATCGCAGGCTCAACTAATCGGGTGATGATGGAGATTGAACGCTCAAATGTCTCCAAATTTGACATTTTGGGGACACAACTTTGAAACTCTTGTCACCTTAAAAAAATTTAAAAGTTTAAAATATTTTTTTAGGATGAAAAGGTAGGTAGTGGCTGTTCATTTTTACCGTTTTTAAATTATTTTTAATTTTTTAAAATAGTTAAAACGTATTTACTTTGTTATTTTTAAAAATATATTTTCAAAAATAAAAAAAAATTATAAAATAAATCCAGAACAACAAATGTTATTTGAAGTGTTTTTAGTTAAAACATGTTGAAAAATCTAAAACACGAAAAACAAACACCCTCTTTCTCTCTCTCTCTCTTTGCACTCATCGCCTACTCCACCATCTCTTCATCCTTTCCGTTTTTCAGGCAACTAGCCACTGTCAATACCATCAACAGCTAAGGCATTTTCTACCATCACTACCATCGCGTTCTTCACCACCACACTCAATCACTGTGAACCACCACAACCATTGCATCTTCATCTCTTCTGTGATTTTTTGTTAGTGCCTCTTCATCTTCTTTGTCTTTTTTGTCCAAATTGGCTCTCTCTCTCTCTCTCTCTATATATATATATATATATATGTATGTATGTATATATTCGCAAGTGTTGAGTTTGACCGAAAGTTCAAACTTAGATCTATAGAGATTCGATCATTGGATATTGCTGGTTATTGGGTATGTTGGTCAATGTGGATAAGGGTGTCAGGTGGTTGCATCTAATTGCCAGAAATCACTGGCCAGGGTGGCCGATGAAGACTGTTAATGTGTTTAAGTGAGTGTTGAGTTTGGTTGAAAGTTTAAACTTAGATTTATAGAGATTCGATTGTTGGATGTTGTTGATTTTTTGGTATGTTGGTCGATACAGATGAGTGTCGAGTGGTTCCTCTAATTGTTGAAAACCACTGGCCACAGTGGTCAGTGGTGACTGATAATGTTTTTTTCAATTTTGATCGAAAATTCAAAATTAAATATATGAAAATCTAGCTATTAAATTTGGCTCATTTTTGTTAATGTTAACCCCTTGTCTTGGTGTTTATAATGGTAGCCTTTGATTGTGGGAATCTCTAGCCAATGGTGGTCGCCGGCTACCATTGATGGATTGTGATTGGTTTAGGCTGTTCATTAAATAAAATATCATAAAATATTTTTTTTGAAATTATAAAATAAATACTTTTTTCAGTTTTCTATTTTGAAAAATAATTTTTTAGAATGACAAAAAAAAAACGCGCTTTTAAAATTTTTAAAATAAACACTCAAAACATAAAACTAAAAATAAATTCAAAATTAAAAATTAAAAACCAAAACACGAAAAGAACACCATTGTAATTTTTCTTTAATCAGGAGATCTCGTACAACACACAAACTGGATAATTTCGACATCCGTAAATCTCTTCCAAAGTTATACGAAAAGCGAAAAGGGGAAAAATAGATATTATCTATAAAGAATTCTAATTCTAATAAGATATCAGACTATCTATCATATATGTTATCTATAAAAATCTTAATTTTAATAAATTTCAGAATATCAAGATAAACATTATCTATAAGAATTCTAATTCTAGAAGATTCAAGAAAATTTAACGTTCTTCTATAAATAAATAAACAATTATTTCAAGAAAAAAAAATATTTTTGATACTAATTTCAATATGATCTTCAAATCTTTAGTGTCTCATTTAAATATCGGAGTGTTTACGCGAAAACTTCTTTATCCCTTTGATTACTTTCTATCTTGCAGACTCTAAGACTTAACGACGACGTTTTTCGCTATTAAGAAATTTATAGTTGTGTTTTCGATCAAGTGGCAACAAACAAGATATTATATATATTCAGTATTAATGATCAAAATATTATCAATAATTATTTATTAACTAAAAATTATCAAAATTTCATGTCCAATAAACCTTCCGGTACATAAATCTGTGGCCGTGGCGAAAAGAGTGATGTGCAGAGCTGATTTTTCCAACTGCCCGCAAAAACAAAAGGCGAGAGAGACAGATTGAGAGAGGTGTTAATGGCGATCTCTTGTAGAGAGAGAGAGAGAGAGAGAGAGGTGTTAATGGCGATCTCTTGTAGAGAGAGAGAGAGAGAGAGAGAGAGAGAGGGGTGTTAATGGCGATCTCTTGTAGAGGCCTGACGTTGACCCTTTGGCGAGGACATTGAAGGCTGCCCAACCGAAAAGGAGGCGATTTTTTATTGACCCTTCAATTCATTTCCCTTGACAATATGCACGCTTGATGAAGAAATGCGTCCATAGGCGTCGCCTCCCCCTCTTTAAAGAGAGGCCCAAAACTCTTTAAATTCTAGGGGTTTCCCCTCCTCCTATGCATTAATGTTTTCTCGGTGCGTTGGGTGGTTAAGGTGTCAATGAATAAAAATAAAATATAATTTATAAGGTTTGTTTGGTGCGAGTTAAGATGAAATTAAGCTTTACGTTTGTAAATGTTTTTGAAAAGTTTGTCGACAAACAATTTATAGTGTTCGGTACAAAATATCGAAAGTTGTTTATTAATGAGAAGCTAAAAACTCATTTTAAAGTGGTTCTACAAGCCCTCCAAAAAAAAGGGCTCGACTTTTACTCGAAAAAGTTATTTATAACTTTACAACCATATATTTGAACTTTTTAATGGACTTTTAAAGTTAAAAATTAAGTAAAAATCTCATACCAAACAAATTTATAATATCTCTAGTAACTTTAGATTTTTCTTTTTATAAAAGAAAAATCGATCATTATTATTATTAAGAAGAATGATCTCATATTGAATCTACGAATTATAAATAAAAAACTATTTGCTTTTCCTATTGAGGGATAATAATTTTTTGGATAAAACATTAATGCAAGTGTACGATTCCTTCATTTATGTATAATTTTTTTATAATTTAAAAATATGTATATTTGACATTATTTTGGTTAGATGCAAAAGCCCTTGTATCAATCTAAAAATATTTTTGGAGAGGATGTTAAAATAAAAAAAAAATGTGACAAATACCTCCAAATATATTTTAATTTAACCCAGGAAATTTTCGTGTAAATAATTCAAATAACAAAAAAATAAATTATCTATAGTTTACATTAAATTAAGATGATTTTTGTCATTTAAACGTCAAACACTAAAAGTACATGTGGGGACACTTTAATTTCACACCACCCATAGGATAGTTATCATTTTGAAAAGTACTACAAGAGATCTTGACCTTAGAATTAATTTATTTATCCACAATTCTCTGTCGTTTGAAAATCAGTAGGCTACCTGTTATTTATGATGCAGGGAAATTTTTTTGGTGTTTTTAAAATATTTTTATTTTTTAAAATATTAAAAAATAGTTTTGAATTATTTTTAAAATTTAAAAAAATCATGACCAGTTTGTAATATAAGAAAAATATCAAAAGCGCATTTTTTTATTTGAAAACTCATTTATATCCACGAATAGAGATGAAATTTTTTCGTTTCTAACTTAAATTTTTTTTTAAATTTATTTACAAAATTTATTTGAATGTATTATGGAATTTATGTTTATTTTTATATTAAATAACTATGTTTTATAATTTTTGATATTAAAAAATATATTTACAAAAAGGCCCCTATATTTTTTGTTTCTTACCTTTTTAAAAAATAATATTTTTCCATTACCATTTTGTATTGTATTCATTTTTTATTTTCATTTTTGTATAATATAGCCTGCCATAATCCCATCATATATATTCACACACATAACGCATATATAGTGTTTACAAAAAGGATTGAAATGATGTAAAAATGTCAATTTGTTTTATATATATAAATAACTAGGATGAAATTTCTTCCAATTTCAAATGAATAAAACTGGCCTATGTTAATCACCTAAGTTGCATGAAAATGAAAATGAGAAACGAAAAGCAGAAAACGTCATTTTTTAGAAAAGTAAGAACCAAAAATGTTGGAAAAATGCATAAATTAAAAAAATATAAGGTTTTTTTTGTAAATATAATTTTTAATATATAAAATTATAAAAAATAGTTATTCAATCTAAAAATAAACATAAATTCTATAATGCATTCAAACAATAACAAATTCTAGAAAAAAATAAAAATTTTAAGTTAAAAGATGAAAAAAAATTCATCTTTATTCATAAAGAAAAATAAATTTTTAAATTGAAAACATGTTCTTTATATTTTGCTTATATTACAAAAAGGTCACACAAATTTTCTAAGATTGCAAAAGCAGCCCATAAACGTTTTTTGGCATTTTAAAAATGCTGAAATAGTGCTCTCAAGAAGTTTTCGTGCATCATAGCTAACCACAAAGGTTGTAGTTTATACGATTTTTGACAATAAATCCCATTAAGCCATACATAATGACAAATGAAACACTATACTAGACTAGGGCCGACTCAAGGCATAGGCCACTAAGGCCTCTACTTAGGGTTCCTAAAAATGGGAGACTCCCAAAAGATGGAAACACTAGGAGGAGAGGCAAACGATGAGAGACACCGTGACTAATTAGCGACGAGAGACCCGTCACTAAATTTAGTGACAAAAGCCCTGTCGCTAAAAAAGAAAACATAAAATTTAAACTTTAAATTTTAGCGACGGGTCTAAAAAGAAAAAAAAAAAAATTATAGTGACCGAACAAACCCGTCGCTAAAAAGAAAATAAATAAAATATAAAATTTAAATTTTAGCGAATGGCTAACCCATCGCTAAAAAGAAAATAAATAAAATTTAAATTTAAATTATAGTGACGAGCTAACTTGTCGCTAAAAAGAAAAAAAAAAATTAATTTTAGCAACGAGTTAGCCTATCGCTAAAAGAAAAAATAAATAAATTTTGAATTTTAGCGACAGGCAAACCTATCTCTAAAAAGAAAAAATAATTAAATTTTAAATTTTAACGACGGGTTAACTTGTCATTAAAAAAAAATTTAAATTTAAATTTTAGTGAAAGGTTGACCCATCGCTAAAAAGAAAAAAAAAATATAAATTTTAAATTTTAACGAAGGGTTAAGAAAAAAGATAAATAAAATTTAAAATTAAAATTCTAATGTAGTTCATATTTAAATTAAAAAAATTCATAATTTATATTTAATGTGAAATTCATACTTTAATTTCACATTTTAGTAACTAAATTTATATTTTTAAATTTTAAATTTTTTTATTACATTTATCTTTGATTACATTAAAGTAAATGGGTTAAATTGATTAAAAAATAAAAATATAAAAATTAAATTAACTTAAAAATACAAATAAAGAAGTGTAATTAAATAACAAAAAATTTAAGTGACTTTACAAAAAAAGCGTAAAAGTACATAATTGAATAATATGTTATATTTTTAATTTATCTCTTTTTTTTATTTTAAATTTATTAATTAACTCATTAATTTAATTTAATTCAAATAATTTATTTTTTAATTAATTAATTTAATTCAATTAATTAGTTTAAAAAATTATAAAATATGAGCTTCCTCACATAGTTTTCATAGTTAAATGTAAAATTTATAAAAATTCCAATTAACTTCAAAATAAGAACAAAATTTTTCGTTGCTAATATAATAATTTGTAAACTTCTATTTGAATTAGTAATAAAATAAAATTAATAAATATTAAAATTAATATTCATTAAATAAGTTTAGAAAATTTTGGAGTGTAAATGTAATATTGAAAAGTTTGAAAAAAAATACTATAAATATATTTTATGCAAATTAATAATTAAGGAGACTTTTAGATTGGTTGGTTCACGCGCGTTACTTCCTCCTAGGAGGTTGGGGGTTCGATTGAAAGGGCAAGCAGCTGAAGGATTATTGCTAGGAAATAATACCAGCGCGACCACGTGGTGAGCAGAGGGAGGGCTGGCGCTTATGAGGGGGTTGGCCATTTTGTGGCCAGGGCTAAATTCAGCGATGGAAACCAATTTCGTCGCCAATCCTGTCGCTCATCAACGACGAAATTGTCCAGTCGCTAATTAGTGACGGGAGTTTCCGTCGCAAAAAATAGTCCGTCGCAAAACTTGTCACTAAATTTTAGCGATGCCAAGTTTAGCGACAAATTTTTAAGATTTAGTGATCAAAATTAACCCATCGCTAAACTATTCCATCACTAAATGCAGGATTTTTTGTAGTAAAGATACCGAAAGAGGCGTCGGAGATAGAGAGAGATAAAAGATGTCAAACCGAAGATGCTAGAGAGAGACAAACAGACAGACAGATAAACAGACATTGCAAGTAAGAGATGAGACCAACCACTACCAGAAAACGCCGATGAGAACCGAGAGAAGACCAAGAGACGCCGACCATCGAAGACTAGGAGACGCAATCACCAGTCATGACAAACGATCACATGGTTCAGTTGGCGTCTTTAAAAATGATGGAGAGAGCAATGACATTATTGGAGACCAGAGGCAATGGCATCTTTAAAGATGGTCATCGGTCACGACAGATGGTAGATGCAGTCCCATCACAGATTAGGCCGTCACCTAAGACGATGGGAGAGAGAGAGAGTTGTCTTCTTGTCTAAGACCTCACCAATTTTTAAGCCGGCCTTATGGTAGACCTCTTGAATTTGACATCGAGAGACCTGACCATATAAAAAGTTAATTTGTACGGTCCCCTAAGCATATATAATAGGGCAAATGGTATTTGCAGGTAGAGAAGGCCCAGCTGCTGGTGGTTTGGTGCTGAGAAATTAGTTGAATTTATTAAGCATGTAATGTTAGCTGCATTGTCATGGTCCTGGAAGGCTGGAATATAAGCCATATATTCGCTTCATAAATGGCGAAGGACCAATATACCTACCACACGCACACACATCTATATCCATGTCTGCTTCATATATACTGAATCAGTAAGGGTAATACTTTTAGGGCTAGGCTATATATAGTTCAAGAACCTTGAGAAGAATAAGTTTTCCATTTTGGGTAGACTTATCAATCTTTTAATAATTAAAAAATATAACATTTACTTTTTAACGTGTAAAATATAAAGATTCAATATCTTAATTATTAAAAATTATTATTTTAAATTCTTACCATGATAGAATATTAGCGTATGCATGAACGTGTTTATTTTCATAAATAAACATCATATTAACGAGACACATTAGATTATACATAATATATAAATATGATATTTGATTCTTCAAAAATTAAAAAATTTGACATTTGGTTCTTGATAAGAAAAAAAAACAAATTTCATAAAATATCTAAAAATTTCATTAAAAAGACAAAAATATTCAAAAAAAACTTAAATTTCATAAAAAGACTTAAAAATTTCAGAAAAAATTGATGGGTTTTATTTTGTCACTCCTTGTCTAAGACCTCATTTGAGAATTTGTATACACGATTTATGGATTCAATGAAGTTTTTGTTATTTTTCATTTGAATTTTTGTTATCATAGTTTTCATTAGGTCTTTTTATAATTATTTTTGAATATTTTTAGGCCTTTGGATGAAATGTTTAGGTCTTTTTATGAAATACAGGTCTTTTTTTGAATTTTTTATGAATTTTTAGGGGTTTTTTTAAATATTTTTAGGTTTTTAATAAAATTTTGGGTGAAATTTAGATCTTCTTTAATATTTTTATATGAGATTTTAAACTCTTTTTATAAAATTTAGGTATTTTTTTTATTCAACTTGGTGTCTTTTTCATATCAGGGATCAAATGTTAAATTTTTTAATTGTTAAGGAATAAAATATTATATTTCTTATTAAAACTAATTTGATATGTCTTACTAATGTGACATAAATAACTATTTGGCTTACTTTTAGTCACAATAATATCAAAAATTAAATATCATATTTTTTAATTATTATCATATGTATTAAACTTATTTTTTAAAATAACATATAATTTTTGTGATACATCATCCATTGCTTTTGTATATAATCATGGCAGCGGGATGATGGTATTGGGTGTAATGGATCAGCTTACCACATAGATACCCTATTATTATGAGAAAGACAATCACATTGTTAAGATAATGTTGGTTAAAATGAGTAAGATGTGCAAACATCAAGATAAAATTAAAATATTTTTCGAACTAAGATATGGAATGATCAAAATAAGGTTGGGAAGCATTTCAAGATTTTTATTAAATTATTTGTTAAATTTTTTAAAATATACTAAAGAACATAGACGTCATTTTTTTCTTATCTGTAAAAATTAGGATATACTTATCTTGAGAGGGGAAGGTAGGAGAAGATGAGCATATCTTAAAAATTAAGATAAGAAATCACGTGACTTCTTTTTCAAGTATCATTAGATAAGTTTAACAAGTACGTTAAAAATAATAAGTATCCAAAATACTTTCTATATCTAACATTTTTCACCTCATATCTTGATTAATAAACACTATCTAAATAAATAACAAAAACAAAAGCCTAATACAAATAGGAAACAAGACATAAGGCCAATAGAATGGCCCAACAAAGGCTCCATACAAATAGGAAACACATTCCCAACGAAAGTTTTTGTTAATTAGGGGATGTTTGGTATAGGAGAAATTTTAGATTTCTGGAAATGTTAGGTTGGAATCTGTATTTCCATAGTTTGGTACAATTTTTTTATAAAAAGAATTCTGGGAAATAGAATTACCTAGAATGATTTTTAAGCAACTTTCCCATAAAAAGATTTTCATGGGGATTGGTAATCCATCTTTCCCATGGACTTGTGAATGTTTTTAATAAAGAAAAAGATTAAAACACTCATTACCCTTTTATAACCCCATACAAACATATTATATATATTTATATTATTTATTATAAAATATTATATATATATTAAAGTAAATATTCATACAAACATATATATTATGTATATATATTATATAAATACACACACGCATATATACATAATGTATAAAAAAAATATATTTTTTTGACTTTCTCAAGATGTTGTGGGTTCTAATATTTTATATAGTAAAATGAATTTATCATTTTCAAACAAAAAATCAAATAAGGGTAATTTTAGAAAAGAAATATGAATTTTCAAGAATGTTGCATTTAAACGAAATATAAGAATGTAAAATTTTCATAAAATAATACTCAACATTCCTAAAAATATTTAAACTTAATCAAATATAAAATTACATAATTTTTGAGATTGAAGAGCATTTTCGAGAATTATGAATTTTAAAAATTTAAAAATTTCTCTGATACCGTATTTATTAGTACCACTTGTTGGTATTAGTGAACTTATACCAACAAATGGTTATAATAAGTGGTATTTGGAGGTCTATATATACTGATGCAATGTTGTGTGTCTTTATAAATGTTTCCATACTAACGAGTAACTTTTT
Organism: Diospyros lotus; assembly: GCF_014633365.1. Classification (NCBI taxonomy): domain Eukaryota; kingdom Viridiplantae; phylum Streptophyta; class Magnoliopsida; order Ericales; family Ebenaceae; genus Diospyros; species Diospyros lotus. The sequence continues at coordinate 29,412,691 of NC_068352.1, forward strand.
ATCAGTAGGAAGTTATCAATATTTATGGTTGACAGTTCATCGATATAAATACTCTAATAGTGACACTGAATAATGTCCATTGGTATTTGTGTCCCATGCCAACATCCTTAATTTCTGTTACTTTCAGTTTATGAATGCCAATGACCCTCTTGTAGCTAGTATCAGAAAATCCATTACTAAAGGTCTTTTATTTTTGCCAATAGTCTATCGATAAAATCCAATATATGAGAAATTACTTTCAACAATGGATATTTTCCCTTGCTTGGGACAATAAAAATTTTTAATTTTATCAATTTGGAGAGTGTTTGTCAATCAAGATATACACACAAAAAAAAGTAAAATATGAAAAATATTTCAAACTTTTATTCTTTTCAATGTGTTTATTGAACTTATCTGTTGATTATTGAAAAAGAAGATATGTGATTTCTTATCTGGTATTTTTTAGATATATTTTTTTTTCTCCTATTCTAGAAAAGTATATCTTGGATTTTATAAATAAGAAAAAAAAAATGACACACATGTTTTCAGTAGATTTCACAAAATTTGATAAAAATCTTAAAATACTTTTCAACCTTATTTTGATAATTTTATATCTTGATTCGGAAAGTATTTTAACCTTATCTTGATACAATCTTATTTTGCTCATTTTAATAAATACTACCTTTGTAGCGGCCCTCTCCCAGATCATCCCGCTAGCATAGGAAATTTGAAAGGAGATCGTCACAAAATGGACACAGAAATAATAACTCAGATTCCTCACCAATTCCTTTTTTTTTTTTTTTGTACTTGCTCACTGATCATCATGAGCAAAAATAAAATATCTCTACATTTGCTCACTATCAATAGGAGCTCAAATTAAATATTACACGCCCTTAACATTATCATCTTGGGCTTACCGCCCATACATTTTTCAAATAAAAGGCATTAAGGTTCTAACAACAAATTGAACCCTCTATTTTCTGCCCTCAACATTACACCCATAGATCTTGAGACTGGGACATCACTGTACACAACTAAACCCGGGCTCTAGCCTCATTGGACTCGCCCTCAGTAATAGCTTATCCCTTACCTGGAATGACAGGAATAAGCAAGGTGAGCCACAAAGCTCAGCAAGTATATATATTACAACAATAAGGACAATAGAGTCAAGGCATGGATAAACCAAAATAAAATAGACCCGACTTCCCAAGTACGAGTAACATTTCCCATTAGATCCCATTATTATTATCATTCCCATACCATCGTCATTATGCATTTCATGCATCATTTCATTTCTCAATCATCATGATTATTTCCATGCCATTGGCATTATGCAATTTATGCATCATTTCATTTCTCAATCATTATGATCATTTTCATGCCATTGGCGTTATGCAATTCATGCATCATTTCATTTCTCATGAATATATATAATTTTCCATGCAGCATATCAGCCCTCAAGGCCTTTCATTCACATGCATGCATACATATACATAGAAAAATTATTTAGCCATTCATTTGGCTTGAGCATCGCTTACCGGGTCTATGGCCACATTTCCCGCGTCAGGCACTTTTTAGGATATCTTTTTCTCACCCTGCCGTACATAACCGCCACGTAAAATAATAAGTGCGCAAATAATAATACTATGCAATGCTCATGTAGGTTTCAAGTAAACATATCAAACATGCTACATTATTAGCAATGTTCTCCTCATAATCATCATGCGCACTTAGCCATTTCAAGATTATATCCACACATGAGCCAATGATATTTTCATCATATAATTTGGCATCATTCATTGAGATTCATTTCCATGCCATAAATAATAATACCATGCAATGTTCATGAAGGTTTTCAAGTAAACATATCGACTTGCTTCATTATTAGAAATGTTCTCATCATAATCATCGTGCACACTTAGACATTTCAAGATTTATCCTTTCATGAGCTAATGGTATTTTTATCACATGATTTAGCATTATTCATTGGGATTCATTTTCATACCATTTTTCAAGGTCAAATAATTTAATTACATGAATTCACCATTAACAACTCATGATTTTCATTTTTTAATTCTCACCATTAATTAACTTCCCCATTTTTGGAACACCTACATATCCACGAGATGATTTCGAAGCCAAATAAAACATCACAAGAGATTTGGGGAAGAATTCAAGCATTAGAAAAGAATCGGACCAAAAAGAAAGAATCAATGTATTCTATTGGTTGACCGAATAAAAGAGTTAATCAACCGATGAAGAAGACTTGGTCGACTAAATAGGGACTTGGTCGACCGAGTAAAAACACTTGTCGACTAACAGAAGCTTAAATTATCACTTGGTCGATCGACTAAAACACTTGGTTGACCGACTGAAATACTTGGTCGACCAAGACTATGTATTAAACTTATTCTTTAAAATAACATATAGTTTTTGTGATACAACATCCATTGCTTTTGTATATAATCATGGTAGGAGGAGGGGATGATGGTATTGAGTGTAATGGATCAGCTTACTAGATAGATCCCCTATTATTATGAGAAAGACAATCATATTATTAAGATAATATTGATTAAAATGAGTAAGATATGTCAGTATCAAGATAAGACTGAAATATTTTTTGAACTAAAATATAGAATGATCAAAATAAGATTGAGAAATATTTTAAGATTTTTATTAAATTATTTGTTAAATTTTTTAGAATGCATTAGAGGACGTAAACGTTATTTTTTTCTTATTTGTAAAAATTAAGATATACTTATCTTGAGAGTGGAGGGGAGAAAAGAAACAAGCATATCTTAAAAATCAAGATAAGAAATCACGTAATTTTTTTTTTAAGTGTCATTAAATAAATTTAACAAATACATTAAAAATGACAAGTCTCCAAAATACTTTCTATATCTAACCTTTTTTACCTTGTATCTTAGTTAATAAACACTATCTAAATAAATAACAAAAACAAAGGCCGATACAAATAGGAAACAAGACATGGGGCCCAATAGAGTGGCCCAACAAAGGCCCCGTACAAATAAGAAACACATTCCAACGAAAGTATTTGCTAATTAAGGTATTTATTAGTACCACTTGTTGGTATTAGTGAACTTATACCAACAAATGGTTATAATAAGTGGTATTTGGAGGTCTATATATACTGATGCAATGTTGTGTGTCTTTATAAATGTTTCAATACTAACGAATAACTTTTTATCAGTATGAAGTTGTCAATATTTGTGGTCGATAGTTCATCGATATAAATACTCTAATAGTGACACTGAATAATGTCCATTGGTATTTGTGTCCCATGCCAACATCCTTAATTTCTGTTACTTTCAGTTTATGAATGCCGATGACCCTCTTGTAGCTAGTATCAGAAAATCCATTACTAAAGGTCTTTTATTTTTGCCAATAGTCTATCGATAAAATCCAATATATGAGAAATTACTTTCAACAATGGATATTTTCCCTTGCTTGGGACAACAAAATTTTTTAATTTTATCAATTTAGGGAATGTTTGTCAATCAAGATATACACACAAAAAAAAGTAAGATATGAAAAATATTTTAAACTTTTGTTCTTTTCAATGTGTTTATTAAATTTATCTGTCGATTATTGAAAAAGAAGACACGTGACTTCTTATCTGGTATTTTTTAAATATGTTTTTCTCTCTCCCATTCTAAAAAAGTATATCTTGGATTTTATAGATAAGAAAAAAAATGACACATATATTTTTAGTGCATTTCACAAAATTTAATAAATAATTGGATAAAAATTTTAAAATACTTCTCAGTCTTATCTTGATTCGGAAAGTATTTTAACCTTATCTTGATACAACTTTATTTTACTCATTTTAACAAATACTACCTTGATATATAATTAATCACAATACATTATGTGTGATTTATTAGCATGGGAACCACGGTTGGGCTTAACAACTTTTGAACAAATTATGGCCATTATTAATTATAGGATCAATGTTTATTGTGACCCTAGTCTTTTCACACTTGGACCGCCTTGCTTGCTGCCACAGAGGTAAATGGTTGCTAATTAAGGATTAAAAATTGGTACCCTGATCCAAATTTTTGTGGATAAATGATGCCACGACAAGCCAAACTCTAATTTTAAATGTGGGTTTAACGGTGGCCACAAACAGTTGATGACTAAAGATAGCAACAACTCTTCAACTCGTCCTATAAATTCATCAGGCCATATTCTTCCATTAAGCACACAATTCAACTAGCTTATCCAGTGGTCCAAAAGATCGTAATCATCCATAAAGATGGTGATGTCTAGGGGAGTCATTGTTTTATGCCTCATTGCACTTGTCGCGTGCTCAAGTTTGGTTGAATCAACCGAAGCAAAGGTCGCAGGTACCACGCACGGATGCACCAGTCCCGGTCGATGTCCTGGTGCCTCGAGCCATCAACAGGAACACGGGCACGGACACGGGCACGGGCACGCTGAGGGTCGACCGGCGAGGAAACTGGTTGAGGACGATATGCTTGTGTTGGGGCACTAATTAAGGCTGTTTGTTGTTCGATGGCGCCATAGAATTAAGCGTTCGTTCATCTTCTCTTGTAATGAATGGAATAAAATCAGATCAGAATTCTACTATTTTGTTGGATATGAAGTAAAATTCTAGCCAACCAATTGTATTGTGTGTTGGAGACTTTGTATCAAATCAATCTTTCAATAAAATGATTTGTTTATTATTAGATGTTATATGTGCAAATTAAATAGAAAAAATAACTGAGATTCTATGTCGAGATCATGTGAAATTTGCACCCAAAAAAATGACTAAAATAGTTAACTCAATTAAACTCGACTTTAATTGAGTTAAGTTAAATTTAATTTTTTTTTTTTTATCAAAATCGAACTAATCTATGAGCATAGTACCCTTACTTTCTAAAGCACACTACTGTGTTTATCTTTTAATTTTTCTAGCATGCATGATTAATTGGAATTATATACTTTGTCACATCATGCATGATTGTGATTAATTTATGCATCTTCTTGTTAATTTAGATTATTAGGACTGCACCAAGTTTCGTTCTTTTTATATCCCAACTTTTGTTTTTTGTATTTTTAATACAACCAAAGTCCAAAGAGTAAATTGTGAATTTGTGATAGAATAATTTTATAGAAAATATACATCATATTTTCAATGGCACCACCATTGTCAACACATAACAAAAGCATAAATGGATGAAATCTAAAATTTGGCTAAGGAGATGGTTGTGGTTCCTAGCTGCAATTTCAGTATACCTAACTCTAGAACTTATATTACCATAAAAAACTTTAGAACTTATACTAGTGATAAACTTATTTTAGTGGTGATACTTTGGAGTCAACCATCACTAAATTCATCACAAGGTTGTACCATTGGTTGGCTTTCCTCGAACTCAAGTTGTTTCTAGTTATCCTCGATCTCGAGTTTGTTTGAAATTTGCTCGACCTACAAAAGAATGGTGATGCTCTGTCCTCTGATAAGTTCTTTACGATCAAGTCAATTATAAGATTTAAGGTAAAATGAAGTAATAATGATGTAATTAGTGAAGTACCTAATTATTAAAACTCATGCCTTTATATATGTACATTATGAAGTTGATAAAGAATCACAATTATACCACAAAAAAAATTAAATCAAAAGGTGATAGATAATTATGAACATATCACATAAATAGTTAGATTGAAACCTATGGACTAATCTTGATTAGAAGTAATTTGGGCTCAAGTCTAAGTCTAAGTTCAATTTTTTGGGTCAAATCTTTCTTTTGAATTTGGTACGTTACTAGATAATTATGATCATGTCACATAAATAGTTAAATTGAAACTCATTGATTAATCTTGATTAGAAGTAATTTGGGCTCGAGTCCAAGTCTAAGTTCAATTTGTTGGGCCAAATCTTTCATTTGAACGTGGTATGTTCCTAGATTTTATGGACTTGAAATCCTTGGTGGCTATTGCTCTTGAGCCAACTCTAAGTTGTATTTTTGGGCCCGTGTTGTTCTTAAGGAGCTTCTAGTGAATGACATTTTCCTAATTTCCAATTAAAGTTAGGATGTCTCATAATCATTTAATCTCTTCCAACCCAGCATCCGAATTTTAGCTTAGTAGTTGGGGGTACCAAAACCTAATCGGCAATTTCAAGGTTCCAGGCTCAAATTGCATATGATGAATTCAATTATTGTTTTAAGTTCAAATATGTGGTGAACTCTATCATTGTTTGGCTCCACCCAGTTATATAATATGTTGGTTTAAATATGAGAAATTAATTATACTCTCAAAAATGATCTTTTTAACATTGATACTAAAAATGATCAAATTATGTCAAAATTCAAGTTAACAAAACGACTCCTAACAAAGTAAATTTGAGTTCGTTGTATTTTAATTTCTTTTTATCATGTCAAAATTTTGATAATTAAAAAGTTACAATTGTTGTAAGTATTAAGTAGTAAATGTAAAATTAAAAAGATTCTCTTAAAAAATATTAAATTAAGAATTATGCAAATTAAATTTTGGTTTAAATATTTTATGGGTCAAATTAATTTATAAATAAATACACCTTTACATTTTATAAATTTACTTAACTTTAAATTTATTTAAGTACCTTAACAAAATTTGTCATTTATAATCAACATGAAAATATACCCACTAAGCCATCTCAAACAATTTGAGCCATTTTTAAGGTGATTCCTTGGTCCTTCCATTTGTCATGTTACATATTCGGAATAGGGAAATCCACAACCTCGCAGAGGATTAGTAGAATCCGCTCCCAATCATCCCCATATTCCATTTCCGCCTCTGGTTCCGGATCCTTCGATTGCGTTTTCTAGCGAGCACATGTCTAAACGTACGCACACGCCTTTCGCACGAGTACAAGTCTAAAATACGCCGCCTGATTAATCGGCAATGTCCGCTCTCACGCGGTTTGGGAATTTTCTTATATAAATACCGTCGTGTTCGTAATTCTCCCAAATTATTTTGCTCCGATCGTCGTCGAAGGTACATATCCTTAAAATTTTCAGCTTGCGTTTGTTCGATTGTGGATAATTTTGTTGTAATGATCGGGAACTCGGTACATTTCCCCCCTAGAATCATCAATTTTTGGGAGAGTTTGAATTGTGTATTTCTTGGTGAGGAAGAAAACGTCGGAGTATTGATTTCTATTGGTTTTGTGTTGAATTTCAATGGAGTTTGATTGGAAATTTTAGCTTTTTTGTGATGAAAATATTCTTGGTGTTCTGTCTTGGTTGTGGATGGGAAGATTGTATATTGCTAGGATGTTTTAGTCAAAGAATTATGTAAAATTGCAGAGAAATATCAAGATTTTGTTTATTGAATTTCTTTTTGCAATCCTCTCTCTGGGTGATCTTTGTCGTACGAGCTTCTCTATGTTAAGGATGTTAACATGGCAGCCGCGGGAAGCAAGTGGTAAGTGTAATTCAGTTGATAAATCTATTTGATGATACTGATTTGGATGGTGTTCTTCTGTTTTGCCAATTGATACAAGTCTCTGCCAATCATTGTACCCTCGAACATTTAAATTCGGACATTGTAAAGGATAATACTGTGGTGATCATGCTTACTTGGTGGCATAATATCCGTAACTGTAAGATCTACGATTCCTATATCATGCTTGTGTTTTGATGCGGGATGGAGCATATTTAATGTTAAGTATCACATTTCCCTACTAGCATACTCATGAGGAGCATCTGAGCAATAAGGCTTTTTCCAAGCACCTAATGATGGATTACACACGGAAAGATATCTGCGTATGGCACTGGGGTAATAAAAATTTGGCAGTACCAGTGTTACAAGAGAATGCTGAAACCCCCAGAAGAGGATTACCTTATTGAGCCATATGTTAAATTGTTGGTGTACTAGTTAAAGCTGTTATCCTACTTAGGAACTTAGGATTACTTTATTTGACAAAATATATTCTCTTACTTATTCTGTTTCGTCTTCCAGGATATCATGGAACTGCAACAAAGCACTCACAATATCTCAGTTACATGGAGGGGGAAGAAATTTATTCTGGAGATGAATTCAGCTGCTACTCTCAAAGATTTAGGATTTGAACTGCAGAAATTGACTGATGTTCAAGCAGATACCATGCGACTTATTGTACCACAAGCTTCTGATAGAAGTTCAAAGTTGCTTTCTCCATTCTCTGATGAGCATGAGTGTTTAAGTTTGCAAGAAACATCCTTTTTTAAGGTGTCATTCTTTAGTTTTATCATAATTAATTGGTTTTATTATGTCATGGTCTAAGTTTCTAACTAGATGCTTTAATTAACCATTCTACAGAACATGTTTTGTCTATGACTGCTCTAGTTATAATTTATGTCTACTTCACAGAACTGTGTTCCCTAGAAATATTTAGTTTTTGGTTTGTGAATTTTCAAGAAGATTCATTTCTACTTATATTGGATGAAATGACTGTTCAAGTTTGAAACCTCAAGTTTGAAACCATTACATCTGAATAGGAGTTGATTGACCAATCTGCGCATTATGTGATATATTTTGTCTGTGTTTCTGTTTGCATCTGTGGCCAAGTCTATCTGGAATGTCATAATTATTTAGAAAAAGGCAGCCTATTTATGGAGCAGCCATCACTATCTGTTGTCAAAGTTGTATGTACCACTGCTGTATACTTCTCACTTATCACCCCTCCCCCAACCAGCATTACCGAATACCAAATAAAAGAAAAAACTAGAAAACATGGAATTGTCTCGAAATCAGTTGGGGACACCCATATGGAGTATTTTTCTCTTGTTCATCACAATTGTCGGGCAATTCTCTTTTCTTTAAAGATGAGTTACATTCTACCTTGTTGAGTGTTAGAAATTTATGCAAATTGAAATTTGTGTGGTACGCAATATGTAAAAAGAGTGAGCAAGCAAGTTGTTAGATGCCATGTACAAGCTAATACCTGGAACTGGAATGGCGCACTTCTTTGCATTCTCCAGAAAGGCAACATCAACATTTATGTTCTTGAATTTTGTCAATATGCTGAAAAAAAATTTAAATTTTTGTGTTTACTGATTTGCCTATGTTTATTGTTCAGAGGAAGTCTATCAGGATGATGGGAGTTCCCAAAGATGAGGTGGATGAAATTCTACAAAATGAAAAGACTAACCTGAGAATAGCTGGATTTGAGGAAGAGGAGAAGAGATTGAGGCAAAGAATGTTAGATAGGCCCCATGGCTCATTGAAACTTCCACAAGGGCAATACATCTTTTGTGAATTTCGTACACTTCATCTACCTGGTGTAGAGGTATTACTTGTTTTGCTATTTTTGCAATTTCCTGTTACCATTTCTGTCCATATATCATGTCTACTGTCTGAAGTCCTAGTTGTATGAGGACTGATCTTAAGAGGACAACCATGGTAGTCTAGGCTGGTTATCCATGACCATGCCTAACCAGCCTACAATGTGTCAAGATTTAGTCCCATTTTGTGGGGTCAGCTACATGAAATCTAACAAATTTACGTATGATATTGGAGGCAAAATAAACAATAATAACACCATTCCATAATCTTATTGGGTGGGGTAGGCCACATTGATTTTAGCTTGCTATGCATTTCTATGCATGATCATATTTTTTGTAAGGCCATTCTATTTGACTTTATGCCTAAAAATTTTTTACAGAGTATTTTTTAGTCTTTTTAGACCACTTTTACTATAAGCTTATTTCATTTCATTTTTTTTCTCATAGGTATGCATTTTAGTCTTCTTTTCACTTGTTCAAATCATCTTAAACTCATTTTATGCATTTTATTTTAAACATGCATTACTCCAACCTTAAATAACTTTAATTGCATTTTCTTATATGGTCACACATCCATTCTAACATTCTCTTTTCCGTTACTTCATTAGTGTTTAATTATCTAACATTATGTATTATATAACAAAGTTGGTTTTATAGTTGTCCAATAATTTTTTATTTTACCTTTAGAAAGATATAACAATCCTGTAAAGTGGCAGAAGCACTTCTCTTACTTCAACTATCCTATATAGATTCTTGTTCTATGCATAAGCCTTGTGATCTAAACTTAAAAAGCGTCCCTGGGCATGGGATTTAAATGACTTTGACACTTGGAAAACATACCCATACCCAATATATATATATATATATATATATCCAAGTCCATATGGCATAGTTATTGTCTCATTGACTTTATGGAGGTATTTGGCATAACAAGAGTTTAGGGGTTGGATGCATTGATTAATGACTGTCTTCCCTGAAGAGCAACAGAACTTAGTGAGTCTGTTGAGAAAATGGACGTTGAGGTACTTGTCTGAGCAATGGTTGGAGTGTTGAAGTAATTCCTCTAGGCAGTTTGTGCTTCCTGAGGGACACTACGTTGGATTATTTCAGGATCCTCTTTTTAGCTGTGGGATAGGATTACTTTCTGGAGTTAATAATGGCAATTAAGAGTTAGAATATTCCTGTTGGTAAAGATCCATGTGAGGTTGCTTTAAAGGTCAAATATTTTTCCAGGTCTTGATGGATCAAAGGGGTAGTCCTTTCCATTGAATGAAGCGTGAGTTCCTAGCGTGCCTTCCACCGTTGCTTTCTTTATTTGGAATAGAAGCATACTCTTGATAATTTGACTGGGGGCAGATAGGTTCACAATTCGTGTTAGTTCAACATGAATTGTGTATGCTAATTATGTATGTGATCCGGATATTATGTATGCTAATTATCTTATGATCTTTGTTTGATGACCTAAAACCTGTTGTGAAGTTTGTTCATTGGTTGCTGTAGGGTTTTTTCACCTTGTTTTGGATATCTCTGCAGCTTGACAAGTTATCTTGATTCTTGTGTTGGTATGGCCATTTTAGAGGAGCTAAGTAGAAGAACTTTTAGAGGGGTTGGAGAGCTTTTTTAAAATAAAAGGGTAGATGAGGAAGTGATGTGTGGGGCGGAATTTTATTTTTTTCGTTTCCACCAAGGGTAGGGGGGTTTTGTTGGTTGTGACTTTGTTTATCCTAGAAGCCACCCTGGTGGGATAGGTCAGCACGATCCCTTGTTTATTTAGTTTGTCTAGTATTTGGTTACTCTGAACTTCTGAAACTATTAGACAGTTGAAATATGACTCTTAAATGAAACAATCTGATACTCTTGTTTATTGAAGATGTTGTTGACCTAGTTTTTGCTTTCTTACAGTTGAATCCTCCAGCTTCTGAGGCACTGAAAAGAATGCATATGCTTGCCGCAGATCCTGGTATTGTAGCTATAATGAACAAGGTACTCCTGTATTCAATTCTTTACCAAGTCAGATAGTTCAGTTCTGTTCTATTTTTGGTGTCAGTTCTAATATAGCATCTTGTGGATCTGCTTCTCTCAAAAAGCATCATTGGCGGGTAGGAATCATGACAGAGATGGCCCCAGTGGGTTATGTCGGTGTAAGTCCCAAATGCATCCTTGGCTTCAACATGGTGAGCGTCATCCTATGCATAGATATGAGACTAGATTAAGTACTTTTGGTTATGTTTGTTTTGACTATCTATTTCTACAGAACCATGGAGAGGAGATATCACTGCGCCTCCGAACTGATGACCTCAAGGGATTCAGGAAATATGAGAGCATTAAGAAGACACTTTTGCATGAACTTGTAAGATGCCCCCCCAACAGCATGTGTGCCTGATAGGATTGCCAGATATCTGGACATAGATCTTATGTTTAGGCATGCTACATAGTGTCCTTCAGCAGACTTGTGGAAGTACCTTATTTTGTTTTTGATTTTTTCAGGCACACATGGTATATTCTGAACACGATGCAAATTTCTATGCTTTAGATAAACAGGTATAGACTATTGTGCATCTCTTTATCTCTAATACGTGCACACATGCACTTTTGCTTGCAAGTTTGGGTGCCTTGAGGTATTACCATTGTTCAAGTGGCATGGCCTAATGCAAGGTTATAATCTTTACTGAAACAGCTCAATCAAGAAGCAGCTACTTTGGATTGGACTAAATCAAAGGGCCACACTCTAAGTGGAGTCAAGTATTCAGAACCTGATGTAGACTTAGTTCTGGACAACCATGGTAGTGTTTCTAAAAAACTTGGGGGAAGGGCCTCTGATCAGTTGGCTGATGCACGTGCAACTTCAGTAGCAGCTGCTTATGGCCGATTAGCAAATGCATCCACCAGTCTTTCTGAGATACCCGAAGTGCATCAGGAACCAGACTCTTATGACGCTCTTGGTGTTAATGAAGAACACAAAGCCATTAATGTTGTAGAGAACATGAGGATCCGGGCTTCTGACAAAGGTCAGTGGAAACATGATAATGAACCGGATCCTGATGACTGCCTTGGCAATGAGAGTAAGTTTGAGCCTGATCCTGATGATGTCGAGGGTGGTGAAGCCATGGAATTTGAACCTTATTTACATTGTACTGAAGTCACAATCATTTCAGAACCAGATCCAGATGATTCTCAGATGACGCAGTTTCCTTCAGTAGCTGACGTGAAGATGGCTAGAACTAAGCCACATGAAGAACCTGATCCTGATGAACCAGAAGCTTCTTTGAAGGATGCAGTTGTGGTTGGCGCTAGTTGCTCTCTATTACCTGAATTAGTGAACCATAATTATCAGCAAGAAATGATGGTTGATGAACCTGATCCTGATGATGCCCAAGAAGAGCAGACAAAGATATGTGGAAATGTAGCAAATAAGATGACAGAAAGCAGAAGCCTTCTGGGAGCTGCTGTACCTGATCCTGATTATTCTCAAGCGAAGAGAGATACAGAAGCAGGGCTGGATGATAATAATTCAATAACGCAGCCCAGCATTCCCAGTGCGCACACTGAGGAGCCTGATCCAGATGATCAAGAATTACAAAGAATCCAAAATCCCGTTGCCATTATATGTAGTCGTTTGCAGAAGGCCATTGAGATGCTGCAATCTGAAGTTAACCCGGCAGAGGTTGCTGGAGTGCTCCAAACCCTTTTTAAGATAATTAGGTATAATCATCAAGCTAAACTCTTTTCTTCCTTCAAACATGGATGTATTCAACATATGCCATGAATTATTGATGGGCTGAGTTTGCCTGTTGCCTCCAGGAACCTGATTGAACACCCAAATGAGATGAAGTTCAAAAAGATCCGAAAGGTAAATTACATTTGTCTACAATTACCTTTTTAATTGTGTACGTGAATACCTTCAGGCTCATATACTAGAGCAATATAGGTTACTGATAGACATGTGCATTGCAGGGAAATCCAATAATCCAAAGGAATGTTGCAAACTACAAAGGTTTGTCTTTATCCTTAATCCTTTTGTTGTACTTATTTGAATTGCATAATATGTTATTATTCATTAAAACTAGCCGTTGCTTGTGACAAGTTTTTGGTATACAAATGTAGATTATGCTATTCATAAATTATTTTTTAGGAAAATTAGAAAAACTAATGGAGGCTCAATTCATGTTTGGGAAATGTTTAATTACCACGCATTAGTGAGATTAGTTTGTCTATAATACTGGTTTTTCCATCTTTCATGACTTTTAAGCCTAGCATGTATTATTTGATAATGCATGTATTATGTCGTGTTATCTTGGACCTTTGAAGTCAACTCACTCAACCTCATCTTAGGTTTGTGTGAGTTCACAACCATATACAGCTGATTACAAACCCCCACACTTTGGGATAGGCTACCCGATACATTGAAATATACAATGAAATGGTTGCCTATATCAATTTAGTCTCTTAAGGTCCTCCATATCCCTCATTCTTCTCTCAATGGTTCCTTTTTTGATCTTGTGGTTACAGCTGCTATGGAAATCCTCTTCTTGATTGGATTCATTGAAGATATCATGTTGGCTGAAACATATTTAGTGTTAAAGCGAAACGATCCAGGTTTGTTGTGGCTCGCCAAATCGTCCCTTGAGACATGCATTGCCCACTAGGGATGGCAGTAATATGCCAGAAGAAGAGAAAACTTGACATTTAGTTGGGGAGCCAAGGAAGGGGAAAAGAAAATTATCGTGGTGTGTAAATTTGTAACATTGGGGGATGCTCTTATGGAATAGAATTGTGTGTTTGGCATTAATAAACAGGTATAATAAACGGTGCTATTTTGTGTAATTGAACAATACTATCTGTATATGTGTGGATGGCTGCAGAAGGAATGTTCATAAGGATACTGTCTGCAAATTTATTCTACCATATCTTGCTCTGACATGAGAAGTTGACATGACATTCGTGCTTTTGAGTTGTCAAAACAGTTAAATTGAGATTGTGTTTGTGTGAAGAAACAACTCTCATCCGACTCTTATAAAGTACGAAATTTTGTATATTAGGGAATTCTTTATTGGATCAACAATTGTAACCTGAATTCATGCTTTGTGCAGATAAAATTCCAAACTTCCACTTCAACTTAGGCCCCCATATTATATTTTTTAAACTATTTAACAAATAGATGTTCTCTATTAGCATACAACTCTTGGTTCAACAAGCAGTTAGACAAATGGTAAAGAACCAACAATGCTTTTAAAGAAATGTTGGTTTAACTAAAGGTTTTTTCAGAAAAAGATAGCAAAATCAAAAAAAAGAGTTGGTTGAACAAGAAGTCTTTACTTTTGGAGGAGTAGTTTGTTAATTAATTTAATAATTTTTATAAATAGTAATAGTTGTGAAAAAAAAAAAAAAACCCAAGGAGACTGCTAGTATGTGTGTTGATGAGACTGTTTTTTTAGGGCGGGGCAAATGAATTTTGTTCATTGGCTTTGTGGGTCCTTTGAGGTTGTCTGCCTCCCACTTACGGCACCTTGCAAAGTGCTATACAGTATTAGACACCTTGCATTTCAAAAATATGTTTTTCCCTAAAGGATTCTCATCATTTTTCAAGCCACACTCGTCATCAAATTTATTATTTGAAAGGGACAATGATAGGCTGGTGGAAATGCATTGATAGCAAAAATACATACTTTTTCTTGACTTAATATATAAGGGACTCTTTAATTATTAAAAATGTGGACTTTAGGTTCATAACTAAAATTGTCACACTTTTTTTAATTTTTTTTTTGTCACCATAAATTCTTTTCACATTGTTGTAATTGACGTGTAATTCACGTCTTAATAGAAATTAACAAGAAATACTTAAAGTGACGAAAAAAAATAGTTGGATGAAAAAGTATGTCAAAATTTTAGTTAAAGAGGCTAAAGGCCAAATTTCTTAATATTCCAAGGACTCTTTATGTATTAAGCTAATTTCAGGGAATGTGAATTGAAAATTAAAAAAAAAAAACCTAAAATCTCAAATTTACCACTTTATCCACCATTGTCTTTACACCTGCCATCACCATTCCAAGCTTATCACTGAATTTTGCCCTTTTTGCCTCCATGAACTCTCTGCTAGTATCTCTAGTTGTTGTTGCCAATTGAAACTCTAAATCCCAAAAAAAAAAGAAGAGAGAAATATATGAGTACAGTGGTGAGCAGATAGCTAGAGAAAGATGAATTACTATGATGGTGGTAGTGGTTAGCCAAAAAAATAAAAAATAAAAAGATGAAAATGGTAGCAGTGGTGTATGACCAAGAGAAGAAAGAATAGGGCGCAAATGAGTTGAGTTGTTTGGGCTCGACTCGATGTTAAATTCGAAAAAAGATTGTTCGAGTTCGTTTTTTAAACTAAACGAGCTGAGTTTCAATTTAATTTTAAAACTCGATTTGTAAACAAACTGAGATTGAATTCAGTAAAACTCGACTCATTAATTTATGAGCTGACTCGATTAAATGTTCGTGAGCAGGTCTAATTATAAGTTTGTTATTAGCTCGTGAAAACATACTTGCTTATAAATGCATTAATAAATTTATTTATAATTTTATAAATATATTATTTAATATAACTTGGTATGCATATAATTATTATATCTATACATAATATATACATATATCATTGTTATAATATATATCACATGTACTTGCTAGGGCAGGTGATTGATTTAGTGGGCTAAGTATCTTGGAAACCAAAAAACCCATTTATTTTTCTCTTCTAATTTCCTCTCTTTTCATCTTCCTTTCACTACCTATTTGTTTCTCTTCTTCTTCTTTCTCTAGCAAGTGTAGCATAGTAACAGATAACATTTTTCTTCTCTTTCCGTCCTAAGGACCATTGACGGGGACAGCTTCTCCTCTTCCTCACTGATTGCGACGACCAACAGGTTGTTGTCCATCTTTTTCGACTAACCAGCACGTGACCTTTTATCGATTCTCTTTTTTGACTGTTGGACACCTGCAACATCGACCCATTTATTGTCTATAACTCTAAACCTTTGCTGAGGGTCTTGATAAGTCAAGCTCGAACTAGACTTTAAGGTTGGAGTCGAGCTCGAGCCCATATAGTTACTCATCGAGTTGAGCCTAAACTCACCAAAACTTAAAAAGAATAAAGAAGAAAATGAGGAGAGGAAAAGGGTTAGGAATTTAAGAAATTTGGAGTTTTTTCAATTTTGTGGTTATTATTGGGAATAATTTATAAAAGTTTAACTTAATATGTATAAATTAATATAACGGGTTAGAAAGATTTAGTTTTATTTTTCATTCTTAATTAAGCCATTAACTTTCAATAAACTAAAAAACTTAAGGTGTCAAAAAAAAAGTTGAAAGATAGAATATATTACAACTTTTGAGTGATTAAAAGTGACATTTCTTTAGACTCTATATCTATTAGGCCCTTTTTCTTTGTTAAGTGATGGTCATTAACAAGATCATATTAGGACACAATTCTTGTATTATTTAAATTTTTGTTAGTAATAATAATAAAGTTACTTTTTATAATTAAGAATTTATGATAAGATTGTATTAAATAAAGGAAGGGGATATGATTTTTCAATTAAATAATATTCCAAATAAAAAGAATATTTCATATGTTTTAAAAATTACACTCATTACTCACTCCTTTCAAAATTTGTATTAAATTGTTCCGTCATTAAGTTTACATTATACAGAATTCATTTTATAGTAATTTACAGTTTTACCCCCGAAAGGTCAACAGAACTACCATTGCATGCCACTCATTCCAGTTCCCTCCGTGCAAAGCAAAACCCTCCTTCCCCACCATCTCACCTCTACACCATATCCATGGCTTCCCTCACCCGCCTCCTCAAACCCCACTACACTTCTCCCCGCCGTGCCGCCGGCGCCCGATCCATGGGGTTTGTGACGTTTGTCGTCCGCCTGTATGGGCCAAACCACTTGGCCTGCACGTAGGCGTTTCGCCGCCAGGGCGGCACGTGCATTCCCCTCTGCTTCAGGGACTTCCTCATGGCGGCGCACATTAGCCTCGCCACCATCTTCAGCTCGTCTTCTCTGCAAATAATGATTTCAGGGAAGAGTTGTAGGAGAGATGAGTAGGGATCGGTTGGCCGAGCTATTGTGAACTGGGTGGCCAGAGATATCTCTATGATGTAGCGAGCTCCGGCGAGCATGTCTATGTATTCGTGCTCGCCGGCCGGGGACTCCCTGGTTTTCGGCCACCGGGACTTGCAAAGACCTAAGAACGACGAGAGCATGTTAGATAACTCAAGTTAAAAGAGCATAAGAAATGTTTAATAGTTCTTATACCGGCATCAAAACCTTTCTGGCGCAACCAACTGATCGCTCGCCGCTTAAATCCCTCCGGCGAGCAGGCGCCCCATCTCCGCTGCGCCGCCTCCAACTCCGCCTGAATCCTCCGCCTCACGGCAGCGTCCCCCTGGCAGCCGCCGACCAAACTACGCAAAATCTTCTCCGCCTGATCCGAATCCACGGAGTCAGCAGCCCTCCTCACAGCTGCGCTTCTCCCTCCTCCTTCGCAGCAACACTCGTCTTCAACCCCACAGCCCCTCTCCAGAAACAGCTCCACCAGCTCCGACAGCTCCGCAGACCCCTCCTCCCCAGTGGCCGATGGCGCCGCCGAGTGCTCGCTGCCGCTGCTCTTGCACAGCCGGGCCCTGGCTTCTTCATCCAAAGCCGCTGAAAATCTCTTGAACCTCCCCAGAATATTGGCCATTCTCTTGATCACAAATTCTCTCTCCCTTCAACACTACACACACACACAACAAATCTATACAAGTATATATATGTGTGTGTGTGTGACTTTATGAGATGGTTATCCGTTCATCACTCATTAGTCATTTCTTTAATTATCTTTTTTCTGTTCTGGGTTTGGCTCTGTTAAGATAAAGAGACAGATAAAGCGTTCATTCATAATCGAATTGATGGATCTCTGTTACAGATCATGTATATATATATATACGTATATATATACACAAGTCGACAAATTGGAATTTATATGTATATCCTAGGTAGTATGGAAACGGAAGCAGCAACATTTTTTATACGAAACAAAAGCGAAGGAATGGTATTTTTTCAAAAAGGTATGAAACTGGGTAAATTGTAAATTTAAAAAATATAAGAGTATATGTGATAAATAATCAAAATTATAAGTGTTAGAATAAAATAAATAAGGATATATGTAAAATTAATTTATAATTTATATGATATAAATAATTTTATAAGTTGTAAACCCTATATTACAAATTTACAAAACAATTTCACTGAAGTCTTAAGGTTTGGAGTAGTATCGATGTTGCCACCAACCCAGGTGTCTATTATTCTAGTCGCCAACCTATTTTGTCGTCTTGTCACTTGCCACCTTGCCTTTCACGACTGTCATGTCTTGTCTCTCGTTCTCGCTGTCGACTGTCACTATATCTTCCATCTTTATCGCTGTCTCACATTTTTCGTCATTGTCTCGTCTTAATTTCTCACCACTACATTCTTTGCTCTGGTCGCCGCCTCACCTCTCGATAGCCCGAGTTATAGATCTGGTGACTCTCGTCTTCCCCCATTGCAGTCCGTTGCTTTGTTAGAAATAACAATCACAGGAAATCATTTGGGTCGTCTTCGTCATTTTCTAAAAAGAAAAGAAAATGATTCAAAACTATCGAAACGAAGCCTTTGAGCCATTTCCGTGCTTGTTAATGAATGTCATATCAATTTACCAAACATATGCATTCCCTGTAATCTTATCTTGAGATGAATATTAATGCTTGTACTAGAGCATTGAATGAGGTCAGTTTTCCAGGAAAGGTTCATAACGACAGCATCTCAGCTTTAATTAAGAATATTTATTCAAATAATTGTCTATGCTTTGTTTTTCATGTCCTTAATTTTGATAAAAAAAATAAATTACAGATAAAAACTTTATTTCACTGCACAGAATAAGAAATCAAATCTACAACTTACTAGTACAAATTTTAACTTATCATACCCAACTATTTGACTTGTGAATATATTTGTAATGATGTAAAATGAATTTTTAATGAGTTTTAATCAATTTATTTAAAATAAAAAAAAACAAAAATAAAAGTATAGATATATAATTTATTTAAAAATTTATCAGAACAATGGTATAAATGGTTAATTGGGAGTCATTTACATGAATTTTAGGCCTTTTATAATTAGTATTTTTGTGCTATGTTATGTAACACTGTTATGTTTTATTGTCTATAATATAAACTAATTAAAATACACTTAGAGGTGAACTAAACTCAAGCTATTAATTACATGTTTGGGTAGGTTAGAAAATGGTCAAACTATATATGCTATGAATTATTAATTTCAAGTTTACAAGACATCGTAGCAATTCAAAGCACGAAACAATATTCTTAAAGTGATATTGGTAGCATGTCAATTTTAACATATTCCATCAATTTAGAATAAGTAAACTTCCTTATTCCTAAAATTTCACCAAATTACTTTTATCTCTCTCTAGTTCTAAAAATTACACTAATTTTTTCATTCGTTGTATAGCGTTAAAGAAATCGTAAGTATACAAAAGTAACGGAGATGTCTCATGTAACAAAAATTTAAATATTTTTACAATAATTTTGTACTTTTAAACTTTTATTATATATTTAATTATATTAAGTCATACAAATTTGTTAATTGTTCGTTTCTCGTCATTAATTATTAGATCGTAATATATATTGTAGATATTCAATTATAATAATCTAATTATGCCTTCTTCTATATTATTAAAGTATGATGATGTAAAATTATATTAAAAAGGCATATTTACAATAAATTGGAAATATATGTTATAAAATTACTAATTAATTTTAAGGACATCGTAAATACTATTAAAGGCGCAAATTAGAGAGGCTAAGTCAATCATTGACTGAACAGACACAGCTCTATCAGAATAGAGATAATAATAATTCCTTCACTCAACTAAGTCCATACTCAAAACCTTATCTGATACTGACACTTAGAATTAATTAACAATGACAATAGATAAGCTCTCCACTTCCAAACAAGGCCTTAAAATCTGTAGGGCCATGCAAAAAGCAATATATGTGTAAATATAATGGTGCCCTCTCCTTGCTTAGCCATTGTCCACCAGCCGACCCTCTCTCCATCAGCAGATGCTATCTTATCCTAATTACCATATGAATATGATTTCTAGTTTAAAATAGAAATTTCAATCCATTTGGCCACGAAGGATTAGAAGAAAAATATATTTTTATAAAGAGATCATTTCTCAATTTTAAAATAATTTTTGAAAAAACAAAATTTTCAATGCAAAACCAACCAAATGGCTCAGATAAGTTAGTTTTTAATGCTGCTGAGGAGCATAGGGTTTACAGGATGATAGGACTTTCCAGTAATGGTAACGGATTAATAGATAGGAATGATGTTATGGGTTGGGGCCACTAGTTCAGGCTCATCCATGAGCTTCTGGATTGCAACTATGCCCCACAGCACGAGGAGTGTTGACAAATTATTGCAGAACTATGAATCTGCAGATAAAGGCGTAGAAGAAGAAAATGGAACTAGCTTTAGCTTTTGTTGGTTGAACAAAACTAAGTAAAGATTCTGTATCCCTTTGCCTTTCATTTATGCCATTGCCAGAAAGAATTTGAGTTCGGCAGTAACTGACTACGAACTTCCAGTTATCTGGATATTGGATCTCATTCAAGAAAAGGTTAAAACTCACAAACCAGCAAGCCTGTATTTGTTCCCCACTTTACATTCAAACTTGTTAAGTTAGAACTGAATGCAGTTTGGTTCTTACCATCGACGACCACAACAACGATGACGATGACTGTTGGAGAGGAGGAGTTTGATGGCATGGAATCAAGAACCGTCCATGGATATGTCGCTCCCGCTTTGATTCTGTGGGCTTTCTCCAAAAGGGGCTCCCGAGAGATTGTTGTGTGTCGGGCCAGCCCCGAAGGTGAACTCGCGAGGAGGAATGTCAAAGACCGGGCGAGCGAAAATAGACGCGGTGCCAATGTTGAAAGCAGGGACAGGAACTGGATCATTTAGCTTAGGGAAGCCAAAGCTGAAGGATGTCTCACCTGATGGCTGGAGAACCGGCAAGGCAGGGGTGGTACTGGCGATTGACCCGAAAATCCTCTGCTCAAAATCCTGTAATTGCTGGTAGGCATCTGCATGTCATGAATGAAAATGTTTGAATGTCGGGGTGTGAGAACTTGTGCTTGTCAATATATGAAAAATTGAGGATATCGAACAATACAAGCTGTCATGCTTTGAAGATATAACTTCCATCTTATGCACAATCATAAGGACCTTGAGATGAGAAACTACAGTGCCCGACAAGTTTCAGACACTAATTAGTGTTGAAAGAATTGAAGGCCCGTGAAATGAGAACCAAGATAATAGTGAAAAGAACTCTTCCAAGGCAGAAGTGTCCCTCTCAAGAGAAGGCATTATTGATGAGGGCTCCCCCAGTTACTAGTATGTCGTAAGAAAGCACAATGCAGATGAAGATAAAACCCAACAAACAAGATGACTCCAGCTTTTAATTATTCTCAACATAAAGAAATTTCCACATTTTGCAGTTACTAATATTCCCATCTTTCACCTCTGAATCTACATCCACTCCTGACTCACTAGCATCTAGCAACAAAATTAAAATTTAGCTAGCAAGGCATCTTGTGTGATAAATGTCATGTTCCATTCCCTCATATCCCCTAAATGAGTAGATTTCATTAATTAGTATATGCAAGCTGTCTATAGAAACATGGCATCAATACAAACCTTGAGTTAATTCAACAGTCGGTCTATGCTCTTTCACCCACTGGTAACTCTGTGCAAGTCTCCATCCTTTGCTCTTCATCAAATAGGCGATCACAATAGCAGGTGACCTGTGCAAGGATAGCATTGTTACGGTCCAAAGAAACAAGATCTCAAGTAAGACTCATCCCTATTGAAAATGTTAAATTAATTTGCTCCAGTAGAGTACGACAACAACACTTGTTTGTGAGCCAATTGCATATTTGTCCACCTTGCTGGCAGATCTTTCATCATTTTTTTGAAGATGATACCACTTTCTAACATTCTAATAAGGGTCACACTGATTGATACATTGCATGTTGACAGAAACAAAAGTTAGCTAAAAGAATAAAAGAAGTTTGTCCAAGAAAATCTAACCTGTTTTTTCCAGACATGCAGTGCACAAGAACACGTACCCTGTCCTTTTCACATTGTTCTGTAAAATAAATTGTTGCACTAAGCATGCCCAAGTTTGCAAATCAAAGCACGAAAGCATAAACAATGCTGGAAATTAGAAAAATTACTCTAATGCAACCCAGCAGTAAAAGACACTTGTGGACAGTAACGGACAATTAAATTTTACAGTTAATGGAGTCTGTGGAATCAAAAGTGATAAGTTATTGTGGCACAGCATAAGCCTGTTATAGCTATGACGAGTGAAATTAGTTCAAGTTCACATATAACTGGATCCATAAAGATAAGGAGAAACAAGAAAAGATTAACAGAAGTTAGGTACTTTTTTCCATTTTAATTGACAATAAGGAATGTCTAACAAAACTGCACTTGATCATTGCCATCAATGAAAGAGGTTGACGCACACAGATGACCCAAATACAAGAGAGAACATGAGACAAGAATAAATATGGAATAGAGTTCTACAGAAGTTCTGGATGACAAGTTCTGTAAAGAAGCAAAACCATTTCAAAGGAGTAGACAATAATATTGACAAATAGGTAGGAGATCAAGAAAATTGACGACAAAACAACCTTCAAAGAGCAGGATCCAGTGACTCTTGCCTTATTATCAGGTGATTCTATGAAATTAACTAAGAAATATCTTAGGTGGCAAAAGCTTATTCTGCAGATTTAACAGTATAACTAGGCAAGTAGTTGGTCCACAATTTAAACAAAAAGAACAAACCATTTCTATTTTAAATGAGCAGTTGTCAATAGCACATTTCTTATCTATTTATACCTGTTGGCACTTTTTATAAATTAGATGATTAATCCTATATCAATTTTATCTCTTGGTCTGTTGTTGGTTTTCTAATGGGTTCTTTGATCATCCTCCTGTAAAGAACATAATGTATCTGGTCATTCTTTAGCTTACGTCAACTGCACTCGGTTAGCCAGTTATACAATCAGCAAATTCTCAGAGAAACTTTCTAAGTCATCCAATTGGTCCCTAAAACTACCCATTGCTAGGATTGTCCAACAGCTAAATCATATCACTGCTCATATTCTAACATGATGGACCCACTTGAATTGAGATTCAAAGGTGTTGTTTCTTCACATGATGGAGAATGGAGATATCACATAAAATGAAATAAATGTAAAGATGTTAAAGCAAGTTTAATTTTTGAAAACAATTTATTATCTTTATTGAGGATAGTTGAGTTACCAGAATTTCCTTCTTTACTCTCCAGATTAAAAGTTTTGCGTGGGAAGAATGATGGAGATCAAAGACCAAAGTTTAATAGTGTTTATAATTAGGTTTTTGGTCGTCTTACAGTTCTATTTTTCTCTTCATTCTCTTGTTGGATTATACTCTGTGGTATTTATGGGAGAAAGATGTAATGATTCAATATTTTATCCATCAAAAATATCATATACTAGACAACGTGAATGTACCAAACGTTAAGTTATTAATAAATTGTCAATTATTAATTTCAGTTTGAATCCAAATTGCTTGGTAGCAATTGTAAGATTGGCTTTTGTAACTAGAAGATCATAGGTTCAAGTGGTGGACACAACCTCTTTGCAAATCAATAGTAAGGCTGCATATAGATAAAACTCTCTGCCAACCCTCACAAAGGATTGAGTCTCGTGCACTAGGAAATCCCTTAATCAAAATCCAAATTGCATTTATAATTAGGCAATGTTTCATATTAAGTAACCTTAGGTGCATAACATCTCAATGCAGCCTTACAAAGAACCTATACTCCATGCCGTTGATGCAATGATGTAGAAAAGAATAATATGCCTAAGCCATCTTGAGCTTCAAAAGGGGGAGAAAATAAGCTGGCTAGTATAAAAATTATGGAGAACAGAACTAAAAGAGAAGTAGGAGAAAAGGACTAAAAAAAACAAAGCAAAACCAAACAAACTACGAAGAAGAAAGGTATTTCAACTCCTAAGTCTTTCAAAATCTCCTATGCATGCAGAAGGAAGAAAACTCCAACCCACTTGAACATATTCTCTCTCCAATCTCACTTGCAAGTGTACAGACTCTACCCTCCATGATAAACAAAATAGATGAAGCAGATTATTGCCATCAACCACCTAATGTTAGTGGCAGAAAAGCCCTCACACTTGGATACAATATCATTTTTTTCTGAAAATATGACGATAAATGCAAAGTTGAAAATCTTGCTAGAGCTACACCTTTCATGCAACTCCTCAATCGGTTATCCAAGTCCTGTTCAACAACCTCTCTAATATTCCAAGGAAAAGAGACATGAAGACCTGAA
This sequence comes from Diospyros lotus, assembly GCF_014633365.1. NCBI lineage: Eukaryota > Viridiplantae > Streptophyta > Magnoliopsida > Ericales > Ebenaceae > Diospyros > Diospyros lotus. The sequence continues at coordinate 29,437,435 of NC_068352.1, forward strand.
CCTTTCTCATTCCCTATTTGCACAACTTTCTTTGCCACCCATTCCTCCTTGAAATGGCAGTCCCAATCAAACCATCCTCAGAACAATAAAATGATCACATTCACCAATCCTCCAAAGTCCACCAGCCATATGAAGGTTGTATGTAACAGTATATATACAAGAGATGCTGTAATTGAGAGATTTCAGAGGAATTTGGGGGCCAGGAAACAGTACTGTTTTTCCAAAAAAAAATTCACATTAGTCAATAATATATTGTCAAGTTTTCCAACTCTATTCATGTCATTGTTTTATTGTCAAGAAACTTGAGGAAAAGCAAAGAAACTTCCTTTGGCATTAAATTAAAGCTGAGAACTCAAATACCACTTGGAGGACAGGATACTATAGTCACACCTTCGCCTCAAGGTCGCTTAGGGACACAGTAGTTAACAGACCTTCAACTGAGCTCTTCCAGGATCCACAATGTAATGAGACTTCCATTCAATTTTGAGCTACTACAGAACTTGATCCAATACTGCCATTCTATGGCCTCATAATAATTGCCTTGTTAGTGAGTTGTACCCCCTCACTCCCACCACCACCACCCCCCCCCCCCCCAAAAAAAATAAATAAATAAATAAATAAATAAATAAAAAATAAATGTTTTGCCCCAATTCATACACCTTAAGTTAAATATAAATAGTTCAACAATTAAAACCCATAATGGTATGAATAATATGAGGTGCTGCCAAAAAAGGAAGCAAAAAAATCAGAAACAAGCAGCATTAGGCTCATAGTAGTCAGTGAAGGCACTCACCTAGAAATTGGATCGCATCATCAAATGGTAAACTTTTGTCATCTTGGAGACAATGATAGGTAAAAGAGTTCTTATAAAGATTTTGACAAGAAGGTACTGTCTGCAGACACACAACATAACCAACAGAAGCATATTCAGGCCGAGGTTAATCTGGATGATACAAGCAAGATAAAAACCATGTTGCACCAGTTACAAGCAATTCACTTTCATGAGCTAAATGGTATAGAAACAACTTTCAAAATCTCTGTTTCTAGAAGAAAAAAAAAATAGTGGATCAAATTAGTCTTCACAAACAAAGAGAAAAACATAAATGCTAAAGAAACCACATGACAAATAATCAGCAAAACATTTAGGCCAACATGGTCATTCTTAATATGTGAACTTGACTAATATTGAATTAATTCATTCACAAATGGATGATTAAGAGAGGAAAATATAATAACAATGCTAAAGAAACCAAGACAAATAATCAGCAATAGATTTAGACCAATTTGGTCGTCCTTCATTTGTGAACCTGGCTAAATATTGAATTGGTTCATTCACAAATGGGATGAATGGATGTGTTAGAATATAAAATGCACACCCAAAAAAATATATTATGTGTTTTCCATATGAAAATTTAAACATATTTATTTTCTTAGCAGAAAATGAACTAATCCAAATGTAGGAGATTAAACATCCGTTTTGATTAATGTTTCTCAAAATTTGAATTAACTCATTTTGTGAATTTATATGTTGAAACCAATTCTTAGAATACTTCAATTTGCACCTACCAAGTAGGCATTTACCAATCCCAAAACTAGTTGGTACAAATCTAGGAACAAATCTAGAAATTAAAATATTTTGTTTATTTCTTTCCTAGTTGGTCTTTTATTTCTTTCCCAATTAGACTTGAAGGATCACGCATAGTTGATCAACTTAGAAATCAGCCTAGGCTTCCTCCTATGAAGTCTGGAATCCAAACTCTAATGACAAGAACACAGAAAATATGTTAACCTCCCATGAAAGCCTTCTGAGAGTGCTCTAGTCAGCTTTATAGGAAGACTGACAGCATTAATGGGCTGTAAGTCACGAACTCCTCCCCATCAAAAGGATGATCCATTTAAAATCACTCCCTAGGGGAGATACTGGGGACTCAACCCACTCCAAAGATGGATACTGGAGTGGAGTACAAGGACATGGCTGCCCATGGAACCAAACATTCCTACTCCAGTGTAGTCAAAGGTGAGTGCCTAGGCGAGCAACACAGGGAGCTAGGGAAGAGCCTCGCCTACTACTAGGCGAGGCTCCTTCACTCAGGGGCACCAGCGTCAAGTGCCACAAATCTGAAAAAAATGAAGGAAACTGAAGAGCTATCTGCAGAAGGCTGAAGGGATGCAAAAGGTCTCTCTACGTAATAGGATTATAGGGTAATAATACTGTAGATTTCAGGGAGGAGACTTCAAAAGCTGTTCTGGAGGTTCAACCAAGCCGTCATGCGCCAGAAACTCTTGGCACATGACGGCACGTCGCCAATCCTTCCGGCAATGGCTCACCACCTGCAGGCTCTCTTATGACAGGTGGCCATCCCTCCTCTGAAAACCAATTTCAGATTGGTTTCTTCATTCTTCTGCAGCTTTTTACTGTTTGTGCCTTTGCAGCTTGGTCCTTCCTTCAGTGTTCTTCTTCTGCAGCTTTTTTTCTTTGAATCTTTTGTTTGGTTATTATTTTTATTGTTACTAACTTACTATTTTATTTTACATTATTGTTAGAGTCTTTGAGATTGTGTATAATGTACTAGGGTTAGGGTTTTACAGTTCTATTTTATTTTTCAAAAATAACTTTTCAGATTCAAAGTTCAAACTCACTTTATTTGCAGCTGTTGTTTGCTGGAAATTTTTATATTAATTATTATATATTTAATTCATAATATATATTTTCTAGTTAATATAATATAATTTATATTTTATGATTTGATAACTATATCTTTTGTCTTTGTTAGCTTTGCTACAACTACACGTACTTAAAATTGCTTATTTTTATATAATATTGCAGATTTGTTATAATTATAAAAGTTATATTTTGATGTTTGAGATGGCACGTAATGTATTAGAGTTTGTTATCCAACCGTGTTCCATCTTTCAAAAATCATTCCTTAAGAAGCTTGAGTTTCTTGTCCAACATTAGAATAAAAATATCTCAAACAACATAACCCCTCAACTAGACCCCTACTACATAATTGAAATACCCTCCACCTGAAGCCACATGTTCATGAACTTAATGAGAGACCTCTTAGATAATGGAACCCCCTTCATCAACCACCAAACTGGACAGCTCCCTGCTTCCTACAACATTACTAACTACAAGTCAATGCTTTACCGCCCACAGGGCAATGGCCAAGTCAAGGCAGCCAAGGAGATGCTGATAGGATTCTGAATTGAACTCTCAATGAATACCAAATGGATCAATGGTACAAACCAATCTACAAACACCCAAAAATCACCCAAATCAAGAGCTAAATCAAAAAAAACCCCAAATCAATCTAATCAAAATACTATTACCTAGTTTATATTGCTTTGCACAAAGCCTTCAAATCAGGGTGTCCAACCTTGATCAACAGTGTTTCAAGGTGATATGCTAGTAGAGAGCAACAGCAATGAAGCTCTCCCATCAACAATGGAAAAGTTCTGCAGTTGCTGATCCTTTCATGTTGGCTTTTCCAATACTTTTCCCTCTGTGATGGCTTCAGCAGATGATCAAATGGTCTCTCCAATGGACTACAAACTTTCTGGTGGGTGCATCAGATTGGTGGTGGTTTGGGTCTTCAATCTCATAATAGTTGCAACAAAATTGTCACGTGCCAAGGGTAGCTATTGTAATTTAGTCTTTTATTTTCTATTAGGGATATTTTCTCTTTTTGTCCTATAGCTGAGGCGGTTAGAAATCTGTTGTACCGCACATGGTAGTGTAGTGGCTGTAAGCCTATATATTGAGCCACGACATGAGGATGGAGGGGGCATGAATGAAATAGACTTGAATATTCTCTCCAATTTCTCTCATATCTTCTTCTCTTCCTTTCTCTCTTTTCTCTCTCTCCCTCTATCTCCTTTCTCTCCATTCTCTCATATCTTCTTCTCTCTCCCTTTCTCTCTTTTCTCTATCTCTCCCTCTTTCTCCTTTCTCTCAATTTCTGTTGGTTTCTGGAAGATTTCCCCTCAAATACCCCTTGTCAAATTCAGTGATTTGACAATTGGTATCAGAGCCTGGCAATTCTCGGCCAATCAGTTTAGAAATTCCGATGAGCAACAGATTCTGAGCAATCGGAATTCTAGGCAGTTTCGGAAAGAAGTGTGCACCGATTAGGATCAGTGAGTTGGAGATCACCTGGGCGAAGACGATCAACTGCCTCCGTCAACTTTTCCAGCAAGTTGGGTAGCAGGCAAACCCAGTGATGGCGGAAAGGACACAGATGAAACAGTTGGAGTCATGGTTGGATGCGATGGAGCTGGGCATCCGACAGAACCAGAAGCAGATCAAGGAGAGATTAGAAACAATGGAGCTGGGCCTCTGTCAAACCCAAAAAGAAGTGAGTCGAAGCCGAGCAAAAACGATGGTAGTGGAGGGAAATCTAAGAAAAGATTTCTCCCATCTCCAGGAGGAATTTTCTGGGTTCGAGCAGCAACTAAGCACAGTCTTGACCCTGTTCTCCAGACTGCCTAATGCGAGCCTACCGGCGGATTTTCTGCCAAGGGCCAATCCGGCTCCGATACTTGCTGAGGGCCGAACTAGGCAATGCAGCCCAGTTTAGGTGGGAATAGAGGAGCAACCAGAATGGGAACCGGAACCAGTGATGAGGGATGCTTATATCAATCCTAACCCAATTCCAATACCGAGACTCGACATCCCCGTATTTGAAGAAGACAAACCGAGATGGTGGGTAAGAAGGTGCGAACGTTTCTTTTACCAATATTGAGTAGTTGAGGGGAACAAGGTCAACATGACAGCCACTTATCTGAACGATGTGGTCGATTTATGGTTTCAAGGGTGGAGCGGGAAGAGAGGGGAATGGAGGTGGCCTGAATTCGTGGAAGATTTATGTATGCGATTTGGGGAAAAAACTAGGAGGGAGATCATTGAAGAATTCAATAAGCTAAGGCAAGAAGGGTCGGTAGAAGAGTATCAAACTAAGTTTGAGGAGCTGAAATCATCAGTGATCCTATCTTATCTGACCTTGAATGAAGCATATTTTGTGCCTAGTTTCATAAGTGGGTTGAATGACGAATTAAAACCAATTGTGAGGATGATACAGCCGGTAACAATGCAACAAGTAGCTGAGAAGGAAAGATACAGGAGCTTGCATCGGATGTTATTTTTAAAAAGCACAAAACTCTAACAGAAGGTTATCCTCTGAGCAGTCAGGACGTGGGAGAAAATGCTTGGATGATAGCCTCAAGTCAGACTCCAGGAAAAGAGCATCCTAATGCAACCGAACCTCCTATTATGAAGTTAAGGAGAAGACTCGGATAATGCTTTAAATGCGGGGACAAATTCAGTGGGCCACCAATGCAAAAGATAGTTGTTGAATATGGAAGGTTTAGAGGAAGACAACAAAGTAGGAGAGCTCGTCAGAATTGGATAGAGGAACAATGGATCGACGATAATAAGTTCTTGGGGACAAGAAACATTTCAAGAGGGGAAATTTGTTATAACGGCCCGTCTCCCGGAGCCTCCACACGCATAGAGGATCCGTGAGAGGGTCATTATTTGAATGATATTGAACAATAACACAAATTAAAACTCACACCCAAACCTTTTAGAAACCATAACTCTTTATCACGTAACATTTAATAATCATCCTTACATAATCATTCACAACATGAGCCCACCTGGCTTTCATAGAATACACCTATCTCAAACATATAAAACATTACTCTAACATAAGCACAATGACACCCAAGACCTAATCTCGGAAGGTCTCGGGAGGACTCTGCACTTGCTATCCTGACTCGAAGATCTGGATCCAACTCTGCCGTATGCACCTGCAATCTCACGATACTCTTACCTAGAATGATGGAAAGCAACGTGAGCCACAAGACTCAGCAAACTCTTAGAAAGAAAGATTGTAGGTTACAAACAGAACTCTTCCCATAACACCCCATGCAATTCACATCAATGCAACGTCATACCATGCCATGTTCAATACCTGTCTTATCCCTAAATGCATAAACATATGATAAACTCCACATAAACGGTCATTGGGGCCTACATCAAACACACATTAACGCCCAAGTCCAACATACAATCCTGTTAGCAGCCTATCATAGGCTACTATACCATTTCCCTTACACGTCCCTTCCTGTCACTTACAACATAATCTGTTGATGAAGGTCTTACTGTTGTCATAGGTCTCACCCTAAGGTCTTTCTGTGGGCCACTTCCACGGCATACGCTCCGTGGTGGGCACCACCCATCACCCATACTCATCACCTATAGCCACACATTCTCACCATGCAATGCAACAAGTAGGAAATGCAATGGCTTTTGCAGCATAAACGTGATGACAAGGCCCCCCCATAAATCAAGCATCAAGCCATACTACACCCACATAGGAATTCACACATGCGATATGCTCTACACGCACCGGCTCACCTAAAGTACCCCAGTTGGCTCTTAAACCAACTGGGTCATGCAAATGTTCACACATCCCATCACACACAAAGCATGTCCCACCAGTGAGTGCAACCCAATCCCATGTAGCACACACATTATGATATGCACAAAATCAAGACGGGAATCTGGCAGTACCAGCTCTTCTGACTTGTCTAGCACTTATCATAATAGCCAATGACTGGCCCCCATACATCCAGCCATCAACTGCCACTATCCACGGTCGACAGTCAGCGATTTTGTATCCCATACCCTTAAAACACACATAGTTATCATTAAACTCAGCATTTCACAAACTCCCTTCATGACTCATCGTACACTTGGAACACCATCATCAATATACTATTCTTCTACTCATCTGTTATCATGTTAGTGAACCGTTCACTTTTCTCATTAAACCCTTTAACATAACCCTATCATCCATTCCAACTCTTCTAAGAACCTAAACCATCGGGTTCGGCATCATTCCCAAGGAAAGTGGGGCGATACAAAGCCCCGCGAAGGAACAAAATGAACGACACCAAAACATCATTTACTTATTTAATCACCAATAGACCCATTATTAACATACAAGTTATGGAATGGTTGCCGCGTGGATTATCGTTATTAATGCGTAGAATCGAGTGACGGTGAAAGAGGGGATAAAATACGAGAAACCACGGAGACTCTCACAAGAAATTAAGAACATGAGGGGAGGGTTAGGAGCTTGCCTTTACTTGGCCGATTCTTGCCTTTTCTACACTCCCGATGCGAAGTAAAACGTTTCCTAGCAATTAATAAAATCGTGCCTTAAATTAATTAAATCTAACCGCATAAACTATATAATCTAACCGTACAAAATCTATAATTTAAATGTATAGCTCTTCTAGTAATTTTATCTACTTACCTGAGTATTTTTGTCACAAAATAATCTCAAAACCCCTTTTATTTTTCCCCCAATCTTCTCTTTTCCTCCCTTTCTCGCGCTGTCCGAGCCTTTCTTCTTCTCCCTCGTCTTCCTCTTTATTATCTGGCTCAGAGAAGGCCAAAATCGGCCTTTAAATTGGCCAAAACAAATAGCTGAGGCGCGGCCACGTGGCAGCCGCACACTGTGCCACCGCCTCAGAGCCGAAACAACGTCGTTTCAGCCCTGCCTCTTAGCCAAAATAATTGGCCATCTCCTCTCGCACGCGCTACCTCCTGCTTGACTCGAACCTGCACCCACCACCATCACCTACACGCACGCAACCAGTTGGGCTGGTTGCTTCCCTCATTAATTAAGCGCCCTAAATTTATTATAAGGAGACGTCTCGCTCTTTCCCAAAATTACACCAGCACCCCCAGCACTTCCAAAATTCACACATACCCTGGACTCCAATTTCGACTTATTTCACCTACACCCCAAATTTTCATAAATTCAACCAAATTAATTTATTTTAATCTTTCCTTATTTCCATAAATATTCCCAAATAATTTAATTAATTACCTTAACTTCCTATTTCCTCAAAACAACATAAATTATTATTTTTCCTTAAATCTCCAAATATTCAATAATGACCTCAACACTAGTATTAATAATTATTACTTATCTCCAAATTTTAGAATGTTACATTTGTCCCGTGCCAAGGATAGCTATTGTAATTTTGTTTTTTATTTTCTGTTATGGATATTTCACTTTTTGTCTTTTCTCTTTTTGCCCTGTAGCTGAGACGATTACAAATCTGTTGTACCGCACATGGTATAGTGGTTGTGAGCCTATATATTGAGCCACAAAATGAGGATGGAGGGGGCACGAATGAAATAGACTTGAATATTCTCTCTAATTCTCTCGTATCTTCTTCTTTTCCTTTCTCCCTCTGTCTCCTTCTCTCCCACTGTCTTCTTTCTCTCGTATCTTCTTCTCTCTCCCTTTCTCTCTTATCTCTATCTCTCCCTCTTTCTCCTTTCTCTCAATTCCCATTGGTTTCTGGAAGACTTCCCCTCAAATACCCCTTGTTAGATTCAGTGATTTGACAAAAATTCCTCAAGTTGCGCACATCAAACAAATCAAAACACAAAATCTGATTTCTTTCAATCTTCGTATTGCAACCTAATGCTCTCTTCTCCTTTCATTCCAAAAGTTTAGGTGATGGGTTTCACCTTCTTTTTCAGTAGCAAATCCTCTCCTATATGATGGACAACAACACCGTCGTCTTAGCAGCTGGAAGACAATGGCAGATGACAAAAATCTTGTTGGATTCTCCTCCTCTATTCTTCGTCAATGGCCATGGCAACAGAGGACTTCCTTGCAATCAAAAGGAACAAGGGACTTGTGGTTTACAACCAAAACAGTGGCATAAAAACTTCCTTGCTATCTGTGTTGCCTAAACCAAAATAGAGTCTTCTTTCCTAGCTTAATCCGAACAAAAGAGAGACCTCTGCGACGAAGGCAGTGAGTCTAAGTCTCCTCTCGCTAATGACCGATCAACAGCTAGACTTCTATGGTAGACCAACTTGGGCTTCTTCAACTGCAACAGTGAAGAGTATCAAGTGACAACAAAGGTTTCGTTGATAGCTTGACTTCACAGCCTGTCATTCACCAGTTTCAATTTGCTTGAACCTTGCTTGATATTAATAATAAACAAAGGTTTGCCTTGGATTTAAAAACGAATCTTTTGCTTGCGGCATGGTCTTGGATAAATTATTTGGTGCCTCGGGGGAACCAAATAAGACAAACCAGTTGGGGCCCAACCACAATGTGTCACATGTACAGATTTGTAATGACTCTTGAAAGCCAAGCACATGAGATTTCCTATTTCCAACACATGAGATTTTTGATTAACACAATAACTTTCCAGCTTGTCTGTCAATTATCTCTCTTTCTTCTAACTGCATGAACATGGTTGGAATCAAGAGGACATGAGGAAGGAGGAGAATAACAACACAACCAAAGCCCAGAGGCCATAACACCAAAAGAGTCCAAGTCTTCAATTTGTCCTCCTCTTCTACCCTCAAGCGCACCCACAATGGCAGCGCATTCGCTTCTTCTGAAAAGTGCAACAAACAGATGCTCATCTTATTGCTTGGCTGGCCTGACTATCAAATAGAGGCTCACATGCGGAGGGCTTTAGATGCACAAATGGCAGAACAATCTCATTCGGTATACAGCATCCGAGAAAAAAGAGCAAAAGCTAAAATGCTGAGCCAAACACAAAGAAAGCCAAGAAGGAAAAGAAATAAAGGCAAAGATCTGAATGCTCCTGAGCATCCTCCAACTGCCTTCTTCCTGGTCATGGATGAATTCAGTAAAAGTTTCAAGGAAGCAAATCCAGGTTGCAAAATTGTGTCAATGGTTGCCAAGGGGGTGAGATGTGGAACTGTGGAAGTCCATTACAAATGGGGGCAAAAGCCTTATGTGGATAGAGTTGCAGAGCTCAAAGAGGAATATAACAATGCCTTAAAGTCTAAAAACAATGGTCGAAATGTAGCAGATAATGGAGAGAGATGTAGAGAAAAAAGAAACAAAGGTTGAGACTGTGCTTGATGAAGATAAATTGGAATCTTCTCCTACATAGAAAGGATTCTACCAATCATATGCTAAATACATAGTTGTTAAAGGCGCGCCTAGGTGCAAGGCGCCTTAAGGCGCCAATTCAGCACCTCGCCTGGGCCGAGGCGAGGCTATTTCAGTGAGGTGCTCGCCTTGCACAATGAGGCGCCGAGGCAAAAGGCACGCCTCATGAAACCTAGGTTTTAATTAAAACCTAGGCAGCCCAATTCATCCCCTCTTCTCAGTTTCACCATGCATACATTACAACATATTTACATTTCTTTAGTTCAAGTAAATGTCCATATTTTCTTTTATTTATATTTTACCTTCCATTTACTTTAATACATAAATGCAAATAGGAAAGTACACCCTATTTGGATTCGATAAAAATATCTAAAAAATCAAAATCCATAACAATAAGAAAATAGAATTTTGGTTTTAGTACAAACTCAGGATTTAGCGATTTTACCACCCCCAAAATACATACCTACTATTTCTTGAAAAATTCATTAAAAATCATTTTAACAACAATGAATATTAGCTATCAAAATACCGGGAGATAGTTTTTCAAAATAAAAACATTTTCTTATATGTCTCCTTATAATGCGTTAATCTTCCAAACTTAGAAAAATAGCATTTTTCAAAATGAAAACATTTTCTTAATTGTGGACTTATAGTGTTTATTGATTGTGGAGAGTACTAAAACTTGTCCAAAATGTCCTCCATCAGTAAAACAAGATATTGGAGAATACATGCAAAAGAAGAAGAATAACAAGAATGAGCGAAATATGGCACCGTTAGATGATGATTTTCAATATGGTGAAGGGTATGATGAGGAGGAGGAGGAGCTGCCTCAAAGTAGGAAAAGACCCAATGTATTAAACAAACTCGATCACAATCGGGTTCAACTTCGACTTCAACTTCAAAGCGGCAAGTAACTCAAGTGATTGAAGAGGAGGAGGAAAGTGAGACAGAGACCAAAGATGATGAAGACTTGGAAGAGGGAGAAGAATTGGGACAGGAAGAAGAAGATGAAGGGGTGATTGAAGGGGATGATGAAGATATTGACCATGATGTTGATGATTGATTAAAACTTCTTTATTGATTGTGGACTTGTAGTGTTTATATGTTTGTTTAGAACTTTGCATGATGATTGGTACTTGTTTGAGTTTGAGACTTTAAGTTTGAACTTTGATGATGTTTCTAATTTAGAATTTGCATGATGAATGAATTAACTTTGATGATGTTAGTTTAGAATTTGAAGATAATGAATCATTAATGATATGCATGTGTTATTATTGATAATTTGATAGTTTTTTATGATTTTACAAGATTTTGAGTTTTTTTTCTAAAATGTGCGTCTCACTTCACAAAGGCACTCCTCGCCTCGCGCCTCAGACTCCAGGACCCTTTGCGCCTCGCACGTTTCAGAACTATGGTTGAATATGATTTTCCTTGGAGGGAAGTTTCAGCAATAGTGTGGCATGCACAATGAAGAACAACAAACCCAAGATAGAGAAAAAGAGAGGGGAGAGACAACATCGGCAATGGCAGGAAATTATTGTCTTCATGGGTGAAAAATCACTGTTGTAATTGGTAAATTCAAATCTGTAATACAAGTGTTTAAATAGGAAGTCTCAAGTGATTGGATTTTTAACTCATTACAGATGTGAACAGGTGTCAGGTGGCACCTTGTGACTGTTATGATCAAGAATCCTAGACCTCCAATTCAAAACACCTATAAGCATTGGAACATTAAGCAGAAAACTGAATAGGTTATGCCTATTCCGGGTTTGGTTAAGGATTAGATTAGAGTTATTCTTGTTCCCATTCCTATTTTGTCAATTGTCAATTTTTCATCAGTACTAGGAGTCTCTGTGTGGTAGGAGACTTTTTAAAATTTGGTTGCTAGCAGGTGCAGTGTTCAAATAGGAGTCTTCAGGGCTTTCTTATGAATAATCTCGTGAGTACTGCAAAGGGATCAGAAAATAAACTTCTTTTTTTCTGCATACTTTGTGTACAAGAGTTCAAAGGTTTCTCTCTAATGAGCCCTAGCCTAAACATAGGTTCGCAAGGACGGAAGTCTTTGAAGGCATTAGCTGCAGAGTTAGATAATCGCCCATGGCCTTGATCCGTTAACAGATTGGTATCAGAGCCAGCCATGGGTGACAACAGTTTCTGGCAGGCTTTTGAGGACTTTATGAAGAAGTATGGTGAGAATGTACAACGGCAGGAGGAGTACCAGGCGATTGAGACAGCAGAACGGGAACACATGTCAGCTCAGATCCAAACCCTCATGTACAAGGTGGAAGCCATTAAGGGAGGTTCTGCAACGTCGGGTGTAGGAGAGGCAAGTGTGCACCAGACCAGACAGCAGTCATTGGAACCTGTTTGGGTCATTGGGACTGGAGGAGGATTTGTGCCCCACTACACAAAACTGGATGTTCCCTGTTATAATGGCGAGAAGGACCCCCCTACCCTGGCTTAACCAGTGTGAGCACTTCTTTCGGCACCAGCAGACTGCAGAAAAAGAGAAAGTAGGCCTAGCCACCTTCCACTTGGAAGGGAAGACACAGATCTGGTTCTTGAATGTCATGACCCTAGGGTTTTCTAGGGTTTCAGCAGAGAATTAGGGCCAATTTTAGGTAGAATTAGGGCAGAATTTGAGAAAGAGAGGGGGAAACAGAAAGAGGAGGAAGAAACAGGGAGACCAAGAGAGAGAATAGAGGGAGAATCGGAAGGGAGAAAGAGAGGAAGAGAAGCTGAGGGGGAGAAGAGACAGGTCCGAGAGGGAGAGATAATTTGGAGAGAGAAAAATCAGATGTTCAATTGATATTTCTGGATAATCCACATTACAACAGCCTAGTAGCTTTATATAGCTACTACAACAGCTTAACAGAAAATACAAGATACCCTAACAACTCAACAGATTACAAGATAACTACCCTAACAACACAAAAGAATTAACTACTACTCCTGAGGGATAAATCTGATATACTCAACCCTACCATAAGCTCTTATACATCCTAGGGTCCTGACATTGAACTTTGAAGACGAGGCTAAAGTGCTAACTTGGGATGAGGTCAAGGAACTCTGTCATGATCATTTCAGTCCCCCGGTTCAAGGAAGTTGATTTGGGGAATTAGTGAAATTAAAACAGACTGGATCAGTCACAAATTACAGGGGAAATTTCAGCAGCTGCTGGCGTGGGCTGAAAAGATGACTAAAACCCAAAAGGTCGAGCTGTATATTGGTGGCTTACAAGGATCCAAAAGGATAGATGTCAAAGTCCAGCAGCCGCAAAATCTGGCCATGGCAATGCGATTGGCCAGGATTTATGAGCAGAAGAATACTGAATCTAAACCGATTATTGGGTGTCCAACAGGGCGACCACCACCAAGTAATCAATTGGGGGCACAGCAATCAAGTACACGGACCCGTAGGAGGATAACGAGAGCAGAGATGGAAGAACATTGCTCCAAAGGGTTGTGCTTTAACTGTGACAAGGTATTCACGCCAAACCATCGCTGTAAGCAGTTGTTTTGCATTGATTTGGTTGTAAAGAAGGACAGTGAACCAAAGGAGGAAGGAGTCTGTCTACCGGAACCTGCCATATCCTTACATGTCATTATGGGTATGATGACATCCCAAACTATCCAGGTCAAAGTGCAGATAATGGGAACTCCAGCCCTTGTCCTAATTGATTCAGGCAGCACCCACAATTTTGTGAGCCTTACTTTAGCAGCGCGCTTGATTGCACTTAAGGAGGGAAAGCAGGGATTTTCAGTCATGGTGGCAAATGGAAAATGAGTATGAAGCACCGAGTCGTGCAGAAACGTTGAGTTTACAGTGGGACAGAGAACCTTTTGGGCTGATTTGTTTGTTCTCGAGTTAGGAGGGTTTGGTGTGATTTTAGGGGTAGATTAGTTGAGCAAGCCGGTGTCACGACCCTAAGGAATCCCCAAGAATATAATAGTCATACGGATTATATTTTTATTCTGATTGTATTGCTGTTATAGCTGTTAGTATATCCAATTGTAAGCCTATAAATAGGCTGGGGTAGTTAGAGTATGGCATGATTTGAATGACAATTGAATTCCATTTCCCTCTCTCAATTCTCCTAACTCTCCCTAGATTTCTCTCTCTTCTCCCTCAATTCCCTCTGCTCCGTTCTTTCTCTCCCTCCCTTTCTGCTCTTTCTTTCCCGCATTCTTACCAATTTACTTCCAAAACCCTAGCCAAACCCTAGGATCGTAACATTGTGATGAGATCCCTGATAGTTATCCAATATTGTAACCCAATATCAATAGCTTTCAGTAATTACCAGCAAGGAACAAGAACAATCTAGAGCATTTGAGAGGCCCTCACTCTCCAGAATTTTCTACCCAAAAACCAGCCATCCTCTTTCTCTTCTTCTCGGCTATTTATACCTCTCCTCTGCTCCTCTCTAACCGAATTCCCCTGCTGCACATGCTGATTATTCCCTCAGCATGTGGATTACAATTCTACCTCCCATGCGCACATGCTGGTTGTTACACCTGTATGTGTTGATTCCCTATTCTAACCTCCATGCTTGCTGCTGCTTGTGGCATCTTTGGTAGGTCCGGTACACCGGTGGCCTATCACATTGATGGGCTTGGTGAAGGCTATTCGGCATTGGACACCATACCTGCGGGGAAGATCTTTTCTGGTATGAACAGACCATTACAGCCTCAAAATTTTACTAGAACAGAAAACTATCTCTTCTCCACTGCAGAAAGCAAACTTATTAGCTATGAATTCTCCATTGAGCTTCACATGGGTACAAAAAAAACGTCGTTGCCGACACATTGTCCTGCTGTGATCAAGATGCGAGGGTTCTTATGGCAGTCTCTATGTCTTAACTAACTATTTTTTATTACGTGCAAGATGAAATTCAGGAATCAGCAGTGATGGGAAACCTAATGACTAAAATCCAGCATGGGGAACTCAGCCTACCTTGGGAAATTCATAACAGCCTAATTTTGTTTAAAAAAATGGTATATCTTCATCCTGATTTCCCCCTCAAACAGACGGTGGTTTCCAGCTTCCATGACCAGACCCATAAGGGATACTAAAAGACCCTCCATGGGGTGCAGTCGGACTTTCATTGGCAGGGAATGAAGTTCTATAGACAGGAGTATGTTCATTTGTGTGTCGCTTCAATGCAATAAGACTAAACACTTGTGTAACACCCCGTTTTTCCAAGGCGTGTCACTATGCTGGGATTCAACATAAAAATACATACTCTTTCCACGATACCTTTCTTAACACCTCAAGTTCCGTATCGCAAAGAAAATCCCCAACATATCATCATATATGTGGAAGCAAGATCGAAACTTGATATGATATATGACCATATGCACTTTAATCATAACATAGGAAAACGTATCATAGTATAACATCACATCTTCAAACAAAATATATAGAGAACCATCCCTTAGATGTAACAACTGAGTACCTCAGATATAATCAAAAGATACCTCAAAATAACATTGAACCATAACAGTATTACATGATCGACTCTCAAACATCATTCGTAATACATAACGTTCTTTATTTCTCCGAGACTGATCACCATCAAAACATAAGTTTCTCAACATGATTAAAACATATCTGAATCTTCATGAAGAAGCAAAATATTGGAATAACCTGTCAAACTCATCGGACACGTCATCTCGTGCCGTTACATGTCAACCACTTACTTGCCTTAACTACAAGTCCCAACTGGAACGTTTGAATGTTCTAAGGGCATAACCCAATTAGAAGATGAATTTTCTAGTGAGGGTTTAAAAATAGTTGCATGAATAAATGATGCAAAGACATGAACAAACAGATGCTCTAGTGTAACTTTCCTAACAAACCAGCCCGATACGGAACCTTAGACAATCATCCCAGCGTGCACACACGCCACAGGAGACCCTTGTATGTTATTCCGGCAATACCCTTGAAAAATTACAGCTATCAAGGCGACATCTCATCCCATTCACAAGTATCGATATGCCAACAATATCATGTTAAGTAAAAAATCACAACTATCGATGCAACAATACATGTACAGATAAGTCAAGATGCACATAAATTACATATAACTTAGCAACCTTCATGAATATCATGCTCAACATAGGCAAAACATAATACGTATAAGTTTTCGAGAAAAACCACTCACCTTGAACATACTCAGAATGCCTCAATACGCGTGCATAACCTTGATTCTCATGCCAAACCTCAAATAACCGAACTTTTACTCAACCTTGAGCCTCAACGATCCCTGGACATCATATTTATTTCAAATGAATATAAATATCTATTTTTCCCTATTTTCACAAAATTTTCTCTATTTTCTCCTTATTTTTCCCTCGATAATCCCAAAATAAATACCTCTTCAAGTATTTTCCCAAATTTTTCAACACTATAATTCATAAAATAATTTCAGAAAAATATTTTTAAAAAATCAGAAATTACCCATAGGTTGCGCGCCTTCACACGCCAGGCGCATGTACTATGTGTGATGACCAACACGTGCACCACACGCGCCGGTCATCTTCTCCGGTGCCGGCCACCGACGTTTGTTGGGTTTTCCTCCCATGTTGATCTACACCTCAAGTCGATTCCACGGGTGCCCTCCTTAGCCTGAAACCATCACCAGAAGAGCCCCAAATCAGCCAAAACAGCCTGACTCCAGCCACCGTCGCGATTTCCCGGCCACCTTCGAAACCCCCTTAAACTATCACGAAAATCCTCCCAAAATTTCTAGAAATGATCCCCAAAACCTCTAGAGCAATAGCCCTCTATCAAATCTTTCAAAAACACTCTCGAATGCTCGGATTTGATGCTTCAAATTTGGCCGAAACCCTTGCATATTTATAGGCAAAATCCAGCCTCTCTTCGGCCAATCAACGGCCATAGCTTTGCCCATACGCTTCCTAGGCCCATGCTTGGCCATACCCTGGCAAGATCGGTTGTCCCATTGCCGGATTTTGGCTCCCATGTGTGGTGGTCAGATCGGCCATGCTACTGCTAGTTTCGATATTTACACTTTTGCTCCCTTGCAAATTCTTTTTGCATTTTAGGCCTCATTTCAAGTCCTTAGACTTTGATATTTTACAACGTGAACCCCTAAGTCTCACGCTTCACAATTGACCCAACAAATTTGGAAAAAGAACATTTTCAACTTCTTTTCAACTAGAATTGAAAATTACACTTAGGCTTGAATGCGTGTTTTGATCACAAACCCTTTTGTTTCATCCTGAAACCACTTAAGGGTTGTTCATTACGCAAAATATAAACCTCCTCAAGGTTCCATTGACTTTCCGGAAGTCCTTTACCATCATTCGATTTTTTGGGCTGTAATTTAGCTGTATCGAAAATTGTCTATGTTTCGATTTCTTTCAGCGTCATAAATCTCACCTCGAGACACTCGTCAACGACATACCTTTTTCCTTAGGTATCTAAGCTCCAAGGCACTCCCTGCAGCTGATTCGATCATTTATTGCCCTTATAAGCCAATTTTTCGGTATTTAAAACTCACTTAAATTATGTGGTAATCACACAAAAATATGAGGTATTACAACTTGAAGCCAACAGGGTTATTGCAGCCTCTTCCTGTACCACAGCAAATTTGGGCCGATGTTTCCATGGACTCCGTGGAAGGCTTGCCCAAATCTCATGAAAAGAGCGTCATTTATGTGGTGGTAGATCATTTCTCAAAATATGCTCACTTTTATCCCCTTATCCCATCCCTTTTTGGCACCGTCTATGGCCAGCATCTTTTTTGATAAGACGTTCAAACTGCATGGGCAGCCCGAGTTCATTATGAATGATAAACTTCTTTTTTTGATGAACTGCATCTTTTTTGATAAACTTCTTTTTTTCTGCATACTTTGTGTGCAAGAGAGTTTAGGGTTCTCTCTAACTAGCCCTAGCCTAAACATAGGTCCACAAGGATGGAAGTCTTTGAAGGCATTAGCTGCAGATTTAGCCAATCGCCCATGGACTCGATCCATTAATAGACTAATTTGTTGCACCAACTGGTTTGGCTTATTTAGTGCCCCTGAGGCACCAAATAATTTCTTGAGGTTTTGGACTTTAATGGTGGATGCTTGCTGATGCAAGCTTCAAATGCCTAGATCTTGCAGCTTGCTACAATTGCTTTCTTGGCACATGATCAAACAAAGCAGAATATTGGTGCTTCGCATAAATTGATTGCACAGGGTTGCTTAATCAAAAGTTAAAACCAGAAAGATTCTCCTCCAAACAGAAAATTTACTGTATCTAAAACTCTGTGTAAACAAACAAACTCTAGTTGTTGGGGCCCCAATACCATTTGTTAGGACTTGTTGGGAAAACCAGACAAATAGACTAAATTTTGTCATGCTTGCACAGAATCAAAAAGTAAAGACAGATTTAATGTGGTTCATTAACTTTGGGTTGGTTATCCAAATATGAATTCAAGACAATCTCAACATAGATTTTGTTCATAAATAATAATAAAGGCAACAAAAAGGACACATGATGATAAATGAATGTATTTGATATCCATTAATGTCAAAATTAGATACAAATACAACATAATGACCTGTCTAAAAGATCCTAATCCCACTCTATATTGGCTTAGTCCTTGAAGTCAGCATCTCAAGCTTATTCTGCACCCTCTCCCAAAACCTTGAAGAAGCTACTCGAGCTTGACTACCTTGCCCAGAGGAACCCCTAGATCTCTCTCTGCGTACCCATGGCCAACTCAAGTCAACCCACGTCTCGACTTCCCTTCCAGCTTGTCCCCCTATGTTTGCCTCTATTCTTAGAGTCCACATTTCAAGCTTAGCCTACACCCTCACTACCCTCCCCTGAAACTGTCAAGGAGTTGCTTGAGCTTGACTACCTTGGCCCACAAGCATCTAGGTCTCTATTCAACTGCAAATAGCCAACTCAAGTCACCACGTCGCTCAACTTTCCTTCTCAAATGGTTGTTCCTCAAATGCATCAATGAAATGTGCCAGAGGAAACCCCTAAAATTGCTCCTCACTCAAACCTCCAATCTTGAGATCAAGCAGGGAAACAAGAAAGTAGCCTACAGGCATGAAGTCCTCGGGCATCTTATTACTTTGTTGCTATATATCCAAACATTACTCCAAAACTTAGAACCCACAAGATCGAGTAGTATCAAGCAAGCTCCATCTAAAATAACAGTATACTGGCCATTCATATCTGGCACGATCCCTTTAAGTACTATCTAGTTGCCATCCATCTCTAGCTCAACCACCAAAGCCAGTATCTTACCACCTTATAAATTACTAGCCTCATCAATCCTCATCCCCAATGCTTCGACTTCTACTCACTCTACCAAGTCAATAGTAGCCTTGATGCCATAGATCTAACCAAATCCAACAAATATGTTTCAATCCACAACCCTTCTTCACACGCAAGTGTCATTATGCTCTTCCATGAGCCACATCCATCTAGTAGTAGGATTTCATCTGAAGAGGTAGACACATACTGTCACAGTTATAGGCCGGCATTAACCATCAAATATAAGAACGACAACCAACAACAGCATCATCATCTAATAAAACCAGACAGGAGACAGAGATCTGGCAATTGGAATTTGGCAGCTCCTAAATTCCCTATCCGATCTTTTCATTCTTGCAAACAAGGGTGCCTCCTTGATAGGTTCCATAGGTGCCACGTTGTACCACAGATGTTTAGACACCCGCTCAACCCGTTGGGACCACTACCAAATTCAATATCGTATTCACATAACCAATAATATCTTCAAAAGATTCCAATTGTTGTCACTATTTATGTCTAGGATAACATCCATTACAGGTATTAAACATCGGTAAACTAACTTGAAGAGATTCAAACGAATTAATGCTATCGTCTATCATCTGAAAACTTGTAGTGGGTGTCTATCCATAAAAACAGCACAAAAACTCTTGTAATCAACTAATCGACATTGAAGAACCCAAGGAAACGCTAAACAGGTAATAAAAGACAGAAACTCACGTTGAGAATCCGAGAAATCCCCTGGGTCTTGAGAAGCTCTGACCTCGACGCATTGTCGTAGCTGCCCAGATATAGAAACTTGGGCAAGATCTCCGACGGAAAAGCACTGACTGGGACTGAAGTTTTCTCGGAACCCGCCGGCATCCGGTGGCCGCAAACGCCGCAAACCTCGCCTTCCTCGTATTTGTGGTAGTGCCCACAAATCCCACAAGGGTTTTCCCTCTCCCTCTTCCTCATACCGATCGATTCGGACCCAGAGACCAAGACGACCACTTTCTATCCAAAAAGCCAAAGCCCAGATCACGATTTCGCCTCTGGACCCTGGATTGCAAGGATTCAAACGGATCGGAAACTGAAGAGTTTGGGAATTTGATAGCGGAGCTAAAGGGTCTCGCGGCTTTGAGCTCAGCAGTGGTGCAACGAGATTGGCCGTTTCGGGCCGTGGGTAGTTATTTATATACACGCACACAAATATATATTTTGAAACTGATTTTTGATGGGGTTGAGCGAGTGAACACTTCAGAATTTCGTTGTCGAGCTGTGGGGGTGGGGTCGTCGCAGATATGTCTGCGTTATTAGCTGTTTCTAGACATGAATCGTTTGTCTTCGTGTGCAAATCATAGGGTTAGATTCGTTGATGGAAGTCAAAGGGCGCGTGGGCTGTCCCTTCGGACTTCATAATTTCACAATAGTTTTCCCTAATCATCAAATCTATTTTGTGATTTCAAATGTGTAATCATGCCACATTAGCTGATAAGATAAGGTGTAATAAAAATATTTTAATTTTTTATTAATTATAATTTTTTTAAAAATATGATATATCTACTATTAATTAATAGGTTCATGATGAGATGTAATCAAAATATATTTTTTATTTAAGATTATGTGCATCTTAATTAGTGTTTTTAAAAATTTAACATTTTTGTTCTCTCAATAATAATGATAAGTCATATAAAACAAATTTCATATTAAGCGATAAGTCTTTAACCACTTAAAAAATAAATTAACGTAATAGTATTATTAACATCGACATGATCATTTATTAAGTTTTAATAATAGTGTTATAAGTTTATTTATTTTTTTAAATCTAATTAGTAATGATAAGTGACCGCGTAGTGATTATGATATGAGTTTAAGATTCATCGCACTCAAATCCAATACCACAATACTAACTAGCACAACTATTCATTAACACAATTGCTTATTTAGAAACAAATTACAAAAAATCATGTTTAAATGTTCAAAAGTAATATTTTAGAATCAAATAGATTTAAGCGGCAATTAGAAATTTAAAGTTTGAGTTATGCATTATGGCTTAGATGAATTTTTAATCGTCATCCATCTTGCTTGTAACATTTCAAAATTTTAGAAATAAATAATAATTAATGATTCCAGTATTTGAGATAATTATTAAATATTTAATAATTTAAAGAAAAATAATAAATTATATTATTTTGAAGAAATGGGTAACTAGGACAATTGACTATTTTATTTAGGAATATTTTATGAAAATAATGAAATAATTGAATAAATTAAAATGGTGGATCC
Source organism: Diospyros lotus (assembly GCF_014633365.1). Lineage (NCBI taxonomy): Eukaryota > Viridiplantae > Streptophyta > Magnoliopsida > Ericales > Ebenaceae > Diospyros > Diospyros lotus. The sequence continues at coordinate 29,458,953 of NC_068352.1, forward strand.
TGCAAATTTTTTGGCGTCAGTGAAATAAGGGAAAATAAGGTTTGGGTGTGTGTATATTTTGGAAGATTTGGGGGTTGTGGTGCGATTTTTAGAAAATGGGCTAAGGGTCCCCTTAAATGCAAATGTGCGCACATATAGGGTAAGGATGATGGCTAGCACGAGCAGTCGAGCATGCATGTGTGCTGGGTAAGGTCACGAGTTTGATCCACGGAAGGGCTCACGTGTAATGAGAGAATTTTGGCTAATTCTAATAAGTTTTTAGAGACCAAAACGGCATCGTTTCGAATAGGCCTAGTGCTTCATCTACCACCCATCTGTTTTGCCTACATTTCATCTATTTCTTATTTGTCAATTTGCATCTACATAAGGGAGCTATGGCCAAGGCTATTATTATCTTAGAATGAACCACTAGGGGTCACCTAGAGTTTGAGTTAAGTGTAGTTAACGGGCTTACATGCACTTCTTTTTTATTTATGATATCATGCTGATTAATTTACTACGCATATTATATTTACTAAGTCTCTAGACTCACTATTTTATACCTACTAACTCAACAGATGATTCGGGATTTAAGAAAGGGAAAATGGTATTGATAGAAAAGTCATTGGTTAACAATGATTGCAAACAGTAACGATGTGGATCGTGTTTTTATGTCATATTTGTAATATATATATATGTGCTTTGTATTTGACTTCGTGAGACGTCTACAGCTTAAATAAAATTTGATTAAGATCAAATTAAGGTTCTCGTTATGAGTAACTTAGTGTGTGTTTGAACCGGATGGTGGCGATCCGGATATAAAATCTGTTTAAATATGCTTGACTGTTTGAGTATTTTATTGGGCATGTTGACATTTAGTCTTTATTTGTTTACGAATATATGCTTTATATTTTAAAGGCTTAATTGAGCACGAGAATCGAGTGATTTTTCGCTGCATATGTATTCTAAACCCGAGTTCTCAACAGCAGAAGACGACAAAACTTGGATCTCATTTTATTTTAATACTTTATATTGGCAAATCATAATCATCATTCGAGATATGTCGAGATTATAATCATGGGTTACGGTAACACCCGGTAGTGGGGGTCGGGGCATCACATTGTTTGAGAAGATTATAATAGCAAATTAGTTAAAAATATTTCACTCGTAACTTATTCGTCTATTAAGTATGACTAATAAAATGTCCAATTAATTTCATAAAACTTAGCATCATAAATGAAGTAAAATAAGGGCAGCAAAATTTATTTTTTATTCTTTTTATGATTGATTTTTTCTTTTTAACAATCAATCGATAGATTTTTTTTACTAATATGTAAATAAAGCAAAAATAAAGAAAGTTTGTATTAGATTTTGTACATAATTTACAAATTTAGATAATATTTTTTGGGGGCTAGATTAATTATTTTAATTTGATCCATTAATAATTGAACTCTTAAAAGTTATAATATACACATGTGAAAAAAAAAAACCTCATAAAGCTTGAAAATATTTAAATCGAGGTTCTAATTCGACTTAAGTGAATGACTTAATCAAAATAATTAGATTTGTCTTATGAGTTGAAATTTAACTCTTTATGTGGCATAATAATGTTAAAAAAGATAAGAACACATTATTTATTATATATAATTGTTTATTTTAATTTTTTGTATCAATATTGACTTAATTGTCAAAAATTAAATGTAAACCAAACCTACCATATACTATACATGTCCTAGCAAGATTTGGACTAACTCAACTACGAAAAGGGCTACTAGAGACATTATACTTTAAATAATATAAGGGACGATCCATCGCAACCAGTTTATAAAAACAAAATTGAATCAATTCACGTTATTAAATTGATATTTAATTTACATTAGATTTGAATTAAAAATCTATAATATCACATTAGAAATTTGTAATTGATATTATAGATTTTTAATTGAAGCCACGTTAAATTTTACAAAATATATTTTAACATACATTATGAAACCAACATAAAATTATTTTATAAGTGGATTTAGGTTGGATCCATAAATCCGATATAAAATTAAAACTGAACTAAATTGGAGTTAGGTTGCGTTGGTCTGGCTCGATTCGAAATTCATCCAAACGCGGCGCTGCCACGGGCACGGCAGCGGAAGGACAGGAGAGTCATTTTGCGCCGCGCCGTGGTTTTCCTTTTCCAGTTGGGTTTGCCGCCACGATGCTCTGTACGGCTTCGACGGGCCCGCACGACGAAGTGAAGCTGTAAAATGCGTTCAATTGCTAGGGTTTCAAAGCCCATGGCGAGGCGACTTCGCTTCCAGCTGAAGAGGTTATTCTCTTCTTCATCAAACTTCGAAGCATTCGACCCTCCTCCCCCTATTGCTCATCGCAGAGTCGTCGTCACCGGTATCTCCATTTCTTTCTCTCGTTTGTGTATATACACATGTATGTATGTGCCAAAAATATGCAAGTGTTTAGCCGCTTGTTCCGAGGCTCAAGTTTTGATTGCATTGTTGCTTTTAATCCGTCCTCATTTTCAACTTATTCGGGTCCGTTTCGATATTTGGCTTCTTCGCTCTTGCTGCATGTCAAGAAAAGAAGGTGAAAGTTATAAATTGGCCCTTCAAATTCAAATTGTAACGTGTTTCATGAAAAATTTAGAATCACCTTATTAACCGTAACTATCTCAAATTGCCTTACATCCTGGTCAATTTTAACTAGTCAAATTTTGCAGTTCCAATCTCAGAAGTTGGGATGCAGTCTAGGTGGGTGCATTCTTCAATGGGAGGATTTTTTCAATGAACAAATATTTCATAGTCAAATCAGTTGATAACATTTTTAATGGGTTCTAAGTGGCATAGTAGAACGGTTGACTAATCCAATTTGTAACGAGTGTCTATAGATACTTGGTCTTGTAGTTAAGAGGTTGGGGGTCTCTATGGAATTAAAGCAAATTAATTTTTATGGTTCATGTTGGGTTTCAGGATTGGGCATGGTTACACCACTTGGTTGTGGGGTGGAAATGACATGGAAGCGACTGATAGAGGGGGAATGCGGTATAAGGGCCATAACTCCTGAGGATCTTAAGATGAGTGAGTTTGATAAGGAAATGCAAATGCATACTTTTGATCAGCTGACGTCAAAAGTTGCTGCAACTGTGCCATGTGGAGCCAACTCAGGTGAATTCAACGAGGAAATATGGCTTAATACGAAGGTAATTTATTGTGATTTATCTTTTGATTGATGCCTAGAATTCATACTGTAGTATATACGTTAGATTTAATTAATCTTGTATCATGCATGTTTATTTGATGATGTTTGCCACATTTGGATATTTAGGCTATCTTTTAACAGTTTTTCAAATAATTCATTGAGGCTTTTCCTTCCCTAGAATTTCCTTCTTACCTTATGACATAAAGCATAGTTTGTGTTTAGTTTTCAGAAATAGAGAAAAAGAGTGGTGGAATCCTTGGGTTTGATACTCAAACAATTAGCCTCAAAGGAAATTGTAACCTGTTTGGTTTTTGAAGCTTGTCCTGTAGACCTGATCTATCTCGAAAACAAACAGCAAAAAGACACAGTAATGGCTGTAGCAGGGTAGGAACATGGTAGCAGCAGAGAAACAGAAACCAGTAGAGATCAGAGGAGAATAACTGGAGGGGAGAGAAGGATAAAATCCAGAGAGAAGTAATGACTTGCAGAGGAGAGGAGGAGAACCAAAAGAGAGAGAGACAGACAAAGAAGAACCTATAGAGTTGAGAAGAGAAGAAAAGATAGGGAAAGGATGACGTGAACAGAACAAGATATGAAGAGAAAGAGATAGTAGGGAGAAGAAAGAGAACTCAAGAATAAGAAATATGCATGTTGAAAGAAATATTTATGGTCCAACTGATTTATTGTTTTTTGTATATTTCACGGCTTGTTTCACTTCTTTTGGACAATTAGTTATATAGAACATTTAATTTCTATCTTCTTGGAAATTACCTAGATGTACTAATGTAACTTTTGTTTCTCACATTCATTAAATATCATGGAGGAATACTTGTTCTATTCCTTTTTTACTGCAATTTCACTTACTAGCACCTTTTGGCATGTGTCTTTTTTGCACTTCACTCAGATCAAATCTCTACTTTTTTTCTCTCTTGCTGTAACCAGCTTGTATATATCTCTTTCTGTGTCATCTATGTAGAGTATAATCTCTATATTACAAATTTAAATTAATGTTAGTCCTTTCATATTAAGGAAGCTTATTTATAGTTTTACAACTCCCTTAAAAAATGAAAATAACTTTTAAAACTAACCAAATTGTCAAGTCTCGAATCTGAGACTTGGGCAATTATAGAAGAGCCGAGGATTTTAAGAAAGAGAAAGGGGGGGAGAATTTGAATTAGAGAGAAAGAGAAGAGAGGGAAAGATCCGAATGTATTCATCGATAGATCCTATCCTCATAGATCCCATCCCTTTTATAGGCTAACCCTCCTGGTTGTTATTGTAATTGATTGCCTACAAGTGGCATAGGCGGCACCGCCAATCACATGCTTCTGTTATTACAGCTATAGCTATGCATCTATAGGTTTATTACACTTATGCCATTAGGCTTGTGACAATCTCGGCCCCTTAAAATCTTCCTTGTCCCCAAGGAAGGTGAGTGAGTAATTGAGCAGCTCGTGGAAATTGATTCAATAGTTGGGGTAGGTATTCTCAAGTGGTATTCTCAGGGTGCCGATTAAACCACTGGACCAACACTTGGATGAGGGGCAAGGGGCCCTGATGGACTACTTGTCTGTCGACGATAGCTAGTGGTTCCACTGTGCCGTCGGCCTTTGCAGCGGCATGAGGCAGATTTGGGCTCACAGTAGCATTAGGCTCGATGTATTTCTTCAAGAGAGACACATGAAATACGGGATGACAGTCCACGTTGGGAGGTAACTGCAGCTTGTAGGCGACTTGACCCACCCGTTCCACGATGCGAAATGGTCTAAAGTACTTAGGACTGAGCTTGGTGGGGGTGGTAGCAGAGAAGGAGGGTTGTAGGAAGCATCTTACCTTTAGAAAAACCTGATCGCCTACTTCAAAGTTTCGATCACTTCGTTTGCGGTCCGCGACCTGCTTCATCCTGTTGTTAGCGGTAGCTAGCTCTTGCTTGAGTAGTGAAATCATCTCCTGTCTGTCTTGCAAATACTCTGCTGCGTTAGATTGCGCCCTGTTGATACCAGCCATGGCAGGCATTGTAGGTGTCTAGTATCCGAATAGAGCCTCAAAAGGAGTCTTCTTGATGGTGCTGTGGTAAGTTGTATTGTACCACCACTGAGCTAAGGATAGCCACTTATCCCAACTCTTAGGCCTAGCAAAGCACATACATCGCAAGTAAGATTCCAAACATGGATTGACTCTTTCTGTTTTGCCCATCTGACTGAGGATGGTATGCTGATGACATATGCAGAATCACCCCTAGGTTCTTGAACAATTCTTGTTAGAAGTGATTGGTAAATATTTTGTCTCGATTCGAGACAATGGATTTAGGTAATCCATGTAGTTTGGCCACTGTATCAATGAACACTCGGGCAATTTCTTGGGCTGTGAATGGATGTGTGAGGCCAATGAAGTGAGCAAATTTGGTCAGCCTGTCAACCACCACTAGGATCGCATTCCGGCCTTCTGACCTGGGTAGGCCCTCGATAAAATCCATGGATATCTCCTCCCACGCTTGATCCGGTATAGCCAGTGGTTGTAACAATCCTAGATAAGCCACTTGTTCATGTTTGCAGCATTGGCATGTCATACAAGCTGCCACAAACTCCATAACTTCTTTTTTGAGGCTTGGCCAAAAGAACATTTGTCGAACCCGGTAGTAAGTAGCTCGAACCCCTGAGTGCCCGCCTAATGGAGAACTATGTAGTGCCTGTAAGATTTTGGATTTTAGTTCCTTGTCATCCCCCACAACTAATTTGTCCTTAAACCTGATTAAACCATTGGACATAGAATACCCTTGGTCATTGGTATGCCGGATTGCCAACTGAGTTTGGAGGGACTTAATCCATTCGAACTTTTCATAGCTTTCAGTAACTTCCTTGACCCAATCAGGCACCACTGCTGTACTGGCTTTACATTCCCCTTCTTCTGTTCTTCGCGACAGAGCATCTGCCACAATGTTCTCCTTCCCCTTTTTATACTGTATCACATAATTCAGGCCCAACAATTTTGATATTCCCTTCCGTTGCAAGTGTGTATGCAACTTCTGTTGTAAAGGTGTCTTAGCCTGTCATGGTCGGTCCGTATTATGAAGGGGGCTCCTTCTAAATAGTGTCTCCATTTGTCGATAGCTATAATCATGGTTAGCAACTCTTTTTCATACACACTCAGCCCCCGGTGCCGAGCAGCGAGTGCTTGGCTGATATAGGCTAAGGGTCTTCCTTCTTGTGTTAGCACTGCCCCTACCCCAATGTCGCATGCATTGGTCTCCACCACAAAGGCCTTAGAGAAATCCGATAATGCCAGAACTGGGGCTTGTGTCATTGCCTTCTTAAGGGTGTTGAAAGCATCTTCAGCCAGGGAATTCCATCTGAAATTGTCCTTCTTGAGTAATTCAGTCAATGGCTTACTGATCACTCCATAATTCTGTATAAACCTTCTATAATACCCTGTTAACCCAAGAAATCCCCTCAGCTCCCTTATAGACGAAGGCTTAGGCCATTCCAACATTGCTGCAACTTTACTGGGGTCTGTACTGACTCCTTGGCCGGAAATGATATGCCCTAGATAATCCACCTCATTTTTTGCAAAGGAACACTTGGAGAGTTTAACAAACAGCTGGTTAAATTTCAGGATTTCAAATGTGGTTTTAAGGTGGGATAGGTGTTGTTTGAGGTTAGGGCTGTAAACTAAAATGTCATCAAAGAATACTAGGATAAATTTTCGCAAGTATGAGGCGAATAAGTGGTTCATAAGGGCCTAAAAAGTGGCTAGGGCATTGGTGAGTCAAAATGACATCACCCAAAATTCATAGAGGCCTTGGTGTGTTCTGAAGGTTGTTTTATGGATGTCGGCAGTGTTCATCTTGATTTGATGATACCCTGCCCTCAGATCTAATTTAGTAAATGTGGCAGCCCCATTTAATTCATCGAGTAGATCTTCAATCAAGGGAATGGGGAATTTGTTTTTCACAATAAGGTCATTTAGCTGTCTATAGTCTATGCAAAAGCGCCAAGTACCGTCCTTCTTTTTGACGAGAAGTACGGGAGATGCGAAAGGGCTTTGACTAGATTGGATAATGGAAGCATGGAGCATGCTTCTGACCTGTTTTTCAATTTCAGCCTTCTGATAAGGGGGGTAACGGTAGGCTCGAGTGTTTACGGCTTGGAGTTGGGTTTCAAAGGTATAGTATGATTAAACAGGCGGTTTGGGGGCAGGGTGTGTGGTTCCGCAAATAATTCCTTGAATTCCATAAGCAATGGACATAATACAGTAGGAAATGTTACCTTTGCAAAGAGGTCAGTGGCGGTAGGGCCCTCCTGATCATCCTTCTCCATGGCTCCAATGGAGAACAACTGGGATATCTGCCCTTTCCCTTTCAGTAACAGCTTCTGTAACTTTTTTCCTGTGATCACCTTGCATTCCCCTGCCTCGAGGCACCCTTTCAAGGTCAGCTTCATTCCCTTCAAATCCAGTGTGACTTCCAATTTGTTGAAATCGAAAGTTAACGGGTTGACTGTTCTCATCCAATCCACCCCAAGGACGATGTCACAGCCTCCTAGCTCCAAAATTCTCAGATCTGTAGAGAACTCTTCCCCTTGCATCAGCCATTTAAACCCCACACTCTTATAGTTGCTGTACATTTAACTGCCGTTGGCTACAGTTATAGATAAGGGGGCAGTATTCACGAGTGTGCAACCTAATTCAGTGGCAGTTGCTCCATTGAGGAAGCCGTGGGTGCTGCCACTGTCAATCCACACCATTATCCTTCTCTTGCCCACTTTTCCTTCAACCTTAATGATTTGCCCCACATGTCCCCCTTTAAGTGCGTGAAACGAAATTTCCCCTCCTTCATCGGCAGGATCACATTGGGGGGTCTCCTCCTCTGTTTCTTCAAGGTCTGCTTGCTCTTTCTCTAGTATTTTCTCCTCACCTCCTTCCATATTCAGTAGTTGCCTTCTACATTGGTGGCCAAGACTATAAGGGTCTCCACATTTGAAACATAGCCGCATCTGCCTCCTCTGCTCCATAGTGGGGTTTCTGATAACCAGGGCTTGCCGATTTCCTCTCGGTGGACCTGTACTCCCTGTCGCTCCTATCTCCCTAGTGTGTCCACTAAGGGGTAAACTGATTAGTGGACCCGTACGAGAGGAGGCCCTATTCCTTTTGTAGATTGCTTCTAACGTCAGTTTTTGTAATCTGGCTTTTTCTGCCGCTTGTCTAACTGTGATTGGCATCATCATCTTCACCATTGAACTCAACTCATCCTTAAGCCCACTAATAAAGCTGGACACAAAATATTGCTTAGTAAGTGTCGGCTGTGCGTTCCACATTAAGGCTCCTAGCTCTTCGAACTTTTCTAGATACTCTGTTACAGCCCCCTCTTGTCGAAATTTATTGAATTCTTCTATTACATCTGCCATATTCTTTTCTCCAAATCGCCTACACAATTCTTCGGCAAATTCGATCTATCTTACCCCGAGTCCTCTGTACCTGGACCATCCTTGAAACCAGGAATTAGCCGTATCATTAAGATAGGCTGTGGCCAGTGTAATTCGTTGTGGCTCAGCCACATTATAGTAGTGGAAGAAACGTTCACACTAGCGGATCCACCACCTTGGCCTTGTTCCATCAAACAATGGTATCTCCAGCCTTGGCATTGGCGTGTGAGTACCAGATTGTAAATGAAAATCTCTTACCTGAGGATTCGTCTCAATTCCTTGCACTCCTTCCGACTTCGCTTCTCCTGGAGGTCTCGAAAGTATTCCCGATCTATTTGAATTCGGTCCAGCTCCCGATCGCGGGGGAAATTTCGTTGGCAAATGGAATTCTGGTAAGGACGAGAGCATATTAAACATGCTATTGATCCTTTGACCGAACTGATCCATCGTTTCTCTATGCCTCTCCATCTCGTGTTGCATATCCTCGCGAGAAGTCACCAATTCCTCTCGCACTGCAGCCACATCTTCCCTACTTTGGGTGATAGTTTCGTGTGTCTGCGACATTCCGAACTCCAGCGCTTCCATTCTTGTTTCCAATTGTTTGAGTCTCGTTCCTTCCGCCATCGTCTGTTGCGCAATTCCTTCCACAAACACTGTCGAGGCCGCTAGCTCTGATACCAATTGTCAAGTCTCAAATCTGAGACTTGGGCAATTTTGGAAGAGACGAGGATTTTAAGAAAGAGAAAGGGAGGGAGAATTTGAATTAGAGAGAAAAGAAGAGAGGGAAAGATCTGAATGTATTCATTGATAGATCCCATCCTCATATACACTGCATTTTATAGGCTAACCCTCGTAGTTGTTATTGTAACTGATTGCCTACAAGTGGCATAGGCGGCACCGCTAATCACATGCTTCTGTTATTACAGCTATAGCTATGCATCTATAGGTTTATTACACTTATGACATACACTAAGCTAATGCCAAATTAAAATACAGCAAGATAAGATTGAAACTCTAGTAAGACTTATTCATTCCTCTACATCATCTCACTCGCCCGAGTGTCTAAATATTTGTCTTCTCTTGTTGATAGCCATTTCGCCAAGCCCCATGTCCCACACCAATGCATACAATGGTTGGGAAACTGAAGTTAATAGATCTGTATAGAGCCTAAAAACCCTTGAAGCATGTTAACACCTTAACAACATGTTGTTGTTAAGACTTGCAAACTAGGAACAACGAGAAGAAAACTTCCACACAAATCCTTACACACTCACAGAATTAGAAATACAAGAACAATAAATGAAAAGATCAAACCACAAAGAGATCAAGATTTATCCTAGTTCAGAATGCCCTCAGGCAAACCTACATCTAGTAGTCCAACACCCCCAAAGCAATCTTTATTCAGTCGGAAATTTGATTAGTACCTCAAGTTCTCTCCTTCATCTATATCCCTGAGTACAAAACCTCATTTTCTCAAGAATACACAAGAACTAAATCCTTATCACTTAGCCTCTCTTTTCTCAAGAATGAAACAATACTCGATCACAGATGAAATTTAGAACTCCCCCCTTTTTTTTTTTTTCTGTCGAATGCCCCCTGCCCTCTTTATTTATAAAAAGGGCGAACACCCCAATGAAACTAACCGACATTGGGATATTACAATTAGACCCTAAAAACTAAGTATATTACACTTTGAATTTGAAACATAATTGTTCTAACTTCCAACCGATAAATCAACAATACTTCACTGATCTCTTATTACTCAAACTCGAGGCAAACTCAATAATTCTCCACCATTTTCCTTGAGTTCTTCACTTGATAGTCTGAATCTGCTCTCATCTTGAATGTGGGCAAAAAACTGATCATATCAAACACAAAACACATTAAGAATGGATAAACAATGTTGTAATTTAGACATAGGGACAACTTTGGTAAAAATATCAGCTGCATTTTCTTCTCCTGCAACTTTTATTAGGCTTATCTCCTCCTTCTCAAGGATTTCCCTAATGAAATGATACCTAACATCTATGTGTTTGGTTCTTTCATGATGTGAAGGATTTTTAGCTAAGTGAATAACACTTTGGCTATCACACATTAGCCTAACCTTGACATCTATTCCTAGTAGTTCACTAATGATTCCCTTAAGCCAAAGTCCTTCCTTTATTGCTTCAGTAACAACAATATATTCTGCCTCGGTTATGGATAATGCCACCACCGATTGTAGGTTTGTTTTCCAACTAATAGAAGATCCTCAAAGTTGGAATATATAACCTGTTGAAGATCTCCTCTTATCAATGTCTGCAGCAAAATCTGCATTTGTGAACCCTAAGATACAAGGTGTTTCTTCTAGCTTGCCTCCACAATATACCAAAGCCATACCTAAAGTCCCTTTAACATACCTAAAGGTCCATTTTACAACATTCCAATGAGCTTTACCTGGATTTGCCATAAACCTACTAGATACACTCATAGAATGGGTCAAATTCGGTCTTGAACAGACCATGTTGTACATTAGGCTCCCAACCGCATTAGAGTAGGGTATTTTACTCATTTCCTTAATGCCTTCTTCATCCTTAGGAGATTGCTCATGTGATAATTTAAAGTGTTGGGCAAAGGGAATTGATACATCCTTTGCATCACTCATGTTGAATCTCTTAATCAACTTGTTAAGATAGGATTTTTGAGACAAAATTAGCTGCCTGTGCTGTCTGTTCCTTTTAATCTCTATGCCCAATATCTTCCTAGCTTCTCCTAATTCTTTCATCTCAAACACTGATTTCAAACTCAGCTTTAAATTTCTGATTTCTATAGCTGATTGACTAGCAATCAACATATCATCTACATATAGGAGAAGATATATAGATATATCATTGGCGTATGCTTAAAATAGACACAACTATCATATGAACTCCTCTTAAACCCTTGGAACAACATAAATGAGTCAAATTTCTTATACCATTGCCTAGAGGATTGCTTTAAACTATAGAGAGATTTATTAAGAAGACACACACGTTCTTTCTTTCCTCTCACCTCAAACCCCTTTGGCTGTTCCATAAGAATATTTTCCTCTAAGTCTCCATGTAGAAAAGTTGCGGTGACATCCATTTGTTCTAAAATTAAGTCTTGATGGACTGTTATTGCAAGTAGAATCCTTATTAAGGTGTGTCTCACTACGATCGAGAATATCTCTTTGAAATCTACACCGGCCACTTGAGTAAAGCCTCTAGCCACTAGCCTAGCTTTATACCTAGACTTATCCTCTTTCCCAACACCCTCCTTAATTTTATATAACCACTTACAACTAACAACCCTCTTCCCTAGGGGTTTTTCTACAAGGACTTAAGTATTATTTCGTTTAAGAGAGTTCATCTTAGATTACATGGCTTCTTGCCACTTCTGAGAATCTCTTGACTTGATTGTTGCTTCATATGAAAGGGGTTCCTTCCCCATTTTTGCAGCTGCACTTGTTAGGGCATAAAACACTAAATTAGAGTAACCATATTTGACCGGAGGTTTGGAAACCCTCCTTTGTCTATCCCTAGCAACATTGTACCTCTCCGAATCAGGAGGATTTTCTGAGTAGGAGGATTCTTCATAATCCTCTTGCTGCCTAGAAGAGGATGCTTCACAATCACCCTGCTGACTTGGAGAAGATTCTCCATACCCTTCATTTTCCTCTTGAAGGTTTAGGTCCTGATCTCAAAGATTATCTTGGCCTCTGTCTAATGGTTCTTCAGATAGATCTACATCTACTGCTGTACCTTTCTCAACATCCTTTGATTCTTCCTTTTCCTCAAAGTCTTTTGTATTATATCCCTCATCAAAAGTGACATCTCTACTCACAAAGGTCTTAGGCATATTTGGATCTAAACTCCACAATTTATAACCCTTAACTCCTTTCGGGTATCCTATAAACAAGCACCTAATTGCTCTAGGGTCCAACTTGCCTTGCTTAGAATGAGTATAGGCTATACACCCGAATACCCTAATATGGTCTATATTAGGCTTGTGACTAGTCCACATTTCATAGGGGGTTTTAAACCCTATGGCTGTGGATGGTGACCTGTTAATAACGTAGGCTACTGTAGATAAGGCTTCTCTCCAAAAAGATTTGGAAAGCCTAGCATGAATAATCATGCACCTAACTCTCTCTAAAAGAGTTCTATTCATCCTCTTGGCTAGTCCGTTCTACTTGGGGTTTCTTGGAACTGATAGGTGTCTTAGGATACCATCTTGATTACATAGGTGGACAAATTCCTTATTGCAAAATTCCAATCCATTATCGGTCCTAATGATCTTAAGTTTGCTTCCTTTTTTATTTTCTATCATAATTTTGCAGGTTTTGAAAGTTTCAAAAGTTTTATCTTTTGATCTTAAAACATAGACCCAAGCCATCCTAGAGTGATCATCAGTTATGGATAGAAAATATCTAGTTTCACCATGAGATAAGGTTTGGGAAGGGCCCCAAAGATCATAATGAATATATTCTAGAGGGGCCTTAGTGGAATGAATAGCCTTCTTAGGAAATTTAACTTTTACAGATTTCCCAAATATGCATGTTTCACATTTGTCTATAGCTATTATCTTTCCAGCACTCACAATCCCTTGTCTAGCCAATTCCTTAAGCCTTTGCTCACTAATGTGATCCATCCTATAGTGCCATAACCTGGACTACTCATAGGACTTACCCTCTCCTAATGCTGTCTCTCCACCCATTGTGGATGCTTGCAAGATATATATGCCATTTTGAAGGATAGCCTTCATGCATATGAGGGACCCCTTTGCTACCTTAAGGACTCCACAAACTCCTCTATAGGAGTAGCCATTTTTGTCTAGTTCTCCAAGGGATGTCAGATTTCTCTTCAGGTCTGGCACATATCTAACAGCAGACAGTGTGCTAATTATTCCATCATGCATTTTGATTTTAACATCCCCAATCCCTTTGATTTTACATTCTTGGTTGTTTCCTAGAAGCACTTTACCCCCATCTATGTCCCTAAAACTTAGGAACCAATCCCTATGAGGTGTCATGTGGAATGAACAACCAGAATCTAATACCCAGCCCTGCCTATCCTCGGTATTTGACACAACAAGTGCATCTGCACTGTCATACTCAAAACTCACAAATTGAGAATGAGATTTCAGCATTCCCCCTATTTTGAAATTCCTTCTTTTTCTTAGGGCAATTCCTTTTAATGTGACATTCTTCGTGACATAAGAAACATCTTACGGGTCTCCTACCATTTTTTGACTTTGATCTAGACCTACCCTTAGTTCTTTGATCCTTCTTTTCTGGCGTTGACCTACCTGTAAGAATTCTTGACTTCTACCTTTTGATGAAGTTTTTTAGAGTTTAAAGCTCCAATAACATCATCTAGAGACAAGTTTTCTCTTCCATGCTTTAATATGTCAACAAAAGTCTCATAAGATCTAGGTAAAGAATGCAAAAGGACAAGAGCCTTATCCTCATTGTCATACTTTATATCAATATTTTCAAGATCTAAACAAAGCTTCATAAAGTCATCTATATGGTCTTGCATCTTCTGGCCTTCTCCCATTCTAAATGAGAAAAATCTTGTTTTCAAGAATAATCGGGTGGAAAAGGTCTTGGTTAAGTATAGGGTCTCTAGTCTATTCCATAGGAATAATGCGGTGGTCATCTTGAAGACCTCCCGCAAAACCTTATCACTGAAACTAAGAATCAAAGTATTATAGGTTTTTTCGTCTATTTCTTCCCTCTGTTTACTTAATTATTGTTTATGTTCAGCAGTGCTAGATTCGGGCAATTTCTTTTCTTCTTCTAGTGCCCCTTTTAGTCCTAAGTTCCCTAGAAGTGCTTTCATTCTAATCCTACAAAGGCCAAAATCATTTTGGCCAGTGAATTTCTCTATATCGTGTCTTGTTGCAACCATAATCAAAACTAATGAGTCAAAGAATCAACAAGAAACTATCAAGAAAAAGTAGCAAGAAAGCTTATCTTGGTTCGAAGGAAGGCTTTGATACCAGATTGTTGTTGTTAGGACTTACAAACCAGGAACAACGAGAAGAAAACTTCCACACAAATCCTTACACACTCACGGAATTAGAAATACAATAAGAGTAATTAGTCATAACAAAAGAATATACAAGAACAATAAATGAAGAGATCAAACCACAAAGAGATGGAGATTTATCCTGGTTCGGAATGCCCTTAGGCAAACCTATATCCAATAGTCCAACACCCACAGAGCTATCTTTATTCAGTTAGAAATTTGATCAGCACATCAAGTTCTCTCCTTCATCTATATCCTCAAGTACAAAACCCTCATTCTCTCAAGAATACACAAGAACTAAATCCTTATCACTTAGCCTCTCTTTTTTCAAAAATGAAACAATACTCGATCACAGATGAAATTTAGAACTCCCTCCCTTTTTTTTTCTCTCGACTGCCCCCTGCCCTCTTATTTATAGAAAGGGTGGACACCCCAATGAAACTAACCGACATTGGGATATTACAATTAGACCCCAAAAACTAAGTATAATTCACTGATATCCTTTCGCTCAAACTCACATTGTAACCTTTATCACAAAGCTGACTAATACTTAACAGATTCATGGTCGGCTTCCAGCTTGTTGAAGAGGCTCTTGACTCCAGTCATATGCCTTGAAGAACCACTGTCAATAAACCACTTGACCCTCGAGCTGTTTGCTTTGAGGCACATGGACTGCAAAGATAGGAAACTGAAATTGATACCCAAGATTTTTGGGTCCATTGGATTAGACACCTAACCTCCTACCTTCTCAGTTTTCTTTACCACCCAAATCTTCAGGAGCTGGTTTTATTTCTTCCCTAGGAATCCAAACCTTTTTGATTTTGTATGGTATTCCCATTGCTATTGAACAGAAAAGACTTCTGTGACCATAGTGTTTGCATTTGATACATCTTGGTCCTAAGTCTTTTTGTTTTGCTTTTGCTGGAACCATTTTTCCAAGAGTCTTATGATTGTTATTCTCATTATAGCCTAAACTTGCCTTGTCATAAAAACCTTTTTGAGACTCAAGTATTTTATGTAAAATGTTGCTGCCAGCAGTAAACTTTGATAAAATAAGTTTTGTATCCTTAAGTTCTTTTTCTAAAACAGTGACTTTTTCTTGTAAAGCACAGTTTTCTTTTTCTAAAGATTTGTATTTTTCTCTAGATTTTTCTAAATCAGCAAGAAGTTTTTCACATATCTTTCTAAAGGTTGAGCTATTCTCACCCTCACCATCACTAGAATTAGAAAAATAGTCAGAATCACTGACTTCTGAGTCTTCCTTTGCCATTAAACAGAGATTTGCAATCTCTTGGTCTTTATCTTCTGATGAGGAGGATGAGTCCTCATCACTCTATGCTGCTAAGACCTTCTTCTTTCTGCTTTTCCTCTTTCTTTGCCTCTGGACATGCTGGTCTAATATGTCCAGGTTTTCCATAGCCATAACACTTTATCTCCTGCTTTTGGTCCTTCTTGTCAGTCTTCTCAAACCTATTCCTGCGAAAATGCCTAGAAGACTTCTTTTTGAATCTTCTAATGAACTTTTTAGCAAGGAGTGCAGCATCTTCTAAATCAGAGAAATCTGACTCAGACTCTTCATTTTTTGATACTTTAAGAGCTACTCCTTTATTTTTATTGTTAGGGATCTCTTCTTGTCTTCTCATAGAAAGCTCATGAGTCATAAGTGATCCTAACAGTTCATGTAGAGATAATTTTTCTAGGTCTTGAGCTTCTTGTATAGCAGTAACTTTAGGATGCCATTCATGTGGTAAACATGGCAAGATTTTTTCTACAATGTCCTCATTTGAAATAGGTTTTCCTAGGTTCTTAAGATTAGATACAATGTTATTCAACCTAGTATACATTTCCTTTATAGACTCACCAGACTGCATTAAAAATAATTCATAGTCATGCTTTAACATTCATATTTTGGACCTCTTTACCTTAGAGGTACCTTCATGAGTTACCTCAAGCTTGTCCTAGATTTCTTTGGCCTTCTCACATGCTGAGATGCAGTTGTACTCTTCAGGACTGAGGGCGCATTCCAGCATATTTCTTTGCTGCTGCATTAAGTGTGATCTCCCTCATGTCCTGCTCATTTCAATCTTCTTCTGGCTTTGGAATGGTTGTGTTCCCTATGGTGACTGTTGGCATTTGGAAACCTGTCACAATGGTTCTCCATGCTTCCACATCTCTTGACAGTATGAAAGTCTTTATTCTGTTCTTCCAATAGGCATAGTTTTTGCCGTCAAAGAATGGAGGCTTGCTGGAGGACTAACTCTCTTGAAATGTATTGCTGGATGTGTTGGCCATTTGATCTTTGCTCTAAGATTGTTTAGACCTTGTTGTAAGAGGCATGCTCTGATACCACTTGATAAACTTGTTAGCTTAAGAAGGGGGTGAATTAAGTTTTTTTACCATTTTTAAAAAATAAACTCAAATAACTGAAATGTAATAAGAATGTAAAGATTGCAGCACACAGAATTTAAAGTGGTTCAGCTTTAAAGTTTAGTCCACTACCTTGGTTTATTACCAAGGATTTAGCAAACACAAAAAGTGTACCTTTTCTATACCTTGTAGCTTTTACACAGGATAAGCTACTTAACCTTTACAAATTTGGCTTTTACAAACTTGGTTCAACCACAACCAATTGCCTTTCAAGGATCAAGCGTAACCTTTACAAATTTTCACAAATTATGTGAAATGATTTCTCAAGAGAAAAATATGATATTATAATAAGAACTGAAATTTCTCTTGAAAGAGAGTTACAAGATGTGAAATGAAAATCACTCTCTTTTTGATCTCATAGAAATATGATATTAGAAGCTCGTGAAATGTAAAAGGCTTTTTGAATGCTTGCTGAAGCTTTTGCAAAGAGCTCTTGTGAATGTTGTGATCGGTTGCAAACTTCTTCAACATTCCTAACAACTATTTATAGATTTCTTGTATTCAATGCTAGCTGACATGTCATTAAACAATTGGAATGTTTTGGTTTGAGTCACAACTATCACTTTTTGTCTCTTTAAACATTAAACAACTGATAATAAATCACAAAAGTACATCCAAGTTATATGAGAGGCATTTAATGAATTGTAAAAGAGAAACTGACAACATTTAATGTGCCTAACGGCTATATTTTTCGAAATTTGCCAGAAAATACTCAAGTAATTTTAGCATTACTCGATTAAGTTTGATCTTCACTCAATTGGATGTACTATGTAATCGATTATATTTTAAACTTACTCGAGTATCAGAATTCCATTATTTGATTATTTTTAAGGCACAGAAAAATGCATTGTTTACTCGATTACAAAGCAATATTTACTTGATTAATTATAATCCTTACTCGAGTACAAATGATTGTTACTTGATTATTTTTAAGTCAGAGACTTAGCCAGATTTCAGCCTATCTTTACTCGATTACAAATGATATTTACTCGAGTATAAAAGAACACTACTCGATTACAAAAATATTTTACTCGAGTAAAAAGATGCCCAGAAACTTTAACTTAAGATGACTCGATTACAAAGTAGATTCACTCGAGTACAAAGAATAATTACTTGATTACAAAAACACCTTACTCAATTAATTTTAAGATGACAGAAAATTGTATCACACAAGTACAGGGGTTTAGTCAGTCGAGTACTTCCTATGTTTATTCGATTATTCTTACATATGTAATCGATTACTTTTGAAAATGAACTGAGCATTACTTGATTACTCTCAATATTTACTCGATTAATTTTTCACAAAAAGCTTTCATATGCTTACTCGATTTTCACAAAAGGCTTACTTGATTGATTCTCACATACTTGATAAAATACTCAATTATTTTCAATATATACTCGATTATTTTGAACAAATACTCGATTATTTGAAATATACTTGATTAAAAGATTATTAATCTTAAAAGAACTTCAAAAGGTTTTGTGCATCATCAAAGAACCAAATTTACTAAAAATATTTGTTTATCCAAATTTACTAAAAATATTTTCTCATTAAATCAAAACACAAATTTCTCAACAATCATCATCTGGTCCTTCATCGTAGTACTGTTGCTGATAATTATGCTGTGAAATTTCATCTGCAGGAGCACAGGTCGATTTCAAGGTTTATAGGCTATGCTTTATGTGCCACTAATGAAGCCCTTAGAGATGCAAATTGGATACCCACCGAGCACGTGGATAAGGAAAATACGGTAATCATTATGGTTGTATACATAAATAATTGTAGTTATACCATGGTACTCTGGGATTCTTATTTCTAAAATGAAGGTCCTCAGGGAGTCTCCATTGGCGGGGGAATTGGAAGCATCCGTGATATACTGGATGCATCGCTAATGGTTTGTCAGAAGGTATGTTTGTTGCTTCCTCATTGTGCCTAATAAAATATCTTGATCTTGCATCTTTTCCTGATCACTGTCTAGTAATTTCCTTAACTAAAGGCTTGAAGTAGACACGGTGGACACTCTTTGGAGAGTGGCTTAATGTCCTACTTTTGTTTCCCATGGCCCATCCAAGAGATGCTGTGGTCATGCATGCTCGTTTTTAGTTCACATCTTTGACATGATGGGAGCTATGACTTAATTTTTTGACATAATTGGGGGAATAATTTGTAGTTTTCAAAAACGTGATGAGCATTAGAAAAATGCTAATTTTAGCCCTAACAGTGATCAGGTAAGAGATCAAGAACCTATATGAAAGCTATTCAAAAATATATATTTGAATAAAGGT
Organism: Diospyros lotus; assembly: GCF_014633365.1. NCBI lineage: Eukaryota > Viridiplantae > Streptophyta > Magnoliopsida > Ericales > Ebenaceae > Diospyros > Diospyros lotus. The sequence continues at coordinate 29,478,298 of NC_068352.1, forward strand.
AATATATGTATGTATACATATTATTTTAAGAATATACCTTTGTACTGTCAACTTATGTTTGTACATGACTCAAGGAACCTCTAAAACAATGAGATGAGTAACATCTGATCTTTACTGCAGCGTCTCCGTCGGCTTAGTCCATTTTTTATCCCTCGGATACTGATAAACATGGCAGCTGGTCATGTGAGCATGAAATATGGATTCCAGGTGTGTATATGATATTATCTTTCTTGCAAGAAAAGAATTGCAAATCAGATGCTACTAGGACCTATTGTTTGGCCATCAATCTTGATGATAAGTTACTTTGAATTGTTCAATCTCCATCATGACATCATTATGGTGAAGTCAAATAATGGATAGATGTAAAATTTTAGCTAGCTATATTCTCTGACGAACATTAAGTACATGCTTGTTGCATATTTACCAGCAAAACATACAGCATAGTTATCTGGCGTTTTCACGTGCACATTAATTCTATGCTACTCATTGTCCTTTATAAGTTTTTGATGAGTTCCAGTTTCTATTCACATCATTTTTCAACAATGAATACACTAACTCATTTTCATTATGAAACATGAGATATTGTTGCACATTCTAGTCTTAATTTTGAATCTAGGGACCAAACCATGCTGCAGTGACTGCTTGTGCTACGGGGGCCCATTCTATTGGCGATGCCACAAGGATGATTCAATTTGGAGATGCTAATGTTATGGTAGCCGGAGGAACAGAGTCCAGTATAGATGCTTTGTCTATAGCAGGGTTTTGTAGGTAATGCTCAACTATGAAGTTATCTGTTCCTACCTCCTGACTGGAGCTCTATACTGCCTTAATTGTTGCCTGAGGGTTTATTAGCAAAGAATTACAACTAGGGGAACAGGTGGGGGCCCATGTCCCCTACCTCCTGAAACAAAAGTTCCTAAAGTTCTATTTTGGCAATAGTATTAGAAACATTTTTAGAAGAATTTATGGATCACAAAAATTTGAGAAAGTTTAACTTGGTCCCTTCTAAATTAGGAAACTTTACTGCCATCCCTGCCAACTACTCCCCGTCCACTCACATGCAAGGGGAAAAAACAGAAAAGAAAAAGAGACAAAGTTCCTAGTTCTTTCATTATTCAGCACCCCCTATGACCTGAATGTTTTCAGGTGCCTTTTTTTTTCAACTGCTTGAAAATGGCAAAATTCTTAGAGAAACAAGAATTAGAGAATCCGGGCTTTATGGCATATGCTAAAATTTAAATTGAGGCTAGTTTTATCAAAATAAAGAAAGAGTTTTATGCTATCAACCCCCCGTCCTTCTGTGATGGTATCTTACTATTTTCAACATGCAGATCAAGGGCTTTGGCTACAAAGTACAATTCTGCCCCAGAACAAGCTTCGCGACCATTTGATTGTGGTCGAGATGGATTTGTGTAAGAAAATATAATATATTTTTTTCTTTGTTGGCAATGCTTCAGTTTTTTTCTTTCTTTCTTTCTATTCATCGGTCTAACACAGTGCTTGAACTCAGTATCGGGGAAGGTTCTGGTGTCATGGTGTTGGAGGTGAGTAAAATTTTGTGTTCAAAACTTTCATAACTAATGCTTTGGTCTAACAAGTGATTGATAGTCAAGTATCAAGAACTACTTCTATCATTTAATTGATAGGCATGAAAATGAAAAAAAAAAAAAAACTATTTTCTATGGTTTTCCAACATATATTTTACTTTCTTAACCCATTCTGGATGATGCATTGAACTCCATGTCAGTGCTTAGTTGTCATGTTATTGGCGCTTAGGTAATTTGCAGCATTTACTTTCATTCACTGTCAGTTGTCACAAGGTGATTTTCTGGCCTTCCCTAGTGGTGCTAAGCTCAATTTAGTCTCTGATGGACAAGAAGTTATTTTTCCCAACTTCAGTCATGGTGTCTCTCTCTAGCTGGTTTGAATGAAGATGTTAAGGTTTGTTTGACCATATGTGGCCTAGGAATTCCTTGCCAGTGTTGCAGCGATGTGCATAGCATTCTTCTTGTTACATGCATAACAGAAAGCTTCCAAGCTTCCACCATTAGGCTTTGTTCTAACCTGCCATATATTTATCTTGAATGGTGTGAAATTTGGGTAACAGATGATACCAAGTAAATTCAAATTATTGTGTCATGTAGTCACATTTAGTAGTAAATCTATTGTCTTTTGTTGTGTGCATAAGATAGGAGAAAATGATTCTTTATGCATTGGCTGATGCATTATGTTAAAAATCCTAAGGTCAATTACCTAATTCCCAATATTGGATACAAGTGTGAAGATTTTTGATTGTAATGATTTGAATGAAATTGGTTTGAGCTTTCTACATGTATGGCCAGCAGTGCCTTTGTGCTGCTTTTTGTTTCTGCCAATTATTTTTAACCTTATTTGGGAAGTACTCTTTATGTTGTCTTCTTTTGGGTGAGAATAGCAACCAAATCATAAAATTGACATATTTGCTTTCTTCCAAATTTGTTTTATATTTTCCTTTTTCTTTGTTTTCATTTCCATTTGTTTTTGTTTTATTTTTGGAATTAAGGAAATGGAACATGCAAAAAAGCGTGGAGCAAAAATATATGCAGAAGTTCGGGGTTATGGGATGTCAGGTTTTATTCTTTACATGTAGTTGTGTTGGATCTATTTCTTCTGTTTCAGCTCTGATATATCAACCATCTAGGTGATGCATATCACATTACTCAACCACATCTTGATGGAAGAGGTGCCACTTTGGCCATGAAACGTGCTTTAAAGCAGGTAATTATCCAAAGTGGATGCTTTTGCATTTCTTGTTAGCCTGTATTTATTATTCTTCATATCATCTGGTCCAGAAACTGTGATCTCGGAAGAAATCTTTGGATTTTGCAGGTAATTCAATCAGGAATTTTGATGCAACCTGGGTCATAGCAGCCCATATCTTAGTTTGCTGTTTGAGACCAGTCCTTGTATATTCCACCTGAAGGCCCATTCTTATAGATACTGTTGATAATTTGAAAAATCTAAGCCTTGACCTTTTCTCAAATAGTGTTGCTCGAGTATGTTGGAAAGGAACTGAAAAAGAGAAAGAAAGTTGAGAGTGAACTCATGATTTTGATGATTGAACACTTCACTTCTCTGACATTACTTGCATGCGACCTTACTTTCTGTAGATGCTGTCTTTGCCTGTTGATTGAATTGTATAATTTTCGGAACAAAAATTCTAATCTGGGATTCATTTCCTCAATTTGCAAATGGAGGTAATGGTTTCCTAAAATATGTTTGTTTTTTTGGACTTGCAGTCCGGTCTTCATCCTAATCAGGTGGATTATTTAAATGCTCATGCTACATCTACTCCATTAGGTAATCCTAGCAACTTTTTCCTACTGTTTCTTGCTAGAAGAGTTCAAGATGACTAAACATGGCTCTTGTTGCTGTGATATCACCATCAGGTGATGCAATAGAAGTGCATGCGATTAAATCTGTGTTTGCTGGGCATGCAACATCAGGTGCTTTGGCTTTGTCCTCCACAAAGGTAAGTGTTCTAGTGAGCAAAGATAAGAAAATGTACTTGGGCATGTAGAGTCTTGATATTAAGACTGTCAAACCAGGGCCAAACTGAAGAGAATTCCCACTCGAATTCTTACACTCTCACAGAATTAGAAACCAATTAAGTAATCAGACATAAAACAGAATGAAAAACGGAAATACAGAAAGATAAAACAGACCAGCAAGAGATAGGTTATCCTCGTTCGGAATGCCTTTTGGCAAACCTACATCCAGTAGTCCAACACCCATACAGAGTAGCCTTTTATTCAGATAAACCGATCAGTACACCAAGCTTCTAACCGTCATCTATATCCCCGAGTACACACAACTCATTCTCCCAAGAATACACAAGACTAAACACTCGGCCTTTCTTTCTCAAGAATGAAATCAATACTCGATCATAGATGAAATAGAAACTCTCCTTGGATTGCCTCTCATGCCCTCTTATTTATGGGCGGACAACCCAATATAACTAACTACTATTAGGATATTACAATTAGACCCCCCGAAATACTAAGTAATTACACTTGATGTTTTAAACCTAATTGATCTAATCTTCCAGCCGATGCATCTCCAATATATAACTGATCTTCTATCACACAAACTCTAGGCAAACACAACATAGAGGTTGCTGCCCAGTGGCTACTAATACTTGTGAAAATTTTCACTTGGGCTATGTTTTTATTCCCGACCCTTTTGGAAAAGTTACTGAAACCTTAACTTTAATATAAATATTTTCCCAAACACGTAGGATCATATACAAATTACAAAAGTCTCGTATTTGTTCTAGTTATTAAGACTGATGTATTTTGCTAAACAAAATATTGTTACTTCACCATACAAAGAACATTATGTAAAAACATTTTATTTTCATTTACTCCAGAGGTCTGCAATGTGTTTATGTACCAACTATTTCCAACATGTTATTGTGTTTGCATAGTATGCTTATCATTTTTCTTATTCTAATCTTTTGCATGACAAATTGCCATAGATTTATTTACCAGATCTCATGCTTTAGATATTTTGCATTGGGCTCTTTTAAGTATGATTGGTATGTGAAATCTGGAATTTTCTTTTAAGGGTGCCATCGGCCATCTACTTGGGGCAGCTGGAGCAGTGGAAGCAATTTTCTCTGTTTTAGCTTTATACCATGTAAGTACTATCCCCCTATGCTGTCTTAGTTGCTTGATTTCCCAGCACCCACAAAGTTCTTAGGGGCTTTTTCCTTCTTAAGCATGAATTCTTTGTCGTGTTTATAAAGACTAGTCTCAGGTGTGAGAATCTTGTGTGTGAAGAATAGCTGGGTACCATGTGCATCACAAGCACAGTTTTTGGATTTTAGTTTTGGCATATTTAGAGTTATTGTTGTGTATCATTAACACCTTTGGCATGGGGTTTTAGGATTTAAAGCCTTTTTTTTTTTTTTTTTAACATTAACTAGGGAAGCTGAAAAATGATTCCAAGATCTCTTTCAAGATGAAATATGGAAATGTTTTCCAAAAGGACCGGTTAAGGAACCAAGTTAAATTCCTATGCCCCTTTGGTGAAAACTGTTAATTTGTGCTTGTGATTTTGTTTGTCCCCCGTAAAGTTCTTACAATAAGAACTCCACTCTGATGTCTAATCTATGGACTATGGGCCGTGCTTGGTTGTCTTACAGGGAATTGCTCCTTTGACATTCAATCTTACAAACCCAGATCCAGTGTTTGACGAGCATTTTGTACCTTTGACAGCCTCAAAGAAGATGCCAATTAGAGCAAGCATGTCTAATTCTTTTGGATTTGGAGGGACTAATGCATGCCTGCTGTTCTCTGCCACTTCTTAGTGTTTCTAGCTCCTGCAGACAACCCCTCCCCTGTCGACAGCAGACGACTCCTTAAAGATGGAGCAGCTGCTAAATTGAGAGAGGATCGTTCAGCTGGACTTTCACAAACTCATTTGTCGTTGCTTCTAGAGGAAAAGAACACAAGAAAATAACCTTTACAAGGGATTATTGGCATTTTGGTTAGGAGGGAAAATCCTACACACACAGTTTCCTCCGTTGCAGTCAATTCAATGAGTCATCTTGACACCTCTTTAATTTGAGCAAAGTTTCCTCAACGCTACTTGAACAGCGACAATGGGTTTTCCTTCAGCGTTTTTCTCATTTGATTCTCAAGCATTTCATTAGATAGGGTAAAGAGTATTGGGTCTGAGAACCTAGACTGATTGATTTGTCCGAATGCTCAAAATGACATTTTTGCCCTGACATTGTTTTAAGCCAGCAATCAAAACGGAAAGATTGGATTAATTACAACGAGCACGTTACATGCAGCAAAAAGGGACAAAAGAAAAAAAAAAAAAAAACAAAGAATTTGAGTTCATAACTATGAGTAAGTTGATTTGAAGCCTTCTGTTAAGGCAACTACTTTGGCTGACACATTCGGCTGCAACTTGGACACAGCTCGACGGATGTCCTGCAATGGACATGAGCAAAGATCATCAGATGTCTGCAAGGTCTAATTAAATGATTTCTGATATTGCAACAGTTGGAATAAAAAAATAAAAAGATGTCTCTGCATACCAGATTCCTTACTTTATAAGAGTTAAAAAAAACAAAAAAAAGAGGATTGTATTGATCGCATTTGCATGTAGGATTTTTTTTTGGCAAAAGAGACTAATTTTACAATTCCCACCCGTGATTTCTCAATCACAAAGAAGAAACCCTATTGTTACTACTGAGAAATGAAATTTCTATGAAAAAAAAAAATTAACCTTAGAGCCTAAGAAATGAAATTTCTACTAGAAAATGAATAACTAACACCCCAAAACATGCAACATCTTATTGTAGATGACGTGGCCCCAGAAAAGTGGTTTTAATTAACACAAGGGCGACTGGTAACAGATCTGGAGCTGTGCTAGCATGAATCAAAGAGACAGAATGAGTGCTATCATTTTCAGTCAGAAATCATCATCAATGATGTTGGTTCATCAGCTGATTACCTCTAGACTATAGCGGGATGAGAAATGAGTTAGCAGAACAACTTTGTTCCTAATCCACTGAGCATGTTCCATGATCTGTAATTGAACAATTCATGGCATTAATAAACAATAATATTTCCTTAGCAAGCATCCCCTTGGATCATATATACATGTACATACTACATCCAGTTTACGAAAAACTCAAAGTATCTATCTGCCCGGTCTGAGTTCCCCCAAAATCTAACGTAACATACCTCAAACAAATGAGTATGGCCATGTTCTCGAGCATGCTCAATACTCTGTTCTTCATCCAGAAAGGTTGCCTGTTAGAAAACAGGTTTCACTCATTAACATGAGATTACACCAGTTTATTGAATGCTCATGGAAGATCATGACCAATGCAATACTAAGTGGAGTATTTCCTTGGGTCAATGCTCAGATCATTCATCTTTTCTTTTCTTTTGTTATTTTTGATAAATGAGAAAAATCAAAATTCTCCCCAACTGAGCCTTTCCTGTCTTTGCAACCACATGGGAGATAGAAAGACAGCAGCACGCCTTGATGCATAAACAGGAGCTCAGATCTTTCTTTTCCAGATCTAACAAACTTCAAGTGGTAAGTCTATGTAACTATAGTGTCACTTGAACCTCTGAAAAATTATGGTAAACTACTAATTAAGCATATATTAGTAAAACATATATAGAAAGTAGCTTGTTTTAAACACAGCTATAATAAGTGTGTGCTGGTTACAGGAACCTAAAATCCACTGAGAGTGAATGGTCAAACATAGAACTCTGTCCTTTTTGCTGAATCCACCACCACGTAGGCTGAGCTATCCTCAGTTTTAAAATAAACAAATGAGATTATTTGTGATAGGATTCATTGTTGTTTCTTTTTTTTTTTTAGGGGGGGAGGCGCAAGGATAAAGTTGCATCATTCATGGAGATGCCTGGAGTCTAGAATTCATGTAGCTAATCCCACCTAGAGGGATTATGGCTTGTAGTAGTTGTTGTGATGTTGTGAGCTACATTATTTCTCCTTGTTGCTCTTATTCTTTTACCATATTCAATCTCTCTACTGGCTTTCTGTCTCCTTTAGCTTCTCCCTCTTTTTGCAGCTAGTGGCATGTGCTCCTTCATGGTTCATATAATTCAGCATATCTGCTTCTCTCTCTCTCTCTCTCTCACACACACACACACACACATCTCATTCTTCTAAAGTTCTGTGAAGCACTACATTCAATACCATATAAGACTCCACAAGGCAATTAAAAGATATCCTTGAAAAGAACTAGTGATGCTTATACAAAAGAAAAGAAAATTTTAATCAAATTGAAATTTACATGAAAATGCTCAGCATGATGATGGATTACTAGCAGTTGCCAAATTATTTGGTGCATCACTTTTGCATATAATCATCATTTTTTCATATGACATTATCTCGTCAAAGTCATATTTATTTAGGTGATTTTGTAATTTGCTTTATTCATATACTTATTAGGGAAGAAAAAAACTTCATCTAAAATTGTATGTGAGTAATTGCTTGTATATAGAGTAATCCCCTCAACCCTCTAGAGTTGAAGGTATTTCTCTTATTGAGAGTAGGTTCCAAGCCTAGATAAAAGGAGGTTGTGTTAAGTAGTCGACAATTAGCATAAAATTTGTTGAATCTTGCATCATGATTCTAGACAAATAAATGATTGGAGAGCTAGAATTCATGCCAATTCCATCAAGTGGGATTAAGGCTGATGATGATGATTAGATATGTATAGTCTAAATCTCAGCAGATTTTTAAGTAAAATTTGGAAATTGAATGAGTTTACAGAAAGACATACAAACACCCCCCCCCCCCTCCCCCCCCCAAAAAAAAAAAGAAAAAAAAGAAAAGAAAAAAAGAAATGTCCAATTCAGTTCATGTCGCATTGATGAGAACTAACAAATAAGATTGTGCATGAAACCAAGATATTACCTCAGTTATAAGAACTCTTGCCCTCAAGGCATCAGCACTATGGGGATCAAGAAAAAACTCGGATGTTGTATCTCCTGTAAATGCCACCTCTGGAGACAACAAAGTGTCTGTGATCTAAAGAAATAGACTTCAAAGTCAAATAATTTCTCCAAAGGAGCATCTCACTGGAACAAGTTTATAAATAAATACAAACCTCAACACCAGATTTCTTCAATTTCTCAATCTGTTTTCCATTCAAATGCGCATATCTCTTCTTCAACTTATTTCTAACTGAGTAAATTACATAGCCCTGAACATATTAAGCATATGATCATAAGAACCACCAGGATGTGAAGATCTGGCAACTTATATTCTATATCCGTATCCTAGAATATAAGATCTATGCAAAATTTCTTAAGGTAAATATAGGAAAGCAGATTATTAATCTTGAAACCTATACTCATGGATTGGTTTTGGAACTTCAGATAGCCAGCTATCTGCAACATCTAATGTTAGGAGGCAAAAATTTATGTGTAAGTCAGTTATGTCAATATTGGGAGGCAGTTTATCCCCCATGTAGGAACAAGGCCAGAATCATATGTGGATATCTTTGTCAACGATATAACAGAAACATACCTGGCTTGGTATAACATGATGAGTTTTAAATGGTCGTGCAACAAGGTTATTCCGCAGTTCATATGTTTCCCCTGATTATAGAAGTTTAAGAAATCAGGCAATGTAGAAAATATGCTAATCATTAAGACACTACTTAGGTTTCCAAAAGTACACACCTACATCTAGTGCAACCAAATCAAGCTTCAGTTCCACCTGGCTCATGCTCCTGTGAATGTCTAACAACTTCTCCACATCCTCTTTAATAGAAGGAGGCACAAATACTGTTGGAGGTTTTAAACTGTACAATCCACGAGTTGCTACATACATGGGAAGCCCACCCTGGATCAATAGATATCATTAGAGGTCTTCACATTTTACATTGTGACTTCAAGCTAAAACAGGTTGACACATAATGGAACTATGACAACCAAAATGAACTACTGATGAGCTAAAAATGAAAAATTTTCAGCCCAATCAGAATGCAATATTCTAGTCATATGTTACTCTTTTTGAAGCCAAAACAGAGATTCTTGTGCTCAACCACCATCCTCCATAATTCAATGAACCTGGCAGAACTGTTACTTGAGAGTTTTACACATTACATGGATCATACTGAAACTGATAACTAATGTCACTCAACAGAATGCCACAGTTTGGAATCAGCACAACCTAGTGTCATACTGTACAACTCAAGCAACATAGTATTATAATTATTGTAACTTTAAACCAGAGCTGCAGCTATTTCATTCACTACAGATATAACATCTAGAATCTTGATTCAATGTATCATGGGGCACTCACAATTATGTGAATTGAACTAAGATCATGTTCCACATGAGCATCAAGGAACCAAGACCCCCATGATAGCAACAGTTTCGTTCAAAATTCAACAAATACTTTGAAGCAAAAGCATAAATCTGCGATGAAACAACCAAATGCTAAGAAAAAAATGTCAGAACTTCAAAACCAGGGGTGGGGTTGGGGGCTAAATTATGTTAAGGAACTAACAATAATATCACTCAAATTCAAATAATGACTTCCAACTGGTGAGAGATCAAATTTGCCGATGATAATCCAAATAATCAGTATTTATCGATTAAATTGTTATTATCTTAGTTGACCAGATATATCTAGCTATTCCAGTTATCTTAGTCTTAAGTAGCATTTATCTCTGATTTTAAGTAGATTTTATCTTAGATTTGAGTGCAATTTATCTGACTGTAAGTCTGTAACCGGACTCTACAAATAGGCTACTACTTTTCCGGTATGAAATATGCAGAAATTCAGAGAATATATTTTGTTCCTACTTCCTACACAGACAAATTATCAAACAGGTCAAGGGCATTTCCAGAGACATCATACATAAATTGACGAGCACCTACAATATGATCAAGATGAGCGTGCGTGATGAACACGAAGTTCTGATGAACAGCCCTCGACGGACAGCGCCCAATGTCGAAAGCACACTTCAATTCCGGCACAATGACGCAGGTCTCGTGGCCGCCAATCGAGACACCCTCGATTGAATACCCTTCCAAGGCGAAGCCTTTCCGGTTAACCTCGGCCCTGGCTTTCCGGTACTCTTCTTCCTCGATTGCCCGGCCGATCGCCGACAAGAACACAGAAGAGTCCTTGGCGGCACCCAGAGGCCCAACGGCATGGCTCGTTGATGGCAGCTTGAGGTTGGGTTTAGGGGCTTGGAGGGGTTGGGCAAAGTGGAGTGGAGATAGAGATTGGAGCTTGGGAATGGCGAGAGAAGGTTGCATCATATATATGCTAGAGAGAGAGAGAGAGAGAGAGAGAGAGAGAGGGTTTAAGGGAGGTTTTGGTGGGTCTTGTAAACCAGAGCAGTGGATAAACTTGAAGCTGCGGCGCATATATATATATATGTGTATATATATATATATGTTAATTTGTGGAAAATAGAAAAGAGAAAACTCCAATTTTTCAAGAAAAAAATAAGTTAGATATCTTAAATGCTGGTGAAATGTCTAAAATGTCCTTATAAATTGAATTTTAATAATTAAATTCAACCATATTTAATCAAATAAGATCAAATAACATTATTTGTTCTAATGATATCATTAAAAGTTATAAATAATAATGACATTCTTTATATCCAGAAATAAGTATGAAGAAATGTTGAATTAAGTCTAAGTTGTTGTTAACTTCAATTTAAATTTAAGTAAATTAATTTTTTTAATTTTTAAATTATCAACTCATATTCTTTTTAATTAACCCGTGTTCTTCAAGTCTCAATTTAAATATATTATCCAAAATCAAACTTCTAATCTAGCTCAAATTAAAATTATTTGAATTGACCCAATATTCAAATCTTGACTCTCTTAATTTCCAATCTACGCATTTTAAATTCTTGGATCCACTCTTATCTATATTAGTAATTTAAAATTTTATAATATCGTAATTCTAAACAGCAAAAGGGGCTCTAAATTTACAACTTGCCCAAATGTATATATGATTATGAAAATGGTAAAATTTGTCCAAATTTACACATCTAAGTGGTTTTGAAGGTTGCAAGTGAACACAACCATTGACTATACAAAATCAGTGGAAAAAAGAACCCTACACAACACAACACAACACTCTTTACGTGGATGAACTCAATGGCTACAGAGTGTTAGATCTCAGTCACCCTTCAGCCAATTTCCAGGGCTTCCATTCCATGGAAGCAAAAGAAAAGATGCTTCTTCTCAATGATCTAGAAACCGACCAAGATCCAACGAATCTGTGAAAGCCACGTCGCTGCAAATGTTGATCTTAGAGTCTGAAAAGATGATTTCAGCATTCCGAAGGGTGAACCCATCAATGATGGGCAGCGGGAATCCTTTCGCGAGGTGTGAGTTCACGTATGGCAAGAAAACAGTCTGAATGATAGTCCACATGACTGGCTGCAGGCAGAAATTTATTGGAGAGTTAATCAAATATTGAAGACGGTATGTGAAACTTTTGCATGAAGTCATCGAAGGATGCAAGAATGATAGATGCTGTAAGCTTGCAACCTAGGGGCTCTTGGAAATGGACACTTTTCTTAAGTACCTAATTTTATGAAACAGGCAAAGCATTCGACTGCAAATGTATGTTTCTTTCGACTGTATACATGTTTAATGCAAAGAAGTGCAAACAACAGTATTGTTATGCTAAGCCACGGGTGATCTAAAGTTAAGTGGCTTTATGAGCTTTTCATCCTATAATGCTTTCCTTCCATGGTGAGATTATTTATCATGCTATAAATTCTTTCTATGGTGAATTGTTTACCATCCTATAATGCTTTTCCTTTTCGTTCACTAGAAAAAGCATAGCTTTACATAGTTCACCAGTGTACAGATAATCTCAAAAGGCTATCTTCAATATTTGATGTCGTATGACGAATTAAGCTAAGATTGATGATAAACCAACAATCTATGTCATCAACCAGCACAAACCAACCATGTTTATTACCCAGAGAAAACAGGTTAGTTGATTGTGTTGCAGTTCCAAGAAGTTACCGCACTCTTTAAGATGCCATGTCATAAAATTTGACTTCCCAGAGGCTTGAGTTAACACCTACATCAATAACAATACAAAACCATCTCTCCCACATCCTCTGGTTAAAAAAACCACCTCTCACGCATGCAAGACAACTCATGCTTATTGAAAATAAATAAATAATATGTAAGCGGACATGGAATGAACATCCTGGGATGTATGGGGATAAGATTATGTTCCTCAAATAATCCAATAGAGGTTCACTGGTATTTTGTCTGAAATAGGCTTTTCCAACTAGTGAAAAAGACACCGATTAATGAAAAAGAGAACCACAGTACCTACTTAGGCAAAGATCCACTGTCTTTTATGCATATATTATTTTTTGCCAAGAACACAACAAAGAAAATGGAGCCACACCATTTAAGGAAGAAGAAGAGAGAAGAGAGAAGAGAGAAGAGAGAAGAGAGAAGAGAGAAAGTGCATTGCTGTGGCAGGAGAATCATCAGGCATGCTTTAAGTATGGGAACATAAAGTTACCTGAATTAGATACATCCGGAGGTTACCAATTTTACTCCATTTCAACTTCATAGAGAAGTCATTCAATTTCACACTGCCAGCAAGGTTATTCTTTATAATTTTAACTGCACCAGAACCACGGATTACCTGCACCAGGAATGTGCCAATCAAACTCACCACATAAACTTGATTATTTCTATCCACAAACACATGGAGAATGCGTGTTCTATTGAACTTATTAAACTGGCATATATCATACAGAAGATACAAATACACAGATGCATGTACAACAACAACAACATATTTAGCCTTTATCCCACTATGTGAGGTCAACTACATGAATTCTAGACTTCTATGTGGGTTACCCCCAACAGATAATTTGTCTAGAATTCATATTTAGATCTGACTAGGTTTTACGCTGGCTATCGGCTACCTAACGCAACCCTCCTCTTTTATCCAGGCTTGTGACCGCCAGTAGATAACATCCCCTAGCAGAGTATGATGAAATGAAGTTTCAACACTATCTTCATATGGAGAAGTTTCATGAGATGGTGGTGAATGAAGATAATTGATATAATTGTGTTCCATCACTTAGTTGATATGGTGAAACCAACAAGTATAATATGAAAACACAACAATAATACATAGATGCATGTAAATAATAAAAAATACAACTGAAGCTTATGCAATAATGTGTCCTACAAAAGCTCAATTGGAATATCAGCAGGGGCTGAAAGTTGAAACCTCATAACTTCACGAAACACATGCACCACCAATAGCTGAGTTCCTTCCTACTTTCTTCTTTCATGGTTAACTGACATCTGTGAAGAATTCTTTCCCAATGTAGTAGATGTAAATAGATTTTATAAGAATCTATCAACTAATAGCTGCAAAAATCATCCACCTAGTCCAATAACTACTTTTTCTTTTTTTGGTTTTGAATGATAAAATTTACCAAGAGAAAAGACATTGAGAGGGGGTTTTCCATGTCTTCTCATGTACCAGAAGAATAGGAAATCCAAGACAAAAGTTGCTTGGTCATCAGATAGCTGTTCATTCAACATTAAGCTACTACATACTCCAAACTCTAGTTGTCAGGTTTATAGAAGGTTCTTCAACCCCTTTAAAAGTGTATTTGATTTTTTTCTTCCAAAATAACACAAATCAAACATGATAAGACAAGACTGCGTGGCTTTTACCTCCTTTTTCCAACTCTTCCTGCTCTCGAACTATGTGTTACATCAGCCACAATTCTTAGAAACCCAATGGAACCTCAAGCATAGGGAAAAACTATAACCCTAAACCCAGCTCTCATGCTTGAACATACAATACCAAGAAACTCTTTTTTTGGATAATTAATTAATCAAATTTTACAAGGTTGTATCCTCTCTGGCCAATCACTAAAGGAGGGAACTTTTTTGGCACTTGAGACACCCAAATACCTGTCTATGGTAGGCAGATTGATGGGTACCCAATAAAGATCCAAAAGTAGAGTTCTCCTCACACCACATTAAATGTTTTTAGAAAATGATTGATAATCACAATCTGTCTAATGCAACCAAGTAGATCTTTGATGGTATAAAAATAATAGAGGATTTAGCAGTGTCCCAAATACAGGGGATTTACAAAGATACCGTGATTTACTAGATGCCAGAAGAGAACCTACAATGCAAATACTTACTGACCAATTAATGCACTATAAAGAAGAATAACTTCATTCCAATTGACATATTACAGCAACAAAGGTAAGGCAACAAGATTATGATAAAAAGGCAGTGAGGAAATTGCAACTTATGATCTAATAGATTAACATTACGACACAGAACGAAATTGTGATCTAATAGACGCAGAATGTAATTGTGATCTAATAGATTAACATTATGACACGTCCTTATGATCTAATGACAGAATCAAATATTAGAGATTAAGAGATCACTCAGCAACGGATCATGGAGTGGAGTGAATAAGAATAAACAAAGAAGCACAGTAATAATGAAAAACATACTAGAATTGTGAATCAGTAGACCAATGGTTCTCATACAAATTCATTTTTCCAGATCCATAAACTTACCAATGAAATACAAGCAACTGGAATTACATCATCAGCATCCAGAACATCAATGATCAAGTCTGAGTAAACAGTAGCATCAATATTATTGGTCGATATCCTTACAACTGGAGGGGAGGGTAGAGAAATGTTCAAATTCATATCATCGTTAGGGTATTTCTTGTACAATTGGGGAATGATAAACCTCCATCCAGCAGTGTTCAAAAGAGACTGATCTGGTATTTTGTCAACTATCCATTGCATGAACTTTGCCTGAACATAAACAATAACAATTCAACAAGAAGCATTGGCAGAGTTATCACAAAAACAGTGATGTTAAGAGTCTAACCATGCATAGAATTGCATATTAATCTTATATAACTGTTAGGTGTACATTATCTTTAATAATCTGTAAAAAGTAAGAATAGATGAGCAGAAGAATCTAATATACTAGATGGCTATTTATTCTAAAATCTAAGGACAAGTGTTAAATTAACCTGAGGGTAATACAAAGCATCACCGAATGGAAAAATGAATGGCATAAAAAATGGAAAAAAAAAAAAAAAAGGCAGAAAGGCAGAATAGGTTCTCTTGGAGTAGCATCTTCCAAAAGCCACTCGAAGAATGGAAAAGGCTATTCTTGCCACAACAACAGAGCAGCACGGTCCTTTCTTGCTATAAATTTATTAATGAAAGCTTTATGCTTTATTTGGTATAGGAGTGGGGTATGGAAGGGAAAGGTACATAGTAGTATGTAGTAAGGAATGGAAAGGAAGAACAAGTAACGTAAAGGTAGTTACCCTCACATATTTGAAACAAAAAGGAATACAAAGGAGGGTAATGTAACCCCACTTTGTTTGGATAGAGAATGGAAAGGGAGGGAGCAGTAAAGTAATAAAAAGAATGCAATTGAACTGTTGCCATGCAAAATAAATTACATATACAAATTTATAAGGTATAATTTTTTTTTTAAATTAATTACAATATGTTGTGGTTTACTACTGAGCCTTAAGAGATCCAAAATTTTGAATTTAAAGACTTTGCTGTTTGAATATATATATATATATATATATATATTAGGCATTTAAGAAATGTTAGTAAGTAGGTAAATTTTGGAGCTCTAATAAAAGTTAAGATCTCCACATTCCATACAAAAATAAGTCTACAAGATACGACAATAGATATTGCCTGAAAAGACATACTTATACAGAAAGATTAGGGTTCTATTTGGCTTATGTATAATATTGGATAATGCAAAACTACAGAAGACAAAATTAGTAAAGAGAAAGGAAAAATTAGTATTATTATTATTATTATGTTCTTTCCCCTCCCTTCACACCAAATTGAGATGTAATAGAGAAAGGGGTATAGAGGGGAGGGTGAGGATCCCAGAGACTCTCCCTTCCCCTTCCCTTCCAAAATTAAATGATCTGGCAAACAAATGTAAAATTTTTCTGTCCCTCTCCTTCCATCCCCTCTCCTTCCCTAACCCCCATGCAAACATAAGGTTAGGGGAAGCTGGAGTAAACATTATTTGTAGCACACTTGAAACTATAGTATCAAGCTGGAGTTGTTTTAATGACATTTTGTACACTTTAACCCAAATAAACAACAATCAATCTTAATGTGTTTAATCTTCTCATGAAACTGATGGCAAAAGATACATTCAGTATGCTAACAGTCAAATAATTTAGCTTCACAACGAGTCTTTTATATTGGCCTGGATCACTCAATAAATCACCTGTGTCTGGTAGAAGGTTGGTATTTGGATCCATACGAGTATCAAAGAACTTGGATCCTAAGATCCCCATCTCAGATAATAATCAAGAAATACTTCAAAGGTCATAAATCTTTATAATGAAACTAAGAACATAGAAACTAATTTAGCTCAATTATTTTTTTAGCATGGTCACTTGCAATGACAATATCATCAATATACACTAATAACCATATTCCACCATCTGCAGAATGATGGTAAAAGACTGAACAAATCAACATGCCTCTAAAGATAAAATTGTATTGCAATATCCCCAAGCATGAGGTAACTACTTAAGGCTATCCAAGGATTTTCTTAACATGCACCCTACTCCAAACTTCCCCTAGACAGTAAACCTAGACAAGGTTGTTAAAATCGGGATTTTAAGTGGGATCGAAAAAGTGTCCATAAAATCGGATCGTAAAATCGAATCGTAAAATCGTAAGATTTTAAAGATAATTAAAAATACCCTTCAATTTTTGTAAATATATGTTTATAATAACATAATTTTGTAGAAAATGAATTAATATCTTTTAATAACCTGATTATTCCTTATTATAGTTCAAAAGATTATACTTCCAAAATATAGCTCAAAAACTAGCAGGTTGGTATAGGCAATTTAGAGGCAAAATATAGGTAATTTAGAGGTAAAATATAGCTTAAAATTCTTTAGAGGATTCTTTCAACGTCTTCCATTAGATTTATATTGCATTTTTTTCTTGATTTAACATTGATTAAATCAAGTAAAATCCCGATTTGGGGTTTGGTGGTCCATTAATTAATTACTTGTTTGTCTTGATTTACTTATGCAATCAATGTTAAATCAAGTAAAAATTATAATCTAAATCAAGTAAATTGGAACTTATGCAATTAATGTTAGATGCTATGTGACATTGGAACTTATGCAATCAATGTTAAATCAAGTTCCAATTTAGAGGCAAAATATAACAATTTATTGCATAAGTTCCAATGTCAGATGCTATGTGACATTGAGACGTTGGAAGCATCCTCTAAATTGCAGCTTAAATCAATGAAGGTCTTTGAATCGTAAAATCGTTTAGGGATCTCTGAAGCGTAAAATCGTAAAATCGTATATGTAAAATCGAGATTTTATAGGATTTTATCCCAAATTGGATTTTACATGGGATTTGAATCGTTTAGGGGTTTTCAAATCGTAAAATCGTACGCATAAAATCGGGATTTTAACAACAATGAACCTAGAGGCTGTTCCATATAGACTTCTTTAGTAAGATCACCATGCAAGAATGCTTTCTTAACATTAAGTTGATGAAGAGATTAAGGCCTTGAGGACAGTTCCAGTGCAGACTATACCATCAGAAAATAGGTAGGTGTAACTGTAAGTATTTAAGATAAGGGTACATGCATGGCAACTACCGACATCCATACTTACACTGTAGTATAAGGTTGATGCAGAGTTAAAAACAGCCTCATCTAACAAAATTCCGAGCATGCTAGACGGATCAGTGCAAGAAACGGAAGTTCGTGACCTACTAAGATAATAGGGAAATGCATCTTTGCTGTTTCTTGTGAATAACCCATTAATCTCAAACTCAATGGAAGAATTACTCAATGACAGATCATTCACGAAAGTGACGTTCAATGAGGCAGTATCATCGACTTTGATCTCTTTTGGAAGAGCTCTCAAGAAGGAATCAAGCTTTGAAACTCCTTCTTTAAGATTCTTTGAGATAGCATTCGCTACTGCTGAACTTATTTGGTCTTTGAAAGCATCAATCATCCTACAAAATTAAGAGAAAAAGAAAAAGCCCACCAACATACAAACAGTTAGGTAGTTAATAGGTTACCATTGAAGAACAAAGATACAAATAGATGAAACAAACCAATTAGAAAAACTTTGTAGAGTATGTACAATAATGATACTTGGAATTTATCTCAATTATCTAAAAATGAATAAATAGGAGCACTGATTCTCTATTCATCGACAGTGTGGATGAGGCAATATTGAACATTGATTCAAATTTGCATTTTATGTTGAAGTCACTAAACTTGCGTGTCCATGCTGGACAATAAGAAATTCGACAGTTGCACTAGGCAACACAGCTAATTGTCAATGGTATATAAACCGTTTCCCATTTAACAAGCAAAAGTTTGACAAACGGTGATGTAGTTGTTTATCTTTCCATTTTCAAAAATAGAAAAGAAAAATATCTTAGTAATAGCTAATTGTTAACTTGAATAAGGGGTTCCATAAAAGTAGAAGTACCTACAGGGGCCAAAATAAATATGCATCCCAAAGAAAATGCTAAAATTTCACTTAAGAGACAAAGCTACCACCAGAGGATTTTTTCTTGTATGAAACTAAAGTATACATATAGTTTTTAAGGGAGCAGAAAACAAAACAAAATGCTAGAACCTAATTGTACCACACTCGTCAAAAGTAGACACAAGATAAACCCCAAACATTTATAGCAATCCAACTCCACAAACAATAATGGAATAAATAGAATCCAATCTATCTGGGAGCAAAGAGCTCAGAAAAAGTGAAAAACTAGTTTAGCTTAAATACTGTTGCAGCTCACAGAATCAAGTATAAAAGGGCATCTCTAAAAAACTAGCCTGAGCCAGTTCTCAAATTCATCACACTGTATATCAAGCAGTGGATATATAATAAAAAAACAACTGCCAACAAAAACAGACAAGAAAGGTAAGCAATAGCTACATACAATAAATTATGTCTTGTAATTAGTTTCATACCCTTGGTAAAGCCAAGAGCCTCCTCCATCCAATTTTATGGAGATATCTTTAATGTAACAACCACATTCCGTGAGAGACAGCTCCAAGGATCCTCCTTGATTTTCCAAGCCTAACGTAAGCCCCACTTCCATGCCTTCAACCTTATCCAAAAGCAATACTCGTCAAATTCTCATTTGAAAAACCCACACAAAAAAGATCATAAAACTAGAGAAGTAGGTCAATTTGATTATCTCTTATAAGTAATAGTGATGAGAACCCAAAGAATTAATTCACTGAAAACTGAATTATAATTTCCACTTCAATCCGATTACAAGAAAACTAGGCGTTCGAGAGGCCATTCCCTCTCCCTAAGACTCAATACAAGAATGATATCTACCCCCCAACTTCTTCTCCTCTCTACATATTCTTCCCTCCCTCCTCAACATAAATCTGTTACGCACTTGCTGGGTTGTTACACAACCCGACAATCTCCCTTCTTTACCCTTATGCACATGGCTGGCTGTTATGTTAGCCATCCAATTTACTCCCTTGCCCTTGTCCCCTGCCCCTTGGACCTTCTATGGTAAGTCAAGTAAAACAGGGGCCTATCATTACTCCCCCCCCCCCCCCCCCCCCCCCCAAACTTTCACCTTGTCCTCAAGGTGGAAAAATGGAAATTGCTGCTGGATCAAGTGGTAAGGTTCCCAAGTAGCTTCCAATGGGGGTAGCTCCTTCCATTGTATGAGCATTTCGAACCCCTGTAAGTTCTTTCCGAACCCTGGTCAAACTCCCAACACTGCCTCTGATTCCACCAGCATCTCGCCCATAGCAATGTCGTCCCAAATTTGGGTTGGGATAGGGAGAGGCTGCAAGAGTCCCCCTGGTGCTAAAGCCATATATTTATTTTGTTGGCAAACTGAGCAATCACTTAAGTACTTGTGTATATCCTTCTTCATTCCCTGCCAACAAACATTTGCTGCTACCCTCTTGTAGGTTTTTAAGAATCCTGAGTGTCCCCCTATACTCCCATCATGCCCCTGATGAAGTAACAATGGAATAAGAGTGGAGCCCTTGGGTAAGTACAACTTGACCTTGTAAAGGAGAAGACTGTCCATTAGCTGGAAGTTAGGGTGTGAAGTAGAATCAGCCTGAAGCTGCTGGATAAGTTTTTGCAACCTTGGATCAGCCTTCAATTCATTGGCTAACTTATCCATTTGGACCACTTTAGGCACTGTTAAGGCCATTATTTTTGCTAGGTGGCAGATCCTAGACAGCCCATCAGCAGCTTTGTTTTCCAACCTCGGCCGATATTGTATCTCAAATTGAAACCCCAACAATTTCACTATCCATTTCAAGTATTCCGGACTCACCACCCGCTGTTCAATTAAGTATTTGAGACTCATTTGATCTATTTGTACCACAAACTTCTAGGCTAACAAGTAATGTCTCCATTTTTGTACAACAAACACTATGGCCATTAATTCCCTCTCATAAACAGATTTTTTTCTCCCTAACTGATTGAAAGCATGATTGAAATAAGCAATAGGCCTTTGCTCTTGCATTAACATAGCCCCCATACCTTGTCCCGATGCATCAACCTCAATAACAAAGGGCTTCCCAAAGTCCGGTAAGGCTAAAACGGATAGGGATACCATTTTAGCCTTAAGTTGTTGGAAAGCCTGCTGGGCTGCCTCGTCCCAAAAGAAGTTATTCTTCCTCAACCTCTCTGTTAGCAGCCTTGCTAACCTGCCATAATCCCTCACAAAGCGTCTATAATACCTTGTAAGGCCAAGGAACCCCCTCAATTCCTTAACTGATGTAGGAGTAGGCCACTCTAGCATGGCTTGTATCTTACTTCGATTAGCTGAAACCCTGAGATGAGATATAATGTGGCCTAAATATTCGATTTCCAACTGTCCAAACACGCATTTCTTCTTGTTGGCAAAGAGCTGGTTGTCCGCTAGTACCTATAAGACACAACGTAGATGTTGTGCGTGCTGTTCAAAATCTCTGCTATATACCAAGATGTCATCAAAGAACACCAACACAAAATGCCGTAAATAATCTCTAAAAACATCATTCATCAAAGATTGAAAGGTGGTTGGCGCATTCGTCAGTCCGAATGGCATTACTAGGAAGTCGTAATGCCCTTCATGAGTCCGAAAAGCTATCTTGGGAACATCTTTCGACTTAACTCTAATCTGATGGTAACCAGATTTTAAATCGAGCTTGGAGAAGACCTTGGCACCATGCAACTCATCAACTAACTCCTCTATCACAGGTATAGGAAATTTATCTGGTATAGTGACCTTGTTCAAGGCCCTATAGTCCACACAAAAACGCCACCCTCCATCCTTCTTTTTAACCAACAAAACAGGACTCGAAAATGGGCTGGAACTAGGCTGTATAATTCCAGCCGCCAGCATCTCTCCCACTAGCTTCTCAATTTCATTTTTTTTGCAAATAAGAGTATCGGTAGGGCCTTACATTGACTGGTGTGGTTCTCGAGAATAGATTTATGATGTGATCCTTCCTCCTGCAAGGTGGCAGCCCCTCTGGTGTAGAAAAAACCCTCTCAAACTCAGCCAACACCCCCTCCCCCCCCAGCACCTCTTGAACTTCCTCTTGAGCTTCTTTGATCTCTGCTACCATGGTTCCCAATTCTAACAACATTCCTTCCCCATTTTCCCTAAAGGCCTTCACCATCGCCTTCAAGGACACCAAAGTCTTACTCAAGCTAGGGTCCCCTTGCAAGGTTACTGTTATGCCTCCTACCTGAAATTTCATTGTGAGGGCCTTCCAATCCACATTCATTTTTCCAACAACGGCCTTCCAATCCACATTCATTTTTCCAACAACCGCTAGCCACTTCATTCCTAAAATCACATATGAGCTTCCCAAGTCTAGAGGTAAAAAATCCTCTATGATTTGCGGATTTTGGAGATTAAGCTTCACTCCCTTGCAAATTCCAGCCCCTTGCACTGCTATTCCAATCCCCATAACTACCCCATAACCTGTTGTCTCCTCCCTTGGTAAAGCCAAATGTCGCACCAGCTTGGTTACTATGAAGTTATGAGTTGCCCCTCTATCTATAAGCACCACCACCGGCTGCCCCTCGATGTCCCCCTTGAGCTTCATAGTTTGTGGTGTAGTCAATGCAACCACAGAATTCATGGAGAGCTCAATTACCTCCCCATCTTGCCCCGGCTCTCCTACTAACTCTTCCAACTTTTCTTCCCCTTCCACCTCCTCTACCTTTTCATCATATATCATCATTACTTGCAGCTCTTTGTTTCTGCACTTGTGGCCTATAGTATACTTCTCATTACATCGAAAACATAGGCCCTTATCTCTTTTTACCTTCCACTCCGCCTCATTAAGCCACTTGAAGGGTGGGTTACCCCCTCTCCCACTGGTCTGTGGTCGATTTGGGTTAGGAGGACTGACCGTTGTCAGTTTTTGGGGCTATTGTGAGGGTGACAGAATCCCCCCTCGCTGGTAAGTTGAGATTGGGTTTGGCCCGGTCGGTCATTTGTTTGAACTTGCTCCAACCGCCCCTCCCTGAACCACTTGATTCCGCTCCTTTATCCGTTGGGCTAAGTCCATCATCTGCTCCAAACCCCTTGGCCTCAATACCCTCAACTCAGCCTTGATTTCAAGTTTTAACCCATTGATGAAATGCCCTTCCAGCATGGCTTCCGACAAATTTTCAAGGGGGGAGGCCAATGTCTAGAAGCATTGGCGATACTCCATGACAGTTCCCTTCTGCCAGAGGGCTAAGAACCTCTCCTCAATAGAGCCTTCTTGGGTGGGTCGAAAGCGACTTCTCAACAGAAACTTGAAGTCCTCCCAGCCCCTCACCCTTCGCCGCTTTTCCTCCCGTTGGAACCACGACAGAGCAGCTCCCTCCAAACACAAAGCAATTGCATCTATCTTCTCCTCATCAGTTATCCCAGTCACCGCAAAATAACACTCAACTCTGAATATCCAGTCGTCCAAATCGTTGCCTTCGAAGAGAGGCATCTCCAATCGTCGCCCTCTGATTTCCAGTCGCCAACTCCTATCGGCACCTCTTGTCTCGACACGCCGCACTCCCACATTCGGGGTCGCCTCGGAATCCTGAATGAATTCTGTAGGGTGGCCTCCCATCTTCTCCTTGTTTTTTCGCTCCCGTTCCTGCTCTTCCCACTTCGTTCTCATCTATGCGAACTGCTCCAGCAAGTTCGTGACATTCTTCTTCACCGATGGCATCTTGCCCCTCATAGCATCAACACCCTGTTGCATGCCTTCCATCCTCCCTTCCAATTCACCCACTCGGTCGGCCAGGTTCACCACTAGGATCAATGATGCTCTAATACCAAATTGATGAGAACCCAAAGAATTAATTAACTGAAAACTGAATTATAATTTCCACTTCAATCTGATTACAAGAAAACTGGGTGTTCGAGAGGCCCTTCCCTCTCCCTAAGACTCAATACAAGAATGATATCTACCCCCCAACTTCTTCTCCCCTCTACATATTCTTCCCTCCCTTCTCCTCAACAGAAATCTGTTACGCACTTGCTGGGTTGTTACACAACCCAACGATTTCCCTTCTTTACCCTTACGCACATGGCTGGCTATTATGCCAGCCATCTAATTTACCCCCCTGCCCCTTGGACCTTCTTTGGTAAGTCGAGTAAACCGGGGGCCTATCAAATAGATAGTCTTATATATGAGTATATAACAAGTTTACTAATAGCTCCCCCCCCCCCCGGCAGAGCAAAAACAAAGGGGGGGGGGGGGTTGGAGGGGGTTTGCCATTTATATAACTACAACTGAGTAATAGCTCAGAACAATAGAGTTCCATCTTATTTTTCTTTAGTAATAGCTCAGAACTTGAGTTTGTCATTAATAGGCAGTGGATCGGTTCCCAGATAAGAGAACTATGATGAGTCAAACTTGTCAGCTGGCATTGTGGCACATATTAGTTAAGAGAGCTCTCTAAATCACTTGAGGGTATTTCCAATACCTTTGAATCATGTTGACCATAGCAGCATGATAAGATGTGCTATCTATGAGATTTGATATAAAATAACTGATGAGTAGTATGGTTATGTATAAATCTGGCATTGACGATAACAATCTCTGTAATAACGAGATGAAGTCTCTTCCTAGAATAGGAGAGATGACTAAAAAACAGGGCAGAATGACTTTTAAGGGTCTTTTTTCCAAGTTCAAACAAGAAAAAACTTGGCATGATGTTTAGATATCATGCATCCCTACTTTTTCCTTTTCTTCTCTCTTTTTTTTTCCTTCAAAGAGTAAGACAGAGTCCTATAAACAAAGTATTTTGATAATAGTAACACTTGAAGGAACAATACTTGGAAAAATATCAGGTTCCTGTAATGCAAGTACACCATACTGGGTGTGAAGGATTGCCTTGAAGGCAGGCACATATAAGAAGAGTGTGCTACAAAAGTATCAAATCGTGTCAGGCACTGATACTTATTGAACCCTTTCAGATTCATGTCACATTCAAACATGTCCCATTATTTTTAAAATTTTATTTTCACCACCAAACACTTAGAGACACGTGTATCACAAGGAACCACATTTTAAGTGAAATATAATTTTAAAATAATATAATATTTATAGAAAAGTTAAAAAACAACAGTAAAATAAAAGTATATATGTATACTTTTAAATTTTAAACAGTTTTACGTTAAATAATCTTAAATTTCAACTCTTTTTTTATTCTTTTTTCGTCAAATGTATATATGTATCATATAAATTTTTTTATTCTGGCCTGCCCTTGCCATATCTTGCCCTAATATTTTTGCAAATTACCACATGGACTAGTCTACCTCATGTCCTCTTCGTATTTACACTTCTAAGAAAGACATATTTGACTCATTAAATGGTAGATATACTCCTAGTCGATAAGACACTGTAATGTTCTTCACAAACTCATGCTGATCAATCAAAATACTAAGGACAGGACGTGACAGAAAGCAAAGTGGTGCCTTCTCTCATCATCATCACAAATCACAAACTAGTGGATCAACTACATGAACTCTATCTATCCAGTCATCTCTATTCATGAATCATAACTACAATCATGTCTCGCACCAAAGACATGCTCTCTCTCTCTCTCTCTAGTCTCTATGCATTATTATTGTTGAAACGCTACTTCAAAGCTGACCAAACATTTTGCCCATCTAACATCACAAAATTTGCAAGGATAAATCAGAAAACAATTGTCAGAAACCAAAATTGGTATGGTACTTCCCACATTCAAATAATATCCTAATGCCATTCCTTTGAGCAAGCATCACAACATTTACCAGAAGAGCAGATTCTAACACGTCCACTGTTTCACAGGAATCATACTAGCCAATCTTAACAGTAACGCGATGAAACAGGCGGAAAAAAAATCCAGCAAACCCCAAAAACATCAAAGTCACAAAAACATTCTCTATACCAATTAACCGCCAAATTTGATTGAATAACTAAAAGTATGCGAAGTTGAATTGATTTACCTGAACAGAAGCAGACCCGCTATCTGAAACCTCAACGGGCACGAGGAAAACCCAAGTGGTATACGAATAATACCAATTCATGCTCAGATTACAGGTGGCGCCCGACGCGACAATCGAGACGCCGGAGTTTCCGAGCTTGGCGATCGACGAGGAGACATCGACGCGGTAAATTGTGACATTGGAGATGACGAAGTGGACGTTACCCACGACCGGGATTTTGATGGTCTTCTCAATTTGGGGGATTTGGAGGGGCGTGAGTGAAGAGATTGCTTTGGTGACGAGCAAGTCCTTTACGAAGTCCAGGCCGTTTTGGGAGATGAGAAGGGAGATGAAGGATTGTTCGGTGGGTTGGAGAAGGGACTGTGTGGGAAGGAAGAGGGAGAGTGCGAGGAGAAGAGCAATAGTTGGTGACATTGGAGTTGGAGATTTGGGAGAGAGAGAGAGAGAGAGAGAGAAAGAGGGCGAGAACGGAGGGCAATCGGAGAAGACGATCTCGGTGGCCCCCCGGAGAAGAAGAGATTGGAGAATCGGAGTAAGAAATCGAGAACCGACCCGACGTAGTATAATAACTTTCGCAAATTTACAAAATTTTATTTAAAATTTATGACGATGAGCAAATTTATTGTTATTTTAAGTATAAATATTATGAATTATTATTAATTTTAGATACAAATTATTATAAAATTTATAAATTTATAAAATTATTTGTACATGTGATATTTTTTATTAATTTAATATAAAAAATAAGTTATATAGTAACGTCAAATAAAATTTTTAATTTATTTAACGAGTGTTTAACAAAGACTCAGTAATTAAATTATAAAAATTATTTTATATTTTTATATACTCATAAAAATATATTTAAATTAATTATATATTATTATGTATTTATAACGAGAATAAATTTATAAATAATAATATAAATATATTTACAAGTCTATTAATAATTTTTAACAATATTTAATGACTGTAATAAACTAATAAATAATTTAACCAATCAATAAAGAAGAATGTTGTCGGCCCCAAAATGACCCAAATTATGCGAAGCGGGTTGAAATCTACCCATATGCTTTCTTCCGGTCGGGACAAAGTCTCTCTCTCTCTCTCTCCCCATTCCGTTCCAATTCCGTCTCCTTTAACACACTGATGAAAGGCATTCGTAGATTGCTGCTTCTTTGACCCAAAATCGTTGGACTCTCAGGCTCGGAAACATGGCGATGCAAACTGGGATTGCGACCTCCAAAGTTCTAGTCCTCGTCGGAGCAGGTAATATACACACACATGAATGTGTATTATCATCTGGCTGCTTTCGCCGTTCAATCTCCTTGCTTCGTTTGTATTTGGGCGCTGTAACCATAATCTTACTGGAAACTGCAATGGTTGCCTTAGTCGGGTATATACCCAATTTCGGATTTTTTCCCACGAACCCAAATGGATTCTGTATCATCAAGTGATAATCTGCACAAGAAAGAGATATTAATGATAAAGAGTGGAAAATAGAAAATTGGGCAACAGTAGTTACCTTTTCAATGAACTCTCTGAGTTCTATCTACAAATGGTTCCAAGCCCGTATAAGGGAGGAAGGTTGCGTTGGCTAGCCAACATAAAACTTCTTGGATCCAACAGCATGAATTCTATGATTGGTAAGCTAGAATTCATGTAGTCAATCCCATGTGGTGGAAGGCTTGACATGTTGTTGTTGTTGTTGGAGAGGCCCCTGTGCGAGTTGATGGAATGGACAATTAGTTAGCAAAAGAGGTACAGGAAAAAAAAAAAAAAAAACCTTGGTGGGAGACACTTAAGTTTAATATTAGGTATATGGGCCTTATAGAAGACAAGGCAATGGATAGAAATGAAGGGAAATCTTGAAATCGTGTAGCCAACCTAAAGGCTTGGTGTGTTGTTTTGTTGGTTCAGAGTACTCTGGGCACAATTGTTTTAGCTGAGTAGTTGGTAACCAATAAGTTTGGTCTCCTGCTTCAGACAAAAAGATAATGTGTGATACCTGTATATGCTATTGGAATTTGCGCATATACTTTTATCATATATTAGAATTATGGATGCAATTGAACCCTTGATACTGCCCTAATGAACTAGCACAAGGAACAGAGTCACATATTACTTCATCACCTAGTTTCACGAACTTAAAGTTAGGGAGTTTGATATAGACTATCTATATCAAATTATTTAATGCCACAAGTATCTTATGTGAAATTATGTTAGCGAGTTTGATATAGACTATCTAAGATTACATTGTTTGTGCTCTGATATGGAGTTTTGCTTCTGTCATCTAGTTTAACATCTACTTCCATCCTTTTTTCAACTGCCCTGTAGGTTTGACTGGTTCAGTTATTTTGAGGAGTGGGCAATTGTCTGATCTCATTTCCCAGCTTTTGGAGCTAATAAAGGGTGTAAATGAAGCTGAAATCTCACCTGAAAAGTATGATAGTGCACTTCTTGCAGCTCAGGTATTATTACCATATATTGGTATCCTTTTCTTAGTGTTAGGGAACCAATCAAGCAGAAAAAAAATTGGAACAAAATCTCACACACACACAAGACAAAATTTACATGGTTCGGCGAAGAATGCCTATGTTCACAGCCACACTAGGTGTTTTTCACTATTTTTTGGAAGATTACAATTACAAGAATTATGCCCACATATTTATAGACGAAAACTAGGGCAAATAGAACTCCTAATTCAAATAGGATTTCTATTCCCCCACCTGCTGACCGAGCAGTAGGACCAGCTCTTGATAGGTGTCATAAATCGAATCAGGCTCCACATCTCCAACACTTAGTTGGTAAAAAAAGATCGCAGTTCTTGAAGAAGGAAGTGAAACTGAATTCAGAATCAAGATACTATCATTGTTTTCCCTCCTAAATTAAGATGTTAGGAGGGAAACAAAGCACTAGTTGACAAATAATGAAAATCTAATCCTAAACTGGATATAACTTATTTATGTAACTAGAAGCCAACATTTAGTGTTGAAAATTGAAGAAATGATATACATGCTAAGCAGAACCTTTTCTAGGTGCTAAGGTACTTTAATATTCTGGAGATCTATGAAGATGAAGAAGAGGAGCCCTTTTGCTACGAGGATTATATCTCAGTAGTCACCTCTATGTATGACCATATCTTTTGTAAGATCATTATGTGCTAATTAAAATGGGAAACAAAAACACTGCGGCCTAATTCTTACTAAGCTTTGTTCAAATTAAAGGAGGAATAAAACTTGAAATTTCTAAATCTTATATAATTATAACCTTATATGATTAGAATTATAAACTTGTAAACTAAATAAGCTCTATGTCCATATACGCTTAAAAATTCCTAATGCTCTAATTTTCCTAAATAACCATAACCTTAAATAACTAGAATTGTAAAATTCTAAAATAAATAGAACTCTATCTCTATCGTACACACTTGAGCAAAATCCTGACTCTATTGTAGCTGGAGGTTTAGAATGCCAAAAGACCATTCCATCAAGAACTGCTCTCATCCATTAGGGGTCTTGGAGGAGAAGTTTAGCCTGATCTAATATCATTACTTTTTTTTTTTTCCCTAGGTAATCTAATATCAGCATTTCATTTACACAGTATAGTTGCTTTTGGGTTTGGCACTATCTTTCTTACTTTGACTGTTAGTTTTACTGTTTTATGCTTTTGATAGCACCTCACTGATAAAACATATACTTAATTTAGCACAGGAGCAAAAATACTAGGTATAGATGCAAATTATGTATTTATATGTGCCTTTTTTTTTAATGCATTTTTTCTGTATCCTCTTTCCTTGCCTTCCCTATAAAACTATTTGATTTGTTAATGTTAGCTTAACTATTTTTATCGTTTTGATTCAATATAACTTGTATGATTATTTCTTATTGGGAAGAGAAAAGAATATTCCCTTGGCTCCAAGATCCACCACTCCCATGCATATCTTTAATTTCCTTTGCTCTGCTAGCAAAATAACGTTGCATATTCAAATACTTTCCACAAAATTAGGTACGTAAGAAAAGCAAAGAACTTGAGCTGTGTGGTATACCATCACCATGCAATTGGCCATAGTTTTTATATTTCCATCTTTAATTTAAAAAACATCATTGTGACCCTTTGTCTTCCTCCTCCTCCTTCTTTTTGCTTGGAGGGCGGATGATCTGGTATGCAAAGCTCCTAAACAACAAATAAAATTCTTCAAACTTTGTTAGGTACTCAGCAATCCCTTTTGTTACCAACTAGAATTAATCCAGCTTTTACTCAACTAGACATTTCATTGGCATTGGCATTTGTTACTTTAAATGAACAAAGGCAAGAATTTGAATTTTGTGGCTAGTCCCACCCAGGCTTTAATTTGGTTACGTAGGACACGTAGGACACATTAGTTTCAGATTAGTCGATTTAGAAAGCCTGTAGGAAAGATTGCAAAGTATAAAATACATGTTAAGGTTCCAATATTATTCTGATGTGTAGTTTTACTGGTTTCTGCCATCAGATTCGACAATTGGCACAAGAGATCAGGGAACTAACTGCAGCCCGTCCTATAACTATTTTCAATGGAAACTCTACCTCCACTGGTATGTAATTTAATTTCTTCCTTCCTCTTTGCCAAATGTAATGGCTCCCAACTTGGAATCTCTATCCCTCCTTCACTTATGCATGCTTCATTTTGAGAGTTATGCACTACATCGCCTTGGTTATGGAGTTCCAGTGGAGAAGCTCCATGAATATAGACTATTCAGATAATTTTCTGTGTCAACAGGGAGTTTTGCTTCTTATTTGCTTCCGGCTGCTGCACTTGGAGCTATGGGATATTGTTACATGTGGTGGAAGGCAAGATTTTATCAGTGATCTTGGAAACTTTTTTTCTTAAAAAAAAAATGTTTTCATGACGTTCTGTTCTATTCTATTTGATGTGGCCCTTGTGAGCTTATTTATGGTCGTTAAGCTTGCTGTACCCAGTTAATCTGTTTCCTTAATGCAGGGCTGGTCCATATCCGATGTTATGTTCGTAACAAAGCATAATATGGCAAATGCTGTTGCAACTGTATCAAAACAGCTAGAGCATGTGACTGAAGCATTGTCTGTAAGTAGGATAATGGCCTGATGTGGAAACTGCTTTCTGTTGTTGAAGCACTTTAGTTACAGTGTTGAAGTTCTTTTGACTTTGGCTTCTATTGATTCTGCAGTCCACAAGAAGGCATTTGACAAAAGGACTGGAAAACCTGGATTGGAAGCTGGATGAGCAGAAGGAAACATCTAAGCTCATTGCAAATGATGTGGGTAACATTTTTATGGTTCTGATCATGATGCATGATTTTGTGTAAAATCTGTAATTGAAATGGAGAGAGATCCTTTTGGCCCAAAGCAAGGGGGTCTTATTATCACATGCAAAGTACTCCAGTTCCACTTTTTCCCATGGTTCATACAGTATGATTAATAGACAACAAAATTTTCCTTGCGCCAAGAACATCACTGACTTCGAGGTCCATGTGCATCTCTATGCCAGGCTGTAGTGTAGAGTTTTGGGATATAGTTTCAAGAGAATATAGATTACAGGCTCTTCAACACCTGGATGACTGAGAAGTCTCTTCCTTCAAGCTGAATAAATAATAAATAAATAAACTCACTAATGGTGGACATGCCTGCCCTTCCTGCTCCACCCTGTACTTCATTACACTGTTTTATGGTAGAAAAATGGCTTGCTTCGTTGTATTTCCTTATTTTGACATCATGTCTCTCTCCCCTGGGCACTCCTATACAAAAAGGGCAGGTCAATACAAAATGGCCCTCTGCCATCCTGTCTAGGGAGGGACCTTTACAAGCAAAAAGTTTGCTTTCCTGTGCTTTGAACTGTGGTGCCCTGGGTTGCACTGAAGCAAAACAAAGTCAGAGCTATGCCAAAAAAAAAAAAAAATCCACTCCTGGTTCTGTATTGCCATATTGCCTGTTTTAGATATACTAATTCTATTTAATCTCAAAATGTTTTTGGACAAAAGAATGAAAAATGAATGTCTAATATATGGAGAGATTTGACCTTGGCACTCCTTTATGCTTTGCATTGTAGTGTTATGGATTATGTAATTTTGGGAAGAGGAGAAGTTTTATAGATTTTGTAATGGATGAGTTTCGTGGAATGAATGGAAAAATGAACTAATAGAGTTGGGGCTGGGTATAAGATTGTCAATACCAGCTTGAATGTGAATTTTGTTGGAAACAGAAGGCTAACTATCACATGATTCTAAATTTGAAAGCAGGTTGAAGCTAGAAATATATGTATGTGTTGATATTTGTTTTGTTAATTGCGTTAGTGTTGGAGTCTAGAGGACAATGATATCTTGACTTGGACCATGGGGAATACTAAATAATACTAGTTCACTTATTTTCTTTTGCAATTTGTTTGTCTGTGGTTAAGTGAAGTTCACTCAATGTTTGTCTGCAGGTAATTGAGGTGAGATCAGACCTCAGTCAAATTGGTTATGATATTGAAATAATCCATCAGATGGTGAATGGGTTGGTAAGTTAGTATGTCTTTTGAAGTGTGCCCAAATTGCTAAATTTGGATGAAGATATTAGGATGATTACTTTTCTGAATTTTTAATTGTTGACTAACTCAACAGGAGGGAAAGATCGAGCTTCTTGAAAACAAGCAGGTTTTTACCCATTTGATCCCGTAACAAGAACATACAAACCTCCCGTTTATTTGATTTATCCTTGGTTGCTTTCTCAACATCATGCAGGATATGACTAATTCTGGTCTGTGGTATCTTTGCCAAGTAGCTGGAGGCATCAAAGATGGGCCAAGTACTAACGTTTTAAAGGTCTGGTGTTCTATTATATATGCTTGCAATGCTTTTTCTTTACTTGGGGAAATTATTGATAAATTGTGCAAATGCTCAAACTAACCAACAATTTGGGACCTAGATATTTATGTGAATTATTAGAAAGCTTTGGGTGGCCAAATGTGAATTTTTATCTTTTGCTTAGGGGTGTAAATGAGCGGAATTTAGCTTTGTTTGGGCTTGGCTCGTTTACTTCTAAAGGCATTCAAGATTGGGTCACTTATGAGCTGAGCTCTATAAGGAATGTTCAAACTCTGTTCATGAATAATTTTTCATGTTGAGGCTTGGCTCATTTAAGCTAAACAAGCCAAATTTACACTTGTTATCAAGCTTGTTCATGAACAAGAAATTTTTGAGTTCGTTCATGAATAAGTTATTGAGGTTGTTCATGAGTAAGAAGTTATATAGCTTGTTCATGAACAAGAAATGAGTTTATTCATTGAAGTCGTTCATGAACAAGGAGTTATAGAGCTTGTTCGTGAACAAAACAAGAAACGAGTTTGTTCATGAACAAAAACACAATCATTTATAGATCATAGATTTCAACCTAAGACAAAAAAAAAAGAAACTAAACCCTAAAACATCTTAGAGATATATATACACTCTTATTAAATGAACAAACAAACGAGTTTTTAATGACCTTTAAATGAATTATAAACAAACTTATTCGTGAACACAAACAAGTTGAATAGGCTTCTGTTCGAGCGTCAGCTAGTAAATGAGCTGTAACTTTTTGATTGAATTCATTTATTTGCTTAATAAGTGAGCATAAACAAGCTCAAATTGAACTCGTTCATTAGTTATTCATCAAACGTATTAGTTTGTTTACACCCCTACTTTTGCTAAAACAAAATTAATTGCAGTCACACCCCCCTCCCCCTTTCATTGTCATTACTCAATCAGTAATAATTACAGCTTGATATTTCAAATTGAGCTTGGTTTGGTACATGGATTTTTTTTTTTTTTGGCTAAATGGTTTGATACATGGATTAAACAAATATAATTTGATGGAAGTGAGTGATCATAAAATTTTGGATCACACTGTCTGAAATTGAACACGTGAGAGTAAAAATAGAGTACTGAGCAATGCTAGCAGAAAAGGTCTGGAATTTGTTGTCGACCAACCTCACTAAGTGAAGATTTCTGGCACTGCTACTAGCTATTAAAAAGCTGGTCAACAGCAACAACCTCCCTTCTTCCTTCTTTTTATATATATTTTGTGTAGATGTACTTTTCTTGTTTTGTGGAAGAAGAAAATGAGACGAACATATTTTGATTTCATATGCTGAAGTATTCAAAATTGTAATGAGGCTTCTCTATATTATGTCATGGGCTTATTTCTTCAAGCAGAAGAAAAGGTTTCCTGATGCGTTACCAGAATCAACCACTAGTTAACGTCACTCTGTTGCTGGCTTCTTTCTTTCTTTCTGGACTAGCCTGTGGCAGTGAATGTTGTTAGGTTTATGTAACAGAATTGTACAGTAGATAAGAGTGCATGGATGCTCCTTGTGAATTGGGAACTTGTGGTGGAAATTTTGACCTTAGTTTACGTTCTAGCCTTGTATCTAGCAAAAGAGGTTGGGGAAGACCAAGAACAATTTGGTAGGAGACACTTAGGCATGATATAAGGACCTTATAGAAGATAAGACCATAGAAATGACGGACAAGTTAGAATTCATCTAGCCTGACTTCATATAAAGGCTTGATATATTGTTTTAAGTCTTGGCCTTCTATATGTTTGCTAGGCATGCACAAACAATACAAGTAAACACATTTTTATTTCCTGGAGTTCTGCCAATTGAGCTGTTAGTTTGTCATCCATCCTCATCAACTTGTTATGGGATTTGAACTTTTTGGTTGTAATTGGACAGGATGTTGAGGCCAAGTTAACAGACAATTCAAAATTGACAGTCGAAGGGAAATCGCTGAAGGTATGTTGAGCTTGTTGATTCATTTTTCGTTGCCAGAATTCACATCCATTTCGCAACTTAGACTGTTCAACAATGGTCTTTCAGGGGCTCCAGTTCATAGTTGAATCAAATGAGCCAAGTCCAGTAGAGAAACCAAACAAAATTATTGATGCCACAAACAATCCTGCCAAAGGTATTTCAACCATGAAAACAAGAATTCACAGGTCCTATCCAGTTGGAATTGCTGCGGCTCGGGATTTCTTGGGTGCAGGCATGTGATTTTTGTTATAAACTCAAAGTATAAGCCCGGGCTATCAATTTCGGGAAGCGGTGTTCCCCCAATACAATTTTTGTTATAAAACGACACATACACATGTTGAGCCTCAATCTGGCTACGTGGGATCGACTAATCTCTTATTCTGTATGATTGTTGAAAAGTAGCATGTATTGGTTTCAGCTGTACAACCATCTGGGGACTATGGTGGTTGAGCTTGATTTGTTCATCTCATTTCTATAAAATATGGGTGTATTCAAATAAGGACTCTTATTCTCTTTGTTTCTGTTAGTGCTTGATTGTCATTAACTGTAGAACTTTTGTTCCCGTGAGAAGGTACTTCTGAGTAATACATTGTGAATGCATTGATTGATTCATAGTGAATGCATTGTTGGCATTAACTGAGTAATATGCTTCCTTTTTTGACCTGAAGCACTCTTACTAATCCAACAAAGATGAAAAAGAACAATGAGACGTCTAGATGACAAAAAATACTAATCCAAACTCGATGTATTGGCATTCATGTAGATTATCAGTAACATAACATTTACAAAGGAAAGCCAAAGCCATTTAGAAGCAGCCACTGCATTCAATATACAATTAATTCAACACAACAAACAAACTGATGATGCCCTCTTGACTCAGTCAAGAACCCAATTTTGAGCTCGCACTGCCTGCTGCAGCAGCATCAGGTGATAGTAGCAATGAAGCATCTTTGCATTTGATGTCTCCCTTGCTTCCTCCAGCAGCCTGAGCCTGCTTCTGCCTCTGCCTCTTGTCTTTCTCATCTTCCCACGACCCATCTCTCTTGCTCGCCTAGGCCAAAACGAAGCACGCGTAAGCAGATGATACAGTCAAATGCTAAACTATTCACGGCAATGCAATGCAACGGTCTACCTGCGGGCAGTGGTAGCTTGGAGCGGTTTTTCGTTTCGATATGCTTCTGGTGGCTCTGAGGCGACTCCTAGTCTGTCCAGAGTCATCCTTATCCTCTACCGTTGCAGAAACTGAAACGCTATCGATCTGAACCGACACTTCATTAGATCCGCAGCTCTCCTTTTCTTCCCCCGCCACATCGAAAAGCCTCTTCCTGACCATCGATCTATGGGTGATGTTCATTTGCTCGAGCTGCTTCCATGCATGGTTCTCGAAAGGGGAGCTTTCTGGAAGCCGAGTGGCCATCCACCGCTCCAGCCAGCTCCAGCCGACGTTAGTCTCAACGCCTTCCGATCTGGTCTGGTTCTTCTTCGAACAGATTCGTAGCTGTGGAACAGACCGAATGAAGCAGAATTATCTCGCTGTTGGATGAAGAATTTTCTAGTTTCATTTGATCTACCTGTTGGGAAAACGCATAAGCCAACGCTCTCTCGCGCCTGGTCGTCGCCTCCAGCCTGTTCTGAATTCTCATCTTCGATATGTTGCTGCTCACGGTGCTATCATCCCAATCTTCCTACAAAAATCAAATTCAATCGTTTGATAACGCCTCAAATTTTCTATGTTCTTTTCTCTTGATTTCTATATGTAGTAATTCGATCGATCCTAACGTGCAGAAGCTGGAGCTTCAAGGAGGTCTAATTCACCTCTAATTCATTCTCTTACCTTTGGCTTTAACATCGGAACCCTGGTTTTCTGCTGTGAACGGTGCTGGATCGTCGAAATCTCTTCTCGAGTTGAGAATACCTCAGTCGAATTTCCGGTTTGAACTTCAATCGATGTCCCAACGGATGGTGCGCTCGCACTTCCATCCACTGACCTGATCGCTTCGTTTCTCCGCCTAGCCTGTAATTCCGCCAGGAAATGGCCGGTAAGAAACCCAAATTTCGAATTCTAAATCAAAACGCAGATATCTTTGTGACTGTGAATTCACCAGGAAGTGTCTAAATGCCGATTGGATCACTATCGCTGCATCGTCTCGGCGAAAAAGCTTCGCAGTTGAGTTCTTCTTCTCCTTTGCCATTTCTTCTTTGCTCTGAATTTCACTTCTTTCAGCTAATTCCTCTGCAATTGGCTGTGTCACAGTGGCCTCGGAGCTCTCCAGACATGGCTGAGCAATGGATGCTTCCGAGCTCTCGAGCACCGAATGTGTAATGGTTGCAGCAGAGCTCCTTGCGAAGGCTGAATCTGAATCTTCCTCAGCAAGAACTGAATTGAACTCATCTCCACAGAGATAAGTTCTCACTGAGCTCCTCCATTTTCTCTTTTCCACTGAACTGTTCTTTGCCTAATCAAAGAGAATCAGCATATACGGAGTAGATAAGCTTAAGAATCGAAGAATTGAATATATGGCTATGTAAAATCTAGAAACGGAACTCAAACTCACTTTACTCTTGAAGAAAACACTTCTCACCAGCTCCCCAGTAATGCCCATCTCACTTGAGCAATCGCAAACGCAGAATTCTCAAATGGGTTGCTTCAACCCCTCTCAAAAGCCACTATAAATCACTGGTGCTTCCTGCTGTGATCCAACAAAAGTTGAAGTTACTCAGCTTTGTGAGCTTCACCTGTCTGCACACTATAAAAGCTTAAAAACATCAAGTATTGCCTAAAAACAAATAATATATCAACTTTTGTTTTACTGTGTGGAGTTAATTAGATGAATTTTAGGTAGTTCTCTAATTATTTTTATTTGTGAACTTATCTTTCTTAAGGCTTTTATAATTCTTGTTTATTTAAAACTTATGTTATTTGATTTTATGCAATATTTTTAATTTTATTTGAGTTTGAGAAATAGCAACCCACACAAGTGATTCTTATTTGCTAGAATTAACCACATGTTAGAATTAAGCCACAGGATCTGCAAGAACTGCGCAGCTTTAGAGCTGGAATTGGAGGCTTCAAATCACAGAAATAAACAAAGACTATAAAAGTGGAGAAGTGGGAAGGTGTTTATTGCTTTTGTGTTGCTTTTTGCACATGTTTCCTAGCAGATTAGCCTCACAAAGTTTGCTTGCCACTGGGGCTATGTCTATTCCTTCTTGTACCTCTGCAGCAATGTCTTTGCTTTTAGGGGCTGCTTGAGGAGCCAAAGAAACTTGAGTGGTGTCCACTCCATATTTAATTGACAAGACAAAAGGGGAAATTGTTTTTAATCAAACAAATTACTTGTATGTCCAAACAGAGCTCTGTTATTTTTTAGCGGGGGAAGATGACAAATCTGGTATCATATAAGATAATTTTTGCATACAATGGAGTAGGTCACACGGCATTGGGATGGAAAGATGGTGAAAATGACATGCCATTTTTGTACTGAATGTGCTTGATGTGGTGATAGTTTACTGGTGGTATTTCTGGTAGATTTGAGTTTCGTATATAAATAATTGAACAATGACATTGTCCGGATGATTCGCAGAGATCATTTTGAATGTCCAAAATGACCAATGTGTTAAACTCCTGCATAAGTTGAAGGTACCCAAGTTTCCCCTTTGTATTTAGTGATTAATAGCTTTCTTTTGCTTTGTGATGACCAGGTGACTGATAGTATTTGGTCTTCTCAAATGGTGCCTCCTCATCACATCACAAACTTTAGTGTTTAGTCCCTCTACTCTTACAAGTTTTGATGATTTTTAAATACTGTTAGTGAACAATGAACATAGTCATAGTTCTTCCTTTTTATCCGAGTTTATAATTGATCGTGATTCCTTAAAAAACTATTTAAAAGTGATGGGTTGTCATGGAGGTGGTATTGCAGTAGATGAACTTAAAAAGGGGTTGTTGAGCCATGGCTAAGATATAACATAGGGAATGGCATGTGGTGCACCTTGAAGGGATCCACACATGGTGAGTGTAAAGTTGTGGCTATGGATAAAAAGCACTGGCTTGCCATCAAAGCTTCTATCACCAGAGGTGGTCCATAAATATACATATAATAAAACTTGGCATGCTTTGTATATTCACCACCATTTTCAGCACATGGACATAATAGGAGATGATGGATCTGAAAACAACAGTACATTGTGCTTGATGAAATGGATGAAAAGGGAAATAAAAAAAAATGCCCTTAAAAAATATTTAATATATTGAAAAAGAAAAAATGATTTACCAAATGAACTTTAGTAAGTTATTTTTTTCTCTTGAAAATTCAAAAATTCCCTTCTATGAGAATACCTTTAGCTTTTCTTTATGTCAAACAATAGTGAATAAAATAAATATTTGACTTTTGAAACTCAAAAATAAAAACTTACAAGTAAAGTATAATATGTTAATTTTATTTATTGAACATCTCATATAAACTCAAATTATTTTTATCAGTTTAGGTCTTATCAGATATTTTTAATTTGATTTTAGATTTTTGATCTTTGTTTTTTATTTTTGATTATTTTTTATTATCAAGTCCTGTTGTTTATGTTGACCATGTAGCTTGTATTGAGGTACTAGTTTTTCTAAAAGGATTACATTTAACAATTAATTTAAGTACAAGTAATTTATATGTAAAGAGAATTACACCATTGTGATTTTGGTAACTTATCTTACTTTTTAACTTTATATAATCATTATATTTAGTCTGTTCTTGATTTCTTATATAATTATTAAGATTCTTCACTTAACACATTCGTCACGATGGTAATTATATAGCTCATCATTTTGCTCATTTGGAGTATAGTTGTTTGGTCATGTTATACGAAATGACCTTTTTGTTTTACTCAATGTGTCACTAGCTTGTTTTAATATTTGTTAATAAGAAGCTTATTTTTTCAAGTTTATTTTAATTAGATAACTTGACAAGTCATTTGAGATATTAAAAAATAATTTTTTTTCAATTTATAAAAAAATTACTCTAAATTTAGAAAGAGCCCATATTTTTTCGTAATTTACCATATGTAAATGTAATTTGCCGTAAATATAATAATCTGTTGGGCCTTGTTTAATAATTTCAAACGCAGTAGGCCTAATTACGGCTGTATTGGATGGGCTTTGCGTATTAGTGGCCCAATGTTACTTGCGGGCCCATCCCGAGTTCAGGATGGGCTTTCCTTAAGTCCTAATAATTGTACTTGTACTAGTACTCGAGAAGTTATGTAATTAGTTTCTCGTCTCTGGCTTAATTAAGTAACAACTATTTATTAGCCAAGCTTAATTTAAAATAAAAAATATA
This sequence comes from Diospyros lotus, assembly GCF_014633365.1. Lineage (NCBI taxonomy): Eukaryota > Viridiplantae > Streptophyta > Magnoliopsida > Ericales > Ebenaceae > Diospyros > Diospyros lotus. Next base: position 29,518,502 of record NC_068352.1, read on the forward strand.
TTTATTTATTTTTCTTAAATATGAACTAATTTTACACATTAAATAAAAAAACGATTATTGGTACATTGAGAAATGATATATTCATAAATAAATTTAATAAATAATTATCATAAATTGATATGATATACACAAAATTATAATAATTTTAAGCTTATAATTTTAGTGTATTTTTATATAATAAAATAAAATATTAATCATTTTTTATAATTTGGCTAAATGATGACTTGGAAAATTGATAAGAGGTTGTTTGGCTTATCACTTTTTTTAAGAACTTATAAGTCTTTCTACTTATTAATATTTAAGTTAATTACGTGTTTTGATAAATATATTTTAAGTTGTCATTTATATAGTTATGTGTTTTGTTTGAAAAAATTAATAAGTTATCAGAATTTAACAAAAACACTAAAATAGATATATTGCTGAATAATATAAATAAAATTTATAAAAAAAATATTTTATAATAAAAATAAATTATAAATTGATAAAAGTTTTATTGATAAATTATATATATTTATTTACAAATATATTAATATAATAATTTATGTTTAAATTTAAATTTAATTCATAAAAAAGTTTTATATATATATATATATAGTTATTGAGAGAAGGTAAGATGACGAAGGCAGTGACTATGATGGAGTCGATGATAAAGACCGACAAAATTACAATTGATCTAAAAGCAAGATGTGACAATATCACGAAAGAGAAAATTTAGACAACAGTAACAACGTTGAGTTGGAGATGACAATGATGAAAGTTGATAATAAATGAGACGATCAAAGAAAAAATGAGAGAATGATAGAGAATTATAAATATTTAAATTATTTGAAAACAAATTTATAATTAACTTAATCAACTACCAATAACTTATTCAAAAATTTTCGATAATATTTAATCTTTCTAATATTTAACAAGTGCGAAATAAAATAAACTATATAATATTTAAACCTCAGTAAAAATTATTTGAAAACGGACCGCCAAACACCCTCTTATTAGTGTCATTATCCTTGTCTAAAAGGCGTCGAACGGATCGGGTCGAATAAACCGTTCCCACCTGCCCTCGCTCTCGCTCACCCTTGGTCTCGTCCATCTCCACTTCCACTCTTTTTCATCGTTCAAGCTCTCTCTCTCTTCAATCTCCGTCTGTAGCTCTATTTATGTTCGAAACTCGGACGTTGTCAATTGCTGAATCAAGCAGCTCGCTCAATTTGTCCCCAATTTACCACACGGCTAGGGTTTTTCACCAGACTTTTAAGCTGGGAATCGTCTCTGAAGAAGTCTCTCTGGTACCTTTTCCTTCAAGGTTTTGCCCTAACACGACTGAACCAGCCCTGGCGCTAATCCTAATTTGTTTCTGCTACAGAATTGTGTGGATGTTCGAAGTGGTTGATTCGGGAAGCAGCTTTCAAAGGGAATAGGATGAGTATCGTGCCGAAGGAGACGATTGAGGTGATAGCGCAAAGCATTGGGATCAGTAGCTTGTCGCCGGATGTTGCTCTGGCTCTTGCTCCCGATGTGGAGTACCGTATGCGTGAAATCATGCAGGTTGGTTTAGTATGCTGCAAAATCGTGCTTTCTTCTTGTTTGTTTTGATACGTGAACGTGATCGACTCTTTGGAATATGCCTCCGGAGTTAATTCAATTAAAGGGTGCAATTTTCAGTTGAGTTAGAGAAGGTCAATAGTCGTGAATAGAATCCTAGAAGCTGATGCACATTCTGGATACTGCAAAATGTTTATTCTTTCTGCCGATCGGGCGTTACTGCACTTTTACTGTAGAAGCCACCCAAGAGTATGACGCTAGAGTAGTTTGATGTTTCATTATTAGCTTTCCAGAACTAACGGTAAGGTTCGGGAAAATTCGGAGGATTCAGTGTTTTATTGAGTTTCTGAGTATTGTGATATGAAAAATATAAAAGCTGCATGCCTTATAACTTTTGTCTTTTATTTCCTTCAAAGGTGACATGTTTACTCACCCTGAAGGCCCATGGTATGAATAATTTTTCTTTATAAACTAAGCTTGGATTATAAGGTTAAGAAAAACTTGTCTTCTGAGGCGTGGACATATAAGAAGTTTCTTCAGATCCTTCCCTTGCATTTTGTGGTGTAGAACTTGGCCTGTAAATCCAGGGTGAGTGCTCGCTTTGACAGTGTAATGATCTGCTAGGTGGCTCTTCAGCAGCACAATAGTATAGTGTGATGGACATGGGAATACGTATTCAATAAGAAGTTTATTAATAAAGCCATTAAGCAAGACATAAACTGAAATGATTGAGTAGAACATATTAAAGGAAAGATCTAAACAAAATCATATATATATTTGTTTAAAAAAGAAGATGGCTTAGCTGCATTTACAAGCAAAAAATATTAAGGGAAACATGTAATTAGGTGTAAATTAGGGGTTGCTAATTTATTCATAATTGCTACTAATTAGAGATTGTTGATTGATTGCAAATTGGGGATTGATTGATTGGGGATTATTGCAAATTAAGGGTTGATTAATTGGGGATTGTTGTAAATTAGGGATGATTTTTTTCCCTTGTTCTTATATATAACCCTCATGGCAAAGGTAGGCACTTGGAGAGACAAATGATAGAGCCCCAAACCTTAAGCAGTCTTGGTGGTGGAATGAAGAGGTACAATTGAAAATTAGAAATAAGAAAACTTACTATAAGCCTGTATATCAGTGCAACAATGAAGAAAACCTAAAAAATTATAAAGAAATGAAAAAGACAGCAAAAAGAGCTGATAGTGAAGCAAGGTCAAAAACATATGAGAATCTATATAAATGACTTGATACAAAAGATGGAGAAAGGGATATATATAAATTAGCTAAAGCAAGAGAAAATCTATTAGTGAATGACATAGCGATTAAGGAGAGATGAAATGAGTATTTCACAAAATTATTCAATGATGGTGGGGACACAAGAGTTAGGTTGGGACATCTTAGTAACTTCAAAGGGAACGTGAGCTATACATTTTATTGATGCATAAGTTCAAAAGAAATAAGGCAAGCATTAAAAAAGATGAAAAATCATAAGGCGGTGGGACCGGATAATATACTGTCATGAACCTAGGGTTTAGCCTAGGATTGGAATGACAATGGAAGTAGCTGATGAATAGAATCAAGAACAGAATATTTGAGAGGAAGAAATGGGGAAGAATGTAGAGAGAAATGGGGGAGAGAAATAGAGAGAAAATGAGAGGGAGATTGTAGAGAAATTGTAGAGAGAGAATTAGATTTCATTCATTTTATTCAAGCATATCCTTCTCCTTTTACAATTGGCCTTTTTATAGGCATAGCTAGATGTTTAACTAATTTCTAACAATATCCTAACAGCACCCATGTGCTTCTAACAACTTGTAAAATATCTCTGACTAATTATTATACTCTATTACAATAATGCCCCTTTATTACTCCTAAGGTCATGACAATTCCCCCCTTCTCGAGAGAGTTCTTGTCCCCAAGAACTTGCAACAAGTAGCCATTGTTTCATCCAATTCCCGCATTTTCTATCTGATTGATCTTCCTTTCTTTCTTTCTCCTTCTAGGCCTCTTGTTCTTCCTCGTTCTTAAGTGCCTAAGATCAATCTTAGGCCTAAGTTGCCCCAAAACTTTCATAGAAGAAACTTTATCGAATTTAAGCCCAATACAACCACCTCCTTCTATAGTTGTCCAATCAAATTTGGCCTTCCATTGAAGAACATGATCAACCACATCCGACCTGATATGGTTAACAGTTGAAACTTGGAGTCTAAAGGAAGAATTAACTGTGTCCTTGACTTCCTTTGATAGTTTATCTCCGTCCCATACCAATAAGTAAGGTAAGCATGTAATTTCATTTCCATCCATCCCACTACCATATTCTACTGCAAAACTTCCAGCAACATCCTGAAATTGTAGCAATGGATGATTGCAGATTTGCCTTGGATACTCATACCAAAGCTGTTTGTGAGCATTAGCATTAGGAGCTGCTGCAACTTCCATTTCAGCCAATGATTCATCCTTCCATACAGTAGACAGCAACTTGGATTTTCTAGTAGGAGCAAAAATCAACACAACAACGATAGTTTTGTTTTCTTCAGCAAACCCTTCGATTCCTTCTGCTATATCCCTTAGTTTTCCTCCAGCTAGTGCTGTCTTCACCTTCTCGTTGCCTATTTTAACCCAAGTCAAATCCATATTTTGTTCCAAATATGATTGTTCCTCAGATTTCGATAAGTCTAAAATCTGAGGAAAGGCTTCAGCACCATCATCCACACCGATGGCTAGTCCTTTAGTTTGATTTGTCTGATTCAATGCTGTCCCATTTTCCACAAACTTCTGATCTGGAGCAATCCCAAACCCTTCCGCCCCTGCACTAGCTACTGGGGGTAACGAGTTGGCTTTGGCCTCCTCTATCACTTCATCAATTGCTTCCCTAATATTTCCTTGCAACCTTTTAGTAGATGCATCTTGGGGCATTATTTCTTCTTCAAAAATATCTGAAGGCTCCTTTTGATTTGCTGCCTTATCAGAATGTTTCTTTTTCTTCCCAAAGTCTAGAGTAGGCAATGAATCGGATGTTCGTAATCTTGTCTCCTCATTCGGCTGCTCCGCTTCAAGGAATTCCTCCTCGTTAAAGCTTTCGTGATAATCATCAAAATATTCCACTGGAAAGTTGTAATGATACTTCTTAATTAGTATAATTGCAAACTCTTGCAATTGTTCGTGTAGCACCCTGCCGAATTCCTTGCTTGATTCATGTACCACACTTCTTGTTCCCTTGTCAACTTGGCTGGACTCCTTCTCCAACTTATTTTCCCATGCATAAAGCTTTTGGCCAAACTCCCCTGGATATCTACCTCCAACTGAAATTGCAGCATCCTTTTGCTGCAAGTTAGGCTCCCATGGTCTTGTGCATGCTTTGCCCGTCATGGCAGAAATCTTACGAGTCGGACAAGCTACAGGCCAAGAACTCGAAGTGCTGTCCATCCTAAATCCCCACACTTCCCTTTTGTAACTGCCTCACCCAATCACCTCTAAAAGTGGTCCAATAAATGGCAAATTAAAGCCACTGTTATGCTTCAAAGTAAGTCTATTGTAGTAGCGGAAGAAATCGCACACTTACAACGATTTGATCGGCCTTTAATTTTGGAATCACAACTGCAGTGACTCAGACAAATAGCAGCGAATCAACCTGCTGCTCCGGAATCAGCTCTGCTCACAATTGCTGTAGATTCAACAATCGCTTCCTCCGACTCCTTCTCGCCCAATCACCGACCACTGGCTCGGTTTCGTAATTTACCAGAATTGCTTCACCTAATCGCCAACGTCAATCACCGTTGAAGATCGATAGCAAAGTAGGATCCTCGCTCCATCAACTCTCTGTTATTTCTGGAATCGCCTCCTAAAAGTTTAATTAATTTCATTGCCGCTAAGAATTGCCTAACACCCGATCGATTTCTACTGCCTACGGTTCGGAAATCAACGAGCAAAGGAGTGGGAGGAATCTGCTTCTCACAATGGACTCCACCTACAAGTTCGAGACAAGATTCGCTTGCGACCTCTCGATTTCGCTCACTCCTTGTTCCCTTCGATTCCAAATAACAATTACTGAAATTATTGACTGAGGGTCACTCACCTGTTAGCAATCATCATCGGTAAGCAGAATCGAAAGTCCAGAACTGTTCGTCTGGACTACTGGACTCGCCTTGAATCCTTCCTCTGGTGCTGCCTACCCACTGGTTGCGACACCTTCCTCGCCCCTGTCGTCAACTCCAGCAGAGCTCCCGCAACTTGTCTTCCGCTTCAGTCACACACGCCTAGGCCGTCTGCTTCACCTTCGACGGACTCACGCTCGCCTTGGACAGTCGCCACACTCCCAAGTCCAAATCGTGACCTCCTGGCTGTTCGCATTAACACCAGCGGACTCGCTATCACCTCGGAACTTCTGCCTGTTCCGTTTAATTACTGAAATTGATTTCAGCAGCCTTCGAGACGAATCAGAACCACAACAAAGAACCGTTGCTCTGCTTCGACTCTAGCTAGATTACCTCCAAATTGGATCGGACACTATTGAATTTCCAAACTCACAGCTAAGGACGACTGCTCTAATACCAATTTTTCATGAACCTAGGGTTTAGCCTAGGATTGGAATGACAATGGAAGGAGCTGATGAATAGAATCAAGAACAGAATATTTGAGAGGAAGAAATGGATAGAAATGGGGAAGAATGTAGAGAGAAATGGGGGAGAGAAATAGAGAGAAAATGAGAGGGAGATTGTAGAGAAATTGTAGAGAGAGAATCAAATTTCATTCATTTTATTCAAGCATATCTTTTTCCTCTTACAATTGGTCTTTTTATAGGCATAGCTAGATGTTTAACTAATTTCTAACAATATCCTAACAGCACCCATGTGCTTCTAACAACTTGTAAAATATCTCTAACTAACTATTATACTCTATTACAATAATGCCCCTTTATTACTCCTAAGGTCATGATATATACCAATAGAAGCATGAAAATGCATAGGAGTAGAGGGCATCTCCTGGCTAACGAAATTATTTAACGTGATCCTTAAATCAAAAAAGATGCCAAATGAGTGGAGGAAGAGTACTTTGGTCCCTATATACAAGAACAAATGAGATGTTCAAAACTGTGAAAATTACAGAGGAATTAAGTTAATGAGCCATACCATGAAATTCTAGGAGAGAGTAAAGCAAAGGCTCAGAAAAGAAACAGATGTCTCGGAAAATCAGTCTGGTTTCATGCATGGTAGGTCAACGATAGAAACTATATACCTACTGAGGTGCCTAATGGAAAGGTATTGAGATCATCAAAATGACCTGCATATGGTGTTTATAGATCTAAAAGAGGCCCTAGAGAAGTATTATGGAGGGTTTTAGAGAAAAAAGGAGTCCGAATAGCCTTTATACAAGCCCTTAAGGACATGTATCATGGTGCAGTGACAAGGGTTAGAACATGCGGAGGGGATACTAAACCGTTTAAAATTTCAATGGGACTACATCAAGGTTCTGCACTAAGTCCGTACTTATTTGCTTTAATAATGGATGAACTCACTAAACACATTTAGATAGAAGTGCCATGGTATATGCTATTTGCAGAAGACATAGTGTTGGTGGATGAAACAAAAGAGGGAGTGAACACTAAGCTTGAATTGTGGAGAAACAATTTAGAATTTAAGAGATTTAAATTAAGTAGAAAGAAAACGGAATATATGGAATGTAAATTTAGTAAGAATGTAAGAGTGGAGGATATTATAATAAAATTGGAAGACCAAATCATACAAAGAAAAGTCTATTTTTGATATTTGGGATCAATGATTCAAAAAGATGGAGAAATTCACAAGAATCATGCATAAAATTAAGGCAGGTTGGCTAAAATGGAGAAATACATTGGGGGTGTTATGTGATGGTAAAATCCCATTAAAACTGAAAGGAAAATTCTATAAGACAGTTATAAGATCAGTTTTGTTGTATGGCTTAGAATGTTGGGTAGTCAAATACCAATATGAGCAAAAGACGAGCTTAGTGGAGATGAGGATGCTAAGATGGATGTGCAGCCATACAAGAAAAGATAAAATTAGAAATAAAGTTATTCGTAATTTGGTAGGAGTAGTGCCAATCGAGGAGAAGATGAGAGAGACTAAACTAAGATGGTTTGATCATGTGAGAAGAAGAGCAATAGACGCTTCTTTGAGAAGAGTTGATGAAATGGAATAATTAGTCAAAAAAAAGAGGTAGAGGCAGATCCAAGAAGACTTTGGAAGAGACATTAAAGCTTGATATGAAGTGTATGGACCTAAATGAAGATATGACAAAAGACATAAATACATGGAAGTCTAAAATTCATGTAGCCGGACATAGTGGGATAAAGACCGAATATGTTGTTGTTGTTCTTATATATGATCTTTTGTATAAATTGTGTTAATGAAATAGAATGGGCTTTTTTGCCAAACTTTTATAATAAACAAAAGCAGACTCACCAAAGAAAAAAAAATAAAAAATTTAAAAGAACCCTTATCATATTTAGATCTTCTCAATTGAGAGTTCGGACTAATTTATCCTACAAGTTTTATCTGGACCAACAATTGACCAGATTGTATCCTTTTTTGTCTCTATGTGGTTGGATGAACTTATAAATTGGTATAAAATATAAATGAAAATTGGTATCTCATATTTTGTTGAATTTGCAGCATTCATTCTTATTTAGTTTTTTTTTTAATGATTTATTTTTTAATAGTTTATATTTTTTATGCTTATAAAAGTTCATACCCTTCTTTATTTTATTTATATGTCCATCACTTTGCTTAAGTGCGTGCTTCGCCTTGCTTTGCCCTTAAGCTGCATAGGCCTTCTGCACTTAAGTGTGTTTAGCGCTTTTCAAAACACTGCAGACACCCATTGCATGTGATGGGTTCTGGAACAATCTCTAGAGGTGTTTTGACAGGCTGGAGGCTGGTGATCTGTTTTTCTGGTGCCATTTGGTTAAAGTGGATGCCTATTAAGAAGCAGCTTTTAGCAATAACTACTCAGCTTTAAGGCTTTTCCATCTGAAGAAAACTGTAAAGAGTTTTTTTTATGGTCTGGCATATACTATCATACTCCTGCATATATATAGCAATAACTACTCAGCTTTAAGGTTTTCCATCTGAAGAAAACTTTAAAGAGTTCTTTTGATGGTCTGGAACAGTAAATCATACTCCTTCATATAGATAGCCTTTTCATTTGGTTTGAACCTATGACCCCCAATTGCAACAAAGTAACATTTGCTGCTGGCAAAGGACACCCTTTCATTTTGAAAAGACAAGTGAATATATTTTATCTCTCCCCTTCTTTTTGATACATAGGTGGTGAGTTTAGTTGTTCCATGATAATAACTGCTTCTTATTATCTCCCTAGACTGAATCTGGAGGTAAATCACGGAGTAATTTTGAGGTTTTGAAATTACTCGGGATTAACAATACTTGCTTCTTGTAAAAAATGCAGGAGGCAATTAAATGTATGCGGCATTCAAAGAGAACTATTCTGACAACAGATGATGTTGACAGCGCACTCAATTTAAGAAATGTGGAGGTAAATTTTGCACAATTTAATGCAATTGCTTTAACCTTTATATTGCACATTTCAATCAAATTTCTTGCGTAGCTAGAAAATGTATTTACTACAGATGCTCTTAAGTAGAAGTTCTTGAAAGTACACAGAGGAGATTTTACAACAGCTTGTTGAAGAGTTCAGATGAATATCTAAGTTTCCTATGAAAAGAAAATTTTCAATGGATGTTTAGGATCTCTTCTATGTCCAAGCGAAAGATGAGGAAACTTAGCCTTCTAGTTCACTCAACCATTCCTGATGGTCAAGAAGCCATGTTGCTTGACCATGTACCAAACCAAGTAGATTATGAGGGTGTTTGGCTTGCCCAAAATTTTTGTTAAAGGGAGCATATAAGCTCTTCAAGAGGTTTTTTTGTGTTTTACCTGTTTGGCAAATTATGAAGAGTTTATAAGCTCTTCCAACAGCTTATTTGGTAGGCTGGTATCGTATAACTTATACGTCCAAATTACCTCGTTATCTCAAAATAAGCTGGTTTTGATTAATTATATGCCCAATTACCCCCATTAAAATAAGCTCTTTAACCAAGTGCTTTAGCAACTTATTAGCAATTAAACTCTTAAGAGCTTAGAATCTCTTTAAAGAGCTTATAAGCTCCTATGATTTAAGCTAACCCAAACGGGCTATAGTAGAAGATACCTAGCACCAGCTAAAACTTTTTCTATCAATCTGATTGTATGTAATCTTTTTTTTGTACAATGAATGATATAGATTACTAGTTGCTTCTGGTATTTCTGTGTTTTTTAGTTATTATGTTCATGAACACTAGCACATATATATACTATGTTGTATTTATATCCCTGTGCTTTAAATTATTGTATTCCAAGGTTGTTTTCATATCTGTATCTGTGGCCATATCTATGGCTGTGCTTCTTAAGCTATTAAATAAAATAGTAATTTTATTTAATATTTATACTCAACAATCTGTTTACCAAGTCATCGATCTCAGGTTCTAATGAGAGTAAAGTGGCTAAAATGGAATATTTTTACCTTGCCTGTGGTAATTACATGTGACATGGAATATGTAGTTGATGATTTTGATATAATTAAGAAAAGTGCTCATGTCGCAACACTAGAATCATGCTTTTCATTGCATTATTTTTCTTTCTAACCTATGAAAGAGTGCTATTTCAAATTGTCTATAATATTTTCTGCCTCAGCCAATTTATGGATTTGCTTCTGGAGATCCTTTGCGGTTCAAAAGAGCTGTTGGACACAAGGATTTGTTCTACATTGATGACAAGGATTTGGATTTTAAAGACGTAAGATATTACTTGTTATGGAAACTGTCCTTTACTAAACTTTGTGGATCATATTTTCAGTCTATTTTCTTATAGTTTTCTGAGCCCCCCCCCCCCCCCTCTTTCTTTTTTATGAAATTTAGGTGATTGAAGCTCCTCTGCCAAAAGCACCACTTGATACTTCAGTTATCTGTCACTGGCTTGCTATTGAAGGGGTACAACCTGCCATTCCAGAAAATGCTTCTGTGGAAGGTCTGTTAAAAGACTACCTCATAGTTCAATTTGAAATATAGATCATATGAAATTTGTTTATTTTTTAATCTGGAATTATAAAAGGGATTCATTTATTACTAATGGTATATCCTTTTGTAATTGAAGCAACTGCATCCCTTTGCCATGTTCTTTAGCTCTTCCTTCTTCATGTTTAATTCCTGAGATTCTATGTTCTTCAGCAGCTGCCTTTATCATTATTAAACCTCAGGTCCAGTAATAGAGTATGTGGCTGCCAATGCATAGATAGTACCATTTGCTGTTTTGCTTCCACACAGAACTGCATGGTTTACTATATCATTTCACATATAAAAGACAGGTAGAGCTTGGAATAATCAAAATGTCTAGCAAGCTAGAATGTACATCCTGATATTTTAGTAGATTGGAATGCCTATTTTAAGAATTAAATATATACTATATGGGAAGTTGTTAGCGGATGTTGTACTATAAGACACATCTTTAGTCTTGGTGTTATTATGAATTGGTTGGTAGTTTAACCTATTGTTTTCAAATGAGCCAAAATAAGAGTCAACATTTTGGTCCAATTCAGTGCTGGACACTTAATATTTTGACATCCTTCTGGAGAGAGAGACTGAACCAAGATGAAGTAAATGGGAGTTAAAAACTTTTTCTGGAATCTAATCTAAAATGTGTACTAGGCCCCTTGTAAAAGAATCTAAGATATATGTAACAGAGACCCAAATCTGCTCTAAGTGTCTTCACCTAAAACCTCTTCCTATTTTCAGTGCTTGGAATACATGCCAAGGAGCTAATATATGAATTGGTTATGTGCATTTGCAGTTATTGCTGCTCCTTCTGATAACAGAAAGCCTGAGCAGAAGGATGATGGACTTCCTGTTGACATTAAACTACCTGTTAAACATGTACTATCTAGGGAGCTTCAGGTATATGGTCTACTATCTTTTCTGCTTGGCACCTGTGTATTTATTTATTCTACCACTCTGAAATCTACCTTATCCTCCTTGCTTCTTGCTTGTGCAGCTATACTTTGATAAAATCACTGAACTTGCTGTGAGTAGGTCCGATTCAGCTCTTTTCAAGGAAGCCTTAGTGAGTTTGGCCACAGACTCAGGAATTCATCCTTTAGTTCCGTACTTCACATGCTTTGTTGCAGATGAGGTATATTTGAGGCCAAATAGCATAGATAGACCAAATTTGAAATGTCATAGTATTTTCTTGTTTATTACAATTCTTATTGTTTCTCCTTTTTCTTTTTGACTGATACCAGGTTTCTCGTGGTTTGAATGATTTTCGTCTGCTTTTTGCTTTGATGCGTCTTGTTTGGAGTCTTCTTCAAAATCCTCACATACATGTGGAACCTTATGTAAGTCTCATTCTTATCATTGGGTTGATTTGTTTGTGCACATCTTTAAAGACCTGTGCTTGGACTGAAATTTTAATTTCTGAGAAGATACAATTTGGTTGTGAGCATTAGTAATGCTCTATGGCATGCATCCCTATGGTAGTGGCTGCTTTCCCTGCTAAGTACTGTGACAAACGTAGCCAATTTGAGGCTATGCCAAATAAGTTTTTAGTTGCAAATCATTTGACCTGTCTTGAACTTGGTGACTGCTAATCTTAAAACTCTGGTGATGATCCACCCCAAATTGTCTTAAGATGATGGATTTGGGTCACAATAAAGTTTAATGAAGTTTATGAACAGGTTGGAGAATGTGTAAAAAGAAAAAGGAACTGGGAGCAGAAGGAGATGTGCATGCACATGGTGCATGGCCGTGAGTGAGAATATTAGAATAAAAAAAGATTGAAAATAATATGAATTTTCAAATCAATATCTGAAACCCGAACTGGTTAAGGGTCAGTGGTTAGACCAGGATAGAACTAGGATGTTTTTTTATCAAATAAATAAATGCATAACAGTTTGAAGAATGATCTGAAAATGATGGTTGTTGTTTTAGTATCTAGAAGTGAAAAAAAATAAAATCAATCATATAATAGTATAATAAACTTCAAAATTAGTCAAGTAGCCTTCTCTGAAATTAAAAAATATAATTATTTATGCATTTAAAAGAGTTAAAATGAATTACAGTTACTATTATTATTCAAAACAAAAGAGTGCTATCAAATGAAATTACCATTGCTATTCAAAAGAATCAAAACTTCAAATGAAAAAAAACACTGCAACCAAAAATTTGAAACTGAATGTAAGCAATCAGTTGAAGGCGAATGACTGAAACCACTATAGTAAGGCATTCGATATCTATTATAATGTTTTGAATATAGTATATTGAACTGATATTGGAATCAAAATCAATATATTGAATGATATTGTACAACCAAAACCAAGTAATCAATACATTATTTCAGTATTTCTTGGTTCACATTGTAGATGTAGAAGTAGAAACCATAAATCAATTAGGTAGCACAAATAATGACAGTTGACAGTCAATTGGGCATGCAAGAGGGATCAAAATCAAAATCAATACCTGATTCCTCATGTTGAACTGCTGGAGCTGGAGATCATTGTGGGTTGGGGTGGCGAGGGGTTGGTGTTTACAAACCAAAGAGAGGAAGGAAAGATGATGACTGCACAACTGCTACTTGATTGATGAAGGTGAATCGGAGGGAACAAGCAAGTGGAGAAGAGAACACTGTGGAGAACCAATCAGCTATGGAAGAAAATACAATATCAATCATGCTGGAGGAGAATTGTACATTGATTGCCTGTTGATTGCAATGGGGGAGGGGGGGTTGGTTTGCTTTCAAGCTGAACGAAATCAGATTCGTGCCCCCCCCCCCCCCCCCCCCCCCAAAAAAAAAAAAAAATCCCTAACCTCATTTTAAGGGGAGAGTCCAGTATTGATTATAACTTCTGGTTTTTGGGACTCAACTCAACAACTGGTTAACGGTTTCCCGGTTGAACTGGCTGGTCCAGTCCGGTTTACCATTGGTTTAAATCTCTTTCTCTGAAAATCTAATCTAAACATTTGATCATATTATCCTGATGTGACTTCCTCGATACATATCTGAGCCATTCTTGTTATCTACAATGCATTTGTATTACTTTTTGAGTGGTGATGTTAATCTCAGTAGTTTAAAATTCCCAAAACAATGGTTGAAATATGATATTTGATTATAGTATTGGAGCCTGAATGGTTAAAAAGGGAGTCTCTGGCTCTTTCTTGCCTTGTTGGAACCAGTTATTTTTCCTAGTACTTGTGTCAATATTCTTGGGAAATTGTGAGAAGTAAATCACCTGTTATATTTGTTTCAAAATGTTTACCAGTTTATATATAATGTGGCTATCTTATATTTTTCAGCTACACCAGTTGATGCCATCAGTTGTTACGTGCCTTGTTGCGAAGAGATTAGGGAGATCAGGGAAAAATGCTGACAATCACTGGGAACTGAGGGACTTCACAGCAAATCTGGTTGCCTTAATTTGCAAGAGGTGAGATTTCTAATCTTTTTATTTTGTGTAAATACACGGGAACCAACTATTTTTTTGGCGGCTTATCTCCCAAACCCCCTCAAAAAAAATAAAAAAATAAAATAAAATAAAAAATTTGGTGAATGGAACAAAGATCCCATTCAAATCTTTCCATCACTGTTATTATTTTCCTACTTGCACGAGAGAATGTCCAAAATTAGAACATACGTGTTCTGCGGATGTCATCAATTCTGACTTCCTTCCAGCCTTAGCTCAGATCTCCCTAAGTTATGGAGTTTTTGTCACAGCTTTGCATGATAATGTTTTAGTTTTACCTTTTAACACCAGCTTCAATCCCAAAATGACACTAAAATGGGAGAAAAAAAATGACAATTAATATGTGTTTCCAATGAAAATCATATAATGATCTTGTTTTGAGAAGAAAGTGGTAATAGCAGAAAGATTGCTGGGTTGAACATTTTGTGAAGTTAAAATTGCCAAATAGAAGTTCCATTAAAGAATATGAACACTGGCAAGGCTTTAGGATCAGCTGACATTCCTGTTGAGGTTTAGTAGAGTAATGTTAGGATATATAGATATGTCTTGGTTTCTATGCATTTTAATGAAATTCCTTTCACTAAGAAAATGCTAGATGAATTGAAAAAAAAATGTTGTAGCACTCCAATATGAACATAAGCAGGGTTTTCGAATTTTCATGTACATTATAGCATAGATCATGAGATAAATGATAGAATATAGGTTAAACCTTAGAACTACAGCATCAGATAATCAGGTGTGTACCTAGCTTAATGGCAGGTGTGGGGTCCTGGCTGGTGCCTTTGTGTTATCAGCCGGTACATCTGAATACTGGGGTAGCGGCAGCACCCTCCCACAAAATCTGAGCAATTGTACTCTCTTACAAAAAATGCTTATTTTGTTCTCTCTTTTTATATTTCTTCTTCTTTCCCCGAGTAGAGAAGGCTTCATCACCGACATTGAACCCAGAGCCATACCTTATTGGGTTCTTCATCTTCTCCCTCTCTGTTCTTCAGTTGTGTTCAGGTGAAGAACCTTTATCTGGTTCTTCTGTTGAGTATCAGATAGCAGAGGAGGAGCTGCCTTGGACACTGGCTGTAGCTGGTGCCACAATCTCCAAGTGGGAATCATCTTGCCTAAGAACATAATTGCTGGGTTTTGATCTGATCTTATGATTTTTCTAATGCTTTTGGGTCAAAAGGTATCTGATTACTGCTTCTTGATAATTGAAAATCTACATTGTTTATCAATGGGGATTGGGGAGTCTTTGGAATTCGTGTATATGTCAAGCCTTCTTTTATTTCTGGAAAGGCTCCCTGGAAACTTCTTAGGTTTAAAAAAACATTAGATACATGTTAATAATTATGTTGATTACTTTTTTTTGTATATTTAGAAATTTTGAATGTTATGTATATTGATTTGTGTTTTAAAAGTATTGACAGTTATGTTTTTACTCTGATTTGTGTTTGAAAACTTTTAGCTTATATGAAAACCGATTATATGTTGGTTTAGAAATAGTGATTGTTTTTGTGATTTCATAATGTCATTTTGTATTGGAAATTTGTTTACATTTGTTTATATACTTTTATGGTATGTATTATTTAGTATAGCAATATATCTGAAATGGTACCTTTGCATCTCTGGTTCTGGTACCATACTGTACTGATGCCAAATCCAGTACCTTGTTTGGTTACATTGACAGCTATGTTAATACTTTCAAATGGTATACGATTTGTGGTTGTTTTGAATGAGAAGCTACTCAATGAACTTGCCTTCCTATCTGGTTCACTGTTATGTCTTGGCTGGCTTGCGAATGTTTGAAGTTGAATAAGAAAAAGAATTTTCTATTTGCTTCATATTGTAGCTTGGTTTTATCCTTCAATCCTGAACCTTTTTTTAATGTTATTCTTGCAGATTTGGGCATGTTTATAATAATCTCCAGACACGTTTGACAAAAACTTTGGTCCATGCATTTTTGGACCCAAAACGGGCATTGACTCAACACTATGGTGCCATACAGGGGTTAGCAGCTCTAGGACCTAATGTGGTACTCTTGCTCACTCGCTTGCTCCTTGATACATCTCATTATTCTTAAGTTCTATTAGAAAAATTCTTCTTATTGTTCGTATCTCTGATATAAATAGTGAAATATATCATAATTGAGCAAGAACGTGTATAGGCAGCAATGGTACTTCTCTAAATAATAAATATATATATATTTTTTTGGGGGTGGGGGGTGGGGGGGGGGAAGCCAGGCAATCCACACTGGAAATTTAATTCTTTCTCATCTTATTAGTGGTCATGGTAAGTGTTTAGATAACTGTTTCTCTTTTCCTTTTTTGTTTTGGTTGACAAGTTCCTTTTTCGCGTGGCTTCTCAACCAAGTGGTGTGGGATTTGTCATTTTATGTTTTTTTTTTTTGGGTCAGATATTCAGCATTCATGCTACATGTCACGTATCTTTTACTTGTACAAGTGGTTTACACTTATACTGTTTGCAATGCTTCTCAACTTTGGGTAGGTCCGCCTTCTTTTGCTGCCAAATCTTGAGACGTACGTGAAACTTCTTGAACCAGAGATGCTTCTTCCAAAGCCAAAGGAAACAATGAAATGGTATGAAGCTTGGCGAGTTTATGGGGCTCTGCTGGTGAGTGTACTCTATGGCATTGTGACCATATTATTTTATGGTATGAGTAATTCTTAAAGATGGGTGCTTGATTGTTGTAACTGGACCAAGAACTTTTCAGTTTGCTGCAGGCCAATGCATGTACGATCGCCTGAAGTTGTTTCCCCGTTTACCATTCCCCCGTTCAAATCTTGTCTGGAGACCCAATGCAAGAGTTGTTACTACACCACCAAGTAAGATTTTGTCACGGTTGCTTTTTGTTAAGCCCAAAGTATCGGGAAGTCGGATTGCAAGATAAAGGACTTTATAACTAAGCAGTAAATATAATGTAATACCTACTCATGCAGTCGCAGAGAGCATGGTCTCTGATAAATAGATCTAGTTTTGACCATGATAGAATTGATTGGAAATCAATAATTCATATAGCCGGCTTCAACTAGTGAGATTAAGGCTTGTCTGATTATTGTTGTTGCTGATCTCTATTCCTTGTTCAAATTCATCAAGACAAACGCAAGGCAAACGTGGAGCATTTGGAGCAGCAGCCTCCCCACAAGAAAATCGCAACCGATGGTCCAATATTTGTGCCATCGAACAATTCCTTGGCATCAGACATCCAAGGAGAACTCGGAGTTCAAGCACCTGTAGGCGATTCAATGGTGAGCCCACCCTCCTCCTCCTCCTCTAGACGAATCTCTGGCGAGGCTGCCCCTGCTGGAAGCAGAAGTAGAAGCAGGGGTGACAACCGAAGCCTGAAAATGGCGGCTGTTCTTGATCGGGTTTGGAAGGATGACCTGAACTCAGGGCGTCTTCTCGGCTCATTGTTTGAACTGTTTGGCGAAAGCATGCTCAACTTCATTCCAACTCCTGAGATGTCTATGTTTTTGTAACAATTTGGACCAAAATTTATACTTTACTGTTGTATAATCCTCAGGCGTAGCATTATCATTGATTAGAGGAAAATTATTCAGATTTCAGAAGCTGATTTGCTTGCTGTCCTTCGCCTTTTTGCTTCCAATTTTGAAGAATCTGTAGATTATGGATGGTTAAATGCTCTGCTAGCCTTACACTCAAAGCTTATCCTCCTTTTAGATTTACACCCAAAACCAAAGTATACAAATTCTATAGCTCAAGGACAATGACTTTGTAGATTATGCTTATGTGATGGTTAATGTTAGGTGTTACAAATCTACAGATTCAATATAATGGCTACGAATGAACAAAATAAAAAAAAAAAAAAATTGGGGGAAAAAAATCAACAACAATTAATTTTTTTTTACTAACTTTGTCCTACACATGTTTTAGATGTCACATACTGGATGACTTCTTCTCGTGATTGATACCTTATTCTTTTTATGAAGTAGGTCCTATACAAGGCCGTACATAATTCTATGAAAAATAAGATTTGGATCATTAAATTATAATTATAATATTATATATATATATTATTTCTTCTTTGTCATGTATGAATCAAACGAGGCTCGTTTGAACAATAAATATTGACAAAATTGATGAGGAATTTTAAGTATTACATAGTTGTATAAATTTTTTTAAGCAACAAATGATTGATTTGATAAAATTTATATAGTAACTCTATTTAGTTAGAGGGTATAATATTCACGTAATAAAAGTGAAAGAACAGATGCAAATATTCATAAAATTTTTGCATTTTAAAGTTTCACAATACAATTTTTAGGCATATTTTTTCCAACAACGATTATTTATTTATTTTTTTTCTTTTATGTAAATAATAATTTTTAATCTGTAAATGTTATTTTTACGCTATTGGTAGTTGGCGAGATTCATTACTAAGGTTTGTCCTCATGTGACAACTTGTAAACAAGTGGGGATTGATTCTTTTGGTATCACTTGTAAACAAGTTAGCAGCCAATTATGTTGTTGGAATTATCTCCAAGACTTTGAATGGAATTATCTCCAAGACTTTGAAGTCCAATTATCAGAATCATTGAAATTATCTTCAAGACTTTGAAGTCAAGTATCTTGGATTGATAGTGAATTTAGAGTATGAAATTATTTCAAAGTTTTTCGAGTCTAGTTATCTTTGTTAGAATTATCTCCAACACTTTGAATTTCAAGTATCCTGAGGTGATACTGAATTTGTGGCCTGAAATTATCTCCAAGTATAAATATCATGAACTGTCCCGACAAGGTTGAGTTTTCCAAGATTAAGATTTGGGAATTAAATTTTGTGAGCTTATTTAATTCAGTGGGCCTCCCAGAGTTTGAGCCCTCTATAAATGGAGGCATAAACTCCCACTTTCTTTCCATCCAAACAGCTTGAATTCCAAGAAAGGAAAATGGGTTCAAAATCGCTTCTTTTGCCCGGCCTCCTGCTGGCTTGTGCACTTCTCATTGCCTCGGAGGTGGCAGCAGCCAGAGAGTTGTCTGCAGAGGCTGCTTCCACTTCCAAGGAAAACTGTGAGTTTCATTTTGTTTGAATATAAACCTTATTTGAGGTACACTTAGCACCGTGACAATTCCAACAATATTTATTAAGAACATATATAGTATAATAATGTTCTAGCTAGCTAGTTGGTTATTTTTTAACAGGAGGGTGATATCAGGTTTGAAATCGGATCAAGAAGTTAAAATGGGGGCCACCATTTTAGATAAAAAATCATTATCCTTTGTATGAATTTCTCTATTATTGTTGAGCATGTAAATGATTTGTGCGCGCAGCTAAGAAGACAAATGGGGTCGAAGAAGCCCAGTATGGCGGCGGGTACAGAGGGGACCCCGGAAGTCTCCCCAAAGGTTACCCTGGCGGGAATTACTGTCCCTACGGGTGCTGCAGCTGGAATAATTACGGAGGCTGCGGGATCTGCTGCTCTTATCAAGGCGAGCCCATGGACACAGGCCCTGAAGGGAAGCCTCACAACTAAAGAAGAAGAAAGGTTTATCCAATGCTAGCTAGTAATTAATAACGAATAAAAGAATGAGTTGGAGATGTCCTCTCATGGGTTTAGATTCATGCGAATCCTAAATGTCAAGTGTGTTTAGTTTTCTATCTAATCAACTTAATTACATGTTATAATATGCTGTTGGAAAAGTGAATTCATCACCTTTGATCACTCGTAAGGCACAATGTCAGCATGTTAATTTTAAGAAAAAACTCTTAAAATTAACGGCAAACTACCACCAATTTTGGGATTAGGAGAAGAAGAAGGAGGAGGAGATTGATTGATGCATGGAAAATACATAAAAGGAAAGATGGAATAAATCTTCTCTAGACATGATTGATAGAAAGATGGAACAAATTTGTCACTAATTAGCGACGGATATCTGTTGCTAAATTTTTATAATGAATTTGCAACGCTTTATTCTGTCACTAATATTTTTTAAATTTAGTGACAGAATTAGGAATGAAAATCTCTTTGCTAAAAAAAAAAAAATAAATAAAAAATAAAAAAGTTAGCGACGGAACAAATTTGTGGCTAAAAAAAAAAAAAAAATTAAAAATAAAAAACTTTAGTGATGGATAAATTCGTCGTTAAAAAAGAAAATAATTAAATTAAAAATTAGAAACTTTAGTGACAGAAGAAGTCCGTCGCTAATAAAAAATTAAATTAAAAATTTATAACTTTAGCGACGAAAAAAGTTTGTCACTAAAAAAGAAAAAAAGAATAAAAGAATAAAAAATTTTAACGACAAAAATTATCCTTTGCTAACAAACAATTAAAAATTAAAAACTTTTGCTATGGAATAAATCTGTCGTTAAAAAATAAATTAAAAATTAAAAATTTAGTGATGGAATAAATCCGTCAATAAAAAAAGGATAAAAATTTATATTTTAGCAACTAAATTTATAAAATATGAAATTCATACTTTAATTTCACATTTTAGAAACTAAAATTATATTTTTGATTCAATTTAATTAAATATACTTTATTTTTTTGTGATAACTTAAACTTTTCGTTATTTTGATTACATCTATGTATATGTATTTATCTTTTTTTTTTTTAGACATCAAAGTGAAGTGGTTAAATGGATTAAAAAAAAGATATAAAAATTAAATTAACTTAAAAATATAAATAAAAAAGTGTAATTAAATAACAAAAAATTTAGATGACTGTACAAAAAAAAAAAAAATCGTAAAAGTACAGAAATAAAAATCTCGATTTGCCTCATATACGCATACATTTTTGAAAAATATTGATCTTTATTATTAAGTAATATGTTGTCCTTTAATGGATATTCATTTTTTTAATTGAATAATATACAGATAGAATTTTGAATTTTCATGATGTTGAGATTATACGTTTCACTTGTTTTAAATTTTATCAATAATTAGATGATGTCACACTATATAAATTAGGAGTTTATATAGAAACTTAATAATGTTACTGAAAATAACCTTTAACAAAATATTTATAAAAATTTAATATGAAATTCATAAAATATTTAAGTTAAATTAAAAATCTAATTTGATAATGAAAATTTTCATAATTAAATATAGAATTTATAAAAAATTTAATTAAATTCAAAATTAGTGACGGAATATTCCGTTATTAAGTTATAAATTAATAACACATGAAATTACAAATTAAATTCAAAATGAGTGATAGAATATTTTGAAAATAAGTTTGGAAAATTTTAGGGTGCAAATGTAATTCTGAAAAATTTAAATAAAAATATTTATGTGCATAATAAATCAATGAGACTTTTAGATCAATTGGCCGCTCGCACGCGCAAGTCTTTGGAGGCTGGGAGGTTCAAGGTTCAATTCGTGAAAAATGCAAGAATGAATTGCTCACTAAGAAAATAATTCCTAAGAGTAGGTACATACTTTTATCAATAGTGGAGTAGGAAATGCCCATTAACGGGTACATACTTTTCATTGT
Source organism: Diospyros lotus (assembly GCF_014633365.1). NCBI lineage: Eukaryota > Viridiplantae > Streptophyta > Magnoliopsida > Ericales > Ebenaceae > Diospyros > Diospyros lotus. The sequence continues at coordinate 29,540,056 of NC_068352.1, forward strand.
AATATCATACTGAAAATTATATATTTAATTAGCTAATAATTTTTTTTACTATGCTACACTCAAATTAATTGTATAATTGAGATGAATAATTTTTTATAATATTTTTAATTTTTTTTAGTGAAAAATATAAAAGCAAGACTGCAAAGTCTTTTTTGCTATTATATTCTATTTATATTATTTTACTTATTTAAATGATAATATAAAATTTTATTCTTTAATCAATGAAAGGATTTTGAAATTTATCTCAAAGAACACTTTTAAAAAGATGATTGTCCATTTTGTTTTTCTCTTAAAGAGACTTGTCCAAAAATATAACTTGTTAAAAAAATATTTAACTTAAATAATATATATAATTTAAAATTATAAACTAATTAATAAAATAATTGATATAATTATTATTATTTATAACATAAAAACTATTGGTCATTTAAAAAATAAAAGATTAATCTTTACCTTTTATTTTATAATTATGAATAAACTTGCATACTATTAAAAAATATTTTAATTAAAAAATAATTTTATTCCTTCTTCAGTCATTGTTCTTCAAGTATTCTTAGCGTTTTATTTTTATTATTTTTGTTACTTTTTTTCTCATTCTTTATCTGTTATACTTTTTTTTAATTAATTTGAAGTTGTAAAATCAAATATCTTTAAAAGAACTATATTTTAAAATAGTTAAAAAAGTATATTAATTTTAAGAAGTTTATTATTTAACGATGGGAAATCATCTGTCGCCCGTTGTAGATGATTGTTGATTTTACTTTTCTCTATAGAGACTTTTCATTTTTAGTTTAAAGAATATATATAATTTAAAACTATCAATTAATTAGTAAAATATTTTATATAATTGTTATTTATAACATAAAAATTATTAATCATTTAAAAATAAAAAATCAATTTTTACCTCTTATTTTAAAATTAAGAATAAATTTACCTATTATTGAAAAATATTTTAATTAAAAATAATTTTATTAATTTTTCAGTCATTGTTCTTTAAGTACTTTTAGAGATTTATTTTTATTACTATTTTTTTATTTTTTCTTCTCTCTTTATCTCCTAAACTTTTTTTTCTGATTAGTTTAATGTTATAAAATTAAATATCTATAAATCAATTATATTTTAAAGTAGTTAAAAAATATATATTTATTTCAAAAATTGTATATTAATTTAAAAAATTTATTAATATTTCGATACACTACTTTAGCGATGGGAGCAGTTGCCTGTCATTGATTTTGAAATATCATATCAAGCGTTAGGTAGGTGCAGGTGGGGGTCAACTGCGCCCTTCCTGCTACTCTCATTTTTACGGCAATCTCTTTTGAAGCCAAGGTGTATGGGTGCACCCTTAGTAAAGTAGCAGCGCCAGTTCGTACTCCCAATGGACAACATGCATGTGTTCAATAATTTCAACGTTATGCATTTCATAGTCATGTCATGTATGTAGTCTACGTGATAGGTACATATTATGGCATGTCAATATGATGAAAACATTCATGAGGATCGGGTTTTTAAACATAAATCACTTACAAACCAAGCATTTTATATAAAATTAAGTCCTGTTGGGAAATACCACTTACCTTCTCAAGCTTATCAGGCTATCTCGATATTCGTACATTGCCTTGAAATGCGTGCATTGCCTCGATTTGCGTGCCAACCTCAAAATTCGCACAAATCACTTCAAGTTAAGTCTCAAAGCATTCTAATTACCATATTTGATTAAATAAGCATTAAAACCTATTTTTTCATAATTTCTTGCATTTTCTTCATTTTTCTCTCTATTTCTTCCTATTTTTCCTTAATAAATCCAAATTAAATATTTCTCAAATATTTCGCTATGAAAATTAATAAAATAATATTCCTGAATTTTTAAAATTTTCTAAAAAATTTTACTTACCTTAACCTAGCCTCTTCGGCTTCCTCGGTATGCGTGTCATATCCTCGAAACGTGTGCATAAATCGTTTTCTTGCCCAAAATCTCCAGAATATTAGTCAATATTCATTTCCTATTTTTCGAGAATTTTTCCTATTTTCTTTTCCTTTTTTTCTTCTTCTTCTTCCCTGTGGGACCTATAACTCCTACGCACCAGCTCGCGGCCGCCACCGCCTGGCCCTCCACCAGTAGCCTCGGCCTCGCCAGACCCTTGCGCCACTCACGCATCGTCGCGAGCTGCTTCCCGTAGTCGCCGTTGACTGTGGTAGGTTGCGACCATGGTTGTCATGGCCGCGCTAGCTTCTTCTGACCACCTCTCAGGCTTCCACAACCTCCGTCGACCGTCGCACCACCACCAGCAAGCCGCCCCTCTCCTCGAACCACCGTGACCATCTTTCCCTGCCTCACTCGGACTTACGGCTATGACCGCTTGAAGATTGCAGCTATGGCCGCTTGCTGCTTTGGCCGCCATTGATCGGCCTCTCCCTCTCGCAATCTCTTTCTCTCTCTCTCTCTCGGCTCTCCTCTTGATGCTTCTCCCAATCGGCCAAAGCTTCTTCTAATTTATAGGCAAGCTATTGCTTGTTTTCCACAAAATGCGTATGTATATATATATATATTACATCACTCAATCAAACTCACCTTACTTATCCCATACATGCTTGCATGAAGAACCCTCTTGGCGTGCAAATCCTTCCAAGTCTTGCAAGGCATAGCTGATTGCAGAGCATGGGCGACATACACAGCATACAAATGCATCCTATGCATATATATATATGTACATATAATTATATATTACACTATTAAATTACACATGTAAACTAAAGAAAATTACAAATAAACCCCAATTTCCTTCTTAATTTCATTTGAGCAAATTCTTTATTGCAACTATGCCCTTAAACATCAAATTAATTTGCATTACAATACTGAAAATCCAAAATTAATAATTCGAAGTTTACTCGATAAGGATGATTTCGTCCCTACGCCCTCACCAGACCTTTGTTTCATCTCGAAACCACTGAAGGGTTGCTCATTACAAAAAATCGAAGCCCCCTCAAGCTTCCGTTGACTTCCCAGAACTCCTCTATGACAATTCAGTTTTGCAGCCTGAATGGCAACTGCATTTTAGCTATACCAAAAATCGTTCCCGATCTGACTTCTTTTGATACCATAAATCCTATATCGGGATGCTCATAAAGATCATATCATTTTTCTTAGACAATTTCACTCTGAGACATTCCTTGTAGTCGATTCGGTACTTATAACTGCTATCAAACCAATTTTTTGGTATTCTAAACTTATCGAAATTAAGTGGCAACCTCATACAAACATGGGGTATTACAACGACAACGATTGGTGTTTTAGAAATCCTAGGCCTATTTTAAAGAAGATGTACGGTCAAAGGCATCGTCAATTGGGAAGATGAAGAGGTCGTTTGATAGGAAAAGACTGACAGTTAGTCGGCGGTGCCTCTGACCATCTGTCTCTTTCTTCAATTATAGGAGCCATCGGTTGGGGAAGACAAACCGGTCAAATGGACAATTGCCATTGAAGAAGAAGGACCATGGCGGCAACAACCACTGCCACTGCATGGAGTTGATGGTAGTCAACAATGTTCAAGGGTTGCAAATGATGGAGGGATAATTTAGGTAAATGGTGTGTCCAGCAACCCAAGTCAATTAAGGAGCATAGAAAGAGGGAAAAGAATTGGAGAATGAAGGAAATTCTTGATTATTCCCTTATATCACCTGAGTACAATTGCCCAAGTTAAATAATAAACACCCACTTCCACCAAAATAGAACAGAAATGGAGAGTGGAAATAGTGAAAAATAACAATGCATAAAAATAGGAACTAAACAATTGAAATAAAAATAAATAACAGAAACAAAGATGTTGAAATGAGAAGGAGACAAATCCTTTGATCTCTCTTGATTGATGGTCCAAATATCTTTAATTGATTGATTCTAGTTTAGAATAAAAATATCATGTATATCTTGTAAATTATTTCCTAGTTTGATCATTTCTTAATTTGTTTGTATTCTCCCTCTATAAGAAGAGAGGAGTCATGTTTTACAATAATTGTGAAACATAAATCATTCTTCTCATAGCTTATATGATATTAGAGTAGGGATTAAATCACAACCATTTATTGTGAAACCCTAGGCAGCCATACCTTCATCCCTTTGCCATCGCCCAAACACCAACTGTTGCCTCACCATCGGTCATTGTCATCACTCTGATCCAATCGTCGTTGCTTGTGGCGCCCTTAATCTGACCTCTGGGGTGCCATCATAACCCATGGTTACAATTATTGCCCTCAGCTAAATTTGAAGGTCGGTTATGCCTTTCAAGTTTGGGTGCCTTGGGTGGGATCTAGGTTTTACTACCTTTACTCGTTAAGAACTCGAGCCCTGAAGGAAAATAGGTAGCGAATGACACTCGAATCTCGATCGGGCTACATTCTTGGAATCTTAAGAGTTGTTATAGAGACATGATGAGGTCATAAAATAAACTTACATGAAACCCTTTATTTTCCAGAGAATAGCTAAATGAGATCCCAACTATATGCTTAGTACCTTTTTACTACATATAAACTTAGTTCTTAATAAAATACTCAAAATCTCATTCATCTCACATAGTTAATACAAACTAGAGAATATTGTAATTAAAATAACCGCCAATAAGTAAAAGTCTCCTCACAGCTCATCGATCGCGTCCATTGACAATCTTTCCACCAACTTTGTCATTCCTTTGCTAAGACTCGAGCTATCTGTATGGTTAGTCAAGGGGGGTGACTTATAACACTCAGCAAGGACAATATATATATATATATATATAATGGAAAACCACACAGTGCATAACAAACATGGAAAAAAAAAATGAAATGAGTCATGCATGCAGGCTCATCCACCTCATCCCTTTTGGACTTTTGATGGCCTCATATGATTTTTTTGTTGAGTTAACTTGCTCATATTAATTAAGTTTTGATGATTAACAAAAACAAAAATTTAATATACAAATTATAGTAATTTGGTGATTAACAAAAATAGTATTTTTATTAAATATATTAATTATAGTACCGAATTATTTTTAATTAATTTATAAAGTATTTTTTTTATATAGCATATGTATTATCAAAAATATTTCTTTAATATAATTTAGATTAATTTATAAAATATTTTTTATAGTGTATGTATTTTCAAAAATGTTATTTTTCATTAAAATTATTTTTCAAAGTATTTCTAAAATGCATAAAAAATAATTTTGCAAAATTTGGACAAAAATTAATTTTTCACTATTGCTATAGTACCGCTACAGTGACGCTATTGTGCCCCCTAATGGTCAGAATTTTGATCGTTGCTACAGTACACATTATCGTTGATATAGTGCACATTACCATTGCTACAGTGAATTTTACCATTGCTGCAGTGCCGCTACAATAATATTTAGAATTTTTATAAATAACTCCAAACTCATTTTGAATATCATTCATTGCTCATATTGCCTATCCAAAGCATCCAAAAACTCTTAAGTAAAAATCCAAACAATTCAAGGCTCTCGAAGCTACATTGCACATCCATCAAAGAGTAACAAGACAAGAGGAGAAAAACATTTCAAGTCTTCTATGACAAATTTGAACTTCTCTATTTGAGCTTATAAATTTATTTGTTTATTTAAAAATTAATGTCTTGTATAATTTGTTCTTAATTATTTTTTTTTGTCCAAGTGTGGACGAATTATTCGTAACATTTAAATTATTATTGTGGATTGTATAAGTTTCCTAGAATATGAGTGTATCTAGTTTCTAAGGTGAGTTAGTGTGGAAATCTTGGTGAGATTAGTGGAATCCCAAGGGTGGTTGAGATCTTGGGAGAGTAAAGTAGGTGTGTGTAGAGATACCGAACCACTATAAATTATCTTGTACCTCATTTATTTATTATTGCTATATCTTGTGACTTGCAATTTATTAATCTCAAACTCACATATATATAGTTACAAAATTTTAATTTGTTTAAAATTAAATAATAATAATTTAATTAAAAGAAATTAATTTATATATTCTTAAAGAAAATAATTAATCAATAATATTTATTAAAATTGAGAAAAATTTTAAACACTCAATTCATTCCCATCTTGAGTGGCCATACCTTAAGAGACCAACAATTTTTACACGTAAGAAATGCGCTAACATCGTCAATTGATCCACAATCACCCAGATGGCAATGACTTTCCATAGAATTTGGGGTAATCCCATGGTAAAATATTTCATTACATGTTCACATTTCCATTCGAGAATTAATCTCCAAAGGTTATAATCTCCCTAATGGTTTCTGGTGTTTAGTTTTTATTTGTTGGCATAGATAATATTTGCTCACAAATTCAGCCATACTTTTCTTCATTCTCGGCCACCGATATACTTTCTAAAGATCTCGATACATTTTGGTGGTTTGAGGGTATACTATATACGAGGTACGATGTGCCTCACTTAGAATTTTTTATTTTTTTTCACCATTGTTAGACACATTTGTCCATCTAAAGTATGCCATTACAATATTCAAATTCAAGTTACTTGGGTTTTCCACTTTTGTCCACCCATTGCTTCAGACTACTATCTCGAGTCGTGGCTTGCTTAATTTCTTCCCACAAGTCAACCTACAAGCGCATCTAAGCCACAACTGCAGTGTTCCCTCATGGCTTTGCCTTGAGGGCTAACTTTGAAAATTTCTTAGTTAAGGTTGGCAAATAGGCGACCAATCAAACTCCCAACATAAAACTCTTCCAACTCAGTGCATCTATGACGACATTTGCTTGTCCAGGGCGGTATCGAATGGTACAACCTTAATCTTTTAGAAGTTTCATCCATTAATGTTAACGAAGGTTCAAGTCTCGCTAGGAGAAAACATACCTTAAGCTTTGATAATCTGTATATATAGTAAATTTTTCCTCATACAGATAATGTCGCCACAATTTCAAAGCATGCACTACAACTATTACTTCCAATTCATGCACTGGGTGATTCCTCTCATGGGGTCGTAGCTATCGAGATCCATATGCAATTACTTTCTTGTTTTGCATGAATACACACCATAAACCTATTCCTAAGGCATTCGTATAAACGTCATATCCTCTAGAACCTGTCGGTGTGGCTAATATTGGAGCTGACGTCAACCGACGTTTAAGTTCCTAAAAACTTCTTTCACAATTGTCATTCCAAATAAACTTAACGCTCTTCCAAGTTAGTTGAGCCAAAAAAGTAGTGATACTTGAAAATCTTTTAACGAACCTATGTACGATAATACCCTGTTAACTCAAGAAAACTCCTTATCTCTGAAATAGTGGTAGGTCACGGCCATTCCTTCAATACCATTTCATCCTTGGTAGGATCCACAGATATTCCTTGCCCTGAAACTATGTGACCCAAGAAGGCTACTTATTTCAACTAGAATTCACACTTGCTAAATTTAGTATACAACTTGTGATCCCTTAATGTGGATAGAGTTATCCTCAAGTGATCCTAGTGAGCTTCTTCATCCAGTGAGTATATCAATATATCGTCAATAAAAGCAATAATGAATTTGTCTAAATATGATTGAAATATACGATTCATAAGATCCATAAATGCTATTGGGACATTGATTAGACCAAAAGGCATTACCAAATTATCATAATGACCATACATGTTCTAGATGTCATAAATTCTGACTTCTTTCCAACCTTAGCACAGATCTCCCTATGTTATGGAGTTTTTGTCACAGATTTGTGCGATAATATTTAAGTTTTACCTTTTAACACCAGCTTCAATCCCAAGATGACACTAAAATTGGAGAAAACAAATGACAATTAGCATGTGTTTCCAATGAAAATCATATAATGATCTTGGTTTAAGAAGAAAGTGGTAATAGCAGAAAGATTGCTAGGTTGAACATTTTGTGAAGTTAAAATTGCCAAATAGAAGTTCCATTAAAGAATATGAATACTGGCAAGGCTTTAGGATCAGCTGACATTCCTGTTGAGGTTTTGTAGAGTAATGTTAGGATCGGATATATAGATATGTCTTGGTTTCTATGCATTTTAATGAAATTCCTTCTCACTTAGAAAATTCTAGATGAATTGAAAAAAAAAAAAAAATGTTGTAGCACTCAGATATGAACATAAGCAGGGTTTTCGAATTTTCATGTACATTATAGCATAGCTAAGCCTTAGAACTACAACATCAGATAATCAGGTGTGTACCTAGCTTAATGGCAGGTATGGGGTCCTGGCTGGTGCCTTTGTGTTATCGGCCGGTACATCTGAATACTGGGGTAGCGGCAGCACCCTCCCACAAAATCTTAGCACTTGTACTCTCTTACAAAAAAAGCTTATTTTGTTCTCTCTTTTTATATTTCTTCTTCTTTCCCCGAGTAGAGAAGGCGTCATCACCGACATTGAACCCAGACCCATACCTTATTGGGTTCTTCATCTTCTCCCTCTCTGTTCTTCAGTTGTGTTCAGGTGAAGAACCTTTATCTGGTTCTTCAGTTGAGTATCAGATCGCAGAGGAGGAGCTGCCTTGGAGACACTGGCTGTAGCTGGTGCCACAATCTCCAAGTGGGAATCATCTTGCCTAAGAACATAATTGCTGGGTTTTGATCTGATCTTATGATTTTTCTAATGCTTTTGGGTCAAAAGGTGTCTGATTGCTGCTTCTTGATAATTGAAAATCTACATTGTTTATCAATGGGGATTGGGGGAGTCTTTGAAATTCGTGTATATGTCAAGCCTTCTTTTATTTCTGGAAATGCTCCCTGGAAACTTCTTAGGTTTAAAAAAAAAACATTAGATACATGTTAATAATTATGTTGATTACTTTGTTTTGTATATTTAAAAATTTTGAATGTTATGTATATTGATTTGTGTTTTAAAAGTATTGAAAGTTATGTTTTTACTCAGATTTATGTGTTTGAAAACTTTTATAAATACGTACGTGAAACTTCTTGAACCAGAGATGCTTCTTCCAAAGCCAAAGGAAACAATGAAATGGTATGAAGCTTGGCGTGTTTATGGGGCTCTGCTGGTGAGTGTACGCTATGGCATTGTCACCGTATTATTTTATGGTATGAGTAATTCTTAAAGATGGGTGCTTGATTGTTGTAACTGGACCAAGAACTTTTCAGTTTGCTGCAGGCCAATGCATGTACGATCGCCTGAAGTTGTTTCCCCGTTTACCATTCCCCCGTTCAAATCTTGTCTGGAGACCCAATTCAAGAGTTGTTACTACACCACCAAGTAAGATTTTGTCACGGTTGCTTTTTTTCAGTTTCCTTAAGCCCAAAGTATCGGGAAGTCGGATTGCAAGATAAAGGACTTTATAACTAAGCAGTAAATATAATGTAATACCTACTCATGCAATCGCAGAGAGCATGGTCTCTGATAAATAGATCTAGTTTTGACCACGATAGAATTGATTGGAAATCAATAATTCATATAGCCGGCTTCAACTAGTGAGATAGGCTTGTCTGATTATTGTTGTTGCTGATCTCTATTCCTTGTTCAAATTCATCAAGACAAACGCAAGGCAAACGTGGAGCATTTGGAGCAGCAGCCTCCCCACAAGAAAATCGCAACCGATGGTCCAATATTTGTGCCATCGAACAATTCCTTGGCATCAGACATCCAAGGAGAACTCGGAGTTCAAGCACCTGTAGGCGATTCAATGGTGAGCCCACCCTCCTCCTCCTCCTCTAGACGAATCTCTGGCGAGGCTGCCCCTGCTGGAAGCAGAAGTAGAAGCAGGGGTGACAACCGAAGCCTGAAAATGGCGGCTGTTCTTGATCGGGTTTGGAAGGATGACCTGAACTCAGGGCGCCTTCTCGGCTCATTGTTTGAACTGTTTGGCGAAAGCATGCTCAACTTCATTCCAACTCCTGAGATGTCCATGTTTTTGTAACAATTTGGACCAAAATTTATACTTAACTGTTATATAATCCTCAGAGGTAGCATTATCATTGATCAGTAGAGGAAAATTATTCAGATTTCAGAAGCTGATTTACTTCCTGTCCTTGGCCTTTTTGTTTCCAATTTTGAAGAATCTGTAGATTATGGATGGTTAAATGCTCTGCTAGCCTTAGTGTTTTTCACACTCAAAGCTTATCCTCCTTTGTAGATTTACACCCAAAACCAAAGTATACAAATTCTACGGCTCGAGGACAATGACTTTGTAGATTATGCTTATGTGATGGTTAATGTTAGGTGTTATGAATCTACAGATTCAATATAATGCCTGCGAATGAACAAAAAAAAATAATAATAATAATTGGGTGAAAAAATCAACAACAATTAATTTTTTTTTTCCTAACTTTGCACTATTCTAGATGTCACATGCCGGATGACTTCTTCTCATGATTGATACCTTATTCTTTTTATGAAGGAGGTCCTACACAAGGGCTGTGCAGAAATCTATGAAAAATAAGATTTGGATTATTAAACCCTAATTATAATATTATACATATATATTATTTCTTCTTTGTCATGTATGAATCAAACGAGACTTGTTTGAACAATAAATATTGACAAAATTGATGAGGAATGTTAAATATTGTGAGTTATATAAATTTTTTTAAGCAACAAATGATTGATTGGGTAAAATTTATATAGTAACTCTATTTAGTTAAAGGGTACAATATTCACGTAATAAAAATGACAGAACAGATATAAATATTCAAAGGATTTTGTATTTTAAAGTTTTACAATACAATTTTTAAGTATGTCTTTTCCAACAATAGTTATTTTTTTATCTTCTTTTATGTAAGTAATAATTTTTAGTCTGTAAATATTATCTTTACTCTATTGATAGTTGGTGAGACTCATTACTAAGGTTTATCATCATGTGACAACTTGTAAACAAGTGGGGATTGATTCTTTTGGTATCACTTGTCAACAAGTTGGCAGCCAATTATGTGGTTGGAATTATCTTCAAGACTTTGAACGGAATTATCTCCAAGACTTTGAAGTCCAATTATAAGAATAGTTGGAATTATCTTCAAAATTTTCAATTCAAGTATCTTGGGCTGATAGTGAATTTGTAGTTTGAAAGTCTTTCAAAGTTTTCAAGTCTAATTATCTGTTAGAATTATCTCCAAGACTTTGAATTCCAAATATATTGGGGGTGATAGTGAATTTGTGGCCTGAAATGATCTCAAAGTCTAGTTATCATGAACTGCCCCAACAGGGTCGAGTTTTTTAAGACTAAGATTTGGGAATTAAATTTTATGAGCTTATTTTTGTTGATTTGGACTGAATAAGGGGCCATGGATTAGAGTTTGACTGCTATAACATATAGATGAGGTTTGACTCTTTGATTGAATGAATTAAAATCGATTCTAACTCTTCAACAACCAACCACACTCTGGCCCATGTTTAATATTTCAATGGCAACAAGTCATCAGTGGACCTCCCAGAGTTTGAGGCCTCTATAAATGGAGGCATAAACTCCCACTTTCTTTCCATCCAAACAGCTTGAATTCTGAGAAAGGAAAATGGGTTCAAAATCGCTTCTTTTGCTCTGCCTGCTGCTGGCTTGTGCACTTCTCATTGCCACAGAGGTGGCAGCAGCCAGAGAGTTGGCTGGGGCTGCTTCCACTTCCAAGGAAAACTGTGAGTTCATTTTGTTTGAATATAAACCTTATTTGAGGTACACTTAATTAGCACCGTGACAATTCCAACAATATTTATTAAGAACATAGTATAATAATGTTTATGTTCCAGCTAGTTGGTTATTTTTGAACAGGAGGGTGATATCAGGTTAGTAATCGGATCAAGAAGTTAAAATGGGGACCACTATTTTAGATAAAAAATCATTATCCTTTGTTATTAAGGTCTTTATTACTGTTAAGCATGGAAATGATTTGTGCATGCAGCTAAGGAGACAAATGGGGTCGAAGAAGCCCCGTATGGAGGAGGGTACACCGGCGGCGGATACGGAGGAGGGTACACCGGCCCCGGATACGGAGGAGGGTATACCGGCCCTGGATACGGAGGAAATCCCGGCGGCGGCTATGGAGGAAATCCCAGCCGTGGCAAGCCTCACAACTGAAGAAGAAGAAGAAGAAGAAGAAGAAGAAGAAGAAGAAAGGTTTATCCAATGCTAGCTAACTAGCTAGTAATTAATAACGAATAAAAGCACGAGTTGGAGATGTCCTCTCATGGGTTTAGATTCATGCGGATCCTAAATATCTGTGTGTTTAGTTATCTATCTAATCACAATTTATTTGTTTTAATATACTGTTGAAAAAGTGAGTTCATCACCTTTGATCAATCGTAATGCACAAAGTCAAGCCATGATAATTTTAAGAAAAAACTCTTAAAATTAACGACAAACTACCACCAAATTTGGGATTAGGAGGAGGAGAAGAAGAAGAAGGATATTGATTGGTGCATGGAAAATACATGGAAAGAAAGAAAGATGGAACAAACTTTCTAGAGACATCTTCTCTTCTCCAAAGATTAATCATCATTGAGTTTGAGTTTGAAATTGGAGTTTTCCCCTGATTATATGTTCCTGCTCTCTCTCTCTCTCTCTATATATATATATATATATGTATGCTTAATACGTTGATTACAAAATATATATTATTCAAAGAAATATATAGTTTATTATTACGAATCCTGTATTTGATTCGTTTAATTAAGTGATTATATGTATTAATTTATTTACTGGTGATTGGTGGTGATTCCCTTGTTAAAAAAATTAACTTTTTGTCTTCTATCCTCTTGGTCAAGTAAGTGTGGCTGGCTGTGCCTCAAGCCTCAATGCTAGGGGTACTAAAAGCCTATGAATTTATATATATCATTTAAAGCTGCCTAACTTATTTGTTGTTGTAATTACCCCATGCAAGAGGCCAGTCGACGAAGGAGATAAATGGTCAATCGGTGGTGTACTGTTCGTCTTCACCATGGTATTAGGATCGCGAGTCTCAACCCTTGAGATTCAGGACACACTGGGCTAGGACAACAACCCAAGTGTTGGCGCAGTTGGAGATAATTTAAGGTAACCCAATAGCGATGAGAAGCATGTTGTGCTAGTTGAGGCCCCAGCCTTCTAGCTAGTGGACCAACTATGTAATACCCGAGAAATTTGGGTTAATTAAAAAAAGAAGCAATTTATTAGAGAAATGGATTTCAGAAAAAATTGGTATTTAAATAGTTCGAAAAATTGACCAAATCGACTACCGGGAGTGCCTTGGAGCTGAGATGCCAAAGGAAAATGATGTGGCATTAACAAGCACCCCGAGATAGGATTTATGGTGCTGAAAGAAATTGGATCGGGAACAGTTTTCGGTACAGCAAAAATGCAGCTGCCAATTAGGCTGCAATACCGAATTGTTGTAGACGACTTCCCGGAAGTCAACAGAAGCTTGAAGGGGCTTCAGTTTTTCATAAGGAACAACCCTTCAGTGGTTTCAGGAAGAAACAAAGAAGTTTAGGGCCAAAATGAAGATTCGGGGCTAAGTGCAGTTTTTCAAAATTACTAGAGGGAGGCCGAAATGATGATTTTTCGGAATCTTCGGGGGTCAAAATGATGTTTTAGGACTTGAGGGTCTTAAATGCAATTATGTAAAGTTCAGGGGTTAAGTGAAATGGGCTAAAGTGATAATAGCCAAAACTTGGAGGGCCAAAGTGCAAAAACGCAAAAAAAGCTAGCATGGGCAAATCTGACCGGTCGTCCATGGCCGATTTTGGCCATGGGGTTGCACGAGGCTTGGTCGGGGGAGCATCTTTTGTAAAGAGTTTGCCCGACAAAAGCCATTGTGGTGGCCGAATTTTGAAGAAAAAGTGGCCGAAAGTTGGCCGGATATTCGCACGCCTGCAAATCCATTTTGTGGTCGGCTAAAGCGCGCTCAAGGTCGATCTAGGGGAGGTTTAGCCTCTTAAGGTGATGGGCAAGGCGGCCAAAGCCATTTTGAAGCTCGATGATCGCCTATAAATAGAGCTCGAAGTGGCCGAAAGTTTCAAAACATGGAGCTTCAAATCGAGGCCGAAATCGAACGAATTGGGCAATGGGAATAAGGGGCTTTTGAAGCCCATGATAGGTAGAATAATTCTGGAGATTTTGAGCTATTTTGGTTGAGGTTTGGTGAGGTTTCGAGAAGTTGCTGGAGTTTGGGGCGGACGCCTTGGCCGAATGTTCGAGGCCCCGATGAGAGGTCTTCCGGTGCTTCTTTGAGTCTCAAACTTGGCCAAGAGGATCAACTAGAAGAGGGCTTTAATATGGCATGAAAATCTTAGATCGCCAGCGACCGGAGCGCCGGAGAAGATGATCGGTGCGTGCCGGTCACGTGCTGCATCTCACGCGCGCCCAGTCGCCCTAGCACGTGCAAGCTTGTGAAAATTCTGAAAAAAATATAGAAAAATTCAAAAAATTATTTTACGGAGGTCCGTGCAAAAAGATTTGAATTTGGAATTCTCGATATCTTAGTTTTCGAGCCAAAGAGCCTTGTTTTGAGTGAAAACGCAACATCCGGGTAAGTTCAGTATTTTTCCCTTGAAGTTCATAGCCTACAATGAATTGTTGTGAAATTAGATTTGAAAAAATAGTCCTGAGATATTTATTGGAATTTTCGGAGAGGAAAAATGAGAGAAAATGAAGAAAAATGAAATAAATGGAATATTAAGGATATTTAGTGATGAAATATCATTGTGATGAATGAGGTGATCGAGATGATGTGATTTGTGCAACGTTTGAGAGTTGGCACGAGAATCGAGGTCGAACACGCATATCGAGGCGATGCGCGCTTTTCGAGGTATCTTGGTCTTTAGGGCAAATGTGAGAAATTTTATACTAAACATGGTTCTGTGAGTTTTCCTATCCTACATGATATGATTGTTTATTATGCATGATATTTATGAAATATATGATTGCTTATATATGTATAATATTTACGAAAGATATGATTCATTTTATCACATTGCATGGAAAGTCGTGATAATTGCATCGCACGATATTATTGTCATTTGTGTATGGGAATGGGATGTTGGCTGCATTCTCACCCTGCAATTAAAACACAAAACAAAACATAATAAAAATTTTATATTTTTTTTATTTATTTAGGCTAGAGGTTTATACTCGTCAGTGTACGAGTGCAGTTATAGTCCAAATTTAAATTTATACTTTCTGGATAAGTCCAGGTCGTCCACTGAGAGATTTATTTATGGCAAAAGAAAAAAAGAATGTCACACACACGCACACGCATTTAGATGGATTGATAACATGATTTTTTATGATTTTTTTAGATAACAAATACTAGAAAATAAAGCAAAACAGAAGTTGAAATAAATACTGAACGTGAGAATATGAAATTGAAAAGTACTTGAGTTAAGACAATTTCAGTGCCAACCCGTTGATTCCCAAATATTAGCATAAAAGATTAGCAACATTAATTTAATTTCAGATATGAGGATTTGTTATTAAATGCAATTAAAGATAATGATAGCTCTAGTTTAAGCAATCCCCATACATGATATGCGGGATTCTAATTTAAGAAACTACCATAAATTCAATTACAATTAATACACAAAACAACTAAATTAATCATTCGGGTTTGGGTATGATAGCGTTTCTAGTTCTAGTAACTCTCATGCGTGACATGAAAGCTCTAAGTTAGGCTTACGCTCCAATCCAAACCTAATGATTTTTCAATAATCAAAACACACTCATATTGAAGTTTAAATCAATGTTACTCATTTAAAGCGTAGCTTTTTTTGGGAATCATTGGCGTTGGACACTGTCCTTGCCTTAACCCAAGATTAGATTTAGCTACTCATCTCCATTAAATTAATTGACAAGAATTTAAATGACATAATTTAAATAGCAGAATTTAAATGACAGGAATTAAAATAGAAGAAACTAACCGGCCATTTAGGCGGTAGATAATTAAAATACAAGAATAAAAATTGCAAGAATTTAAAGGCATAAACTAACCGTCCATTTAGGCGGTGAACAATTAAAAGACAAGAATTAAAATTACAGAAATTTAAAGACATAAACTAACCGGCCATTTAGGCGGTGAATAATAAAGTAACAATAAATGGCATAAGAATTAAAAAGAAGAAATGAATGAAGTAAGATCACAAGAGAGAATACTAAAGAAAAAGGGAAAGAACAAGAACAATTCTCAAAGAGAGAATTATAAGAAAACAACTAAACTTTGATTCAAGAATAATAATCACACTTACAAATGGAATCAAGTGAGCTATTTATAGGCCACAAGATGCAATACAAACCACACAATTTTAATTATTCAATTAGACATAATTATATCTAATGGGCACTCACACACTTAAAGTTAAATGGATTTTAGCTATAATACACATCTAATATTAAATGAATTTTAGCTAAAATACATACCTAATAAAGCACTCATAAAGTTAAATAGATTTTAGCTATAATATCCACCTAATAGTTAAATGGATTTTAGCTAAAAAACACACCTAATAAAGTTCTCACATAAAAAATAAAAATAGATTTCTATAAATTGGTTTTTAATCTTCATTAGGATTAAAAATAATCCTTGGGCCTTCTCCAAATAATATTTTCCATGGGTTGCTCAAATTGGGCCTTAATTCTTCATGGGCTTGAATTCTTCATGGACTTTAATTTTTCATGGGTTTGATTTCTTCATGGATTTGAATTCTTCATGGACTTGATTTCTCCATGGGTTTGATTTCTTCATGGACTTGAATTCTTCATGGACTTTAAGTCTTCATGGGCTTGAATTCTTCATGCCTAAAAAAAATAAAAATAATTTAATGTTATTAATAAATTATATATTATATATATGTATTACACATGGCACATATATATATTAGATTATATTATATATATATTACATGCATGCATATAATGATATATATGTATTATATATAATTTTATATATTATTATTATTTACTTTAGAATTTCATTTCATTCATCTTTCAATTTAAATTTACATATAACCATAAAATATATATTAATATCTAATTTAAACCATATTTAAGATCGAAAGAAGGGTATAATTATAACAAAATTTTTACAAAATTAACCACTAATCATACCCCCCAACTTAAACATTGCTAGTCCCTTAGCAATCAGACTATACACCTGCCAAACTTTATTCACAATAACTATATGAATGTAAAAATTTCAAATTCGAAACCAAAATGCATAAAATCGAATAAGTAATTTAGCATTCTAAATCAGATTTTTGGTTAAAGGTCATACAATCTCAGGAATAGAAATTAGGATAACCAACACACAGACTTACTCCCTCAAAGTTTTGACTTCAAATCTCACTATGAATTTTCTCTCCAATAAAAAGGATTCCTCAGGTGTACACACAAGGGGGTGCACCGTTATAAGAGTAAATGCAGAACAAGTTCAAAACTTGGTGCCATCCCAAATACAAGGAACGTATTTTCATGAAAGAACAAGGAAATTGACATAGCTTCATGATTGGAATAATGCTCTAGATGAGTAACTTCTGAATTTAAACATGATTCCCTACTCCAAACTCGAATTCTGAGATCACATGATTTATAGCATCAACAAGGACCAGACTGGGTTGTAATGGGGCTATAAGGTTAATACGGGTTGTCAAAGAAAATGTAGAGTGTGCAAAGGGTGTGTCGGGATTTTTTTTTTTAGCATTTATTTTGAAACAGTTATGCTGAATAGCTAAGAGAATTTGCCCCCCTTTTTTTTTTCTTTTTCTTCTTTTTCTTTTTCTCTTTTTTTTTTCTTTTTTTTTTCTTTTTCTCTTTAAATATGAAAATAGAAAGACAGATTAATTCCCAAAATCACACCAGGTTGGATAAAATTCATATGGTTATGGGTTAACCGAGAGTAACGAAAGAAATTGTACTACAAATGGCTCAAATGGGATAGCAAGGGAGGTTAATTTAAAGAAAGAAAAAGGTTTAATAGGCTCAAACTGAAAGAAATTGATCCCCCTATCATGCTTCTCAATCATCTAAGTCGAAGTTTGAAACCAGTCAAATTCATCCGCTATCATACTAGACATTCAAAGCGAATTGATATTTTGAAGCCATTGAAAAGATAAGATAAACAAGAGAGCATATTTAGAGTAAGTATTATTTCACTCAGAATTAATGGTTATTAGGCTCAAACACTTACTTGGGTAATAGTCTCCACTTCTGTTGAGGGATCATACAATGTACTAATCAGCTAATTACTGTTACCTTTGACTTTATGACCGATAACCAATTTTTAAATTTTGAATCCCCGATGAATGCAAATTACTTATTCTAATGCACATACGTTTTCAAATAAGAAATCAATGCATCCATGTTTCGTATTGCAAACTTAACTGGCTATCAGTGCATAACTTCAAAACTTTAGGAATAGCGTTATTTGAAACACAATTTTTTTTTTTTTTTTTTAATAAGAGCAGATAAAGATAATCAATTCACACAAGACTACAAACTAGCAATAGCAAACTCACAGTTAAATATGAACCAGATAATTCATAACTAAACCTTACACCCCCTCAACTTGAATTGCAGTAATAAATTAGGGTTGTTAGGAATACCTGTAACTCCACAAGTTCATTTTGCTGTGAACTGCTAAAACTTAAACAACAAATGAGCACACCATATATATATATTTATATTTTCATACCAAAATAAAAATTGATGCAAGTCATAAGATAAAAAAATGCGTCTCAAGAGTACAAAAAGTACTCCTTACTCAGCCATCTTATCAAAGACTTTGCTAACAACATTCCACAGTTTTGTTTTGTTTTTTTTTTTTTTTTTTTAAAGAACACAATCAAGAAAAATTCTGCGAGTTGTACAATAACTAGATGCGTCTCAAGAGTACAAAAAGTACTCCTTACTCAGCCATCTTAATAAAGAGCATTTCTCACAGTGATAAATCTAAATTAATCGGACCCCTTTGGCGCTTGTTACTAATTGCCTTAGACCAGTCTATCCGAGGCTCATAAGGATCGTACTGTGGAACATAAGCATGTAATTTCTCTAGCAGCTTATCAATGGTGGATGCAGAAATGAGAATCTTTCTTGCTGAACGAGAAATGAACTGTTGGTCCACAGCCTGATCAAGAAAAGAGAGTAACCCATCGAAAAAATGGTTAACATTTAAAAGTCCAATAGGTTTGGTATGGAGATTACTCTTGGCCCAGGAGATTATACAAAAGATTTCTTCAAGTGTTCCAAAACCTCCCGGTAAAGCAATGAAGGCATCTGACTGATAAATCTTACAAGCCATGCGCTCAGACATAGAAGTCGTTTCTATAAGTTGACCGCGTGTAATCCCAGAAATATGTGGTTCAGCTAAAGGGATTGGCATTATACCTACCACAGATGAATTTCCAAGATGTACAGCTTGTGAAACATAACCATTCAATCCACGACTTCCCCCTCCATATACCAAATTAATTTTTTTCTCTCCTAATTTTTTACCAAGTTCGCTCGCTGCAAGTGCGTAACAAATATCGCTCCCAAGTTGAGAGCCACAAAGTACACATATGGTATTGATTCGACGAACTAACTGGCCTTCCATGTTTGTTCCTTTTGTATGTCCTGAAAAGAAGTTTGGCGATTGATGAGGGAATATTTATAGGGGGGCAATTTTACTGTGCTACCCCTAGAGGTTACTATTAACTTGGAGCCATGTGTGCTAGTAAAGGCCAATGGGCGATCGCCACGTGTCAAGACTTAGGAGTTCCGCTTATCTTTATAATCTTTATTATGATTTTGAATTGGAAAGAGATAAAGAAGAAGATTAAGTCAACCAATGATATCTTTAAATATCTCAAGAATTATCTCTATTAGGGAAGATTATCTTTTCTCCCCATGGAAAGGGGATCAACATCTCTTTTTGAAATATATCTTATCTCTTAAGGGAAAGGCTAACGGACATCTATAAATAGAAGACAGGCTCTACAGGTATGGGGGCTGACTCCGAAGGGACTCTTTGATTATCCTTCATTACTGTTATTATACTCCTCAAAAACCCTATGAACTGACTTGAGCGTCGGAGGGATCACGGGGAGCAAGTCCCCACCCTTTTTGCAGGTACTTAGTTCAAGACAGAAGAAGGTGATCGGCTCCGCATCATCAGCGATCAAAAGTAGCTATACAACAATTCAACAAGAAATAAATACAAACAAAAATCATGCGTATGTATAAGTAGTTGTGATTGTGGCTCACATCTTCCTCTGGTTTTACGTCCAGAAACGGATCAGATGTGATCCTTGGGGGGCCCCGAACCCCCGAACACTGAAAAACAAGGGATCAGATATGATCCTCGGGGGGCCTCGAACCCCTGAACACTCAAGATGAAAGGATCAAATGTGATCCTCGCAGGGCCTCGAACCCCCGAACACTCAAAAACAAAGGATCAGATATGATCCTCGGGGGGCCTCGAACCCCCGAACACTCAATATGAAAGGATCAAATGTGATCCTCGCAGGGCCTCGAACCCCTAACCAGAAAACATGAACGACTCAAAGGGGACCACCCCTACTAATTAAGGCACCAGTTCGGAGGCTAAGAACCTCCGCCAAATGAAGACCAAAGGGGACCACCCCTACTAATTAAGGCACCAGTTCGGAGGCTACGAACCTCCGCCAAATGAAGACCAAAAGGCACCAGTTCGGAGGCTACGAACCTTCGCCAAACGAAGACCAAAGGGGACCATAGCCTCAACCAACACAGCTTCGGCCAAACGGCCCCGAAGATAAGGCAAGCGGCCTCGGCCCCCACAGCCTCAGCCAACGGCCTCCGAAGACGAAGCACGCAGCCTCGGCCACCACAGCTTCGGCCAAACGGCCCCGAAGATAAGGCAAGCGGCCTCGGCCCCCACAGCCTCAGCCAACGGCCTCCGAAGACGAAGCACGCAGCCTCGGCCACCACAGCTTCGACCAAATGGCCCCGAAGATAAGGCAAGCGGCCTCGGCCCCCACAGCCTCAGCCAACGGCCTCCGAAGACGAAGCACGCAGCCTCGGCCACCACAGCTTCGGCCAAACGGCCCCGAAGATAAGGCAAGCGGCCTCGGCCCCCACAGCCTCAGCCAACGGCCTCCGAAGACGAGGCACGCAGCCTCGGCTAGCGGCCCCCAAAGATCAGGCATGCGGCCTCGGCCACCATAGCCTCGGCCAGTGGCCCCCGAAGACAAGGCACACAGCCTCGGCCAGCGGCCTCGAAGATAAGGAAAATTCTCGAACGTCACTATCACCTCGAGCGACCTAATCACCCTTTGCATGGGAAGACTGAAAAGGCACCGGGAGACTTAAAAAGCGAATTCAGCATCCGAGCCTACTAACCCAAATTTTTAGTAGAACTTTTTTACAGAGGCTCAGAAAAACAATGATGACTACTCCTTCAGCTACTCAAACTCCTCGCTCGATCAGCTCAAGGAGTGGGGGGCAAGTGATGAGGGAATATTTATAGGGGGGCAATTTTACTGTGCTACCCCTAGAGGTTACTATTAACTTGGAGCCATGTGTGCTAGTAAAGGCCAATGGGCGATCGCCACGTGTCAAGACTTAGGAGTTCCGCTTATCTTTATAATCTTTATTATGATTTTGAATTGGAAAGAGATAAAGAAGAAGATTAAGTCAACCAATGATATCTTTAAATATCTCAAGAATTATCTCTATTAGGGAAGATTATCTTTTCTCCCCATGGAAAGGGGATCAACATCTCTTTTTGAAATATATCTTATCTCTTAAGGGAAAGGCTAACGGACATCTATAAATAGAAGACAGGCTCTACAGGTATGGGGGCTGACTCCGAAGGGACTCTTTGATTATCCTTCATTACTGTTATTATACTCCTCAAAAACCCTATGAACTGACTTGAGCGTCGGAGGGATCACGGGGAGCAAGTCCCCACCCTTTTTGCAGGTACTTAGTTCAAGACAGAAGAAGGTGATCGGCTCCGCATCATCAGCGATCAAAAGTAGCTATACAACAATTCAACAAGAAATAAATACAAACAAAAATCATGCGTATGTATAAGTAGTTGTGATTGTGGCTCACATCTTCCTCTGGTTTTACGTCCAGAAACGGCTTAAACACTTTCTATGAAGCGGGGATAAGCTTCCTATCCAATTTTCTTATAGATTGGCAAACAGGGTCGTTTTTGTTCAGATTCCCAAGACTATAGCGTTGGTGGTCACTTCTGAACTGGGTCCATAAAGCAAGAAGTTCTCTTTGCACTATTCCACATGGATGCGTCTCAAGAGTCAATCGGATATCATCCAAAGACTCCTTACTCAGTCCATCCTTTATGAAACTAATTTTATCTTCTCGATTTATGGACGTAAACCCCACAGATTTGCATCGTGTGTTACAGGTCCATCGAGCACATTTGTAACAACCATTCACTCTTTTCGCTCTTCTTTTCTTCGCAAAACTACTCTTCCCTAAGCCTGGAAAATGCTTAAAACTAGGTGAAGTTTCACCAGCTAATCGAACTTTTGCTTCGATCAGCCAACGAATATCTTCAGGGATGTTATTAAGCATCAACAACCTAAGTCTTTCACACCTAGCAACATAAATTTTTTTCAAATCATTCTGCGGGAGAGATGGATAGTACTTGTGAATTTTTGAGAGATAAAGATCTATTTTTTTTTTTTAAAAAAAAAAAAAAAATTATACTAAGAAGAAAGTAAAGAACTATAAACTTTACAAAAGGGATGAGAGTACCTGATCGGAGAATAACACAAAGGAGAGAAGATTGAGCTCAAGAGGGGTGACTTGCCTCATACAGATATGGAGTCTCTTATAGAGCAATGGGCATCACTATTCTACACTCGACTCGAGGCATGCCATAATTGCACCGTCAGACTTGACGTCGTTTAGCGTCTCATTTTTCAACATTTGGCAGTGTGCCTTTTTTTTTTTCAACGCTCGGCGCCTCTGTTTTCAACATTTGGCAGTGTGCCTTTTTTTTTTTTCAACGCTCGGCGCCTATGTTTTCAACATTTGGCAGTGTGCCTTCTTTCTTTATAGGGCAGTGTGATTGCACTGCCTAAGAAAAGATGGCTACCACCAGCGTCAATTCTGTCTCTCTCAATTCAATTTTTTTTTAATTAATTTTGTTTTAAATTTTTTTTTTTTTTTTTTAGGTAAAATTTTGTAGACACCTTACCCCCTGATGAGGGGAACGCCCTCGGTCCCATAATTACGCCGAGACGAATACCTAACAGCGGTCAAAAGATACACAGCAGATAAGCATTGCCACGTCAATCAGATAAGCACTCAATAGAGAAACCCCCGAGATCTCAGGAACAGGCTATCCCACCGAAGATCACGGAGGCAACAGTTATCCTGAACTCCTCGGAGGCGGAGGCTATCGCGAAACCCTTATCGGGAAAGTCCCGAAGAAGGCGGGAGGAAGATCCCGAAGATCCCTCATGATCCCTATCCAGAGAAAAGGTAAGTGAAGAAGGTGGGAGATTCTCCTGATCTTTCCATCAATTAACATAGTTTAAAAGGGGACAAGGAACCCTAGATCAAAAACTAACTTAATCATCGGAGATCGACCGGGGGAGCAAGCCCCGTCTCCATTGCAGGTACATTCAGAGAGGCAAGAAGGGAACGTGCGGCTACCACTTCCGAAAATCCTTCATCAATTGGCGCCCACCGTGGGGCCGACATTCTTCTCTTCTGTCTTTCCAGCGCAGCAGACAATCTTCTCAACCGTGAATGGCGACTAGAAGACAGCCGTCTAGGGCCGTGGGGAGCAACCCCGTTCCGGAACCGAGTCAGCAGAACCCTCCCCGAAGCCCGCCGGGGAGGGCTCGGAGTCCGGAGGGCCCTCCGCCTCCTCCTGATCGGATAGCACTTCTGGAGGGTCAAGTACAACGATTGACGGAGTTACTCATGGGTTTTCTAGATGGCCAGCATCAGCAAGCCCAGCACTCTCGGGCGGAGGAAAGGCGCGAGCCCCCAAGAGAAGAGGAATCTTATCGACGGGACGAGAATCCGCAGAGGCCAGGGCCAGATGACGGCGAGGCGGCCGAGTCTCTTGACTTGTCGTTTGTGCAGCAGCGGCAGGAAAGAAGACTGCGGCAGTTGGAGGAGGAGATGGCCGCCCTAAAGCCAAGGACCGGAGAGGCTCAGGGACCAAGGATAAATCAGCCCCTTGGCCCAGAGATCATGGCTGCCATACCACCAGAACGTCTCCGTATCCCGGCCATTAAGCCCTACGCAGGGACCACCGACCCGATGGATCACTTGGATCTCTTTACCTCGCATATGATGGTACAGGACGCCTCAGACGCGATGTGGTGTAGAGTTTTCTTGGCCACTCTGGAGGGGCACGCACGGGCGTGGTACTCAAACCTGGCTCATCATTCCATCATAAGTTTTGCGCAACTCCGGAGCAGCTTTCTGGCGCACTTTGCACCTCTCCGAAGACACCGAAGGTCCACCATGGCCTTGGTGAGTATGAAGTAGAACCAAGGAGAGCCCTTGAAGGATTTCGTTTCACGATTTAATATGGAAGCCCTGAGCATCGAGAACTTTGACCACAATGTTGCTATGGTGGCATTCCAGAACGCCCTGAGGCCCGGCCCTTTCGCCCAATCATTAGCCAAAACGCCTCCCAGCGCGTTCACGGACATATTGGGCCGGGCTACGAAGTACATAAATGCCGAAGAGGTCATGCAGGCTAAGAGGGCGGAGCATGTGGAGAAGAAGGATAAAAAGAAGCATCCCGAGGAAAGGAGGAGTGACGACCGAAGAGAAAAGCATCGCCCTCGGTGGGATTCGGCGGGTTTCACTCCTCTGAACGCCCCGAGGGCAGAAATCCTCGCTACTATTGAGGGAAAAGATTACTTGAAAAAGCCTCGACCGATGAAGGCACCATCTGACAAAAGGAACAGAAGTAAATATTGCCGATTCCACCGAGATCATGGTCATGACACGGAAGAGTGTCACCAATTAAAGGAGGAGATTCAGGAACTTATCAATCGGGGTTTCCTGAGGAGCTACGTGGCAAAAACAGGTGATTCTCAGGGGAGAAAGGATCGACGGTCGCGATCAAGAAGCCCCCCCAAGAGAGACCGCGCGGAGGATCGAAATCGGGCCCAGCGGGAGAGATCACATCGAAGAGAAGATGATCATCCTCAGCCTCCGATATTCCACACACTCGCGGCGGGGGAGGTCCCAGTCATGAAGGACGAAAAAAGTAATACGACCCGGCTGAAAAGATCGAGGAACGTGGATCCAATCTCTTTTTCAGATAGCGACCTCCCGGGGTACCCGACTCAAAATGACCCACTGGTAATAACAGCTGAACTCGGGAAGTGGGAACTTCGGCGGATCCTTGTGGATCCAGGAAGCTCTTCAGAAATCTTGTATCGGCAAGCCTTCTTAGGCATGGGGTATGAAATGACACAGCTAAGGGCAGCGAGGGTCCCTTTGGTGGGATTTGATGGTGAAGCCGTATATTCAGAAGGGATTATTCAACTCCCGTTGACGGTAGGGAGAGGTTCCCGAACTTCTCGTGTTATGCTAGATATCCTGGTAGCAGACGTGCCTTCGGCTTACAACATGATTCTGGGAAGATCGGGTCTCAATGCCCTTCGAGCCATCCCAAGCACGTATCATATGATGATGAAGTTTCCCACGGATAGGGGGACGGGCGAAGTGCGGGGAGATTTGCGCTTAGCCCGTGAATGTTACATGGCCTCTATAGGCATGGCGAAGAGTAAAGAAGCAGGGTTGCAGAAGGATGCTGACCCCCCGAAGGAGGTCAGTTTTCTACTAGAAGGACCTGAAGATCCCAAAACAGCGGAGCCGGTGGATGAATTGGAAGAAGTACCTCTGGAAGAAAATTGCCCAAGTCGATGTGTAAGAGTGAGTATGGAGTTAAAAGATCCGCTAAGGAGTCAAATAATATCACTCCTTAGACAATATGCAGATATCTTCGCGTGGACAGCCCGGGATATGCCAGGAGTAAATCCAGAGGTAATGACACACAGGCTGGGGGTCCGATCAGGCTTTCAGCCTGTCAGACAGAAAAAACGAAGCTTCGCCCCTGATAGGGCAAGGGCGATCGAGGAGGAGATCGCAAAGTTAGCAGCTGCGCGCCACATTCGGGAGGTGGATTATCCAGATTGGCTAGCGAATGTTGTGCTGGTTCCCAAAGGGCAGAGCAAGTGGAGACTTTGCATCGATTTCACCGATCTTAACAAAGCCTGCCCAAAAGATAGCTACCCACTCCCGAGGATTGACGCCCTAATTGATGGAACTGCTGGATGTTCGCTCATGAGTTTCCTAGATGCTTTTCAGGGATATCACCAGATTCCATTGCACCCGGAGGACCAGGAGAAAACAGCATTCATCACCAACAAGGCAACCTACTGCTACACCGTAATGCCTTTCGGATTAAAGAACGCAGGAGCCACTTACCAGCGCCTGGTAAATAAGCTTTTTCACCAACAACTCGGGAGAAATATGGAGGCTTACGTCGACGACATGCTGGTAAAAAGTATGGTAGCCGAATGTCATCCGGAGGACCTGGAGGAATGCTTCAAAACCCTTCGTAAGTTCCATATGAAACTTAATCCTGTCAAATGTGCTTTCGGCGTTTCTGCAGGAAAGTTCCTAGGCTACATAGTACACCACCGAGGGATCGAGGTAAACCCTGCGAAGGTCAAAGCTATCATGGATATGCCGGCCCCGAGGAATGTGAAAGAGGTACAGAGCCTTACGGGTAGGATGACAGCCTTGGGCAGATTCCTTTCTCGTTTGGCAGAAAAAGGCCTTCCTTTCTACAAGGTCTGATCGAAAGCAAACAACTTCGAATGGAATTCTGAATGCCAGCGAGCTTTCGAAAAGCTTAAGGAGCACCTAGCCACGCCTCCGGTTCTTACCAAACCGAAGCCCGGAGAACCATTATACATATATCTGGCGGTGGCCAACGAGGCCGTCAGCTCGGTGTTGATCCGAGAAGAAAATAGGATCCAGAGGCCCGTTTATTATGCGAGTAAACGATTATCGGGAGCCGAGGTTCGGTATCTTCCTATGGAAAAACTGGCGTTCGCCTTAATAACATCGGCGAGGAAACTCCGACCCTACTTTCAAGCTCATACGATTATAGTGCTTACTAACCAACCCTTGAAGCAGGTTCTTAGCAAGCCAGAGCTTTCAGGCCGGATGTTGAAGTGGGCAGTAGAGCTCACCGCCTTCGACATTGAGTATAGGCCGCGACCGGCCATTAAGGCGCAGTCGCTAGCAGACTTCATCGCCGAAGGGATAGGAGCTCCCGAAGGTCCCGAAGAAAACCAGAAACCATGGTTAGTGGCGGTAGACGGAAGCTCGACCTCGGGCGGCGGTGGGGCAGGATTAATGATAAAGAGTCCCGAAGGGAAAATATGGCCTTACGCGCTACATTTTGAATTCCGAGCATCTAACAACGAAGCAGAATATGAGGCCTTATTGGCTGGGCTGAGGTTGGCTGAACAGTTGGGGGCTCAAAACGTCGAGGTGAGTTCAGATTCTAACTTAGTGGTGCAGCAGGTGAATGGAGAATATGAAGCCCGAGAAAGTCACATGGCGCAATACTTGACTCTAGCCAAAGAACTAATGGCGCGTTTCCAACACGTAAAGGTGGAATACGTCCCTCGAGCCATGAATACAGAGGCGGACTTGCTGTCCCGAATCGCCTCTTCCTCTTTCCCTACAAGCTCTCGGGAAATTCGGATCGAATCTCTTCCGCAAAAGAGTATCGAAGAAGCCGCAGACCAATTTTGTATCGATGACGAGCCTAGCTGGATGGACCCCCTGTTGTCATATTTAAGAGAGGAAAAGCTTCCGGAAGACGACTCGGAGGCACGGGAGGTCAAACGAAAAGCCCGAAATTTCGTGTTAGTCGGGGGGGAACTATACAGAAGGTCTTTTTCACAACCGCTGCTCAAGTGTATCCGACCTCACGAAGCAGACTACATCCTACGGGAAATTCATGAAGGAATATGTGGAAACCACATCGGGGCTCGGGCGCTTAGTCAAAAGGCCCTACGACAGGGATATTATTGGCCAACAATGGTACGAGATTCCGAACAGCGGGTTAGAACTTGCGACCGGTGCCAGAAAACGTCTAACTTGGTCCATGTGCCGGCAGTCGCGCTAACTCATCTCGCCACACCATGCCCCTTCGCCCAATGGGGTATAGACATCCTGGGACCTTTTCCCCCAGCAGCTGGAAAGGTCAAGTACATCATGGCCGCTATCGATTACTTCACAAAGTGGGTTGAAGCTGAGGCAGTGGCCTCTATTACTTCTCGCCGGGTGAAACAGTTTCTGTGGAAGAATGTAGTCTGTCGCTTCGGAGTTCCTCGGGTGCTGATCTCAGACAACGGCACTCAATTTTCTGATCGATCCGTTCGGGAATGGTGCCAGGAGTTGGGAATCAAGCAACAATTCACCTCGGTAGCTCACCCCCAAGCTAATGGCCAAATCGAACTCGCTAACAGAACTCTGTTGCGTGGGTTAAAAACAAGAGTAGATAAGGCGAAGGGTAGCTGGGTAGAAGAACTATCGAGCATTCTGTGGTCTTACCGGACTACGGCGAAGGTCTCCACGGGAGAGACTCCTTTCAGTCTATGCTACGGCTCGGAAGCATTAATCCCAGTTGAAATTGGAGTACCTACGCTACGAGTAGAGCTATTCGACCCTGAATCCAATGAGCAGAGTTTGAGGGACAACCTAGATTTCCTTGATGAATTTCGTGACCAGGCGAAGATTCGACAAGCTGCTTATAATCAGCGCATAGAGAGATACTACAATCGACGAGTAAGAGCACGAAACTTTCTACCAGGAGATTTGGTACTAAGGCGAGCAGACGTTCAGGGAGCCCGAGAAACAGATAAGTTAACACCAAATTGGGAAGGTCCTTACAAGGTAACAGAAGTCCTCAGCCCGGGGGCATACAAAATACAGACCCTCGAAGGTACACCGGTGAAAAACGCATGGAACGTGCAGAACTTGAGGAAGTTCTATCAATGATAGCTCTTTTATCTTCATATGATCTGTTAGTAATAATTTTACATTATATGTCTTGGCACCTTTTCTTTTTTATTGCTTTACATATGCTATCCAGGAATAAATTCATTTTTTCTCCTATGCGTAAAAACTCATCATTTCCAAAGATCCGGGAAGGCACATCAGCGCGAAGGGAAAGAATTGACATACCTTCAACGGGGCTAGACCCCTCAACTAAAACAAAGGATCAGATATGATCCTCGGGGGGCCCGAAGCCCCGACAAAAACAAAGGATCAAATATGATCCTCGGGGGGCCCGAACCCCCGACAAAAACAAAGGATCAGATATGATCCTCGGGGGGCCCGAACCCCCGACAAAAGCAAAGGATCAGATATGATCCTCGGGGGGCCCGAACCCCCGACAAAAACAAGGGATCAAATATGATCCCGACAAAAACAAAGGATCAAATATGATCCTGGGAGGCCCGAACCTCCAGCAAAAGCAAAAGATCAGATGTGATCCTTGGAGGGTCCCGAATCCTCGAAAGGCTTAAGATTGCGAGGATCAGGAGCGATCCTTGGGGGGCCGGAGCCGAACCCTTTTCCTTTTGAGCAAGCGACGAAGACCAAGTCTTGCGATGAGCAGGAAGGGTAAAAAAAAAAAAAAAAAAAAAAAAAAAAAAAAGGGAAGAATCAAGCCTGATCCCAACACTTTTATTATTACGACAACAGGTTTTAATACAAAAAATGACTACTCTAAAGAAGACAAGGCGGCGACAACATCGAAGGGGATGGAGTCTACATCCAAGTTCGGGAAGCGCTCTTTGATGAGTTTTCTCATATGCTCAAACCCACTCCGAAGAACTCCTTCTAATTCTGCGGCATAAGCTTCAGAGCTTCGAAAATCCTCTCGACCATTCTGAAAAGCCACTTGGGCATCCTTGAGGGCAGATTGAAGTTGGGCATGAGCAGTACGAAGGTCTTCTTTGCACCTGGAATAAGACTCCAACGCTTCGACCTGTCCCTTCTTGGCCTCCTTCAGCTCTAGAGTGAGTCTTTTTATATCCTCCTGAAGCTGGCGATTAACAACCTTAATGGAATCCAGCTCCTCCCCAAGTCGGGAATTGGCCTAGTTAGCCTCAAGCATGTTCTTCTGAACCAACTCCAAATCCTCCCGAGCTTGAGCTTCGGCTTCGTTGGCAAGTCGGGCATCTTCTTGCGCCAGCTCCACAGACTTGGTTAAAATATGAACACGGTGCTCGAAACCCGACAGTTGGGAAGAAAGAGATTCCAACCCTCGAAGCCTTTCCACTTCAGACTCCAGGGAGATGATCCGAGTTTGAAGTTCGGACTCTCGTCGAGA
Organism: Diospyros lotus; assembly: GCF_014633365.1. NCBI lineage: Eukaryota > Viridiplantae > Streptophyta > Magnoliopsida > Ericales > Ebenaceae > Diospyros > Diospyros lotus. Next base: position 29,570,345 of record NC_068352.1, read on the forward strand.
GACCAAACCTTGGAACTCCGTAAGGTTCTGAGGAAGTAAAAGCAGAGTACAGATTAAGACCTACTCGCATAGAAAAAGCGAAAAGACAAAAGAAGAAGGAGTACGGTCGCACCCTTAGAATTTCAGCGCAATAGTCGATCTCGTTCGGAGTTCGTAGAGTCTCCGGTAAGACTAAAGCCGTTGAAGGAGCATTGGTGGCTTCAGGAGCCGAAGGCTCGGAGGGAGCAGCAGCTGGGGAGGCGGCTTCCACCCTGCGACGCTTCGTTCGGCGCGCTAAAATCTCCTTCGCCGACAACACCGAAGCCTCCTCCAGCGAAGCCTCTCCCGTCAGCTCCGAACGCCCCGCTGGTGCCAATGGCGTTAAAATTCATTTAAAAATCGAACTGATAGGGACGCTGGGAGGCGTAGCACTGGACTCCGTACCTGCCATGGTTTGCCTTTTCTGGGCCTCTGCGCGAGCTACAGCAAGCACCTGAGCGATGGTCGCCGAATCGTCTTCGGGAGAGATCGGCAAACGCGTAGGCATGGTGGAGGCTTCTCGCCGGGCGGTCGGAGAGCCTCTGGTTTGAGAAAGGAGAAGCGGGGAAGATGGGTCCCCCGAACCCCCAGCAATGCTCCCCTTGGAAGCCTCTTGGAAGGTCCCGGGGTCTTCCTCCACCGCCCTTCGCGACCTGGACGGTAATGAGCTCTTCTTGTTACTCTTCTTGCTCTTTGGAATTCGCTCGGAAGGCGCAGTCCTCTCCAACACCCTCTGGTTGCCGGAAGGTGCCGAAGGGCCTTTACTCCCAGGGAAGTCCAAAATCATTCCTTTGGTGATAGTAGAATAAGATATTTCCCAGACCTCTTCATCTAAGAAAGAGACAACAACGAAAATCAAATACAGACAAAGGAAAAAGAGAGAGAAAAAGAAGAAGATGAAGGAAAAAGAGCTCACAGTTCTTGTAACGACCCGTTAGTGGGTCTAGGTGTTATGGGTATTTTAGTTTGCACATTAGAGTTGTTGCCTTTATTAATTAATTGTTAAAAATATTATATGAGTTGGTAATGGGGGTAAATTAATGAAAATAATATTTGGTGTGAAAAAGTCTCAAACTTGTGGGCTAAATGGGTTTGGGCCTTATTTGAATTAGACCATTGATAAATAATTAAATCTTAAGTGTAAATGAATTGGGTTGAACCCAAATCTCAAGAAAAGTCCATTGGGCCTTAATTGGATTGGGCCATATATTTTAACTTGGGCTTGGGCTATATATTTTGACTTGGGCTTGGGCCATGGGCATAGAGAATGGTATCTTAATTAAAAAGAAAAAAAGATTAAGAAAATGGTAAAATGACCAAAATGGGTAAGAGATATGTGAATTGTGTGTGTTAGTATGAAGGGTAAATTAGAGAAAATTAAAAGGGAGATGGATAGAAAGGAGTTGGGAGACAAGTCTCCCACATTTTTTTTCCTCCTTTTCTTTCTTCTTACTTTCTTGTTCCCTTCTTCTTCTCCCTCTCCCGATTGTCTCTTCTTCCTCCATTGTTCTTCTTCATTGAAGCTTTAAGTGGAGACTATGGAATTTTCAATTTCAAGGGGTGTCTTCATCTCTTTGGATTTGCAGCCATCTAAGGCAAGTTCCCTTCCTTCTTGTTTCATACGCAAGATCTTCTTCTTCTTCTTCTTCTCCTTATGATTGTGTAAGTTTTTATTCTCTTGTTTATCTTTTAATGCAAGTTCTTCAACCTTGTTTCCATCTTAGAAGGCTTGTTTCCTTCATTTTTAAGTTGTTGCTCTTAAATTCTTATTCTCGGATTCACTGACCATGTTGTGTTCTTTGGTCTATAACTCCTTGTGTTTATATCCAAATTGAGATCCGTTTGTTGCGTTGTAAACTAGACATCTTAAGCTTCATTTTAGACACAAGAATCGAATTTTTTGACTAATATTTGATCATGTTATAGCCTTGTAAATCTCTGCTAAGATCTGGAAATTTTACTGCTTTCGAGTAAACTGACCTTGTTGTACTCTTTAAGGTATAAATCTCTGTGGTTATATCCGATTCAAGATCCGTTTGTTTCTATATAAACTAGACTTGATAATATTCATTTGGTAAATTTTTTAGAATTTTTGGCTGTGTTTTGAGCCTACAGTATCCTTGTAAATTCTTGCCCAGAATCTGGAAATTTTCTGCTCTGTTTTTGAATAATCTGTTCTTGCTTCGGTTTTTGGGGTATAATGCTCTGTGGTTATATCCAAATTGTGATCCATTTATTTTTTCTATAAAATAGACGTCATGGGCTTCGATTCGGTATAAGATTTGAAATTTTTGGTTATGATTCGTACCCATAACAACCTTGTTGAATTCTATGTAGAATTCTGTAAATTACTGTTACAAATTCTGCCTTGTTTCGATTTTTGTGGAATATCTCCTTGTGGTTATTTCCGATTTCAAATCCAGTTGATGTTCCAGAAACTAGACTCATTAGGCTTTGATTTGGTATATCGTTTGTGGTATTTGACCAAATATTAAGCCCAGATTAGATTTTTGAAAATATGCTTAAAATCTGGAAATTTCTGAAATATGTTGTTATTCAACTCTTCCTATGTAGTGTATCCTTCCTACGTTTAAAATTATGATTTTTGTATAGTTCTTCCATTGTTTCTTTGAATTATTCTTGATAACCCTCATTGTTGGATAAAAGGGTTTTATTTTCCTTATTTCGATAAATCTTGCAATATTAATTCGTTTTCTTGTTGAACATTGCAAAAATCTAAATAGGGTTTTGTGTCACCCTACATTTCTTAAGGAATGACATTTATTCATTAGGGTCTAGTGTCATGCATGATTTAGTGTTTCTTGCATGTATAAATTTTGATTCCTTGCGATTATTATTGGGGTAAAAATATACCGTAAATATTGGTTTGGGCATTTCTATAAGTATGAGTCAATAAATGTATTAAAATTTACCCTGTGATCATAAGATAGTGCACACTTTAATTTATGTAATTGTACATGTTAAGCATGATTTGAGATTTTTCTTAATCATTGAGGATTGACATGAAATGGGGATATGCATATGTGATGCATGATTATACTGATTTGCGCACCTATTATTTTGCGCGACGACTAAGTCCGTGGATGAGAAAGGATATCCTATGAGCGCTTGACGCGGGTGAGGTGGCCATCAACCCAGAAGGCGTGGCTCAAATTGTTATCATTTGTTGATGTATTTTCATGATGCATATATATTCATAAATGGATATATATATATATATATATAGGCCGTGAGAGCCTTGAGAATTATGCAGAAAAATTCCCTACTATTGGTGCATATGCATGAGCATGGGAACGAGTGCATAATATATGTAATAATCACGGCATGGGAAATTAATGTAAACCGAGAACTTATGAGTCGCGTTATACTAATATCTCCTCATAGAGTTGTTTATTCTATCTTGATTATCCCTGCCTTTGATTCTATATCTCCATGCTTTATAAATACACTTGCTGAGCCTTGTGGCTCACTTTGTTTACTCTCATGTCATTCTAGGTACAAGTAGAGCAGTGGTTGAGGGCGAGCCCAGTGGGGCTAAAGCCCAGGGTTAGAAGTGTACAGAGACCTTCCAAATTAGATGGTCTATGTTAGCATTTGTGATGAGGGCAAGTGTAAGGAAATTTTATGTTGTAAAATTTGTTAGTGCCCTTGTATTTCATTTTGTTTAGACTATGGTCTAAGATGTTGTAAACCTTTATGTTAGCTTCCGCTGAGTTTATCTAAGGATAGTATTATGGTGTTGTATGTTATTGTTCTATATCACACTTGTGATGACCTCCTTTCGGATATCCTATGCTAGCGGGACTATCCGGTAGTGGGCCACTACAGTTCTCGCCGTCCAAACCCGCTTGGGAAAGGCTGGGATTGGAGAGCCATCCTTCTTCCCAGTTCCGACTGTTCTTCATAAGTCGGCAGGCGAAATCTTCAATGGTCTCGACACTCGGACGCTTATGCTTAGTGTCCAGAGTCCACTCATTACTGACAGACCAGATCTCTTGAGAAGAGCCGGATGGCCTGGGGCGGACGAAGACAAAACGCTCCTTCCAATCATCAGAATCTTTCGACCCACCGGATTGCATGAGAGTCGAAGCAGAAATCTCAAGATTAGAGTATCCCTTGCAGGCGAGAAGACGGCTATCTTTCACGATCCGAGGGGAGATGGAGATCCACCCTCCGGGGTCGCGGTTGGTCGTGAAGAAATAGTCGAAGAGGTCTCCAGTTGGCTCAATTTTGCCAGAATGACAAATAAGGAGGAACCCCATCAAGTATCGCCATCCGAAGGGAGACAGTTGGGCGGGAGCGATAGTAAGATGTTGAAGTAGGGTCATCACTCTTCTCCGGGGAGGGAGCCGAAAGCCCCTGTCAAAAGCACACTTATAAATGCAAAGGCGGCCGACGACGGGATGACATGCTCGTAGATGGCTGTTGAACTCTACCTCCCACTCTTCGGGGACGTTGTACTTTTCTCTAAACTGTTGACATTCCGCTTGGCTCATCCATTGACATGGAATCGACGCAGCAGGATGTTTTTCCCACTCAATAAGCTCTGCACCAGCGGGATTAAACCTTCCAGAACCGATTATCGCCATGGCAAAAAGCTAGGAGAAAGAGAGGCGAAAGAGGAGGAAAACACTTGCGGGCACAAGAAAAGCTAAAACTGAAGGAAAGTCGCACGAAAAGAGAAGTAGAGGGACTTAAGGGTTCCCATTTTAAAAGATTAAACTGCGGGGATAAGAGACCAAAGGACGAGCAATAATGAGCATTGATCACCCCGCACTGACAGAACTCGAAAGACGAAACGGCCTCGGACAGCGCATAGGGAAGGGATACCGCCGTCAAAACCGATTGATTTTCGCGTCTGCCAGACACCAAAAAAAAAAAAAAAAAAAAAAAAAAAAAAAAAGGGAGTTAAAGTGAAGAGCCTCAGGGGCCTTACTACTCCTCGGGCCCTTCAAGCCGAAGAGCTCAAGGAGTGGGGGGGCAAGTGATGAGGGGAACGCCCTCGGTCCCATAATTAAGCCGAGACGAATACCTAACAGCGGTCAAAAGATACACAGCAGATAAGCATTGCCACGTCAATCAGATAAGCACTCAATAGAGAAACCCCCGAGTTCTCAGGAACAGGCTATCCCACCGAAGATCACGGAGGCAACAGTTATCCCGAACTCCTCGGAGGCGGAGGCTATCGCGAAACCCTTATCGGGAAAGTCCCGAAGAAGGCGGGAGGAAGATCCCGAAGATCCCTCATGATCCCTATCCCGAGAAAAGGTAAGCGAAGAAGGTGGGAGATTCTCCTGATCTTTCCATCAATTAACATAGTTTAAAAGGGGACAAGGAACCCTAGATCAAAAACTAACTTAATCATCGGAGATCGACCGGGGGAGCAAGCCCCGTCTCCATTGCAGGTACATTCAGAGAGGCAAGAAGGGAACGTGCGGCTACTACTTCCGAAAATCCTTCATCACCCCCCAACTTAAATTGCGTATTGTCCTCAATTGGCAATAAAAGGATAGAAGATAGGCATACCTGGCGGTCTTCAATACATAAACTCGTATGGAGAAATTTTATTTAGACTGCACATAGAGAAACACTACTTAAGTAATGAAGAAAAGGAATAACTTATATGTATATATATATATATATAAAATTATTTTATTATATTTTTATTTATTTTTAGAATTTTTTTTTTCTTTTCTTCCAATTAAGGATCAAATGAGTGGTTGCCCACCTAATCGTATAATATCTCCCATTCACTACACCACTTTTAAAGTTATTTTCAAAATTATATAAATTGATTTTTCTCATGAATGCACATATATATTTTGAAAATATATCGTCCGGAGGTGTTGGTTTTATTATATCCGCGTATGGCACATTAATTTGCACAAACATCTCACACGTGTTTGGTTTAATTTGATCCTCAATAATATCGACTAACCTAAAAGATAGAAATTGAGGGGTAAATGTGGATAAACTTATGATTTTTTCACATTTTGGCTCTCGAATTTTATCCTCTTCTTCCTCCCAGGTTTCTTCTTTTCTTACATCATTTTGGTCTTTTTCTTCCTCCAAGGCTTCATTGACATCTACCTCACTGTGATCAACCACTCTCTCTTCTTACACCAAAGGGTGTACTGTCCTAGGGGCATCAAGTTTCTCAATTATTTCTCCATTCCTTAAGACAGTCACTCCTATGTCATGCTCCTGACTTTCACTTTTGATGATGGGTTTTATTAATGGGATTTGGAGTGAGTTGGGATGGACAGGCTCTGACATGCTCAAAGTCTGTGTTAGCTGTGTCAATTGGTTCCTAATGTCCTCTGTAACTCTAATGGTATGTTCTTGACATTTGGACATTTGTGTAAAAATTTCCATTTGGCCTTGCATAAATAGATTGAAGGTATCTTCTAATGAACTCCCATGAGGGGGTTGATATGCATCGAATGTAGACCCTTCATTAGTTTGAAATGATTGAGGCTGGGAAAGGAAGTGCTCATGTGGTTGGGCTACAAAATCATTTTCCCATGAGAAATTTGGATGAAAGTGTGAATTAAGGTGATATGCATCAAAGTCCGAATGGTAGTTTTCCTCATGGTTCTGGTAATACATTCTCTCATAGTTGTGTGTGTGTGTGTAACTGGATTGACCATACAATACCTCCTTAAAAGCAGGTATTATAGGGCAGTCATCCGTTAAATGAGCTGAAGTCTCACACACAGCACACCAAACCTCAATTTCATGGTAAGTGGGTAACAAATGGGTAGTGTCTGATTGCAAATCAAAAGTGGTTTGCCTAAGAGGGTATAGATAATCCTTAAGAGGTCTAGACAAATCAGATTCAAAATGATAATTTTCATCATGATAAGTATCTTGTGCAGACAGATTGTAGTAATTTTGAGACATGAGTGTAAAGTTGACAATCCAATTGCAGGTAAAGACTCAGAATGATATGAAAATACTGTTTCAAAATTCTACTTGATCTCAGTCTCATATACAATGCACAAACAAAAATAAAGTAAAAGAGAAATAGAGTTACCGATTTTATCAAGAGATGCTTATTTTTTTTTTTTTTCTTTTTGTTTTTGCCTTAATCTCCCCGGCAACGGCGCCAAAATTTGACTGCACTCTCACCCTGCAATTAAAACACAATAAAAACAAATCATAATAAAACTTTTATATTTTTTTTATTTTAGTGAGAGGTTTATACTCGCCAGTGTACGAGTGCAGTTGTAGTCCAAATTTATATTTATATTTTCTGGATGAATCCAGGTCGTCCACTGAGAGATTTATTTATGGCAAAAGAAAAAGAATGTCACACACACGCACACGCATTTGGACAAATTGACAACAAGATTTTTTATGGTTTTGTTTTTAGACAACAGATACTAGAAAATAAAGTAAGGCAAAAATTGAAATAAACATTAAACGTAAAAATATGAATTTGGATAGTGCTTGAGTTAAGACAATTTCAGTACCAACCCGTTGATTCCCAAATTTTAGCATAAAAGATTAGTAACATTAATTTAATTTTAGATATGAGGATTTGTTATTAAATGCAATTAGAGATGATGATAGTTCTAGGTTAAGCAATCCCCATACATGATATGCGGGATTCTAATTTAAGCAACTACCATAAATTCAATTACAATTAATATACAAAACAACTAAATTAATCATCTGGATTTGGGTATGATAGCGTTTCCAGTTCTAGTAACTCTCATACATGGCATGAAAGCTCTAAGTTAGGCTTATGCTCCAATCCAAACCTAGTGATTTTTTAATAATTAATACACACTCATACTGAAATTTAAATTAATGTTACTTATTTAAAGCGCAGCTTTCTTTGGGAATCATTGGCGTTGGACACTGTCCTTGCCTTAACCCAAGATTAGATTTAACTACTCATTTTTATTTGAAAGTTAATTGACATAAATTTAAATGACGTAATTTAAATAACAGAATTTAAATGACAAGAAATTTAAAGGCATAAACTAACCGGCCATTTAGGCGGTGGATAATTAAATGACAAGAATTAAAATTGCAGAAATTTAAAGGCATAAACTAACCGGCCATTTAGGCGGTGAATAATTAAATGACAAGAATTAAAATTGCAGAAATTTAAAGGCACAAATTAACCGGCCATTTAGGCGGTGAATAATAAAGTAATAATAAATGACATAAGAATTTAAAAGAAGAAAGAAAAAAGTAAGATTATATGAGAAAGTACTAAAGAAAATGAGAAAGAACAAGAACAATTCTCAAAGAGAGAATTATAAGGAAACAACTAAACTTTTATTCAAGAATAATAATCACACTTACAAATGCAATCAAGTGAGCTATTTATAGGCCACAAGATGCAATACAAACCATACAATTTCAATTATTCAATTAGACATAATTATATCTAATGGGCACTCACACACTTAAAGTTAAATGGATTTTAGCTATAATACACACCTAATATTAAATGGATTTTAGCTAAAATACATACCTAATAAAGCACTCATAAAGTTAAATGGATTTTAGCTATAATATCCACCTAATAGTTAAATGGATTTTAGCTAAAAAAACACACCTAATAAAGCTCTCACATAAGAAATAAAAATAGATTTCTATAAATTGGTTTTTAATCTTCATTAGGGTTAAAAATAATCCTTGGGCCTTCTCCAAATAATATTTTCCATGGGTTGCTCAAATTGGGCCTTAATTCTTCATGGGCTTGAATTCTTCATGGACTTTAATTTTTCATGGGTTTGATTTCTTCATGGATTTGAATTCTTCATGGACTTGATTTCTCCATGGGTTTGATTTCTTCATGGACTTGAATTCTTCATGGACTTTAAGTCTTCATGGGCTTGAATTCTTCATGCCTAAAAAAAATAAAAATAATTTAATGTTATTAATAAATTATATATTATATATATGTATTACACATGGCACATATATATATTAGATTATATTATATATATATTACATGCATGCATATAATGATATATATGTATTATATATAATTTTATATATTATTATTATTTACTTTAGAACTTCATTTCATTCATCTTTCAATTTAAATTTACATATAACCATAAAATATATATTAATATCTAATTTAAACCATATTTAAGATCGAAAGAAGGGTATAATTATAACAAAATTTTTACAAAATTAACCACTAATCATATTCTCAGCCAATGTGTCAAAGAAGTGGAAAGCTTCTTCTGGAGTCTTCTCATAGAATTCTCCATTGCACATTGTAGAAACTAGCATTTTCAATTGGGGAGTGAGTGAATCATGAAAGAAACTGACCACTCTCCATTGCTCAAAGGCATGGTGCGGACAAGTGTGAAGAAGGTCTTTAAACCTTTCCCACGCTTGAGCAAAATTCTCATTTGGTTTACAAGCAAAGTTCATGATTTGTCTTTGAAGAGTAGCAGTTATGTTGGCAGGGAAGTATTTTTTTAAGAAAGTTGTTTGCATTTCTCTCCAAGTTCCTATAGATCTAGGTGGGAGAGTGCTTAACCATATTTTTGCCTTATCTTTCAGTGAGAATGGAAAGAGTTTTAATCTTATGACATCCTCATTTGCTGTATGGTCCATGCAAGTGCTACATACTTCCTCAAATTCTTTCATATGAGTATATGGATTTTCAGAATCCATGCCATGAAAAGTTGGTAACAATTGGATTGTGCCAGGTTTGAAGTTAAACCTATAATGGTTGATGGGAAGAATAATGCATGAGGGGGTTGTCTGCCTAGGAGGATGAAGATACTCCCTAAGAGGTCTGATCATCTCCTGATCAATGGGATCAGGATCACCGCGGTCACTATCACGTGCAGACATGTTCTGTGGAAGTGGCATGTTCTCATTGTATTGAGACATGAGTGACTGATTTTCTACAGTTTTACCTGACCTAAGTATCATATACTATGCACAAATAAGAATAAAGTAAAAAGAAACAGAGTTACCGAATTTATCAAGAGATGCTTCTTTTTTTTTTTTGCCTCAATCTCCCCGGCAACGGCGCCAAAATTTGGCTGCACTCTCACCCTGCAATTAAAACACAAAACAAAACACAATAAAAATTTTATATTTTTTTTATTTATTTAGGCGAGAGGTTTATACTCGTCAGTGTACGAGTGCAGTTGTAGTCCAAATTTAAATTTATACTTTCTGGATAAGTCCAGGTCGTCCACTGAGAGATTTATTTATGACAAAAGAAAAAAAGAATGTCACACACACACACACGCATTTAGATGGATTGATAACATGATTTTTTATGATTTTTTTAGATAACAAATACTAGAAAATAAAGCAAGACAGAAGTTGAAATAAATACTGAACGTGAGAATATGAAATTGGAAAGTACTTGAGTTAAGACAATTTCAGTGCCAACCCGTTGATTCCCAAATATTAGCATAAAAGATTAGCAACATTAATTTAATTTTAGATATGAGGATTTGTTATTAAATGCAATTAAAGATAATGATAGCTCTAGTTTAAGCAATCCCCATACATGATATGCGGGATTCTAATTTAAGAAACTACCATAAATTCAATTACAATTAATACACAAAACAACTAAATTAATCATCCGGGTTTGGGTATGATAGCGTTTCCAGTTCTAGTAACTCTCATGCGTGACATGAAAGCTCTAAGTTAGGCTTACTCTCCAATCCAAACCTAGTGATTTTTCAATAATCAAAACACACTCATATTGAAGTTTAAACCAATGTTACTCATTTAAAGCGTAGCTTTCTTTGGGAATCATTGGCGTTGGACACTGTCCTTACCTTAACCCAAGATTAGATTTAGCTACTCATCTCCATTAAATTAATTGACAGGAATTTAAATGACATAATTTAAATGACAGGAATTAAAATAGAAGAAACTAACCGGCCATTTAGGCGGTAGATAATTAAAATACAAGAATTAAAATTGCAAGAATTTAAAGGCATAAACTAACCGTCCATTTAGGCGGTGAACAATTAAAAGACAAGAATTAAAATTACAGAAATTTAAAGACATAAACTAACCGGCCATTTAGGCGGTGAATAATAAAGTAACAATAAATGGCATAAGAATTAAAAAGAAGAAATGAATGAAGTAAGATCACAAGAGAGAATACTAAAGAAAAGGGGAAAGAACAAGAACAATTCTCAAAGAGAGAATTATAAGAAAACAACTAAACTTTGATTCAAGAATAATAATCACACTTACAAATGCAATCAAGTGAGCTATTTATAGGCCACAAGATGCAATACAAACCACACAATTTCAATTATTCAATTAGACATAATTATATCTAATGGGCACTCACACACTTAAAGTTAAATGGATTTTAGCTATAATACACACCTAATATTAAATGGATTTTAACTAAAATACATACCTAATAAAGCACTCATAAAGTTAAATGGATTTTAGCTATAATATCCACCTAATAGTTAAATGGATTTTAGCTAAAAAACACACCTAATAAAGCTCTCACATAAAAAATAAAAATAGATTTCTATAAATTGGTTTTTAATCTTCATTAGGATTAAAAATAATCCTTAGGCCTTCTCCAAATAATATCTTTCATGGATTGCTCAAATTGGGCCTTAATTCTTCATGGGCTTGAATTCTTCATGGACTTTAATTTTTCATGGGCTTGAATTCTTCATGGGTTTGAATTTTTCATGGACTTGAATTCTTCATGGGCTTGATTTCTTCATGGCTAAAAATAAAAAAAATAATTTAATATTATTAATAAATTATAGATTATATATATGTATTACACATAACACACATATATATTAGATTATATTATATATATATAGTACATGCATGCATATAATGATGTATATGTATTATATATAATTTTATATATTATTATTATTTACTTTAGAACTTCATTTCATTCATCTTTCAATTTAAACTTGCATATAACCATAAAATATATATTAATATCTAATTTAAACCATATTTAAGATCGAAAGAAGGGTATAATTATAATAAAATTTTTACAAAATTAACCACTAATCAGATGTCGCCCCCAGAGTGTAGCCGTAATTCCCCAAGGGCATTGAGGAAATAACGTTAGGTTTATCTTGTAGAGGCTCGGGATTTGCCTAGGATTCCTAGCTGGGCTTGCGGGCCAGGGAAGTTACACTAAGGGCAGATGTTGTTCATGTTATTGCATCATGCATTCGTATATATGTTTTGGACTCTCACTAGAAGTTTCATCTTCTAATGGGTTATGCCCCTGGGACATTCCACGTTCCAGTTTAGACTTGCAGCTCAGGTAAAGAGCAGGTTGAGATATGATGACACGTGATGGCGTGGTCGATGGATTCAACGAGCTGACTCGGATATGTTTTAGCTGATGCTTTATTGATGTTTAGCCTGTTAGAATATTATGGAATCTCCATGAATTTATGTATTTCAATATCGAGGATATGATGTTAATTATGGTACGAATTCTTATGTTATAAATAAAGTGAATTGATTATGTACCATATCGGGTTTCGATTACTGCTTCCGCATTTTTAATGATTTGCTGGGGGGTTTTGTTTGGAACTCGGTACTTATGGTTTAAATTATATACCGAGAAAGAAAGAAAAATAATTTACGCATATTTTGGGCCCCCGCATAGTGACACGCTAGATAAGAGAAAAGTGGGATGTTACAAACTATGCCAGCATGTGCCATTTGAGGTTACAACCCACAACCAACCTGCATGATTAGCCCATAGTTTAGCCACAAAAGGCCAGCCCAATCCAATAGGATGAAGCCCACAAGACCTGACCCATCATAGGCCCAGTCCAGCAGCCCCATCAGCCCCATTCGCAAAGCCTATCAGATAGAGAGACCAACAACCAAGCCAATCCACTTGATCTGGCTTCTTTAATAGATACTTTAATTGTTTCCTTTAATTATTTTTTTAATTCAGCATTGATGTATTCCCTTTATTTCTAGCATTCATCTAGATACTTCAGTTACATTTCTGCATTCATGTACTTAGCATCTAGAGGGTCAGGGACAACCTACTATGTAAGGCTTTGATCTGCCTTTATTTGGGAACTTTTGAAGAAATAAAAAATGTATCTTGTTAAAGTGTCTTCACACTTTTGGTTTCTCCCTTCTATCTTATGACAATTAAGTGAAAATCAGCTTTCTGGGGACTAAGGCATCCATCACATGATCTTTCTTCTTCGCCATGATTAGCCGTCTCCGCCCTGTTCCTTTTTCTTCTTTGATGGCAACTACAGGAAGCGTCTCCCTTGAAGCTTGTGGCGAGCATGAAAATACTAATTCCAACGAGCACATTGAGTGGTTTGGCTGCACTCCTCACCCTACAATTTAAATAGCGTTAATCAGTTTTGGATGTTCAGTGTTGAAATGGTGAGGAGGTTTAAACTCACCAGTGTGTGAGTGTAGTTGTAGCACAAATATAAATTCCGGACAAGTCCGGGTCGATTCACTGGGAGGTTTATTTAACAAAAGAATGGTTCATTCGGGTTGATTTATCCAAAGAGAGCTAAGTTTTCCTGATTGTGAAAAGGTTTTTTTTTTTTTTTGAATATTAAAAAGGTCTTGGGTTGAGGCGAGTTCAGAACCAATGCCTTATAAATCTCTTATAGTAATTTAAACAACAATATTAATCTGAAATAAACAGAGGATCGTTTCGTAGTTATAATTCAAGATACAAATAATTCTTAGCTAAGCAACCCTCATACATGATATGATGGTTCTGGGTTAAGATATCACTGTAAATTTTATTATACTAGAGACTATGATTTGATCGTCTGAGCTTGGGTATATCTCATCTCCAATTCTAGCAACTTTCATACATGGCATGAGAGTTCTAAGTTAGGATGATGACCCAATCCAAACTCACAAAATCATTTATACACTCAACTCGAGTTTAACTCAGATAAATCTTGCATTCATCGAGGTTTGGCTTATCTTGAGATTCAAGAACATTGGACACTGTCCTCGCCTTAACCCAAGATTAGATTTAGCTACTCATTTCCATTTTTAAAATAAATTGGCAGGAATTTAAATGACGGGAATTAAAAGACAGTATTTAAAAGACTATTTTTTAACCGACCATATAGGCGGTATATAATTTAAAGACAATAATTGAAAGACTATTTTGACCGACCATATAGGCGGTATATAATTGAAAGATAATAATTGAAATTGCAAGAATTTAAAGGCAGAAATTAACCGACCATTTAGGCGATGGATAATAAAGTAACAATAAATGACATAAGAATTTAAATAAGAAAAAGAAGAAGTAAGATTTGCAAGAGAAAATAAAAAAGAACAAGAGCAATTAAAACAACTAAAATTTCATTCAAGAATAATCCCCCCTTACAAGTGCACCTAAGTGCTCTATTTATAGGCTAAAAGATGTAATGGAAACCACTTAATTATATAATTTAATAATACAAAATATCTAATTGATGATGTAAGCAATGATGTCATTTTAACCATGATGTAAGCAATGATGTCATCTTATCCCATGATGTAAGCGATGATGTCATCCTATCCCATGATGTAAGCGATGATGTCATCCTATCCCATGATGTAAGCGATGATGTCATCATATCCCATGATGTAAGCGATGATGTCATCCTATTTGTGGGACTTGGGCTTTTCATGTTTTTGGGCTTTGGGCCTTCTTTGTGTTGGGCTTGAGCTTGGGCTTGGGCTTGGGCCTTCCTTGTGTTGGGCTTGAGCTTGGGCTTGGGCTTGTCTTATGTTGGATTCTATTTGATTGTTGGGCCAAGTGCACATGAAACATCCTCTAGACTCCATAGTTGGCCCATGATTTTGAGCAACAATAATGGGTAATCCAACGTCTTCGATTTATGCCCCTAATTAATTGTAGAAGACAACTTTCTTGCTTCATCCTGTAATAATATATAATGCAAATAATTATTTATTTTAAGCATAATTATAAAGCCAAAATAGGGATATAATTCATTAGGATATAGGAAATATTGACCCTTATCATGGTTGATGGAGGCAAAGCTTCATATCGCGTGTAGCTGGCGAACAACTAGCAACCAAGGTTACTGGTGCTGATGAAGTTGCAGAAAAGGAGAGGATGTGAAAGGGTAGCAATGACAGTTGGTGTTGTAGAAATCCTAGGCCTATTTTAAAGCAGACAAACCGGTCAGAGGCACCTTCAACTAGGAAGACGAAGAAAGAGGTTAGTTGATAAGAAAAGACCGATAATCGGTCGGTGGTGCCTCTGACTATCTGTTTTCTTCTTCAATTGTAGGAGCCATCAGTTGAGGAATACAAATTGGTCAAATGAACAGTTGCTATCGAAGAAGAAGGGTCATGGCAACAACAACCACTGCGACACTGTGAGGGGCTAACGACAGTAGACAATGTTCAAGGGTTGCAAAGGATAGAGGGATAATTTGGGTAAATGGTGTGTCTAGTTGCCCAGGTCAATTAAGAAGCATAGAAATAGGGAAAATAATTGGAGAATGAAGGAAATTCTTGATTATTCTCTTATATCCCTTGGAGTACAATTTCCAAACTTAAATAACAAACACCTACTCCCACCAAAACAAAAAAAAATGGAGAGTGGAAAATAACAATGCATAAAAGCATGAACTAAATAACCAAAATAAAGATAAATAACAGAAACAAAGATGTTGAAATGAAAAGGAGACAAATCCTTTGATTAGTAGAGATTTGCTCAAATCTCTTGATTGATGGTCCAAATATCTTTAATTGATTGATTCTAGTTTAGAATAATAATATCTTGTAAATTATTTCTTAATTTGATTATTTCCTAATTTGTTGAAATAGAAATCATGTTTTCCTAATATCTTGTAAAAGAGGAGTCATGTTTTACAATAATTGTGAAATAGAAATCATTATTCTCGTAACTTATATGGTATTAGAGCAGGGATTAAATCACAACCGTTCACTGTGAAACCCTAGGCAACTATACCTTCATCCCTCTGCTATCACCCAAACACTGGCCGCTACCTCACTATCAGTCGCCATCATCACTCAAGTCCAATTGTTGTCGCTTGTGGCGCCCCCGATCTAATCTCCGAGGTGCCACCATAACCCACGGTTACAAACCACAACCCTCAGCCGAATTTGAATGTCGGTTATGTCCTACAGGTTTGGGCCCCCTCGGTGGGATCTAGGTTTCACAGCCTTTGCTCACTAAGAAATCGAGCTCCAAAAGAAAATAGGCAGCAAATGACACTCGAATCTCGGTCAAGCTACATGCTTGGAATCTTAGAGTTGTTAGAAAGACATGATGAGGTCATAAAACAAACTTACATGAAACCCTTTATTTTTCAAAGAATAGCTAAATGAGATCCCAACTATATGCTCAGTTCATTTTTACTACATATAAAGTTAGTTCTTAATAAAATACTCAAAATCTCATTCATCTCACATACTTAATACAAACCAAAGAATACTGTAATTAAAATAACAATCAATAAATAAAAGTCTCATCACAATTGAGCGATCCTTCCACCAACACTATCTTTCCTTTGCTAGGACCCGAACTATCTGTATGGTTAGTTAAGGCCGAGGAGAGGGGGAATCCTAAGACTTAGTAAAGATAATATGTATATATATATATATATAAAATGAAAAATCATAGTTCATAACAAACATGAAAAAAAAAATGAAATGAGTCGTGCACGCAAGCCGGTCCACCTCATCACTTTCGGACTCTTGGTGGCCCTATATGATTATTTTTTCCTAGACAGTAACACAAGCTCTGTTCAATCTCCAGATTTCTTCTCTTGCTACCTAAGACTCGGGATTTCCTATTTCAAAATATCAAGTAGATTTTTTTAGCTATCTTTCACGTGCTGCCATCAGAAATCTCATCTCACCCAATTCTGGCGCAGCAAAGAGCAACGCATGGCCATCCCTATGGTGCCCCAAACGACACCATTTTTGCCCAAAGGTCACTACCTTCAGAAAAATCGACCACCGCCTTTCTCAAGACTCAAACCCATGACCTACCGCTGCTAGGACCTTACACACATGAGCAAACCACCAGGTTGCAAGACTCCTCATTTATATATATGCAATAATTAATTTTATACCAATTCAGCTTCCTAGTTTCTAAAATTACACCTAAACCCTAGAAATTTTCAAAAACTCTCAATCATCTCCCTTTTCAAAAACACAATAATTTTAATTTCTTCCATTAAATTCCTCAAATCCATAAATCGCCAATAAATCATAAATCATCTCAAATTCATGAATTTAATTAATTAATTATTTAATTATTTTTTCTTCCAAAATACCAAAATGTTACAGTCTCCCTTTTTTTATAAATTTCTTCCTCGAAATTTTTAATTAAACAATCTTTTATATCATAAATAAACTTCCAAAATTAACCACAATTCTTGAATAGTAACAAATTTTTTCTCGCATTTTTTCCTCACCCTCCCATGTTGTTTCTCGCTCTAAATGTTGACTTTATTGCACTTTCACTATAGGGTTGACCTTATGCCATAATTGATGGTCTTGTCGATCCAATATCTGCACTGGTTTCACTTCAAATGCCAAGTTAGGCTGGAGGTCAATTCCCTCAGCTAACAATTCAACATTTGGGTTATAAACATGTTTCCCTAGCCAAGAGACATGAAACACATCATTCAATCTAGCCAACGCCTCTGGTAACTCCAATTAGTAGGCAACATGACCAATTCGCTCTTTAATTTGGTATGACCCCAAATATCGAGATCCCAACTTTCCTCTTCGTTGGTGTCTAAAAGCTGATCGTAATAAGGTAGCTCGAAGATACATTAAATTTCCCACAGCAAATTCCAAAGGCTGGGTTCGTCAGTCTGCATATGCTTTTGTCGATCTTGGGATGCTTTCATATTTCTGCGAACCACCTTGATCTGCTGGGTAGCTTTATCCACAAGATCTACCCAAGCAAAGCTATTTTTCTCTTACTTCAAGCCAACATATCGGCGATCGACATCACTGTCCATATAGCACTTACCGTCCCTATACTTGCTTGATAACTATTGCTATGGGAAAATTCTGCTAAACAGAAGTATTCATCACAACTACTCCAAAAATATTTTATGCACGCTCTAAGCATGTCCTTAAGAATTAAATTGACACGCTCTATTTGACCATCTGTCTAGGGGTGATAAGCTGTACTAAAGTTCATTTGGGTTTCCAGTTCTTCTTGCACAATCCTCCAAAAATTGAACATAAATCGACTATCCCTATCAGACACAATACTTACTGGAATTCCATGCAACCGAACAATCTATTAATTAAATATAAAGTCGATCAAGCTGTTCAATGCCTGTTGTACTTTTAACACATAAGAAATGAGCTAACATCGTCAATTGATCCATAATCACCCAGATGGCATTGACTTTCCTTAGAATTTGGGGTAATCCCATGATAAAATCTATCGTCACATGTTCACATTTCCATTTGAAAATCTCCAAAGGTTATAATCTACCTAATGGTTTATGGTGTTCAGTTTTTATCTGCTGGCATGTATCATATTTGCTCACAAATTCAACCATACTTTTCTTCATTCTCTACCACTAATTGATATACTTCCTAAAGATCTCGATACATTTTGGTGGTTTTAGGGAATACAGTATATGGGGTACGATGTGCCTCACTCAGAATTTTTTTTTTTTTTTCACCATTGTCAGGCACATATATCCATCCGAAGTATGCCATTACGATATTCAAATTTGAGTTGCTTGGGTTGTCCACTTTCGTCCACCCATTGCTTCAGGCTACTATCTCAAGTTGTGACTCGCTTAATTTCTTCCCACAAGTAGACCTGCAAGTGCATCTAAGCCACAACTGCAGTGTTCCCTCATGGCTTTGCCTTAGGGCTAACTTTGAAAATTTCTTAGTCAAGGTTGGAAAATAGGCGATCAAACGAACTTCCAACATGAAACTCTTCCAACTCAGTGCATCTGCGATGATATTTGTCCGTCCAGGGCAGTACTGAATGGTACAACAATAATCTTTCAGAAGTTCCATCCATCAATGTTGGCGAAGGTTCAAGTCTCGCTAGGAGAAAACATACCTTAAGCTTTGATGATCTATATATATAGTAAATTTTTCCCCATATAGATAATGTTGCCACAATTTCAAAGCATGCACTACAATTGCTAATTCCAAGTCATGCACTGGGTGATTCCTCTCATGGGGTCGCAACTGTCGAGATCCATATAAAATTACTTTCTCATGTTGCATCAATACACACCCTAAACCTATTCCCAAGGCATCCGTATAAACCTCATGTTCTCCAGAATTGGTCGGTATGGCCAATACTGGAGCTGACGTCAACCGACGTTAAGTTCCTAAAAACTTCTTTCACAATAGTCATTTCAAATAAACTTAACGCCCTTCCAAGTTAGTTGAGTCAAAAAAGCAGCAATACTTGAAAATCTTTTAACGAACCCACATACAATAATACACTGTCAACCCAAGAAAACACTTTATCTCTGAAATGGTGGTAGGTCGCGGCCATTCCTTCAGTACCGTTTTAGCCTTGGGCAGGATTCACGGATATTCCCTACCCTGAAACTATATGTGACCCAAGAAGGTTACTGTTTTCAACCAGAATTCACACTTACTAAACTTATCATACGACTTGTGATCCCTTAATATGGACAGAGTTATCCTCAAATGCTCCTAGTGAGCTTCCTCATCCGGCGAGTATATCAATATATCATCAATAAAAACAATAATGAATTTGTCCAAATATGATCGAAATATACGATTCATAAGATCCATAAATGCTATTGGTGCATTGATTAGACCAAAAGACATTACAAAATTATCATAATGACCATACATGTTCTAGATGTCATCAATTCTGACTTCCTTCCAACCTTAGCACAGATCTCCCTATGTTATGGAGTTTTTGTCACAAATTTGAGCGATAACATTTAAGTTTTACCTTTTAACACCAGCTTCAATCCCAAAATGACACTAAAATAGGAGAAAACAAATGACAATTAGCATGTGTTTCAAATGAAAATCATATAATGATCTTGGTTTAAGAAGAAGGTAATAGCAGAAAGATTGCTGGGTTGAACATTTTGTGAAGTTAAAATTGCCAAATAGAAGTTCCATTAAAGAATATGAATACTGGCAAGGCTTTAGGATCGGCTGACATTCCTGTTGAGGTTTTGTAGAGTAATGTTAGGATATATAGATATGTCCTGGTTTCTATGCATTTTAGTGAAATTCCTTTCACTTAGAAAATTCTAGATGAATTGGAAAAAAAAAAAAATGTTGTAGCACTCAGATATGAACATAAGCAGGGTTTTCGAATTTTCATGTACATTATAGAATAGATTATGAGATAAATGATAGAATATAGGCTAATCAGGTGTGTACCTAGCTTAATGGCAGGTATGGGGTCCTGGCTCGTGCCTTTGTGTTATCGGCCGGTACATCTGAATACTGGGGTAGCGGCAGCACCCTCCCACAAAATCTGAGCACTTGTACTCTCTTACAAAAAAAAGCTTATTTTGTTCTCTCTTTTTATATTTCTTCTTCTTTCCCCGAGTAGAGAAGGCGTCATCACCGACATTGAACCCAGACCCATACCTCATATTGGGTTCTTCATCTTCTCCCTCTCTGTTCTTCAGTTGTGTTCAGGTGAAGAACCTTTATCTGGTTGTTCAGTTTAGTATCAGATAGCAGAGGAGGAGCTGCCTTGGAGACACTGGCTGTAGCTGGTGCCACAATCTCCAAGTGGGAATCATCTTGCCTAAGAACATAATTGCTGGGTTTTGATCTGATCTTATGATTTTTCTAATGCTTTTGGGTCAAAAGGTATCTGATTGCTGCTTCTTGATAATTGAAAATCTACATTGTTTGTCAACGGGGATTGGGGAGTCTTTGGAATTCGTGTATATGTCAAGCCTTCTTTTTTTTTTTTAAGTCAAGCCTTCTTTTATTTCTGGAAAGGCTCCCCGGAAACTTCTTAGGTTTAAAAAAAACATTAGATACATGTTAATAATTATGTTGATTACTTTGTTTTGTATATTTAAAAATTTTGAATGTTATGTATATTGATTTGTGTTTTAAAAGTATTGAAAGTTATGTTTTTACTCTGATTTATGTGTTTGAAACCTTTTAGCTTATATGAAAACCGATTATATGTTGGTTTAGAAATAGTGATTGTTTTTGTGATTTCATAATGTCATTTTGTATTGGAAATTTTGTTTACATTTGTTTATATACTTTTATGGTATGTATTATTTAGTATAGCAATATATCCGAAATGGTACCTTTGCATCTCTGGTTCTGGTACCATACTGTATTGATGCCAAATCCAGTACCTTGTTTGGTTACATTGGCAGCTATGTTAATAATTTCAAATGGTATACGATTTGTGGTTGTTTTGAATTAGAAGCTACTCAATGAACTTGCCCTCCTATCTGGTTCACTGTTATGTCTTGGCTTGTCAATGTTTGAAAGCTGAAAAAGAAAAAAAGAATTTTCTATTTGCTTCATATTGTAGCTTGGTTTTATTCTTCAATCATGAACGTTTTTTTAATGTTATTCTTGCAGATTTGGGCATGTTTATAATAATCTCCTGACACGTTTGACAAAAACTTTGGTCCATGCATTTTTGGACCCAAAACGAGCGTTGACTCAACACTATGGTGCCATACGGGTTAGCAGCTCTAGGACCTAATATGTGGTACTCTTGCTCGCTCGCTTGCTCCTTGATACATCTCATTATTCTTTAGTTTTATTAGAAACTACATTCTTCTTATTGTTCATATCTCTGATATCAATAGTGAAATATATCATAATTTTGCAAGAAAGTGTATAGGTAGCAATGATACTTCTCTAAATAATAAATAAATATATAAATATATATATATTTTATTTTGGGGGGGGCGGGAGGAGCCAGGTAATCCAGACACTGGAAATTCAAAGTGTTTTTCATCCCATTAGTGGTCATGGTAAGAGTGTTCAGATAACTGTTACGTGGTGTGGGATTTGCCATTTTATGTTTTTTTTTTTAAGATATTCAGCATTCATGCTACATGTCACGTATCTATTACTTGTACAAGTGGTTTACACTTATACTGTTTGGGATGCTTCTCAACTTTGGGTAGGTCGGCCTTCTTTTGCTGCCAAATCTTGAGACGTACGTGAAACTTCTTGAACCAGCGATGCTTCTTCCAAAGCCAAAGGAAACAATGAAATGGTATGAAGCTTGGCGTGTCTATGGGGCTCTGCTGGTGAGTGTACTTTATGGCATTGTGACCATATTATTTTATGGTATGAGTAATTCTTAAAGATGGGTGCTTGATTTTTCTAACTGGACCAAGAACTTTTCAGTTTTGCTGCAGGCCAATGCATGTATGATCGCCTGAAGTTGTTTCGCCGTTTACCATTAATTCCCGCGTTTAAATGTTGTCTGGAGACCCAATGCAAGAGTTGTTACTACACCACCAAGTAAGATTTTGTCACGAATGCTTTTTGTTCAGTTTCCTTAAGCCCAAAGTATTGGTATAAGTCGGATTGCAAGATAAAAGGACTTCATAACTAAGCAGTAAATATAATGTAATACCTACGTACTCATGCAGTCGCAGAGAGCATGGTCTCTGATAAATAGAACTAGTTTTGACCATGATAGAATTGATTGGAAATCAATAATTCATATAGCCGGCTTCAACTAGTGAGATTAAGGCTTGTCTGATTATTGTTGTTGCTGATCTCTATTCCTTGTTCAAATTCATCAAGACAAACACAAGGCAAACGTGGAGCATTTTGTGCAGCAGCCTCCCCACAAGAAAATCGCAACCGATGGTCCAATATTTGTGCCATCGAACAATTCCTTGGCATCATACATCCAAGGAGAACTCGGAGTTCAAGCACCTGTAGGTGATTCAATGGTAAGCCCACCCTCCTCCTCCTCTAGACGAATCCCTGGCGAGGCTGCCCCTGCTGGAAGCAGAAGTAGAAGCAGGGGTGACAACCGAAGCCTGAAAATGGCGGCTGTTCTTGATCGGGTTTGGAAGGATGACCTGAACTCAGGGCGCCTTCTCGCCTCATTGTTTGAACTGTTTGGCGAAAGCATGCTCAACTTCATTCCAACTCCTGAGATGTCTATGTTTTTGTAACAATTTGGACCAAAATTTATACTTTACTGTTGTATAATCCTCAGGCGTAGCATTATCATTGATTAGAGGAAAATTATTCAGATTTCTGAAGCTGATTTGCTTGCTGTCCTTCGCCTTTTTGCTTCCAAATTTGAAGAATCTGTAGATTATGGATGGTTAAATGCTCTGCTAGCCTTTGTGTTTTTCACACTCAAAGCTTCTCCTCCTTTGTAGATTTACACCCAAAACCAAAGTATACAAATTCTACAGCTCGAGGACGATGACTTTGTAGATTATGCTTATGTGATGGTTAATGTTAGGTGTTACAAATCTACAGATTCAATAAAATGCCTGCGAATGAACAAAATGAAAAAAAAAAAAAAATTGGGTGAAAAAATCAACAACAATTAACTTCTTTTTTACGAACTTTGCCCTACGCATGTTCTAGATGTCACATGCTGGATGGCTTCTTCTCATGATTGATACCTTATTCTTTTTATGAAGGAGGTCCTACACAAGGCCATACATAATTCTATAAAAAATAAGATTTGGATTATTAAACTATAATTATAATATTATACATACATATATTTATATATTATTTCTTCTTTGTCATGTATGAATCAAACGAGACTTGTTTGAACAATAAATATTGACAAAATTGACGAAGAATTTTAGGTATTATACGAGTTATATAAATTTTCTTAACCAACAAATGATTAATTGGATAAAATTTATATAGTAACTCTATTTAACAAGAGGATACAATATTCATATAATAAAAGTGACGGAACAAACACAAATATCTAAACGATTTTTCAACATCGATTATTTTTTTTATCTTTTTTTATGTAAATAATATTTTATAATTTATAAATAATACCTTTACGTTATTGTTATTGTTATTGATAGTTGGTGAGATTCATTACTAAGGTTTGTCCTTTACGATTATTGGTATAGATATTGATAATTTGTAAATGTTACCTTTATGTTACGGTTATTGTAAATGTGACAACTTATAAACAAGTGGGGATTGATTCATTTAGCATCACTTGTAAACAATAGTTGGCAGCCAATTATGTCGTTGGAATTATCTCCAAGACTTCGAATAGAATTATCTCCAAGCCTTTGTAGCCCAATTGTCAGAATCGTTGGAATTACGTACCTTCAAGACTTTGAAGTCAAGTATCTTGGACTGATAGTAAATTTGTAGCTTGAAATTATTTAAAAGTTTTTCAAGTCTAGTTATATTTGTTAAAATTATCTCAAAGACTTTAAATTCCGAGTATGTTGGGGTGATAGTGAATTTGTGGGATGAAATTATCTTAAGTCTAGTTATTATGAACTGTCCGGACAGGGCCGAATTTTCCAAGATTAAGATTTGGAAATTAAATTTTGTGAGCTAATGTTTGTTGATTTGGACTGAAGAAGGGGCCATGTGTCACATTTCTATTGGTTGTCAAAAAGATTACGTGGCCATATAAAATTTGTGGCGTTTTAAGAACATGCTAATAATCTTACTTTTTTAGATATTCATAAAAAAACTGTACCATAATAAACTAACTAGTATGGATCTTATGGGATAATTACACCAATATTAACTGAAATTTGTATTTAATTATTACTTGGTCACTGAACTTTAAAATGTAATTCATTACACATTCATCTTTCACTACAAGAAAAATAATTTTTAGCAACGAAAATTAGTGACAGAATTTCCGCCACTAAATAGCAACGAATAACTTCAAAAATTCTGTAGCTAATTTTTTTAATTTAGCAATGAAAAAATTCATTGCTAAAAAAGAAAAAAAATTAAAAATGAAAAACTTTAGCCATATCGCTAAAAAAGAAAAAAATAAATTAAAAATTTAATGATGGGTTAGACCCATCTCTAAAAGAGAAAAAAATAAATTAAAAATTTAATATTTAGCAATGGGGATACACCCATCGCTAAAAAAAAAAAAAATCAATATTTAGCGAAGAGGGTTATACTTGTCGCATAAAAATAAAAAAATAAAAAAAATTAGCAACGGGAGTACACTTGTCGCTAAAAAAGAAAAAAATAAATTAAGAATTAAAAATTTAACGACGGGGTTAAACCCATTTCTAAAAGAGAAAAAAATAAAAATAAAATTAAAAATTAAAAATTTAGTGACAGATGTTACACCTATTGTTAAAAAAAATAATTAAAAATTTAATATTTAGCGACAAGGTACACTCATTGCTAAAACAAAAAAAAAATAATTTAAAATTAAAAATTTAGTGACGAGGTATACCTGTCAATAAAAAAGAGAAAAAAATAAATTTAAAATTCAAATTTTAGCAACAGGGTATACCGGCCCTGGATACGGAGGAAATCTCGGCGGCGACTATCGAGGAAATCCCAGCCGTGGCAAGCCTCACAACTGAAGAAGAAGAAGAAAGGTTTATCCAATGCTAGCTAGGTAGCTAGTAATTAATAACGAATAAAAGCATGAGTTGGAGATGTCCTCTCATGGGTTTAGATTCATGCGAATCCTAATAAATATCAGTGTGTTTAGTTTTCTATCTAATCAAGTTATTTGTTTTAATATACTGTTGAAAAAGTGAGTTCATCACCTTTGATAAATCGTAATGCACAAAGTCAAGCCATGATAATTTTAAGAAAAAACTCTTAAAATTAACGACAAACTACCACCAAATTTGGGATTAGGAGGAGGAGAAGAAGAAGAAGGATATTGATTGGTGCATGGAAAATACATGGAAAGAAAGAAAGATGGAACAAATCTTCAAGAGACATGATTGATAGAGACATATATTATATATGTACATGAGAATTACTGGGATGACTGCTTTCACAACACTCTCCCTTGGCTTGGATGTGTTAACAAATAAAAGAAGGCATCTTCTCATCTCCAAAGATTTAATCATCATTGAGTTTATATATTATTACGAATCCAGTATTTGGCTCGTTTAATTAAGTGATTATATGTATTAATTTAATTATTTACTGGTGATTGGTGGTGATTCCCTCTTATAAAAATGAACTTTTTGTCTTCTATCCTCTTGGTCAAGTAACTGTGGCTGGCTGTGCCTCAAGCCTCAATGCTAGGGGTACTAAAAGCCTATGAATTTATGTATCATTCAAAGCTGCCTAACTTATTTGTTGTTGTAATTATCCCTCACGCGCGTGCAAGAGGTCAGTTTGGCTAATACTGAAGCCGACGTCAACCACGTTTAAGTTTCTAAAAACTTCTTTCACAATAGTCATTCCAAATAAACTCGACGCCCTTTCGAGTTAGTTGAGTCGAAAAAGTAATGAAACTTGAAAATCTTTTAATAACCCTATGTACGATAATATCCAATCAACCCAAAAAAACTCATCTCTGAGATGGTAGTAGGTCGTGGCTATTCCTTCAGTATCGTTTCAGCTTTGACAGAATCCACGGATATTCCTTGTCCTGATACTATGTGACCCAAGAAAGGTACTTATTTTTACTAGAATTCACACTTACTAAATTTAGTATACAATTTGTGATCCCTTAATGTGAAAAGAGTTATCCTCAAGTGCTCCTAGTGAGCTTCTTCATCCGGTCCGGTGAGCATATCAATATATCGTTAATAAAAATAATAATAAATTTATCTAAATATGATTGAAATAGACGATTCACGAGATCCATAAATGCTATTGGTGCATTGATTAGACCAAAAAACATTATAAAATTATCATAATGACCATACATGTTCTAGATGTCATCAATTTTGTCACGGATTTGTGCGATAATATTTAAATTTTACCTTTTAACACCAGCTTTAATCCCAAAATGACACTAAAATGGGAGAAAACAAATGACAATTAGCATGTGTTTCCAATGCAAATCATATAATGATGTTGGTTTAAGAAGAAAGTGGTAATAGCAGAAAGATTGCTGGGTTGAACATTTTGTGAAGTTAAAATTGCCAAATAGAAGTTCCATTAAAGAATTTGAACTCTGGCAAGGCTTTAGGATAAGCTGACATTCCTGTTGAGGTTTAGTAGAGTAATGTTAGGATATATAGATATGTCTTGGTTTCTAGGCATTTTAATGAAATTCCTTTCACTTAGAAAATTCTAGATGAATTGAAAAAAAAAAAAATTGTTGTAGCACTCAGATATGAACATAAGCAGGGCTTTCGAATTTTCATGTACATTATAGCATAGATTATGAGATAAATGATAGAATATAGGTTAAGCCTTAGAACTACAACATCAGATAATATCAGGTGTGTATCTAGGTTAATGGCAGGTATGGGGTCCTGGCTGGTGCCTTTGTGTTATCGGCCGGTTCATCTGAATACTGGGGTAGCGGTGGCACCCTCCCACAAAAATCGGAGCAATTGTACTCTCTTACAAAAAATGCTTATTTTGTTCTCTCTCTTTTTATATTTCTTCTTCTTTCCCCGAGTAGAGAAGGCGCGCGTCATCACCGACATTGAACCCAGACCCATACCTTATTGGGTTCTTCATCTTCTCCCTCTCTGTTCTTCAGTTGTGTTCAGGTGAAGAACCTTTGTCCGGTTCTTCAGTTGAGTATCAGATAGCAGAGGAGGAGCTGCCATGGAGACAGTGGCTGTAGCTGGTGCCACAATCTCCAAGTGGGAATCATCTTGCCTAAGAACATAATTGCTGGGTTTTGATCTGATCTTATGATTTTCCTAATGCTTTTGGGTCAAAAGGTATTAGGAAATAAATTAAACCCATCGCTAATCACAAGTTATTTGTTTTAATATACCGTTGAAAAAGTGAGTTCATCGCCTTTGATCAATCTTAATGCACAAAGTCAAGCCGTGTTAATTTTAAGAAAAAATTCTTAAAATTAACGGCAAACTACCACCAAATTTGGGATTTGGAGGAGTAGAAGAAGAAGAAGGATATTGATTGGTGCATGGAAAATACGTGAAAAAAAAGAAAGATGGAACAAATCTTCAAGAGACATGATTGATAGAGACATATGCTATATATATACATCAGAATTACTGGGATGACTGCTTTCACAACACTCTCTTCGCTTGGATGTGTTAACAAATAAAAGAAGGCATCTTCTCATCTCCAAAGATTAACCATCATTGAGTTTGAGTTTGAAATTGGAGTTTTCCCATGATTATGTTCCTGCTCTCGCTCTCTCTCTCTCTCTCTATATATATATATCATGCTTAATTTGAAGATGTCTATAAATATTTCCTACATTGATTATAAAATATATATTATATTATTCAAAGAAATATATAGTTTATTATTATGAATCCAATATTAGGTTCATTTAATTAAGTAGTTATATGTATTAATTTATTTACTAGTGATGGGTGGTGATTCCCTTGTTAAAAAAATTAACTTTTTGTCTTCTATCCTCTTGGTCAAGCAACTGTGGCTGGCTGTGCCTCAAGCCTCAATGATAGGGGTACCAAAAGCCTATGAATTTATATATCATTCAAAGCTTTTGTTGTAATTACCCCTCGCGCGTGCAAGAGGTCGGTCGACGAAGAAGGCAGACAGTCGGTCGGTGGTGCCTTCGACCGTTCATCTTCGCCATGGTCCTTTTTCTTCATCATGACTGACCGTATCTGCCATGTTCCTTCTTCTTCTTCGATGGCAACTACATGGAGCGTCTCCCTTGAAGCTTGTGGCAAGCATGAAGATACGGCTTCCAACGGGCACGTTGAGTGGTCGATGGAGACAGTGGCGAAGCCAAAAATTCTAGGCAGATGGACAAAAATTAAATTCAAAACTCTAAATTTTATTTAAAATTAAATAATATAAAAAATTAAAAATAATACAACATTAAAATATATATATATTAATAAATTATATAATCAATGTATTTTCATATTTTAATAACGTTACATAATAACATCATTATTAATTTTATTAAATATCTATTTTTAATATACATAACTAAATTGTCATTCAATCATTAATCTCCAATTTGATTGCGCAACCAAGTCTTGATAAGTTTCATGACAAAATGTCATTCAATCATTGATTTTCAATTCAATTACGTAGTCGAATCTTAACAAACTTCATGATAGAAAATATGTTTTCTGTCATAATTTCAAATATGTAATTGACAAATTTGTAACAAAAAATGAAAAAAAGAATAATCCCTTCAATTAAAACATAGTTAAAGAAATGGTCAAGGGAGGTTAATATATACAAAAGAAGTGGATCAAATTTTCATATATCTTATTTTTAATTTTTGACCAATAATGAAAAAAACACTAGTAGTCGCCACCAACCACCATGACTGATGGTTTTCGACAATCAAAGGTAATCACTTGACACTATTTTTCCCATCGACAAACATACCCACAAAACCAATAAAATCTAACGGCTAAATTTCATAAATCTAAGCTTAAACTTCTGGCCAAACTAAATGCACAAAAATGCACTAGGAATTGCCACCACCCATCGTGGTCAATGGTTTTGGCAATAAGAGGCAATCACCCGACACCCTTATCTTCATTGACTAATATATCCAAAATTCAGAATTTTTTAAAAATTCAGGACGAGCATTTAGAAAAAAAAAAAATAAATTATTATATATAATAATTTTTAAAAAAAAATCTAGGGTGGATAGTTGCTCAACCTTGGTTGTATATGTGGCTTTGCCACTGAATGGAGGCAAAGCTTCCTATCACATGTGGCTGATGGACAACTAGCAACCAAGGTTGCTGATGGCGATGAAGTTGTAGAAAAATAGAGGATGTGAAAAGGTAGCAACGACGATTGGTGTTGTAGAAATCCTAGGCCTATTTTAAAGAAGACAGACCGGGCGGAGGCCCCTCCAACTAGGAAGACGAAGAAAGAGGTTGGTTGATAGGAAAAGATCGACAATCGGTCGGCAGTGCCTCTGACCATCCGTCTTCTTCTTTAATTGTAGAAGTCATCGGTCGAGGAATACAAACCGGTCAAATGGACAGTTGCCATCGAAGAAGGACCATAGCGACAACGACCACTGCGAGGGGCTAACGACAGTAGGCAATGTTCAAGGGTTGCAAAGGATGGGGGGATAATTTGGGTAAATGGTGTGTCCAGTAGCCCATATCAATTAAGAAGCATAGAAAGAGGGAAAATAATTGGAGAAGAAGAAAAATCTTGATTATTCCCTTATATCCCTTGGAGTACAATTGCCCAACTTAAATAACAAACACCTACTCCCACCAAAACATAACAGAAATGGAAAGGGGAAAATAACAAAGCATAAAAGCATGAACTAAATAATCGAAATAAAGATAAATAAGGTAAACGAAGATGTTGAAATGAAAAGCAGACAAATCCTTTGATTAGTGGGGATTTGCTCCAATCTTCTGATTAATGGTCCAAATATCTTTGATTGATTGATTGTAGTTTAGAATAACAATATCCTGTAAATTATTTCCTAATTTGTTGAATCCTCTCTCCTTAAGAAAATAAGAGTCATGTTTTACAATAATTGTGAAATAGAAATCATTCTTCTCGTAGCTTATATGGTATCAGAGTAGGGATTAAATCACAACTGTTCACTATGAAACCCTAGGCAACTATACCTTCATCCTTCTGCCATAGCCCAAACATTGGTTGTTGCCTCACCAACGGTCGCCATCATCACTCACATCCAATCCTGCTTGTGGCGCCCCCGATTTGACCTTCGGGGTGCCACCATAACCCTCAGTCGAATTTAAAGGTTGGTTATGCCTTACAAGTTTGGGTGCCTTGGGTGGAATTCTAAAAGTGCCATATATATGAAAGTGCCATTTTATGAAAGTGCCATATATATAGAGTTCTGCTCTTACTACCCATTACTTTGGATTTTCTCTTTCAAAATATCAGGTAGATTTTTTTTACTATCTTTCACGTGCTACCATCAGAAATCCCTTCTCACTCAATTCTAATCCCATTTTATGTGTTGCTTTAATTACTCAAATTCGTCTCATATTAATGCTCTTATTGTAGTCAAATCATCAACAACCATTACAAGAATTTTAAGTTTTAGCGACGAAAATATTCCGTCGCTAAAACCAAAAATCTGTCGCTAAATCAATTTAGTGACAGATTTTTTAAAATTTGTTGCTAAAATATTTTCGTCGCTAAATATAATTTTTTAAATTTAGCAACAAAAATTTTCGTCACTATTTTTTAAAATTTTTTTATAAAAAAATAAGAAATTAATATAGCGAAGAATATTCTGTCGTTATTTTTTAAATTTTTTAAAGAATTTATTTTAGCGACTAAATATTTCGTCACTAATTTTTTTATTTTTATCAAAAAATAAAAATTTATTTTAGCGATGAAAATATTTCGTCGCTAAACATATTAAAAATTAAAAAATAATTAATTAAAAATAAATAAATATTTAAAAAATTATTTTCGCTACATTATAAAAAAATTAAAAATATATATTTTTAGCGCCAAAATGGGGTTGCTAATTCATTCGCTAAAATAAATACAGTTATAGTTTTTAAAATATAATTATTTATTAAATTAACTTAATTATCAAATAGTAGCGTTTAAATTTTTACGCACTTAATTTGTTTTCCACCAACCATTTAGAAGCTTTAAATCTATAAATATAGATACTAATTCTGCAACACAATTAATTTAAATTAATAATCAAGAATAACAAACTAAAATCTAAATTACATCAAATTGGAACAAAACTATAGGATAATACTTCTGCAATTTAGTTTAAAAAAACAAATTTTATGTGCAAAGGAGTTCAGCCTTAAGTAAGAACATAAAATTATAAAAATGAGACCCGGTGACTTAACACCTAATTAAATCCTTTTAGAGTGACACAACCAACTAAACCAACAAACTAGACTCGATGATTTAACAACTAATTAAACCCAAACAACATAAAACATATAAATCGAGCCAATGCCACAACAAGCAAAACCAAAAGCATCAAACCACAACAAAAGCCAAAGCCAAGATAAATACTCACAAAAACTAAAGCTACACAAAGCCATAGGGGAAAACAATTCCAATAACCAGTCTTTAGCCCCAATTAAATCAGATTCATCCTATGAACAAAAACAAAGTTAAGCCATAGAAATCCACCACAAAAAGAGACTAAATTGATTAGATTTGAGCTAGTTGTTGAGAAGACAACACCCATAGCCTTTTTCTTGGATCTTATGGACAAGAAACAAAGGGAACATCCATGGACGAAATGGAAAAAGACAACAAGAAATCAATCAAGTGAAGATCTTCACTCTTAAGAAAGAAAACAAAGAAATATTAACAGTGTTTCTTTTTAACATCTCATTTATTATATAAATTTATTGTTTATGCAACATCAATCACAACCTAGCTAGGTCCTTTGTGAGTAGATTTTCACCATTTGTCCCATGGCTTTTCACTGTTAATTGCATGCATCCTTCCTTGAAACCCTTCTTTAACCTATGAGTCTAATCCTTGGCCTCCTTCAAATCTCTCTTCCTCACTTTGAAATCATTAGTGTTGTAAATAAAACAGGTTTATTTTTCAAGCATGCTCAAAATTCTTAATATTCACTACAAAAGTGAAACAACTTTGTGGAGACAAAACACATTTAACTCTATCATGTGGATTGACTATCCTTGTGCACTAATGTAGATACTGTCTCAAAACATATTTGGTTTTTTTTTTTTTAATTCATTCTCTACCATCACCAAACAAACATCACATTTGGTTACACGTCTTTTGGCTGAACAACACAAGCGTTTTGACATTCACCAATGAACATCACAAGTATGGACTCAATTTTGTGAGTAGACATTCAAAATAAACTAAGGATTAAAAACCTAAATTGTAGTATCAATATATGTTGTATCATACAATCATGCTTAGAATCAGAATCTCAAATAAAATGCATTGATGTATCATACACGACCGTGTTTGTGCGAGATCAAGACTAGAGGACCTCCTTAGCTACTGACCGAGAGGCAAGGGCGAGCCACAAGTGAGCAAGTGAGAGCGAGCATGCCAAAGGTGAGGGCAAGGGCTAGGGAGAGGCAATGAGTGAGAGCCTAGAGCAAGGGCGAGTCGCGAGGCAGCGAGCGAGATCAAGGGCGAGGTAGCGAGTGAGAGGCTAGAGTGAGGGCGAGGCAGCGAACGAGAGCGAGGGAAAGAGAGGTAGAGATGGAGAAGGGAAGGGTTTGCAAGGACTAATTGTGATTTGGGGATGAGGGATTGGCCAAGGAGAGAGGCGGGGAGATTCCCGCATTTTTAATTAACTTAATTTTTTTAATATTTAATAATTGATGGTCTTGCGTGATAACTATTGCTATGGGAAAATTCTGTTAAACACAAGTATTCATCCCAACTATCCTAAAAATCTTTTAAGCATGCCCTAAGCATGTCCTCAAGAATTAAATTGACATGCTCTGTTTGACCATCTGTCTGGGAGTGATAAGTTGTACTAAAGTTTAGTTGGGTTCCCAATTTTTCTTACATAATCCTTCAAAAGTTGGACATAAATCGACTATCCCTATCAAACACAATACTTACTCAAATTCCATGCAACCGAACAATCTATTACAATTTAAAGTCGATCAAGCTGTTTAAGGCATGTGGTACTTTTAACACGTAAGAAATGCGCTAACATCGTCAATTGATCCACAATCACCCAGATGGCATTGACTTTCCTTAGAATTTGAGGTAATCCTATAATAAAATATGTTGTCACATGTTCACATTTTCATTCAGGAATCTCCAAAGATTATAATTTCCCTGATGGTTTCTAGTGTTCAATTTTTATCTATTGGCATGTATCATATTTGCTCAAAAATTTAGCCATACTTTTCTTCATCATTCTCGGCCACCAATATACTTCATAAAGATTACGATACATTTTGGTGGTTTCAGGGTGTACTGTGTATAGGGTACGATGTGCCTCACTTAGAATTTTTTGTTTTTTTTTTCACCATTATCAAGCACATATATCCATCCGAAGTATGCCATTATGATATTCAAATTCGAGTTGCTTGGGTTGTTCACTTTCGTCCACCCATTGCTTCAAGCTACTATCTCAAGTCATGGCTTGCTTAATTTCTTCCCACAAGTCAACCTACAAGCACATCTAAGCCACAACTGCAATGTTCCCTCATGGCTTTTCCTTGAGGGCTTAACTTTGAAAATTTCTTAGTCAAGGTTTTCAACTAGGCGACCAATCGAACTCCCAACATGAGACTCTTCCAACTTAGTGTATCTACGATGACATTTGCCTGTCTAGGGCAGTACTGAATGGTACAACCATAATCTTTCAGAAGTTCCATTCATCGACGTTGGTGAAGGTTCAAGTCTCGCTAGGAGAAAACATACCTTAAGCTTTGATGATCTATATATATATAGTAAATTTTTCCCCATATAGATAATGTCACCACAATTTCAAAGCATGCACTACAACTGCTAATTCCAAGTCATGCATCGGGTGATTCCTCTCATGGGGTCATAGCTGTCGAGATCCATATGCAATTACTTTCTTGTGTTGTATCGATACACACCCTAAACCTATTCCCAAGGCATTCGTATAAACCTCATATCCTCCAAAACCTGTCGGTATGGCTAATACTGGAGCTGACGTCAACTGATGTTTAAGATCCTAAACACTTTTTTCACAATAGTCATTCCAAATAAACTTGACGCCTTTCCGTGAGTTAGTTGAGTAAAAAAAGCAGCAATACTTGAAAATCTTTTAACGAACCTACGTACAATAATACCCGATCAACCTAAGAAAAACTCCTTATCTCTAAAATGCTAGTAGGTCACGCCCATTCCTTCAATACCGTTTCAGCCTTGGTAGGATCCACGAATATTCCCTACCCCGAAACTATGTGACCCAAGAAGGCTACTTATTTCAACCAGAATTCACACTTGCTAAATTTAGCATACAACTTGTGATCCCTTAATGTGAACAGAGTTATCCTCAAGTGCTCTTAGTGAGCTTTCTCATCTGGTGAGTATAACAATATATCGTCAATAAAAACAATAATGAATTTGTCCAAATATGATCAAAATATACGATTCATAAGATCCATAAATGCTATTGGTGCATTGATTAGACCAAAAGGCATTACCAAATTATCATATTATCATAATGACCATACATGTTCTAGATGTCATCAATTCTGACTTCCTTCCAACCTTTAGCACAGATCTCCCTATGTTATGAAGTTTTTGTCACAGATTTGTGCGATAATATTTAAGTTTTACCTTTTAACACCAGCTTCAATCCCAAAATGACATTAAAATGGGAGAAAACGAATGACAATTAGCATGTGTTTCCAATGAAAATCATATAATGATCTTGGTTTAAGAAGAAAGTGGTAATAGCAGAAAGATTGCTGGGTTGAACATTTGTGAAGTTAAAATTGCCAAATAGAAGTTCCATTAAAGGATATGAATACTGGGAAGGCTTTAGGATCAGCTGACATTCCTGTTGAGGTTTTGTAGAGTACTGTTAGGATATATAGATATGTCTTGGTTTCTAGGCATTTTAATGAAATTCCTTTCACTTAGAAAATTCTAGATGAATTGAAAAAAAAAAATGTTGTAGCACTCAGATATGAACATAAGCAGGGCTTTCGAATTTTCATGTACATTATAGCATAGATTATGAGATAAATGATAGAATATAGGTTAAGCCTTAGAACTACAACATCAGATAATATCAGGTGTGTATCTAGCTTAATGGCAGGTATGGGGTCCTGGCTGGTGCCTTTGTGTTATCGGCCGGTACATCTGAATACTGGGGTAGCGGCGGCACCCTCCCACAAAAATCGGAGCAATTGTACTCTCTTACAAAAAATGCTTATTTTGTTCTCTCTTTTTATATTTCTTTTTTTTTTTTAGATTACGCTTCATTACTGGCGTCCTCAGCCACCCTGTCCATAAAACTACACTGAGGAGGTAAATCGAAAAATGTACACAAATGATCAGGGTGGTAGGCCTTAGCACCACTAATATCACCTTCATTTCTCCCTCTCTGTTCTTCAGTTGTGTTCAGGTGAAGAACCTATCCGGTTCTTCAGTTGAGTATCAGATAGCAGAGGAGGAGCTGCCTTGAAGACAGTGGCTGTAGCTGGTGCCACAATCTCCAAGTGGGAATCATCTTGCCTAAGAACATAATTGCTGGGTTTTGATCTGATCTTATGATTAATTTCCTAATGCTTTTGGGTCAAAAGGTATCTGATTACTGCTTCTTGATAATTGAAAATCTACATTGTTTATCAACGGGGATTGTGGAGTCTTTGGAATTCGTGTATATGTCAAGCCTTCTTTTATTTCTGGAAAGGCTCCCTGGAAACTTCTTAGGCTTAAAAAAAACATTAGATACATGTTAATAATTATATTGATTACTTTGTTTTGTATATTTAAAAATTTTGAATGTTATGTATGAAAGTTATGTTTTTAGTCTGATTTATGTGTTAAAAACCTTTTAGCTTATATGAAATCCGATTATATGTTAGTTTAGAAATAGTGATGGTTTTTGTGATTTCATAATGTCATTTTGTATTGGAAATTTTGTTTACAATTGTTTATATACTTACCTTTGCATCTCTGGTTCTGGTACCATACTGTACTGATTCCAAATCAAGTACCTTGTTTGGTTACATTGACAGCAATGTTAATACTTTCAAATGGTATACGATTTGTGGTTGTTTTGAATGAGAAGCTACTCAATGAACTTGCCTTCCTATCTGGTTCACTGTTATGTCTTGGCTGGCTTGCGAATGTTTGAAGTTGAATAAGAAAAAAGAATTTTCTATTTGCTTCATATTGTAGCTTGGTTTTATCCTTCAATCCTGAACCTTTTTTTAATGTTATTCTTGCAGATTTGGGCATGTTTATAATAATCTCCAGGCACGTTTGACAAAAACTTTGGTCCATGCATTTTTGGACCCAAAAACGGGCGTTGACTCAACACTATGGTGCCATACAGGGGTTAGCAGCTCTAGGACCTAATGTGGTACTCTTGCTTGCTCGCTTGTTCCTTGATACATCTCATTATTCTTAAGTTCTATTAGAAACTATTCTTCTTATTGTTCATATCTCTGACATAAATAGTGAAATATATCATAATTGAGCAAGAAAGTGTATAGGCAGCAATGGTACTTCTCTAAATAATAAATATATATATATGGAGGGGGGGATGCCAGGCAATCCAGACAACTGAAATTCAATTCTTTCTCATCTTATTAGTGGTCATGGTAAGAGTGTTTAGATAACTGTTTCTCTTAGGCTGTCCTTTGCCTTTTTGCTTCCAATTTTGAAGAATCTGTAGATTATGGATGGTTAAATGCTCCGCTAGCCTTACTGTTTTCCACACTCAAAGCTTGTCCTCCTTTGCAGATTTACACCCAAAACCCAAGTAAACAAATTCTACAGCTCGAGGACAATGACTTTGTAGATTATGTTTATGTGATGGTTAATGTTGGGTGTTACAAATCTACAGATTCAATATAACGCCTGCCAATGAACAAAATGACAACAACAAAAAAAAAATAGGTGAAAAAATCAACAATAATTAATTTTTTTTTTACTAACTTTGCCTAAAAAATGTATTTTATTTATTTCTTTCGAAGAAGCTAAGTGAAATGCAGATAGAGGACAGCAGCATCGATCCAATATCCTATCCATTCTATCTAGAACACCAAAATGGGTACCAGACGACCTTTGAGCATTAATATCCCTTTGAATGATCAGAGGGACGAAGGTCAACCCCACAACTTGCCCTGCAAATTGCTGGTATAAGACTTTCCCAGCAATTATTACGTTAAATTAATGCACTCGATAAATGTCACTTGCCTTGCAAATTGTTCGTACAAGACTTTTCCTGCACTTATTACCTTAAATTACTTATTTAAAGGTGTTTATTAAAATAAGTAATATAAAAGATATAAAGATAAAATTAAAATATATTTAGAATCAAGATATAAATAATCAAAATAATCTTGAAAAATATTTCAAGATTTTTATCAAATTGTTTGTTAAATTTTTTAAAATGCATTAGAAGATATAAATATTTTTTTTTTCTTATCTATAAAGATTAAGATATGTTTATCTTGAAGGAGGGAGAGATAAGCGTATCTTGAAAGATCAAGATAAGGGGTCATTAATGATTTTTTTAAAAAACTTTCAGATAAACGTAACAAACATGTTAGAAAGAATATAATTCTGAAATGCATCCTATATCTTGATTTTTTTACCCTACATCTTCATTAACAAACGCCTCCTTAGGAAATGCACTCGATAAATGTAACTTGCCCTGCAAATTGTTCGTACAAGACTTCCCCTGTAATTATTACGTTAAATTACTTATTTAGGAAATGCACTTGATAAATGTGATTTTACTTGTGACGTTAGCGTAAATAAATATTTTTATTTTTGTATTTTTGTGTTTTTTTGTGTGACTATTTAATTTTTTTGTTATTTTATTTATATACTTAAATTGTATATTTTCAAATTAATGGTACATCTCAATTAGAATGTGTAATACATGTATATTAAAATATCTAAATTACCCTTCATGTGCGTGCAAGAGATTGATTGACGGAGATGGCCGATTGTTGGTCTTCTCTGCCTTGGTCTTTTTTCTTCGCCATGACTAGCCATCTTCGCCATAGTCCTTCCTCTTCTTCAATGGCAATTATAGGAAGCCTCTAACTTGAAGCTTGTGGTAGGCATGAAGATACAGCTTGCGACGAGCACTTTAAGCTATTGATGGAGACAAAACTTCCTATCACATTTAGTTGATGGACAACCGACAACCAAGGCTGCTAGTGGTGATGAAGCTATAGAGAATGAGAGGAAGTGAAGGGGAAGCGATGGCGGTTGGTGTTGTAGAAGTCCTAGGCCTGTTTTAAAGAAGACAAATAGTTAGAGGCATCGCCGATTAAGAAGACAAAGCAAGAGGTCGGTCGATAAGAGAAGATCGAGAGTCAGTCGACGATGCCTTCAACTATTTGTCTTTTTCTTTAGTCACAAGAGCTGAAGATGAACCGATTGAATGGATAGTCGCCATCGAAGAAGAAGGACTATGGCAATGATGGCTATTACAATTGCAAGGGGCTAACAGTGGTCAATGACGTTCAAGGGTTATAGGGAATAGAGGGATAATTTAGGTAAACTCTGGTCAAGTGTGCAATTGACTCAAAAATTGATAGTTCAAATGTGTAATTGAAACGATAAAAAGTTCAAATAAT
This sequence comes from Diospyros lotus, assembly GCF_014633365.1. Taxonomy (NCBI): domain Eukaryota; kingdom Viridiplantae; phylum Streptophyta; class Magnoliopsida; order Ericales; family Ebenaceae; genus Diospyros; species Diospyros lotus. Next base: position 29,609,680 of record NC_068352.1, read on the forward strand.
CACCGAAAAAAACCTAAAACTGTGAAGGCAAAAATATGTATTTGGCCTAAAAAGTTATTCTAATTTTACATACAATTTATGACACATATATATACACTACTACTAATGTTTTGTTAGGAGATATTCATAACATTATCCAATATAGTTTGGTATTGGTACTGTCTCTGTAAATGACAAATCCGATTTCCACCAGCATATCATAGATCGGATTTTGGGAATGTCAAGATGTAAACGATAGGATCAATCAATTGCTTGTGACAGGGAATCGATTTTGTCTGCTATAACATCTAGATGAGGTTTGACTCTTTGATCGAGTGAATTAAAATCGATTCTAACTCTTCAACAACCAACCACACTCTGGCCCATGTTTAATTCGATGGCAAACAAGTCATCAGTGGACCTCCCAGAGTGAGGCCTCTATAAATGGAGGCATAAACTCCCACTTTCTTTCCATCCAAACAGCTTGAATTCTGAGAAAGGAAAATGGGTTCAAAATCGCTTCTTTTGCTCGGCCTGCTGCTGGCTTGTGCACTTCTCATTGCCACAGAGGTGGCAGCAGCCAGAGAGTTGGCTGAGGCTGCTTCCACTTCCAAGGAAAACTGTAAGTTCATTTTGTTTGAATATAAACCTTATTTGAGGTACACTTATTAATTAGCACCGTGACAATTCCAACAATATTTATTAAGAACATATATAGTATAATAATGTTTATGTTCTAGCTAGCTAGTTGGTTATTTTTGAACAGGAGGGTGATATCAGGTTTGAAATCGGATCAAGAAGTTAAAATGGGGACCACTATTTTAGATCAAAACTCATTATCCTTTGTATTAATTTCTCTATTATTAATTGTTGAGCATGTAAATGATTTGTGCATGCAGCTAAGGAGATAAATGGGGTGGAAGAAGCCCAGTACGGCGGCGGCGGCGGCGGCCACTATGGAGGCGGCGGAGGCCATGGGGGCGGCGGCGGCGGCCATGGAGGCGGCGGAGGCCATGGAGGTGGCGGCGGCGGCCATGGAGGCGGCGGCGGCGGCCATGGAGGCGGCGGAGGCCATGGAGGTGGCGGCGGCGGCCATGGAGGCGGCGGAGGCCATGGAGGTGGCGGCGGCCATGGAGGTGGCGGCGGCGGCCATGGAGGCGGCGGAGGCCATGGAGGTGGCGGCGGCGGCCATGGAGGTGGTGGCGGCCATGGAGGCGGCGGCGGCCATGGAGGTGGCGGCGGCGGCCATGGAGGTGGTGGCGGCCATGGAGGTGGTGGCGGCCATGGAGGCGGCGGCGGCCATGGACACGGGGCCTGAAGCCAAGCCTCAAAACTGAAGAAGAAGAAGAAAGCATTATCCAGTGCTAGTTAATAATTAATAACGAATAAAAGCATGAAGTTGGAGTCTTGGAGATGTCCTCTCATGGGTTTAGATTCACGTGAATCCTAAATATCAGTGTGTTTAATTTTCTATGTAATTACAACTTGCTTCTTGTAATATATATACTGCTGGAAAAGTGAGTTCATCACCTTTGATCAATCGTAATGCACAATGTCAAGCCCTGTATGATCTACCGCTCTGTTTAATGTCGGAAGAAACCTAAGATTGAAACCTTAGAGACTCAAACGACACTAGAAAAAAACTCTTAAAATTAACGGCAAACTGCCACCAACTTTGGGATTAGGAAGAGTCTGAAGAAGAAGGATATTGATTGGTGCATCATGGAAAATACATGAACAGAACAAAGAAAGATGGAACAAATCTTTCAAGAGACATATATATATACATGAGAATTACTGGGGTGACTGCTTTCATGAGACTCTCCCTTCGCTTGGATGTGTTAACAAATAAAAGAAGGCATCTTCTCATCTCCAAAGATTTAATCATTATTGAGTTTGAATTTGAAATTGGAGTTTTCCCATGATTATGTTCTTGCTCTTTCTGCCCTCTTGGTCAAGTAAACGTGGCGGACTGTGCCTCAACCCTCAATGCTAGGGGTCTAAAAGCCTATGAATTTATATATCATTCAAAGCTGCCTAACTTATTTGTCGTTGTAATTAATACTTGAATAATATATACATATACATATATTTGCTATTTAATGCACTTGTTTTTAATTTTTAAATGTTTTTGTTAATTTAAAATAAATATATCTTATTTTAAAATATTTTATCAACTTAAAAAAATATTCAAATACTAAAAACCAAGTGTATTAAATGCGCCTTAACGAGTTTACTTAGTGGAGTGTATATATCTGAATGATATGATAGTGTTAGGCTGACATTCAATTCAAGTTTGACACTTAATTTTTTAATGGCTAAATACATATTTTAATCTTTATATTTGTATATTTTTTTTATTTAGACACTCAAACATTTTGTTATTTTAAAGACACTTCTAAAATATGTAATTTTTAGTCAATTGCACACCTTAACAAATTTGTTGAGAACAATAAATTTAGAAATATAATTAAAGTAGCAAAAAATTTAGAATTGTAATTAACTCGAAATTGTATAGTTCAGTGGTATAATTGAGACAACAAAAAATTTTAGAGGTGCAATTGACTTGAAATTGTAAGTTCAAGGGTACCTTTGAAACTATAAAAAGTTCGAGTATTTAAATAAAAAAAAAGCATACAACTACATGGGTTAAAATATATATTTTGCCTTTTTTCATATTTGCAAAATTAACAACACTTTTTCAAAGAATTAAAATATTGTGTGACTCTAACATTATCGATTTATATATATATATATATATAATAATGTTAAACCATTGTATTATGAGAAACATGTTGAAGTTATTCAGATGAATGAAGTTAAAAAATATTCAAATAATAATAGACATAACTCATTTCATGTGTTCTTAGTTGAGATTACTGAAAACACATCTAAGCCTATTCCTATCAAGCCAAATGAGGTGGGATCATAGATGGAAAATCGATTTAGATGTTATCTCATGGGGGAGTATATATATATATTGCCTTTACTACTGGGGAATTGAATCTTCTTAAAAAAGAAAAATGTTATGATGAGACAGACATGGATTATGGAGGAATTCATATTTGATCTAATTTAAATGTATAAAATTGTTTCTTTATTTTTTATAGAAAAAAAACGTTTTTGACTATTCAAACAAACTAATTACACCTTATAACCACTTTTATGCAAGATACCAAAAATACCCTTAATGAGATTTTAAAATAGAAAACCCACATTGTCCTTAGTTTTTTTTACCAAAATACCCTTATCTCTTTCATATAACTTTTCTTCTCTCTCCTCTTTCAACATTCATGTTACTCTCTTTCTCTCCATTATCAAACTATCAAAACTTAATAATTCTTCATACATTCAATCTTTTTGCTTGTTGAGTCATTCAATCTTCTTCATCAATCGTAGCAACCTTACTGAAGTCACATTTAACAAGTTTTTTTCTCTCCAACAAACAATTTCACTCAATCTCAAGATATCAATTTGATTTGTATTTGTTTTATTTTTTAAAATAATTTTTGTGTTCACATTGCTTATTAAGGCTGTATAAAATTATTGTAATTGTGAACAGAACATATTTTGATAGATATCATTCTAAATCTGTACTAATTTGGGTGATAAAAAAAAATTTTGAAACTGCATATCGTTACCGGGTTTTGTGGGCCACAAAGCCCGATAGGGCTTTGTGACCCACAAAGTCCACCATCGGGCCTTGTGGTTCACGAAGCCCGATCGGGCTTTATCTTATCGGGCTTTGTGGCCCACAAAGTCCCCCATCAGGCTTTCTGGCCCACAAAGCCCAAAAATAAATTTTTTCAATTTTTCTTGACTTTTTTTTTTAAATTAATGTGTTTCATTAATACAAAAATGATGTCTTTTTACGTTTATTGGGTTAATTGAGTGTATATATCACAACAAACATTATTATCTTTCACTTTGTGTGAGAATGTCCATCCACTATGAACACAACCAATACATGATCAATTGTTCTAATTAATATTGGACAAAACAAATATAATGCTACGATAATAAACTTACTCAAGAATAAAAGTGTAATTTCTTAAAAATAATTTATATTTTGAGACTATTATTGGACAACTTAAAAAAATCCCATTGCAAAAAAAAAAAAAAAAAAATCGGGTTTTATGGTCTACAAAGTCTCCCATCGGGCTTTGTGACCCACAAAGTCCCCCATCGAGCCTTGTGGTTCACGAAGCCCGATTGGCCTTTGTCCCATCGGGTTTTGTGGCCCACAAAGTCCCCCATCAGGCTTTGTGGCCCACAAAGCCCGAAATTAATTTTTTTTAATTTTCTTAATTTTTTCTTTAAATTAGTGTGTTCCATTGGCACTAAAATAATGTCTTTTTACGTTTATTGGGTTAATTGAATGTATATATCCCAACAAACATCATTATCTTTCACTTTGTGTGATAATGTCCATCCACTATCAACACAACTAATACATGATCAATTGTTCTAACTAATATTGGACAAAACAAATATAATACTATGATAATAAACTTACTCAAGAATAAAAGTGTAATTTCTTAACAATAATTTATTTTTTGAGACTATTAGTTGCAACTTAAAAAAATCCCATTGCAAAAAAAAAATAAAAAAATTAAGCTTTACGACAAACAAAGTTTCCCATCGGGCTTTGTGACCCATAAACTCCCCCATCAGGCCTTGTGGTCCACGAAGCCCGATCGGGCTTTGTCCCATCGGGCTTTGTGGCCCACAAAGCCCAAAATTAATTTTTTTTAATTTTCTTGATTTTTTTTTCAAATTAGTGTGTTCCATTAGCACTAAAATGATGTTTTTTTTTACGTTTATTGGGTTAATTGAATGTATATATCCCAACAAACATCATTATCTTTCACTTTGTGTGATAATGTCCATCCACTATTAACACAACTAATACATGATCAATTGTTCTAACTAATATTGGACAAAACAAATATAATACTATGATAATAAACTTACTCAAGAATAAAAGTGTAATTTCTTAACAATAATTTATATTTTGAGACTATTATTGGACAACTTAAAAAAATCTCATTGCAAAAAAAAAAAAAAAAAAAAAAAAAGGGCTTTATGGCCTACAAAGTCTCCCATCGGGCTTTGCAACCCACAAAGTCCCCAATTGGGCCTTGTGGTTCACGAAGCCCGATCGGGCTTTGTCCCATCGGGTTTTGTGGCCCACAAAGCCCGAAATTAATTTTTTTTAATTTTCTTGATTTTTTCTTCAAATTAGTGTGTTCTATTAGCACTAAAATGATGTCTTTTTATGTTTATTGGGTTAATTGAATGTATATATTCCAACAAACATCATTATCTTTCACTTTGTGTGAGAATGTCCATTCATTATCAACACAACTAATACATGATCAATTGTTCTAACTAATATTGGACAAAACAAATATAATGCTGTGATAATAAACTTACTCAAGAATAAAAGTGTAATTTCTTAACAATAATTTATTTTTTAAGACTACTAGTGGGCAACTTAAAAACATCCCATTGCAAAAAAAAAAAATAAAAAAATCAAGCTTTACGGCCAACAAAGTTTCCCATCGAGCTTTGTGACCCACAAAGTCCCCCATCGGGCCTTGTGGTCCACGAAGCCCGATCGGGCTTTGTCCCATCGGGCTTTGTGGCCCACAAAGCCCGAAATTAATTTTTTTTAATTTTCTTGATTTTTTCTTCAAATTAATGTGTTCCATTAGCACTAAAATGATGTCTTTTTACGTTTATTGGGTTAATTGAATGTATATATCCCAACAAACATCATTATCTTTCACTTTGTGTGAGAATGTCCATTCATTATCAACACAACTAATACATGATCAATTGTTCTGACTAATATTGCACAAAACAAATATAATGCAATGATAATAAACTTACTTAAGAATAAAAGTGTAATTTCTTAACAATAATTTATTTTTTGAGACTACTAGTGGGCAACTTAAAAAAATCATATTGCAAAAAAAAAATAAAAAAATCAAGCTTTACAGCAAACAAAGTTTCCCATCGGGCTTTGTGACCCATAAGTCCCCCATCGGGTCTTGTAGTCCACGAAGCCCAATCGGGCTTTGTGCCCCACAAAGCCCGAAATTAATTTTTTTTAATTTTCTTGATTTTTTCTTCAAATTAGTGTGTTCCATTAGCACTAAAATAATGTCTTTTTACGTTTATTGGGTTAATTGAATGTATATATCCCAATAAACATCATTATCTTTCACTTTGTGTGATAATGTCCATTCATTATCAACACAACTAATACATGATCAATTGTTCTAACTAATATTGGACAAAACAAATATAATGCTATGATAATAAACTTACTCAAGAATAAAAGTGTAATTTCTTAACAATAAATTTTTTTTTAAACTACTAGTGGGCAACTTAAAAAATTTCATTGAAAAAAAAAAAAAAAATCAAGCTTTGTGGCCAACAAAGTTTCCCATCGGGCTTTGTGGCCCACAAAGCCCGAAATTATTTTTTTTGATTTTTTTTTTCAAATTAGTGTGTTCCATTAGCACTAAAATAATATCTTTTTATGTTTATTGGGTTAATTGAATGTATATATCACAACAAACATCATTATCTTTCACTTTGTGTGAGAATGTCCATCCACTATCAACACAACCAATACATGATCAATTGTTCTAGATAATATTGGACAAAGCAAAGATAATGCTATGGTAATAAATTTACTCAAGAACAAAAGTGTAATTTCTTAACAATAATTTATTTTTTGAGACTATTATTGGGCAACTTTGAAAATATCTCATTGCAAAAAAAAAAAAAAAAATCGGGCTTTGTGGCCCACAAAGTTTGTCATCGGGCTTTGTGGGCCACAAAGTCCGCCATCGGGTTTTGTGGTCCGCAAAGCCCAAAAATGAAATTTTTTAATTTTTTTAATTTTTTTCGAATTAATGTATTCCATTAGCACTAAAAATTTAAAAAATAATAATTATTAAAAAAATATTTTTAGTAGTAAATTATTTTTTTAGGGGGAATCGAACATGTGTTCGAGACCCAACCAGTTATTAAAATATTAAAAAAATAATAATTAAAAAATAATAGTAATTATTAGAAAATAATAATAATTTAATAGTTGAAAATATATCATTATAATTATGATTTGCAATTATTATTACAATTTAAAAATTAAATAATAATCATTGAATAACAATTTTTCAATTATATATTTAATAATACCTATATATTTAAATTTTTTTAATTATTATTATTTAATTAATTTTATTTATATGTAATAATACATATATATTTAATAATTAAAAAGGGGTGGAGGTTTATCGGGTTTGTTGTGGGGTTAAATAAAAATTTAACCCTTTTATTTTTTTTTTGTATTGAGGGTAGTTTGGGAATTCATTATCTTTGTCTTTATTCTTAATTTTTAATAAAAGTGGATTGTTGTAAAATCAAAGGTTATGGTTCAAAGCGGTAAAGTGACTATTTTTTGTAACTACTTGTTTGGAGGGACTAAAAACGTTTTTTTGTAAAAAATGGGATAAAAACAAATTTTGTATTTATGGGGGGGTTATTTTTTACAATTTCCACTATGAAAAACAAGGACAAAAGAGGTTATGTGGAGAATGAGGACTCATGACAAATGGCTTTGACTCTAAGCATGCAATGCATGTTCTTATGAAACCCAAGTCCCAATTGAAGAAAGTGAGGAAGAAGAAGAATGCCCATAGTGAGCAAATAAAGATTTTAGTGTGGCAAGTCTAGTTATTACTTATTTAGCTTGAAAAGTGTTAGACTTTTACATATTTTTTTGTGTATATGCTGTTAGGTTAGCATTGTGTTAGATTTTTTTTTTTTTTTTTTTGTTTGCTCGAGGGATGTCTAACATAAATTATAGATGTTTTATGATTTTTTTTCTGTTAATATATTCTTACTTATAAAAATGCTTAAAACTCTCAGCCACCTCTCGACTATTTATAGCCAAAATCGAGCGACCAAATGCCCTTGGCCACTTGACCCATTGCCTTGAGAGTCTCCACCTCCCCTATATCGGCCTGGAAGCAATCCCTAGCCGACCAAAAATCCAAGTTGCAGGCGTGCAAAAATTCGGCCAATTTTCGACCGCTTTCTTTTTGCTATTTTGGCCAACCCATTGGCAGTTGTCGGCCAAGCCCTTTACAAAAGATGCTCCCCCAACCATCCCTCCTGCAACCCTGTGGTCCATTTCAACCATGGCCTAGTTGAATTCCATTGGGCTAACTTTTGCATATTTGCACTTTGGCCCCTTCAAGTTTTGACTATTATCACTTTAGCCCATTTCACTTAACCCCTTCACTTCCCAATATTGTATTTAAGACCCTTAGGTCCTAAAACATCCATTTGACCCCATAAAATTTTGAAAAAATATCGTTTTGACCTCCCTCTGGTAATTTCAGAAAACTGCACTTTGGCCCTCAATCGTTTCGTTCTTCCAAAAACCACTGAAGGGTTGTCCTTATGAAAAATCGAAGCCCCCTCAAGTTTCTGTTGACTTCCCGAAAGTTGTCTATAACAATTCGGTATTGCAGCCTAATTGGCAGCTGCATTTTAGTTGTACCGAAAATTGTTCCCGATCTCATTTATTTCGATGTCATAAATCATGTCTCGAAATACTCATCACGACCATATCGTTTTCCTTTGGCATCTCGGCTCCAGGGCACTCCCTACAGTCGATTCGGTCAATTTTTTGGGCTATTTAGATTCCAATCTTCCCCAAAATTTCGTTTTTCTAATAAAACGCTTATTTTCAAATAATCCTAATTTCTTGGGTATTACAGCAAAGATGTTCATTTTGTGGAAGAGTAACAATGGTGCTGAGAAAGACAAGAAGAAAAGCAAATTTCTAAGCAAATATTGATTTTCCATTGGAGCAAAGCGAACAAGTTGATGAACCACTTGTTAGAGGAACCAGGCTGCTCGCTAATGTTTACCAGAGATGCAATGTTGCAATGTTTGAACCAAAGGGATTTTGTGAAGCAAAAAAAGATCCAAAATGGGTAGCTGCAACACAAGAAGAGTTGAAAATGATTGAAAAAAATCAGATCTGGACACTAGTTGAGAGGCCTCAACACAAAAATGTTATTGGAGTCAAATGGATATTTAGAATCAAATTGAATGCAGATGGTTTTATCAACAAGCGCAAGGCCAGACTTGTAGTGAAGGGGTTTGCTCAAGTTTTTGGAGTTGGCTTCTCAAAGACATTTGCTCCTGTTGCACGACTTGATACCATTAGATTGCTCTTGGCATTGGCAGCTCTAAAAAGGTAAAAAATGTCTCAGCTTGATGTAAAATCCGCCTTTCTTAATGGTTATTTACAAGAAGAGATATATGTTGAACAACCTGAGGGATTTACAATACAAGGGGAGGAGGACAAGATTTATTTACTCAAGAAGGCCTTGTATGGATTAAAACAGGCTCCAAGAGCTTGCTATAGCAGAATTGATGAGCATTTGTTGAGTCTTGGTTTTGCAAAAAGTCTAAGTGAGTCAACTCTTTATGTTAACCACTCTAATGCTAACACTCTGATTGTTTCTTTGTATATGGATGATCTCTTAGTGACAGGAAGTAATGTCATGCTCATTGAGCAGTTCAAGCAAGGAAATGATGAAAGTCTTTGAAATGACAACCTAGGAGTAATGGCATATTTGCTTGGAATGGAGATCAGGCAAGATCAACAAGGAATCTTCATTTGTCAAAGAAAATATGCTAAGGAGATTTTGAGGAAATTTCAAATGGAGGATTGAAAATCAATGAGTACTCCTATGAATCAAAAGGAGAAACTTCAGAAGGAAAATGGCATAGACAAGGTTGATAAAGCTGTTTATAGGAGTCTCATAGGCTGCTTGATGTATCTCACTGCAACCAGACCACACATACAACAAGCAGTGAGTGTGTTGTCAAGATTTCTACATTGTGCCAGCGAGAAGCATTACAAGGCAGCCAAATGTGTGCTGAGATATTTTAAAGGGACTCTAGATTATGGAGTTTTGTTTAATCATGGTCAGGATTATCATTTCCATGGATTTTTTTATAGTGATTAGGGTGGATCCATAGATGACATGAGAAATACTTCAGGATATTGTTTTACTCTTGGATCTGGTGTGTTCTCATGGAGCTCAAAAAAGCAAGAGATAGTTGCTCAGTCCACTGCTGAAGCTGAATTCATAGCTGCAACTGCAGCTATAAATCAAGCATTATGGTTAAGGAAAGTATTAGCTGATTTCTACATGGAGCAAAAGGAAAACACTGAAGTGTTTGTGGATAATCAAGCAACAATTTCAATCTTCAAGAATCCAGTTTTTCATGGGAAGACCAAGCATTTTAACATCAAGCTCTATTTTCTCAGAGAAGTTCAGCAAAGTGGAGAAGTATGCATGCTTTATTGCAAGACTTATGATCAATTAGCTGACATTTTTATTAAAGCTCTTCCTAGAAACAGATTTGAATTTCTGAGACAGAAATTGGGAGTACGCAGCTACTGATGCAAGGATGAGTGTTGATACAGTATAACTCAGTACCTGCTGCTGAGGTGGAAAGAAAAGTGTGCACATGCTGTTTTTGGAGTTTCTGATCAAGTTTTATGATTTCTGTTATGGTTTTTTATTGTATTTTGTCAGTTGCTATTTTCTAGCATTTCAGTTTCTTAGTTCATGGGATCATGGGATCATGGCAGTTTTTATAGCTTTGGTTGTTACGTTTGAATGTATTTACAGATTTGCAGAGATTTTTTGGTCTTCTTTCTCAACTTCTGTCCGTGTCAGACATTAAAAGTTTGAGTTGCTGCTATTTTGTGTTAAAGGCCTACGCCAACATTGATCTCTATTCCTTGTTCAAATTCATCAAGACAAACGTGGAGCATTTGGAGCAGCAGCCTCCCCACAAGAAAATCGCAACCGATGGTCCAATAGTTGTGCCATCGAACAATTCATTGGCATCAGACATCCAAGGAGAACTCGGACTCGGAGTTCATGCACCTGTAGGCGATTCAATCGTAGGCCCACCCTCCTCCTCCTCGAGACGAATCTCTGGCGAGGCTGCCCCTGCTGGAAGCAAGAGTAGAAGCAGGGGTGACAGCCGAAGCCTGAAAATGGCGGTTGTTCTTGATCGGGTTTAAAAGGATGACCTGAACTCAGGGCGTCTTCTCGGCTCATTGTTTGAACTGTTTGGCGAAAGCATGCTCAACTTCATTCCAACTCCTGAGATGTCTATGTTTTTGTAACAATTTGGACCAAAATTTATACTTAACTGTTGTATAATCCTCAGGCGTAGCATTATCATTGAGTAGAGGAAAATTAATCAGATTTCAGAAGCTGATTTGCTTGCTGTCCTTCGCCTTTTTGCTTCCAATTTTGAAGAATCTGTAGATTATGGATGGTTAAATGCTCCTCTAGCCTTACTGTTTACCACACTCAAAGCTTATCTTCCTTTGCAGATTTACACCCAAAACCCAAGTAAACAAATTCTACAGCTCGATGAGGACAATGACTTTGTAGATTATGTTTATGTGATGGTTAATGTTGGGTGTTACAAATCTACAGATTCAATATAACGCCTGCCAATGAACAAAATGACAACAACAAAAAAAAATGGGTGAAAAAATAAACAACAATTAACTTTTTTTACTAACTTTGCCTAAAAATTGTATTTTATTTGGAAGAAGATAAGTGAAATGAAGATAGAGGACAGCAGCATTAATTGCTTCCCAATCCCATTGCTAGATGTCACATGCTGGCTGATTTCTTCCATGATTGATACCGTATTCTATGTATGAAGGAGGCCCACGCAAGATCGTACATAATTCAATGAAAAATAAGATTTGAATAATTAAACTATAGTTATAATATTATATATATACATATTATTTCTTATTTATCGTGTGTAAGAATATTAATAAAATTGATGAAGAATTCAAGTGGTATACGAGTTGTATAAATTTTTTTAAGAAACAAATGATTGGTCTTATAAAATTTATATATTAACTCTATTTAGTTAAAGAGTACAATATTTACTTAGTGAAATTCATAGACACAAATATTTAAAGAATTTTTACATTTTTAAGTTTTACAGTATAATTTTTAGGCATGTCTTTTTCAACATCAGTTCTTTTTTTTATCTTCTTTTATGTAGGTAATAATTTTTAATTTATAAATATTATCTTTAGACTATTAATAATTGTTGGGACTCATTACTAGAGTTTGTCTTGACGTGACAACTTGTAAAATGGTGGGGGATTGATTTTTTAGTACCACTTCTCACATTCAAAGTCATTAAAAAAATAAACAATAAATGTGCGATAAGCACTATGAATTTTTTGGTTTACTTGTGAGTTCCTGACTTTTATATAAGTGAGCTAAAATTCTCCAACTCATCTTCAAATTTCCTAAATTCAGATTATCTCAAGTTAACAAGAAATTTATTGGGCTAAAATTAACTCGAAAGCTTTAAAATTCGGTCATCTCGGGTTGGTGGCCAATCTGTTAGGTTAGAATTATCTCCAAAATTTTCATATTCTAATTATCTCGAGTTGGTTATAAGTTTATTAGGTTGGAATTATTTTTGAAACTTTCAAATCTAGATATCTTGGGCTAATAGTGAATTTGTGGCATGAAATTGTCTTTTAAGTTTTCCAAATCTAGTTATCTTGAAATATGCTAATAGAGGTCGAGTTCTCCAAGAATAAGATTTGAGAATTAAATTTTATGGGCTTATTTTGTTGATTTGGACTAAATAAAGGGTCTTGCGTCTTATTTTTATTACTTGTTAATAAAATTATTTGGTGACATAGAAATTATTGTCTTTTAAAAGCATGTTAATAATTTTACATTTTTAAATATTTATAAAAAAATATATTATAATAAACTAACGAGCATGGATGGCATGGGACAAAATTAATACATACTTTATCATAGCAAAATCGATCCAATATCCTATCCATTCTATCTAGAACACCAAAATGGGTACCAGACGACCTGTGAGCATTAATATCCCTTTGAATGATCAGAGGGACGATGGTCCTCCCTACAACTTGCCCTGCAAATTGCTGGTACAACACTTTCCCAGCAATTATTACGTTAAATTACTTATTTAGGAAATGTGATTTTACTTATAAAGTTAGGGTAAATAAATATTTTTATTTTTGTAATTTTGTGTTTTTTTGTGTGACTATTTAAATTGTTTGTTATTTTATTTATATACTTAAATTGTGTATTTTCAAATTAATTGTACATCTCAATTAGAATGTGTAATACGCGCACACTAAAATATCTAAATTACCCTTCATGTGCATGCAAGAGGTTGATTGACGGAGAAGACCGATAATAGGTCATCTCTGCCTTGGTCTTTTTTCTTCACCGTGACTAGCCATCTTTGCCATAGTCTTTCCTCTTCTCCGATGGCGATTATAGGAAGCCTCTAACTTTAAGCTTGTGACAGGCATGAAGATACAGCTTGCGATGAGCACGTTAAGCAATTGATGGAGGCAAAACTTTCTGTCACATTTAGTTGGCGAACAACCGACAACCAAGGCTGTTAGTGGTGATGAAGTTGCAGAGAATGAGAGGAAGTGAAGGGGAAGCGGTGGCAATTGGTGTTGTAGAAGCCCTAGGCTTGTTTTAAAGAAGACAAACAGTTAGAGGCACCGCTGGCTAGGAAGACGAAGCAAGAGGTCAGTCGATAGGAGAAAATCGAGAGTTAGTCAGCAATGCCTTCAACTATTCGTCTTTTTCTTTAGTCAAAAGAGTTGAAGATGAATCGATCGAATGGGTAGTCGCCATCGAAGAAGAAGAAGAAGAAGGACTATGGCGGCGACGGCTACTACAATTGCAAAGGGTTAACGGTGGTCAATGATGTTCAAGGGTTATAAGGAATGGAGGGATAATTTAGGTAAACTCTGTTGGAGTGTGCAATTGACTCGAAAATTGATAATTTAAATGTGTAATTGAAATGATAAAAAGTTCAAGTAATCACACGAAAAAAACCTAAAACTAGGAAGGCAAAAATATGTATTTGGACTAAAAAGTTATTCTAATTTTACATACAATTTATGACATATATATATATACACTACTACTAATGTTTTGTAACGAGATACTCATAACATTATCCAATATAGTTTGGTATTGGTACTGTCTCTGTAAATGACAAATCCGATTTCCACCAGCATATCATAGATCGGATTATGGGAATGTCAAGATGTAAACCATAGGATCAATCAATTGCTTGCGGCAGGGAATCGATTTTGTCTGCTATAACATATAGATGAGGTTTGACTCTTTGATCGAGTGAATTAAAATCGATTCTAACTCTTCAACAACCAACCACACTCTGGCCCATGTTTAATTCGATGGCAACAAGTCATCAGTAGAGACCTCCCAGAGTTTGATCAGCCCTCTATAAATGGAGGCATAAACTCCCACAATTCTTTCCATCCAAACAGCTTGAATTCTGAGAAAGGAAAATGGGTTCAAAATCGCTTCTTTTGCTCGGCCTGCTGCTGGCTTGTGCACTTCTCATTGCCACAGAGGTGGCAGCAGCCAGAGAGTTGGCTGAGGCTGCTTCCACTTCCAAGGAAAACTGTGAGTTCATTTTGTTTGAAAATATAAACCATATTTGAGGTACACTTAATTAGCACCGGGACAATTCCAACAATATTTATTAAGAACATATATAGTATAATAATGTTTATGTTCTAGCTAGCTAGTTGGTTATTTTTTAACAGGAGGGTGATATCAGGTTTGAAATCGGATCAAAAAGTTAAAATGGGGACCACTATTTAGAATCAAAAATCATTATCCTTTGTATTAATTTCCCTATTATTGTTGAGCATGTAAATGATTTGTGCATGCAGCTAAGGAGACAAATGGGGTGGAAGAAGCCCAGTACGACGGCGGAGGAGGGTACCAGGGCGGCGGCGGCGGCGGCCACTATGGAGGCGGCGGAGGCCATTATGGTGGCGGCGGAGGCCACTATGGAGGCGGCGGCGGCCACTATGGCGGCGGCGGCGGCCACTATGGAGGCGGCGGCGGCCATGGAGGAGGGAACTGTCGCTACCGGTGCTGCCACAGGGGTTATTACGGGGGCTGCCAGAGGTGCTGCTCTTATCAAGGGGAGCCCATGGACACGGGGCCTGAAGCCAAGCCTCAAAACTGAAGAAGAAGAAGAAGAAGAAGAAGAAGAAAGCATTATCCAGTGCTAGCTAGCTAGTAATTAATAACGAATAAAAGCATGAAGTTGGAGTCTTGGAGATGTCCCCTCATGGGTTTAGATTCACGCGAATCCTAAATATCAGTATCCTAAATATTAGTGTGTTTAATTTTCTATGTAATCACAACTTACTTGTTGTAATATACAGCTGGAAAAGTGAGTTCATCACCTTTGATCAATCGTAATGCACAATGTCAAGCCCTGTATGATCTACCGCTCTGTTTAATGTCGGAAGAAACCTAAGATTGAAACCTTAGAGACTCAAACGACACCAGAAAAAACTCTTAAAATTAACGGCAAACTGCCACCAACTTTGGGATTAGGAGGAGTCTGAAGAAGAAGAAGAAGGATATTGATTGGTGCATCATGGAAAATACATGAACAGAACAAAGAAAGATGGAACAAATCTTTCTAGAGACATATATATATACATGAGAATTACTGGGGTGACTGCTTTCATGAGACTCTCCCTTGGCTTGGATGTGTTAACAAATAAAAGAAGGCATCTTCTCATCTCCAAAGATTTAATCATCATTGGGTTTTGAGTTTGAAATTGGAGTTTTCCCATGATTATATGTTCCTGCAGCTCTCTCTCTCTCTATATACATGTATGCTTAATACATTGATTACAAAATATATATTATTCAAAGAAATATATAGTTTATATATTATTACGAATCCATCCAGTATTTGGTTCGTTTAATTAAGTGATTATATGTATTAATTTATTTACTGGTGATTGGTGGTGCTCCCTTGTTATAAAAATTAACTTTTTGTCTTCTATCCTCTTGGTCAAGTAAACGTGGCTGGCTGTGCTTCAAGCCTCAATGCTAGGGGCATTAAAAGCCTATGAATTTATGTATCATTCAAAGCTGCCTAACTTATTTGTCGTTGTAATTAATACTTGAATATATATACATATACATATATTTGCTATTTAATGCACTTGTTTTTAATATCTAAATCCTTTTATTAGTTTAAAATAAATGTATCCCATTTTAAAATATTTTATAAACTAATAAAAATATTCGGATACTAAAAATCAATTGTTTTAAATACACGAGTGTCCTTAGTAGAACCTATATATGTGAATTATATGATAGTGTTAGACTTACGTTTAAGTTTGAACTCATATTTTTTTATTTAGATAGTCGAATTTTTTATTATTTTAAAAATACCCATGAACTACATAAGGTTGAATCAATTGCATCCCTAAACTTTTTATTACTTCAATTATACCATTGAATTCATTGTTCCACACTTTTTGTTATTCTAATTATACCCTTAAATTCATTGTTCTCAATAAATTTTACAAGGTGTGCAATTGATTCAAAATTACATAATTTAGTAAGATAATTGAAACAACAAAAAAGTTTAGAGGTGCAATTGACTTGAAATTGTAAGTTCATGACTGACTTTGAAATAACAAAAACTTCAAGTGTTTAAATAAAAAAAAGTACAATTATAGGGATTAAAATATATATTTTACTATTTTTTTATATTCACAAAATTAGCAACACTTCTTCAAAAAATTAAAATGGAGTGTGACTCTATCATTATAGATTTATATATACATATATATAATAATGTTAACCATTGTGTTACGAGTAACAGTGTTGAAGTTGCTCAAAGGAATGAAGTTAAAAGATATTCAGATAATAATAGGCATAACTCATCTCATGTCCTTAGTTGAAATTATTGAAAACACATATAAAGCTACTCCTATCAAGCCAAATGAGGTGGGATCATAGATGGAAAATCGATTCAGTTCTCTCATGGAGAAGGATATAGACCTTGCATTTCCTGAGGAATTGAATCTTCCTAGAAAAGAATGATGTAATGATAAGACATAGATGGATGTAGTAGAAAACAAGGACAAAAGAGGTCATGTGGAGGATGAGGACTGTGCATCTAGCAAGACAAATGGCTTTAGCTCTAAGTATATTCCTGTAAAATTCAAATCCCAATTGGTGACCCAATTGAAAAAGGAGAGCAAGAAGAAGAATGCCCTTGAGTGAGAAAAAAAAGATTCCAGTGCAGTAAGCCTAGTTGTTATTGATTAGTTTGAAAGTGCTAACCTTCTACATATTTTTTGTGAATAAGTTGTTAGGTTAGCATTGTGTTAGATTTTTTATTTTTTTTTTTGCTTGGGAGATGCTCTAGTGTAAATTGTAGATGTTTTGCAATTTTTCTTGGTTAATATTCTTACTTATAACAAAAAATTTAAATGTAATAAATACTATTATAGGTATTTCTCGGAAAGAGCTAAGCGGGCTAGTCTCGACCCAGCAAGTCGATCCAATCTCCAAAAGCCCAGTAGGCCCAAGCTTAGCTTGTCAGAACAAGCTCACGCGTCTCTGAAACCCGAGCTCAAGTCGCAAGTCCAAGCAAGTTCCTAGAAATGCTTCTAACGAGCTCTCAACGAGCTTCCAGCAATGCTCCCAGCGAGCCCTTTAGCTCGCTGATCAACAGTTCAGCTCGCTGATCAAACCATTCAACTCGCATAACAACAACATTGTTGAATAATCGGAGGTAGAGACCCATCCACTTTTTTCTAAGGCAAGCCAGATCCCTTGTAATAAGGATCTCACTCTCATTTTTATGCAGATGATAAGGATGACTTGTCTCCTATTATATCATCTTTATACTTTTGTATTTTATGAAATTGTAAACATCTCTCACTATAAATAAGGGTCAAATACACAATTGTAAAGGGAACAAGAAAAATGATATATTGTTACTCTGTTGGAAGGCCTAGAGGACAGTCGTGGAGTTGGCATCGTTCTAGCCGAATTACGTAAAAATTTATTGTGTCATTTCTATTTTGTTCTTCCTCCTTGCATTTTGGCTTGTCTCTTTACTGTGGGCCTATAAATCACGGTCAGCTGAATCTAAACATTGACAGGAATAAATGTGCAATGAGCAGTGCCTTCAATCGTTGGTCTCTACCATGGTCCTTCTTCTTCGCCATGACCGATCGTCTTTACTATGGTCATTCTTTTTCTCTTATGGCAACTATAAGAAGCCTCTGGCTTGAAGCTTGCAGCGAGCATGAAAATAAGGCTTGTGACAGGCATGTTGAGTGGCTGATGGTGTAATACTAAAAAAAAATTATGTATTTAAGTATAATTTTTATTGGGGCAAAAGTGTAATTTTTTAAAGTTATGGGGCTAATTAAAGTATAATTTTTAGAAACCTAAAGTCTTAAGGTCAAGGGGCCAAAGTAAAAGAAGGCAAAAGCTTAGGGACAAAAATGCAAAATGCAGTGTGAACACTGCAAAAGCAAGTGTAACGCCCCGCTTTTCTGGGCGTGTTATAACTTGGGATAATTCCGGGACAATAATTTTTTTTTCTTTTCAACACTAAAGCTACACCACATCATTCCTCGAAATCGTTCCAGAATTCCCATTTATTTATCTCGAAAGAGAATCATTATACATATCAAATGCGGAAGCAAAGATCGAAACCTGGTATCTTAACATTAATCATAAATAAATTCTTACATCTTCAACATTGCTCAAAACGTTCAGAATTTAAAGTAGCAGAACTTAAATACAGGGGCTACGTAACATACATTTCATTCTTCATGTACTCTGCTAAGTGCCATTTCATGCATCATTTATCCTCGAATCTGCTACAATCTCCATCTAAAGCGTTTGAATATTCCAGGGACAAAACCTAAGTTAGATGATTAATCATCTAAGTAAGGGTACATAATGTTATGTCATGTGTGTATGCAATGTCTTTTCTCGTAGGTGTCAACTGCACCCCTCATGCTACCTACCATTTTTGCGGCCACCTCTTTCGAAGTCGGGGTGTATGGGTGCATCCTTGGTAAAGCAGCAGTGCCAGTTCGTACTCCCTACGGCCACAAATACGCGTGATCAATGATATCAACGTGTATTTATACATTTCATAGTCATGTCATGTATGCAGTCTACGTGATGAATGCATATCAGGGCATATCAATATGATGAAAACATTCCCGAGAATCGGGTTTCTTAAACATAAATCACTTACAACCAAACATTTTTTGTAAAACTAACTTTAATTGGGGAGTACCACTTACCTTCTCAAGTTTATCGAGCTACCTCGATATTCGTGCCTGTCTCAAAATTCGTGCATTATCTCAATTTGCGTGCCAACCTCAAAATTTGTACAAGTCTCTTCAACTTAAGACTCAAAGCATCCTAATCACCATAATTATTTAAATAAACATTAAAACCTATTTTTCCATAATTTCTGGCATTTTCTATCATTTTTTCTGTATTTCTTCCTATTTTTTCCTCAATAAATCCAGATTAAATATTTCTAAAATATTTTCTCAAATATTTCACTACGAAAATTCATAAAATAATATTTCTAAATTTCTGAAATTTTTTAAGAAAATTTACTTACCTTAACTTAGCTTCCTCGGCTTTCTCAATATACGTGTCATATTCCCGAAACGCGTTCTCAAACTGATTTCTCACTCAAAATCTTCGAAATATTAATAAATATCCAAATCCAATTTTTTGGGAATTTTCTATAATTTTTTTCCTATTTTTCTTTCTTTTCTTTCTTTTCTTTTCTTTTTCTTTTTTTTTTCTTTTCTTCTTTTTTTTCTTCTTTTCTTCCTCCCTCCTCCTCCTTCTTCTTCCTCCTTCCTCTTCCTGCTCCCTGCGCACGAACAGAACTCCTATTATATTTTTCTTTCTTTTTTCTTTTTCTTTTCTTTCTTCATTTTCTTCTTCTCTTCTTTCTTCTTCCCTCGTTTCTTCCTCCTCCTCAAAGCGACGCACCAGCTTGTGCATGGCTGCCAGCCATTGTCCTTGCCTCCTCCGGACACCGTGGCCAGCCCCAACACCGTTGGCCGACACCACCGGACCACCAACAACAGGCTGCCCCTCACCACGAACCACCTCAAGCAGCTCTCCTGCTTCACCGCCACGCCACCCAGCTGCTGGAAGCTTGCGGCCATGGCTGCTGCAAGCTGTTGCGGCCTGCTCAGGCCGCCTTCAACCTTCCTCGTGGCTGGCTTCAACCGTCGTTGCGAGCTCCCAACTTCTCCTTTGCGATCTCTCTCTCTCTCTCTGCTATCGGCCAAGCTTGCGGCCAAAGCTTGTTGCCATTCTTCTTGGCCAAGCTCCCTCTCTCTAAACTCTCTCTGATTACTTGCCCCTTGCTTCTCAATTCCTCCTCTCTATTTATAGGCAATTTCATTGCCTCGTGCATGACATAGCGCCTTCCCTCAATGCGTGCAGAGCTTTCCAAAATTTGCAGAGGCGAGGCTTCGGGTTTCAGAGGCATGGGACAGCAGCACATTGCGTGAAGGTCACTCAAGTGGCAGCCATCAATTGGCATAGGCATGGGATCGAAGATAGCTTTTCTCTTGCGTGAAGATTACTCCAATTAAAGCCATTACATTTGCAAAACACACACATATTATATATATATATATATTACATTACATATAAATTATACTATAATAAATAAATATATATATTTAAATACCCAATTTTAACCCTACATTTACTAAAATAATTCTCTAATTACGATAATATCCTCAAATACTGAATTATTTGACATTAAAATACCAAAAACACAAAATTAATAACTTTAAAGTTACTCGATAATGCTGATTTCACCCCAGTGTCATCACCGGGCTATCGTTTTATCTCAAAACCACTGAAGGGTTGTTCATTACGCAAAATCGGAGCCCCGTTAAGGTTCCGTTGATTTTTCATGAGTCTCCTACTACAATTCGATTTTACAACCTAAATAGAAGTTATATTTTAACTGTACTGAAAACTATTCCGGATCCAATTTCTTTCGATACCATAAATTCTAACTCGGAACGCTCATCAAAATCATATCATTTTTCTTAGACAATTCTACTCCGAGGCATTCCCTGCAGTCAATTCGATACTTACAACTGCTATCAAGCCAATTTTTCGGTATTCTAAACTTATCGAAATTACGTGGCAATTTCATACGAACATGTGGTATTATAGTAAGTCTACGGTCGCACTGTGACTGATGGCAACATGTCAAATCGACGTCCGGGAAAGAAGCCTAGGCCATCAAAGCCTAGAAGAGTATGACCGGTGCAAGGAAACAACTGGATTAGCCAAAAATACCAATAAATAGTTGGGTTTTTGGTCAAGAGTTTCATCAATTTTCAATTGAAAAATCTAAGCATTTGGAAAGAAATTGAGGGATAATGATAAAGGGGTTTTAATCTCCAAGGGAAGGGGGAGATTTTTGGATAATTTGAGTGATTTTGGTGTTGATTTGAAGTGGTTTCGAAGTCTTTCAAAAAAATTGGTTATCGTCGGAGCCAAAGATTATTCGACCAAAACGAGGGTGTTTTGGCCGATTTTTTGAGCCATAAGTGATTCCATTGTGTTCAAAATGAAGAATATAGCAGGATGGAAGAAAAAACAAAAGATTTGAAGTAAAAACCAGTGGTCGGCGACAATTAGAGAAGTCGATAGGAGAAGGCACGTGGGAAGCTCACACAAGGGGCATGAGTGGGAGCGCGTGAAGGTAAGGAAAAAATACAGAAAAATTGAAAAAAAAAAAAGAAGATATTTTTTGAAAAATTCAAGAATTTAATTTTATTAATTTTTTCTAAATTTTGGTCAAAAAAATTATCAAGGCACGAGTCTTGAAATAGGGTACGAATTTTGGGAAAACTTAAACAACTAGATCAAGGTGAGTAGTGGTTATTCCAAAAAATATACATGAGATGACTTGTTTAAATTGAGCGTAAATTTCACGAGGGTTTGACAAAATTTATGTGACCTATGTGCATCTTACCATACATATGCATGTTGTCTTGGTATTTGTGATTTTTCATTCGGTATGAAATTAATAGCATATCGATAATTGTGTCATCCATGTTGACCATGGTGGGATGAGGTATTGCCCTAATAGCAAGGCCTGCATTTCTCCAAGTGAGTTTTACCAGAATGATCGAGAAAATATCCAGTGCCATGTGTGATTGTTAGGATGATTGTCGAAGGTTCCGTGATAGGGCTAGAATGCTAACAAAAATTGCTCTAGGGTGTTGGTTGATTCATGTCCACGCATCATACATTCATGAAAATTATTTTTAACTCTCAGTTAAAATATTCATTTTTTAATTTGGATTTTGTCCCTGTATATTCAATGTATCAAGTGGGGCAAATAGTAGAAAAGGAAAAGAGATTGTCGAGACATGATTTCAATTATATTTTTATTCTACACCCATAACAGGACAAGTCGTGAGATTTATGATGATGTTAGATGTTATTATATGTTGTTTTATCTGTCAGATATTGTAATTTTTATGGTTATTGAGAACAATATTATAAGGTTTGAATTTGATTGTGATTATGATATCGCATTAGGTTTTGATTTTGCTTTCGCAAATATTTTAATTTATCATTTCTTACCTTATCATTTGAAATGTTAATTATAATCATAATCACAATAAAAATATTTGCGAAAGGCAAACAACTTGCAACCAAGGCTGTTGGTGGTGATGAAGTTGTAAAGAAGGAAAGGATGTGAAAGGGCATCGGTGACAATCAGTGTTGTAGAAACCTTGGGGCCTATTTTAAAGAATACGGACGGTCAAAGGCACCGTCAACTGGGAAGACAAAGAAAGAGATCAATTGACAGGAAAAGACCAACAATCGATCGGCAGTGACTCTAGCCTTCTGTCTTCTTCTTTAGTCGTAGGAACCATCGATTGGGAAAGACAAACTAGTCGAACAGCAACAACTACTGTGATTGCAAGGGTGAAGGGCCTAACGGTAGTCAGCGATGTTTAAGGGTTCCAGATGATGCAGGGATAATTTAGGTAAATTATGGTGAGGTGTACAAAATTGACTCAAAAATATATAATTTAAAAATATAATTAAAATAACGAAAAATTTAATTGGTTACACAAAAAAAATATAAAAGAATGAAGGAAAAAATATGTATTTGGCCTAAAGTTATTTTAATTTTACATAAAATTTATGATATATATATATATATATATACACTACTACTACTAATGTTTTGTAACGAGGTCTCATAACTTTATCCAATATAGTTTGGTATTGGTACTGTCTGTATCAATGACAAATCCGATTTCCACCAGCATAGCATAGATCGGATTTTGTGAATGTCACGTTGTAAACGACAGGATCGATCAATTGTTTGTGGCAGGGAATCGATTTCGACTTCTATAACATATAGATGAGGTTTGACTCTTGGATCGAGTGAATTAAAATCGATTCTAACTCTTCAACGACCAATCACACTCTGGCCCATGTTTAATTCGATGGCAACAAGTCATCAGTAGAGACCTCCCAGAGTTTGATCAGCCCTCTATAAATGGAGGCATAAACTCCCACAATTCTTTCCATCCAAACAGCTTGAATTCTGAGAAAGGAAAATGGGTTCAAAATCGCTTCTTTTGCTCGGCCTGCTGCTGGCTTGTGCACTTCTCATTGCCACAGAGGTGGCAGCAGCCAGAGAGTTGGCTGAGGCTGCTTCCACTTCCAAGGAAAACTGTGAGTTCATTTTGTTTGAGTATATAAACCATATTTGAGGTACACTTAATTAGCACCGGGACAATTCCAACAATATTTATTATGAACATATATATTATAATAATGTTCTAGCTAGTTAGTTGGTTATTTTAGATCAAAAATCATTATCCTTTGTATTAATTTCCCTATTATTAATTGTTGAGCATGTAAATGATTTGTGCATGCAGCTAAGGAGACAAATGGGGTGGAAGAAGCCAAGTACGGCGGCGGAGGAGGGTACCAGGGCGGCGGCGGCGGCGGCCACTATGGAGGCGGCGGAGGCCAATATGGAGGCGGCGGCGGCCATGGCAGAGGAGGGTACTGTCGCTACGGGTGCTGCCGCAGGGATTATTACGGAGGCTGCCGGAGGTGCTGCTCCTATCGAGTCAAGCCTCAAAACTGAAGAAGAAGAAGAAGAATAAAGGTTTATCTAATGCTAGCTAGCTAGCTAGTAAATAATAAAGAATAAAAGCATGAGTTGGAGATGTCCTCTCATGGCTTTAGATTCATGCGAATCCTAAATATCAGTGTGTTTAGTTTTCTATCTAATCAACTTACATGTTATAATATACTGTTGGAAAAGTGATCGGTTCTTCACCTTTGATCAATCGTAATGCATAATGTCAAGCCTTGTATCTACCACTCTGTTTGATGTCAGAAGAAACCTAAGATTGAAACCTTAAAGACTCAAACGACACCAGAAAAAAACTCTTAAAATTAACGACAAACTACCACCAAACTTTGGGATTAGGAGGAGTCTGAAGAAGAAGGATTTTGATTGGTGCATGGAAAATACATGAACAGAAAGAAAGATGGAACAAATCTTCTAGAAACATATATACATGAGAATTACTGGGGTGACTGCTTTCATGAGACTCTCCCTTCGCTTGGATGTCTTAACAAATAAAAGAAGGCATCTTCTCATCTCCAAAGATTAATCATCATTGAGTTTGAGTTTGAAATTGAAGTTTTCCCATGATTATATGTTCCTGCAGCTCTCTCTCTCTCTATATATATATGTATGCTTAATACATTGATTACAAAATATATATTATTCAAAGAAATATATAGTTTATTATTATGAATCTATTATTTGGTTTTTTTAATTAAGTGATTATATGTATTAATTTATTTACTGGTGATCGGTGGTGCTTCCCTTGTTATAAAAATTAACTTTTTCTTTTCTATCCTCTTGGTCAAGTAACTGTGGCTGGCTGTGCCTCAAGCCTCAATGCTAGGGGTATTAAAAGCCTATGAATTTATGTATCATTCAAAGCTGCCTAACTTATTTGTTGTTGTAATTAAAAGTTGAATATATATACATATACATATATATATATTTGCTATTTCATGTACTTATTTTTAATATCTAAATATTTTTATTAGTTTAAAATAAATGTGTCTTATTTTGAAATATTTTACCAACTTATAAAAATATTCAAATACTAAAAACTAAGTGTATTAAATGCACCCTCACCATCATCCTTAGTAAAATCTATATATTTGAATTATATGATAGTGCTAGGCTGACATTCAAGTTTGACACTCAATTTTTTTATAGTCAAATACATATTTTAGTTCTCGTACACTTTTTTTTTTATTTAAATACTCAAAATTTTTGTTGTTTTAAAAACACTTCTAAACTATACAATTCGAGTCAATTGCACCCCTAAACTTTTTTTTTATTTTAATTATACTCTTAAATTCATTATTCTCAACAAATTTGTCGGGACATGCAAATTGATTAAAAATTACATACTTTAAGGGTATAATTGATCACTTGAAATTACAAGTTTAAGGGTGCTTTTGAAATAATAAAAAATTCGAGTGTCTAAATGAAAAAATATATATACAACTACAGAGGTTAAAATATATATTTTGTCATTTTTCGATACTCACAAAATTAACAATACTTCTTCAAATAATTATACAATAGAGTGTGAGTCTAACATTATCAATTTATATATACATATACATATATATATATAAATGTTAACCATTGTGTTATGAGAAACAGTGTTGAAGTTGTTCAAATGAATAAACTTAAAAAATATTCGAAAACAAGCCAAATGGGATGGGGTCACAGATAAAAAATTGATTTATTAGACATTCTCTCATGGGGGAGGATATAGATATTACCTGGTTGGGGAATTGAATCTTCCTAAAAAAGAAAGGTGTCATAATGAGACAGAAATAGATGTGAAAAATAAGGACAAAAGAGGTTAGTGGAAGATGAGGACTTGCATTTGGTATGACAAATGGCTTTGGCTCTGAGCCTATTCTTGTGAAATTCAAGTCTTAATTGAAGAAAGTTAGGAATTAAGAAGAAGAATATGCCTTTGAGTGAGCGAAAAAAGATTTCAAGCGACAAGTCGAGTTATTACTAATTTAGCTTAAAAGTGCTAGACTTTTACATTTTTTATGTGAATATGTTGTTAGGTTAACATTGTGTTAGATTTTTTTTTTTTTTTTTGGTGTTTGCTCGAGAGAAACTCTAGCGTACACTGTAGACGCTTTATGATTTTTTCTGTTAATATATTCTTACTTATAGAAAAAAATTAAAATATAATAAATATATTTTATTTTTAAGTAAACTATATTTATTACACTTTATTTTTAGTTCGAAAACACTCTTGTTTATCAATAAAATTATTTTAAAATGAAAAATATAGGAATATAGATACACAATATTTAAAAAGTAAAATACTTTTGCTACACCTTAATCTAATAATTAATATTATCCACATATTTGTGTGTGAATATATATATATATATATATAGGCGGCTTGTGTTTGGCAGAGTAGAGTAAGAGATACATAACCCCCAATTCATCAATATTTTAGTTTTTTCAAGGATATGAAACTTGAAAACCCTATCATTGAAAAATTCTTTCTTGTGCCTAAAGTTGGTTGTATGTTTGGCAGAGTGAGAAATACACTTTGGAAATGTTATTTGAATATTTAATTGTGAGATTTTTTAATAACATTTATGTATTAAATATATTATATATTGTATCACATTAATATAAATACACGACATATTAATATGCAAAAATATCATTAAGAATAAATGTCTAAATAATATTTATAAAATTAATAATACTTGTTATTTCTTATTTTGCTAATCAATTAATACTTGTTTACATGGTCAAGTCACGGATCATTAATTAAACAAAAGGGTGGGTGTGCTTTCATTTATTTTTTAAATATATATAGTTGGCTACTAATATGAACAGATATAGCATACAAAAATTGACTATCAGTGGGCATTGGCTTGGCTAGGCTAGCCATTAATATGAGCAGATATAGCCATTCATATTAATGGCTAATGGTTAGGCTGGGCTAGCTAGTGGCATCCTCTCAACCCCTCCCAACATTCATCCATGAATGTAGGGGATAGCAAACCATCTATTGATCTAATTGAATTTATCGGTTTAGTTTATTATTATTATTTTTTTACATTAATTCGATTTGATTAATTTTTTAAAAAATTTAATTTTTAATTTTTAATTTAATTAATTAAATCAATCAAATTTTAAAATAATATTATTTTAATATTTATGAAATGACGTTATTTTTTTTAATTTTATGTATTTTTTATTAATTATTTTTTTTATATTTTTTTATTTTAATCGATTTGATTCGGCTTATATAATTTGTGTTTGATTTTTTTAGTATCAGTTAGTTCAATTTTTCGGGTTAACCAGTTCGGTTTGGATTCGCTCTCTGATTTGATTTAATTGATAGTAAATTTTGATCTATTCGGTAATCAAACTGACCGTTTGCAACTCCTACATAGATCTATTGATCCAAATCATCATCAATATAATTTTTTTGTAATAAATTATATAATTCTTTTTATACAATAAGTATCATCAATTTAATTTTTCTTCAAAGCCATTTAAATGATATGATAGTATTTTTACAATTACAAAATATTTTAGTAAGTATTTTTCTTCCAAATGTATGATTATTAATAAACCATATCCTAGATAAAGATTTCAATTAGTAAAGTCTCTTTTGGTTGTAATTTGTGATCGTAAGTTCATATTAACAAAGTTTATGCCGTATTACATCAAATAGTGTTCACTTCAAGATTTAGAGGGTTCACTTCACGTGCGACTCTTTATATATGTAAAAATTAGAGACACCATAGATCACACCTAATTTCTTGTAATGAGAATTACGAGGTGTGGATGCTCTTAAGTACCGTTCGAGGAATCTAATTAACAAGATCTCGTTAAGTTTTTGTATCTGTCAATTCACCTCTTAAACTTAATTAGCGAGTCATAATTTAATAAGAATATTTTGATTTCATAAATACTTATTACATACCACTACACTAAGTACCATCTCTATGATAAAATTAAGTTTTGTAATTACATGATTTTAGCTACAATATCTTCCATACAAATTAAAACTTTATGTTGGTATTGCAATTTCTTGATCAAAGTGGCAAGACTGGTTCATGAAACATAAGTGCATGCATGCTATACTGTAGGTAACATACATTAATGCTTTAATTAATAATTGCTATATGCTAAGAGTCACTGAGAGAATATCCCAACTGCAGGGTATGTACAAGAGTACAAGTTATGTCCTATAAATACTGAGCTCAACCTGTAGCTTTCTCATATCCACATCCCAAATCAAATCTTTCTTCTTGAAATTAATTTACAGACTACAGTTTGGTTCTTGTTGAGGAGAATGAAGTTCAAAGTTGTTTTTTTCTCATGTCTCCTGCTTGCTCTCCTACTTGTCACTTCCTCAGTGGAAGCTGATCATCATACATCTAAACAAGAAGAGAGCAAAGGTGAGCTCATTGCCACACCTTTTTAGCTAGAAGTTATGAGATGCTTGAAATTTTTTGGGGGAGTCGTTTTAATGTTTCTGAAACGTTTCTATTATTATGTTTCCTTGTTTTTATTTCATATCATATTCGTTTTTTATTTTTGTTTCTGTATAACTTAAGTTAGGAGCACAATCCATGATGTTAGTTATCTAATTCGAGGTAATTAGGAGATTGAAAAGAAAGTTAAACTATGGTTTTTGACTTCTTTATTTCATTTTTTGTTTTTAAAAAAAAATTAATGCAGTTTTCATTCTTTCAAAATGAACTAATTAAAACATCAAAATGAGCATTTTAGAGTTCATATTTTTGTTTTTATTTGATGAATCAGTCACATTTTTTGTCAACTTAACTTCGACAGTTTATTAGTCAGTATTTTATCAATCTTGCGTCGGATAAGCAATTAATTACATTTTTATAACGATTGTGTAATTTGTCTATATATTTTTTTTTACTTATTTTTTATAATCTAATATACAAAAAAAAAAACCATGAAAACTAATACAGAACCAAATAACACTCTTTTAAGAAAATGAGAGATATAGGAACCTAAGAAAATGAGAGATATTTGAGAAAATTGAACTAAGGCCCAATTTTCATGTTAAATTTCTAAACACAACAACCTGTTACTAATCTCTCTCTCTCTCTCTCTCTCTCTCTCTATATATATATATATATATATTTGAAGTGGCGGTAGGTGAGGAAAGTGCATATACAAAGGGCTTCCAACATGGTTATGAAATAGGATACGGAGGTGGGATTTCATGGGGGGGAAGTTTCCCCGGCCCCGGCGGATTCGGCAACGGAGGAGGCTGGGGAGGTCCAGGCGGCGGAGGCTGGGGAGGAAACGGTGGTCCAGGCACCGGAGGCTGGGGAGGAAACGGTGGTCCGGGCAGCGGAGGCTGGGGAGGATACGGTGGCGGGCAGGGAAGAGGACGCTGCAGATTCGGCTGCTGCGATGGCATTAATGGGGGCGGCGGAGGATTCTGGGGCGGTTGCAGAAGATGCTGCTACAGTGCTAGGGAAGCTTATCAGTACTTCCGGCTGAATGGTGAAGACAAGCCTTAATAATTAAAACTATAATTAATCTTTATATTTATATATATAACCTATAACTATAAGTACCCATGTATTATTATTATTATGCAAAAATAAGACTATATATTGCAGAGATATATAGCTATATTATATATATATGTATATGCATGGGCTTAATTAGAGTGGAGTTGAGAATATGAAATAAGCAGTAGCAGTAGGGTTCAGTTAATGTTCCTGCTCATGCCCGAGGGTTAGAGCAAGTGCTTTAGTTTATATATGTTGTAACTTTGCTGGCATCTGGCAATAAACATTTCTTTCTTTCTTTCTTTCTGTTCTTAATCATAGAGTAATGAGCTGCCATTACCCATAAACTTAACACCAAATTGTAAAAACAGTCAATTCCAGCAATGGCTTGTTTCTGGCTTCACCACCCACTTCATGCCTTCTTAATTATATATGGTCTCTCAACCGCAGTTCAAATTACTCTTTGGTCATTAGGATGATTACGAGAGTGTTGGATTTAAGTTGTGAGCATAATCTTAATTGTGCATGTCATTAATATATAATTAATAGTAAATGTTAGCTAATGACTTGAATAGAAAGCTATATATGAGTTTGTATTTGCTATTGATGGGAACGTAGGTGAAGATACCATATATATATATATATATATATAGGCCAGAAATTACTCATATCAGCTAAGGTAAAATTAATGTGTAGGTCACTCCTAAGGATATTTGAATCCTGATTCTAGAGGGAGCTATTATATTATTATAACTTCTTATTAACAGGTTAATTTTTATAAAAATATTATGATAAATTTCACATATTACTTTTGAGATGTATTTAAATTAAATCGACTATTAATTCAGTGGCTTTTAAAAGGGATATCGACTTTCTATAAAGTTAATTATTATGCAATATAAATATCCCTTTGTTATTAATTAACGAGAATTAATTTTGAGAATATTCTCAAAATATAATCCAAATCCACAAGATTAATTTCTATTAATTTGAATAATTTGTATTCTATTTGACAAACCCACAAAATTGGTTGATTGAAGTTGAAAATACAAACCATTGGGTCTTTGTCAAACACAATTATTTGACTTTCGATCTCAATAAAGAGTGAAAATGAGACTTATCTCACATCAAAAAAATCATAATCATCGTCTTTATTTTTTGAGCATGTTACAATCTTGTCATAAAAGAACAATTTCATTGACTTTAACGAACGAGAAATGAAAGGGACAAGAAAATATATGAATTTACCCAAACTTTTAATAAAGTTTTGGATAATCCCATAATTAATGTGTAATGTCAACTAGGAACCACTAACCAATTCCTTTTTTCAAAAGGTTCTAGAATGTCGTGCAATATGTTAAGAGGGTCCTAATATTAAATCTAAATTTTGACAAACAAATATTAATTGTAAGGTTCTGGAATGCTGGGCGATGTGCCAAAAGGGTCTAAATTTTGACAAAATATTAATTAATTTCAAGGCGGTTTAAGTTCTTAGCCTGAATTCAAATCAGAAAATATTTTTGTATGTTATTTTCCTTCCATTTCCTATTGACCCGCAGAGGCACACAGTGACGTGCCACGAGGCATAATAAGGCCCCAACACGTGTAAGCCCCCCCATTGAATTGAATGAGCAGAAAAGATTGACCTCTGAGTACGTGGCTCCATATTATTCCATGAGTTTATAGACCCAACTCCATCGATCATCAAAATAAATCAAATATAAAATTATTTTATTTTTTTATTTATGAGAGCAAAAGAATAATTGCATATTAGTTATAGATTTTAATTACAAAAATTAAAAAAAATGTCCTTGGAATTTTTATACAAGAGAAATTTAAAGGATATGATGGTGGCGCCATTTTTATAAATATAAATATCAAAATAAGTGGTGTTGCTCGAATGTAACAATGAATTTGTTGAATGGACTTGGAGTTCGTAAGGTAAGGGAAAAAAAAATGATTAGAGGGCGTAGAGAAGTCCCTTCACAAATATTGTTATATTTGACCGATCAAACAATAAAGGCTAATTAAAAAATTATATTGAAACTAATATCATATGCATACATTTTTTATAATTGGGGCTTATCTATTTATAAAGGAGTGTGAAACTTTTCGAGATGTACTAAGATTAGAATTTTTACAGATAATATTTATCTTGACATTTTAAAATTCACTAGAATTATGATTCTTATAGATATTTCGAGATTCACTAGAATTAGAATTCTTATAGATAATGTCTATCTTTTTATATAACTCTTGGAGGGATTTTTAAATGTCAAAATTATTATATTTACGCTTTATTCGAGATTCCCCAATTAAAGAGAGATTTACACATTTTAAGTCTAAATTATTATTTTGGGATTTTAAATTTTTTGATCTTTTAATAGATTTTTGCTTATGTTGACACATCAGTAAGTATTTTTCTTTTCTTGATGAATAATTATTAACAACAAAAAGTCTAATCATGCCATGTAAATTAAGGATTTTAAATAAAATTTCGTTACATGATGGTAAATTTTGAATATGTAATTTAATTTAAAAATTATAAGTTCAAATCTTATAGTAGACTTTATTTTCATTTTTTAAACAAAATATACAAAGAGTATTTTGGAAACTCACTTTATTAAGAGGACTTTAGAACACTAAAATTGTAGTGGCCCACTACCGGATAGTCCCGCTAGTATAGGATATCCGAAAGGAGGTCATCACAAGTGTGATATAGAACAATAACATACAACACCATAATACTATCCTTAGATAAACTCAGCGGAAGCTAACATAAAGGTTTACAACATCTTAGACCATAGTCTAAACAAAATGAAATACAAGGGCATTAACAAATTTTACAACATAAAATTTCCTCACACTTGCCCTCGTCACAAATGCTAACATAGACCATCTAATTTGGAAGGTCTCTGTACACTTCTAACCCTGGGCTTTAGCCCCACTGGGCTCGCCCTCAACCACTACTCTACTTGTACCTGGAATGACATGAGAGTAAACAAGGTGAGCCACAAGGCTCAGCAAGTGTATTTATAAAGCATGGAGATATAGAATCAAAGGCAGGGATAATCAAGATAGAATAAACAACTCTATGAGAAGATATTAGTATAACGCGACTCATAAATTCTCGGTTTATATTAATTTCCCATGCCGTGATTATTACATATATTATGCACTCGTTCCCATGCTCATGCATATGCACCAATAGTAGGGAATTTTTTTCTGCATAATTCTCAAGGCTCTCACGGCCTATATATATATATATATATCCATTCATGAATATATATGCATCATGAAAATACATCAACAAATGATAACAATTTGAGCCACGCCTTCTGGGTTGATGGCCACCTCACCCGCGTCAAGCGCTCATAGGATATCCTTTCTCATCCACGGACTTAGCCGTCGCGCAAAATAATAGGTGCGCAAATCAGTATAATCATGCATCACATATGCATATCCCCATTTCATGTCAATCCTCAATGATTAAGAAAAATCTCAAATCATGCTTAACATGCACAATTACATAAATTAAAGTGTGCACTATCTTATGATCACAGGGTAAATTTTAATACATTTATTGACTCATACTTATAGAAATGTCCAAACCAATATTTACGGTATATTTTTACCCCAATAATAATCACAAGGAATCAAAATTTATACATGCAAGAAACACTAAATCTTGCATGACACTAGACCCTAATGAATAAATGTCATTCCTTAAGAAATGTAGGGTGACACAAAACCCTGTTTAGATTTTTGCAATGTTCAACAAGAAAACGAATTAATATTGCAAGATTTATCGAAATAAGGAAAATAAAACCCTTTTATCCAACAATGAGGGTTATCAAGAATAATTCAAAAAAACAATGGAAGAACTATACAAAAATCATAATTTTAAACGTAGGAAGGATAGACTACATAGGAAGAGTTGAATAACAACATATTTAAGAAATTTTCAGATTTCAAGCATATTTTCAAAAATCCAATCTGGGCTCAATATTTGGTAAAATACCACAAACGATATACCAAATCAAAGCCTAATGAGTCTAGTTTCTGGAACATCAACTGGATTTGAAATCGGAAATAACCACAAGGAGATATTCCACAAAAACCGAAACAAGGCAGAATTTGTAACAGTAATTTACAGAATTCTACATAGAATTCAACAAGGTTGTTATGGGTACAAATCATAACCAAAAATTTCAAATCTTATACCGAATCAAAGCCCATGAAGTCTATTTTATAGAAAAAATAAATGGATCACAATTTGGATATAACCACAGAGCATTATACCCCAAAAACCAAAGCAAGAACAGATTATTCAAAAACAGAGCAGAAAATTTCCAGATTCTGGGCAAGAATTTACAAGGATACTGTAGGCTCAAAACACAGCCAAAAATTCTAAAAAATTTACCAAATGAAGATTATCAAGTCTAGTTTGTACAGAAACAAACGGATCTTGAATCGGATATAACCACAGAGAGTTATACCCTAAAGAGTACAACAAGGTCAGTTTACTCGAAAGCAGTAAAATTTCCAGATCTTAGCAGGGATTTACAAGGCTATAACATGATCAAATCTTAGTCAAAAAATTCGATTCTTGTGTCTAAAATGAATCTTAAGATGTCTAGTTTACAACCCAACAAACGGATCTCAATTTGGATATAAACACAAGGAGTTATAGACCAAAGAACATAACATGGTCAGTGAATCCGAGAATAAGAATTTAAGAGCAACAACTTAAAAATGAAGGAAACAAGCCTTCTAAGATGGAAACAAGGTTGAAGAACTTGCATTAAAATATAATCAAGAGAAGAAGAACTTACACAATCATAAGGAGAAGAAGAAGAAGAAGATCTTGAATTTGAAACAAGAAGGAAGGGAACTTGCCTTAGATGGTTGCAATTCAAAGAGATGAAGACACCCCTTGAAATTGAAAATTCCATAGTCTCCACTTAAAGCTTCAATGAAGAAGAACAATGGAGGAAGAAGAGACAATCGGGAGAGGGAGAAGAAGAAGGGAACAAGAAAGTAAGAAGAAAGAAAAGGAGGAAAAAAAATGTGGGAGACTTGTCTCCCAACTCCTTTCAATCCATCTCCCTTTTAATTTTCTCTAATTTACCCTTCATACTAACACACACAATTCACATATCTCTTACCCATTTTGGTCATTTTACCATTTTCTTAATCTTTTTTTTCTTTTTAATTAAGATATCATTCTCTATGCCCATAGCCCAAGCCCAAGCCCAAGTCAAAATATATGGCCCAATCCAATTAAGGCCCAATGGACTTTTCTTGAGATTTGGGTTCAACCCAATTCATTTACACTTAAGATTTAATTATTTATCAATGGTCTAATTCAAATAAGGCCCAAACCCATTTAGCCTACAACTTTGAGACTTTTTCACACCAAATATTATTTTCATTAATTTACCCCCATTACCAACTCATATAATATTTTTAACAATTAATTAATAAAGGCAACAACTCTAATGTGCAAACTAAAATACCCATAACACCTAGACCCACTAACGGGTCGTTACAAAAATACCTTGTTTGCTTATATAATAATATAGATAGATAACATATCGTATATAAAGAAAAAATTTCTATAATTTGAGTTGGAGGACATCTTTTATCTCATGTAATTATATGTACAAAATTTTTTGTTATATATAATAAAAAAAATTCTATAAAAGTGTATAAAAATCTTTATATCCAATTAAAAAAAAAAAGTATAAAAATTCTTTTATATGTCATTACTAGTAGAAAAATGTTACTACTTTTTTTTTTTCTTTTGGGGGTAAAAGGTAAGGTTGGATTTTTAAGAAATTCATTTGTCACACCTATATATTAGGTTAGGCATATATCACAACTAGCAATGATCTCCCATTATACTTTTATGGCAGATTTATTACTCCATTTAACCCTTAAACCTATTTGGTAATTAATAGCAAAGATCTAGAAAAACTTTTAAGCTCCCTTATGAAATTCAACCTCAATCCCTTCAGCTCGTCAAAAGCAAAATGGCAAGGTTTCATGAAACATGTGCAGGGTGCATGAGGCCAAAAGCTTTCAACTGCCAACTACACTGTAGGTGGCATATAAGATATGGCTCCCTTAATTAATGCTTTGCCATCTTAGTCTCTCAGGTATACATCACTCTCCTTGACTTCGAAAGATCCTATGTGTGTGTGTGTGTGTGTGTGTCCTATAAATACTGAAGGCAAGTTCTAGCTAGCTTTCTCATATCCATATCCCAAATTAATTAAAATTAAACCCTGTTCTCTCTTTGAATTTACACAAACTACTTACTGTTTGCTAGCTGCTGCTGCCTAATTCTCGAGGAAAATGAGGTTCAAAGTAGTTGTTCTCTCATGTCTTTTACTGCTTCTCCTCCTTGTCACTTCCACAGTGGCAGCTGATCAAACGTCCAAAGAAGAGAGCAAAGGTGAGCTAATTAATTGTCACCCTCCCTCTTAATTCATTAGATGATGCTCACTAATCCAAGGTGTTAGTTATTTTGTCTAAAGGTATATTAAGGAGAAAGTTACGAGAATGAGAGATGTTTGAGAAATTAAATTGAACTACGAATCAAGGCCCAATTTTCATGTTAAATTTCCAGCACAAGAAACCTTATAATACTAATCTATATCATACTAGCTAGTAATAATCTATATGATCTATTTGCAGCGGGAGTAGCTGATGATCATGCTGTTGGTAAAAATGGCCATGTTGGTCGTTCTGAAGTAGGATACGCCCGAGGGTATGCATGGGGAGAAGACCCTGATAGATACGGCGGCGGTGGAGGTGGAGGCTGCAGATATGGCTGCTGCGGTGGTTATTCCAGACGGCGCGGTTGCAGAAGGTGCTGTTACAGTGCTCGAGAGGCTTACTACCGCTTCCAGAATGAAATTGAAGCCGAGCCCTAAACTTATGATCTTTTATATTTGTAATATATGTAATGTATTATATAGGTATGCCCCTGTATGTTATATACATAAATAAGCTATATATGCATGGGAAGTGGAGTGGAAAATAGGAATAAGAAGCAAGTGGGTTCACTGTGCCCGCTCATGCCCTAGCTAGCTAGTGTTAGATCAAGTGCTTTGTGATGTAACTTTGCTGGCAATAGAACAAAGTCTTTCTATTTCTTATTTTTGGCTGAACATGAAACTATGCCTAAAAGGCAGCAACAAACACAAGAGTACTAGGGGCTCGGGCCAAAAGCAAAATTGGGAAAACATCAACAAGGCAAAAATATATAGATATAGTTGGAGAGGACAATGAAGAGAAGAAAGGCTATGATAGGATGGATTATCAAAATGCCAGAAGAGCCAAGGCCTAAAGACCCCAGATGGCAATAGTCCTTGGATCAAAACAAACTTAGTGATAATGATGACGGAATAACCAACAACAATAATAACAGGGGCGACCATAAAGCTTCCCTGACGTTGGTGGCTTGAGCAGTTTGGTTGGAGAAAGGGAGTTTTTTTGGGCTCTTAGTTTGTTTTGAGACACTTTTAGTTGGGCCCAAACAGGTTTCGTGTTCAGCAAGGGTAGTGTTTTCTTGGGCTCTAAATTAATGTTGGTTTTCTTCATTTTAGTAGTGGGCCATGTAATTTGATGTTTGTCTAGTGTTTTTTTTTTTTTTTTTTTTTTTTTTGCTTTTAGTTTATATTTTATCGAAAAATGTCTTCGAACCCCAATCATCTTTTATAGTTGTGCCTTGACTTGAAAAAAAAAAAAACTCAGTGTATTTGTCTTTTATGGGTTTATCGTTTAATAAAATGAAAAGAGGATATATAAATCGCACTCAAACCCTTTATGATTTGAGTTATTTATTCAAAGACAACATATAGTTTAAAAATACCACAAAAAATTCTTATAATTTATTTTGTATGTCCGAACACTCTTTGTATTAATTTATAAATGTCCGGTGTCTAAGCAAAAAGAAGTAAGGGTTAGTAACTTTTAGAAATATTTTTAAATTACAGAAAAAATTTGTGGAAATAACTTGAATAATAAAGAACTTAGGTGCAATTTTTAAAAAAAAAAAAAAAGAAGAAGGCTCTCCCTTTTAGGGAACAAAATATAATCAATATATATGTATGTATGTACATGGAATATTAAGTTGGATGGTTGTATATGACTATACTTAAATCGGGGTACCAAATAAGGCCAGATTTGTCCATTAACAGTGACCATTTTGCATGATTCTTTTCAACAACTCTCCACCTTTGAGGTGGTATGTCTAAGATATTACTTTCTATATTCAAATTGAGATGAGACTCACTGCCCTCATTAGGGTTACACACCCATATTGATTAGGATTTTTAATCTCCTCACGAGTTGAAATGAGCAACATTTTGATTAAAATAAAATAATTAAATTGAACTAGTTAGAATTATCGATTCGATTCAAGCAATAGGTTAACTCGGTTTGATTTTTAAATTTGGCAATTTTGATTTTTTCGCTTTAGTTTAGTTTTTATATTGCAAAAATTAAAATAATTGAACAAACTAAAATTAAAAAAATGTTATTTTTGCACTTTGTTATTTTGATTTTTTTAATTTTTTTCCATTAATTCAGTTTTTTTATTTTTTTTCAATTTTTTAGTTTGTTCGGTTTTGAGTTTAGTCGGTGCGGTTCGTTTTTTCATACAAATTCAGTCTAGTTAGTTTGAATAATTTGATTGGTTTGGTTTAAGTCCTCACTCTTGTTCATGAGTCAATTTTTGAGTGACAGTTTTTTATTGAAATAATGTCGCCCAACACTTCTCATGTAGGGTTCTTTGCACCTAAATTTGAAAGTCATTTATATAATTGTGTAGGGTTATTTTGATTGAATATAGAGTCGATGTTGTTAATAGAATTAAAATATTATTAAATGATATTAAAAAAACATATATCATAATAACTAACTTAACCCTTAATCTTAAGATATAATAATTTATTTTGACATTTTTTAAAATACAACCACTAATTTAATCTTACTATTAAAATATAAAAATTTATTAATCATCACTTTTTAACATAAAATAATAATCAGTCTAACTTAACATCAAAATACAATTATTTGTTTGATATGTTTATTAATTAAGAGAAAAATCCAAAAGGAGTAGTCAATTCGAATGGCTAGTCCAGAATGGATGATGCAGGTAGCAGTAGCACCGGCTTCACCGGCCACTGCCTGCGCATGGTCTCTCTCTTGTCCTCTGCCGAGGACTCATGTTGCCAAGCCAACGACCACAACCATTTCATGTATTATTATTATTCTTTTGTTATTATAAGATGAGAACATTTATACAAAATATTAGGTAAAAACAAGACTTGACTCCACTCGATTAATTGTTAAGTAAAAAATTAAACATATATAGTAAGTAAAAATAAAATTGTATTATATATACGATCTTACAAAAATTCTATATATTACTGTACAAAAGTTGTCACATGTAAATAGATTTAGGCAATTTGACTAAGTCAGGGGGCCATTAACATCTCGAGAATGTAGTTCCAACTAGACTTTACATATGCTAATCTGCCTTTCATGTGCCAGATGTATGGGCTCTCCTTATAAGACT
Organism: Diospyros lotus; assembly: GCF_014633365.1. Classification (NCBI taxonomy): domain Eukaryota; kingdom Viridiplantae; phylum Streptophyta; class Magnoliopsida; order Ericales; family Ebenaceae; genus Diospyros; species Diospyros lotus. Next base: position 29,648,935 of record NC_068352.1, read on the forward strand.
AATTAATTGGCATGCATTCCATATATATTTAATTATTTATTATTCAATACCTAAGAATTAAACCACAAGAAATGGGTTTCCACTACCTTCCCAATTCACCCACGCAACTATTAAAAACAAAGTGAAATGAACACTCAACAGTCATGCATGGGAACATAAATCTCTTCTTCTTCTTCTTCTTCTTCTTCTTCTTCTTCTTCTTCTTTGTGGTGTCATCCATGGCCAGGATTTATATATATATATATATATATATATACAACAGATAGCTAATTAATCAAGAGTTGACACACTTTAATCAAGATTAAAATAGTGGGTATACGTACCGGCCGATTGTCCGGGCAATTTTTCAATGGCAAGATCAGATCAAGACATTAATACCAAAGACAGATGTCCACAAAAAACTGTGCTGCATGCTATGGATCTACAGCGCATAAATAACTAGATTTCATGTATCTGTATCCATTATTTAAGCATTTTGTGGAGTTATAGTGCTGCCCAAATCAATGTTTCATCTGAAGAAAGAAGGAAAGAGAGGGGGGAAAAAAACAAACAAACAAATACTGTTCATGAAAGTCAATTTGGGAACTGGAGATGCCTTAAAATCATTGACTCTTGTGACGAAGACAAAGAGATGAGCCCCAAGGTGTGAAACAAAGAGGCCTGTTCATGGCCCACCTGAAGAAATATTTGGAAGACTGCCCTCTTGAAAAACAACAAACATATATGAAAGGCTCTTTGTCTTCATTTTCTCGGGAAAATCCTTTCCCTCTCTCTGTTGCCCCCCCTCTTTATAACTTTCCCCCGTTTTTACGTATCCATTTGCAAGCCTCTTTCTGATCTTCCTTCCTCTCCTTGGAGGGCCCTTCTCGGTTCAGAAAAAGAGTCATATTTATGCACAGCTATTTCCCTTTCTTTCTCTCCGGGTTCAATTCAAATTTTGACGCCATGAAGAGGGGGAAGAAGCTTGCTGCAGCTTGTTCTTTGCAGCCTCCTTGAAGGCTAGCTCGGCGAAGGGGTTCTCATCGGAGAGAAGGGTCTTCAATGGCGTACATGGGAAAGCCAGGCATTCACTATCTTCTTCTTCTTTTTCTTCTTCCTTGATTATTGTATTTTTTCCCCCTTTATTTGTCGTTGGAATTACTTAACCTTAGAATGGATACTGATAATTAAACAGTTTTTAGGAACATATCAAAGGAAAAAAGGAAACTGAAAACTGCTATTTATACAATGGCAAGGCATATTCATATATATAAATGAAGATTTCCATGATTTCAAGTCCCCCATATTTGTAGCTTCTGTATTGAAATGCTTTACATCTCTCTCTCTCTGATTATTTATATGTATATATACATACATACTGCCATTATTTTCTGCAAGCTAGCTTCAACAGAGAAAACCAGATGCAGCAATGGACATGACAGTGGTGCAACAAGGAAGCACCATTAACCTTCATTTTTTGCGCTCAATCTAATTATATATTTAAAGGGTTTTGTTAAGAGTGTTGCATTCATATCGTTAAAACATTAAATGCAAAATTCACTACCAAAACCCTAATCCAAATTAACCAATAGGTTTGGTGGTACAGCAGTTAATTAAGTCGACAATTTCAACAAATTTGGCGACTGTCAAAAAGTCATTTCGCCAAACCCATTAGCACGCTCGGTGACTATATTAATTAGTCTTCACTCCACTATTATGCATTTAATTTGTGACAGAAATCATATTATTATAACTATATATAAACATGATTAATACATTTAATATTCGTGTAAGAGACTTAGTTCAAAATTATACGGCTTGCATTACGCCCGAGGGCCTCCATTTATTGACCTTCTTGCTTCAGTGCTCTTGACTGTTCCTTTTTAATTAGGTCTACATTTCCATCCAAAAGTGACTAATCTCATAAAAATACAAATTAATACACAATGACACTGTAACAAATTTTAATCTCACTAGATGAGATTGATTATATAAATCCTATCCCGTAAGAAAATTTTATACCATACTCCAAAGTCTTCCACTAAATTTTTCTTACTTTCTCTTTCTCTTTTGCTAAAATTTTGTTTTATTTCATCCACTCTTCTCGAATGACTAAATCATCTTCCTTATGTATTTCAGCCATCTTATCCGAGCTACTCTATTAATCTTATAAGTGATTTATTTTTAATTTTAAACAGAAAAAAAATTAATTATTGATTGATCACTTTCAAATGACAATTCTTTTTTCTAAAAACCCGCAACTATTACCAATACGTCTCGAGGAACACAAAGTAAATTCATCTCATTCATACTAAGATCTATAAGTGGATTCACCTAAAAAATGTTTGCCACCTTAACGGTGGCAAATAATTAAAACCCTTATAATCTTTTATCACCAAACAATCAAACAGAGTGTTTTTATTAAATTAATTTATTAATTAGTGAGCCTAATTACTATGTGATCATAGGGAAATGAAATGAAACGAAAGGAAATGGAGCTTTGAATTTTCAACGACAAGAATGCCTTGGAATCTTGCATCTGATTAATCTCTGCTAATTAATTTATAATATCCATGAATTATGACCATAGAACATTGCCCGTTTCTCCCGGCTCCATACCTTTCTACGTGCCCACCACACGTGTGGTGTCATCAATAATTAAAAAAATAAATAAATATAATTTGAATTGAAAATAATCAATCCCATAATATAATTAACTATAATTTTTGTAGTTATTATAGATATATATATATATGAAGAGAATTCATAATTGAGAGTATATTGTATTGTTATTTTGGTTGAGATTTTGATGACTTTTATGATGAATTATGGGTGAGGCCTCAACTTTGAAGGCATTTATTTTGTGGGCTGTAGTGTTCCCAAACTGCAAGGTTTTGGTTACTTCCAAGAGAGTTTATAATTAAATGTGTTATGGGGATGGTAACTTTTACCCGTTTGACTGGGCCATATAGATTTTGATCCAAAATGTGATGCACTTAATAATAATATATTTAGGGGTGTTTGTTAACTAAGATAAAAGGGAGAAAATGTCAGATATGGAAAGCATTCCGGATGTTTGGTCTTTCCAACGTGTTTGTTAAGCTTATCTGGCCATTTCCGGAAAAGGCATCACTTGACCTCTTATCTCCCTCTTTCAAGATAAATTTATCCGACTTCCCCCATCGGATAAATTTATCTGGTTCTTTCAAGATAAACCTCAATTACTTATCTACCCCTTGTAAGATAGTTAATGCCATTTAATGCATTTTAATGATTTAAATTTATTAAAAAGTTTATTTATTTATCTCTTATAATTAATATTATTTAATCTATTTTTAAATTATTATATGTTTTGACAATTTTTAAAATTTAAATGACATTATTCATTTCATTAATTTTTAAAATTTAAATTTCTCTCTCTATATATATATTTTATTAACTAATATAATTCATTTCATCAATTTTTAAATTATTTTATTTAATTTTATATTTTATTATCTATTATGAAAATATGTTTTGGCTATTTTTAATTATGTAGGTGGAATTATTGTAATCCTAACAATTATTATTTATACTTTTCAACTCTTTTTAAATTTATTTTTGAACTTGAATTTAGAAAATAAAATATTATTTTAAATTTTAATCTTAATTTTTTTGACAATTCATATTAATCATAAAATACTATTTTAATCATAAATTTGGTAATAGGGATATTTTGGTAAAAAAACCCTTATCTTGGTGCTTATCATATATATTAACAAACACCTGGAAAGAAAAAATACAGTTACCAATGGATTCTAAAAAATTTAACAAACAGTCTGATAGAAATCTTGGAATGCTTCCCGGCCTTATCTTGATCATTCCATATTTTGGTCCGGAAAGTATCTCAATCTTATCTTGATATCACCTTATCTTGCTCATTTTAACAAACGCCCCCTTAGTGTGATATTTGGATATTGATATATTATGTGTTAGTATCAATTAGATACAAAAAATAATGTGTCAATACAAAAATGTTACACATATTATCGGTTGAACACAACGATGAATTTATAAAATGAAAACGTCATCATCCAATAACCTAGAGTTTGTAAAAAAGATAATGATTAAAGAGTATAAAAAAGTCACCGCACAGACACTTTGATGTTTAAATCAAATATTGAAAACTTGAATGTCCTATTGAACATAATATTAGAGACGTATATTTTCTATAATATGAATCTATTTATTTATAGATAAACACAGAGTTTTCCTAAATTATCGATAATTAGGATTCTTATAGATAATGTTTGTCCTGTCATCTTGGAATCCACTTCAAGCTTGTATAAATAACATTTACCTTGATATTATAAAATCTTGATAGAATTAAAATTCTTTATAAATAATATATATCTATCTTTTTTAGAAAGGCTCTCGGATAAATTTTTGGATATCTAAGTTATTTGATTTGTACTTTTGTGAGGAAACTGCCCCTTTCCCGATTAAGGGAAAATTTACACCTTCTTTTAACTAAAAAAATTATTTGGAGTTTTTAGCCTTTTTTTTTATCTTTTAATGGGTTTTTGATCATCATGACACAACAACATCAGATATCAATAGTGTCTAAGGAGTATTTCTGAATTTTAATTAACTTAGATTGAGTATATATATATATATATGGATATAAGTTATTTTTAAGAAAATATTATATCGGTAATAAATTTGACAAATTATTTGCTTAACTAGCATGATAAATATAAAATTTATAATAATTTTATTTAAAATTAATAATAATCTATAATTGTAAGTAAATTCATTGTTAATTTTTAATATAATTATCATAAATTTCATGTATCGTATTAATTTGTGAGAATTATTTTATCTAATATATTAATTTTTATTTACGTGATAAATATATGATTAAAAAAATCCAGTTAAGTGTGTAGGGTGACAGCTATGTGTAGGACTCATTGACTGTAGATTACATGTATTTAACAAATACATTTTTTATTTTATTTTATATGGATATTGAATAGAGTGAAGCTCGTTACCATCAATTGTATAGAAGCGTAGGCCCTTGTAGTGAGTAGTGAGACATTGAACGAATTTTAATTTCAATGGGAATTCAATATATTAAATTCAAAACTTTAATCCCCAGATACATTCAATTTTTTTATACTAGTTGAAGTGCCAGCTAGGCTCTTTTAAAATTTAATAGAAAGTTCAAATATATTATTCAAATTTGAGTGTTACTAGTATGGTATAGATTTAATTTATATTCATTAAGACCTTCGCCCTCAAGTGCAAAGTCTAGCAGACCAGCGGGTCATATGGGGTGTTTGCAGGGACTCCTTGATTTACCTTGTCTACCATTTCCTTCGGACATGGTGGTATAGGGTGTTCGCGAGGGGACGTCATCCCAATGAGATTAGTTTTTTATAATTTTATTGAAAAAGAGAATAATTATGAATAATTTTATATTTAAATTTCGTGTCAAGGTAAAGTTTATAATAATTGTGATTCAAAATTTATATTTGACTGTGATTGAAACACATCTATAATTAAAGATTTATTTTCGTGTCAAGATTTATTTTTATGACTCATCTTCTGATTATATTACGAATTTATATAAATTTTTTTATATATCTATAAATAAGTGGTAGATATATAAATAAGTATTCAATACGTTAGAATTATTGTAGCAATATTATCATAATGATATTTTGCTCTTTCTACCCATAATTTTTTCTAATTTAAATTTTTCATGTAAAATTTTTATATTTATTTATGGGTTTGATAATTTTATTGTAATTTATTTTCAATTCTAAATTCATAAAATACGAAATAATGTAAAGCATTAATCATCCTTTGTTGCTATTGTGGCATGAAGTATTGGTTGGAGCAATAATAAATTGTAATCATATTTCTTGAACACAAAGTATGTATGTATACACATACAGCCATTGGGATCTCATGTGTCAGGGGTTCAGTGCTTTATAATTATTTGGGTAATAATGTATTATAGGTGAAGTGTGATGAAAGTTCATTTAGGGTGGTATTGGAGTTAAATTGGTTATTATTATATTTTATAACACATGAAAATCTTAGACTTTATGTAATCAAATTTATTTATTCAAATTAAGACTTAGAATTCGTGTGAAGAAAACAACTCCCAAGCTTTTTTGTATAGAAATTAATTACGAAAATGTTATTTAAACATTCAAGAACACACTTGACACGATATTTGTATACTAACGTATACCTGTATTTAAAAGTACAGTGTAAATAATATTAAGATTAAAATATAATTATAATTCATACGTATTATATTGAAATTTATGAAGAACTTGTAATAATTTTACTTGTATTAAACGTTTTACAAAACTCAAATGAGAAACAAACATATAAGATTTATAATGTTTACTAATATTATAAATCAAAATATAAGAGCAAGCAAAAAAAAATTATAAACATTGAACAAAAAATAAAATTTAAAATTATTATATACTTGTTAACGTTTTATAATAAAAAAATAAATATTAAATCTATATAATAAAGTACATCAGTAAGTCCTCTACAATTTGAACAAATTAAATTAAAAATTAAATATCAAACAATACATACCAGTCGCCATAGCCACGGCCATCAATCGGGGGAACCCCGGTTCGAGGTCGGAGAACCTTGAGTGGTCGGGAACTCTTTGATTTTTATATTATTTTAATTTTAACAAAAATTATTGTGCTTAATTAAAATAAAAAATAGAATTAATAAAATAAAAATAGAATTAAAAAAATTAATGAAATCTTTTTGAATATTTGCATCTTTAAGTAACTCAATATGATAGATTAACCAATTTCACATTTTTTTAAGTATTAAAGATTCAACACCTAAAGATAAAAATATTAAATTTCGAATTAAACTTCCTACTTTGATATCATTATTTTACATCAAAAATAACATTTAATTATCAATGATTTAAAAAAGAGGTCTTTATTTTTTTTAGAATTGAATCATCCATATTAAATTCTAAATGTCAAATTCTTATACATTAAAACTTACATTGTTGATGTTTTTTTATTTAAATTTTTTTAAAAATTAAATATTAAAACTTACATGATATTTCAAAAACTTACACAGTTGATATTTTGAATACTTAAAAATTAAGTATTAAATGCTTTAAAAATTAAATTTTAAAAAAATTAAAAATATCAAAGATTCAACACTTAATACTTTGATATCATTATTTGAATAAAGTTTTACATTAAAAATAGTATTTGATCATCAATGATTTAAAAAATAAATTTTTATTTCTTTTGAAATTGAATCATTCATGTCAAATTCTAAATGTTAAATTCTTATACATTAAAACTTATACTATTGGTGTTTTTTTATTTAAAACTTACATAATATTTCAAAAAAATTTAAAAACTTATACTGTTGATATTTAGAATACTTAAAAATTGAGTATTAAATGCTTTAAAAAAATTAAAAATTTAAAAAAATTGAAAAATAGTCCTTGACCTTGGTATAAAAAAATTACACTTTGGTGTTTTTTTATTTAAAAAAATTTCAAATACAATTAAGTATTGATATTTAGAAATTAAAAAATATATATTAAATTTTAAAAAAAAATTGGAGTCCTTGACCGTCGCTGGTCAGGGGTGTCAAGGGCCCCTGACAGCAATCGATCGGGGGCCCGCAATTCAGGGGTTCCTTGAACCTCTATCTCTGTTAATTGTGCGAGTATATATATATATATATATATATGTGTGTGTGTGTGTGTGTGCATGTGGAGCTCCTGATCGTCGTTGGTTAGGGGCTTCAAGGGCCCCCGACAGCAACGGTTGGGGACTCGCGGGTCAGGGGTTCCTTGAACCCCTCATTGTCGCCAATCGAGGGCGATGGGTCTGTCAACCGATCGTGCGAGTGTATATATATATATATTTGCTTGTGTGTTTGGAGGCGATGACAACTGCCGACTGCGATGAGAGCAAGAGGGTTGTGTATATATGTATGAGTGTATATATGTGCTTGGGATGGGTCGAGAAGGGGTTGCGGCCAACGATAGAGGGAGGTGGCGACAACGGTGGGGCTGGGCCAAGAGAGGGTGTAGCAAATTGCAAAGAGAGGGGCGACGACGACTAGTAGGACGAAGGGGGGTCAATGATGGCGTGGATTGGTGAGTCTGTGAGAGAGGAAAAGAAAGAGACAATAAGTAAATGAATGGAAAAGAAGGTGCAACAAACGAAGAAATAGAGGTAATGAGTAGGCGGGAACATTCATTCATTTCAGCTAATATCAACTATTGATATATATTTAAAATTTATCTTAACTATTGAAATATTTCTCTCATACGTATAAATTTAATAGAGAGGCAGTCACAAATTATTTTTTATTAATCTAGTAAATATTAAATATTAAAATTTATTGTAACTTAATTAAATCTAGCCCTTTAGTAAAAATATACCTTTTTAAAAACAGAGAAATCAAAATTTAGTAACTGTAATAATAAAAAATAAAATATAATAATTAATTTATTATAAAATCTAAAATTTAAAAACCGGCGATATAATTTAGCCCTTTTGGTAGGAAAAATTTGGAATTTTTAATGGTGAGGGCTAATGGCAATTCATTTTGACTTTCAATGATTTAAAATGCCATGAGAACTGAGATAGTGATGATTTGACTTTACTGCTCGTCCACGTAAATTCAAGTAGGAGAAAACCTCCTTACACATCTAATTTACTGCAATTAAAAACTAACAGTTAATAAACTGTTAAATCCCCCAAAATTAACCTCAAACCCATCGAAATCCCTAATCTCACCTCACCTGCCAGCCACTCATCTCTAATCCAAGCATCGATGTCGGCCGCCGGCCACCGGCCACCCATCTCCTCACCGCACCACCGCCGGCCACCCTCCTTTCCTCTCCTCTCTCTCTCTGTCGCGAGGAGTCCGCGTGTGTGGGTTTCGCATGTAAATCTGTGTATATAGATATATATATGTGTGTATATAGATATATATATATACATGTGCCTGTGTGTGTATATAGATATATATGTGTGTGTGTTTGAAAGGAAGATGGATGGTTGCGTATGTGTGCGTGATGGCTGCGCTGTGTGTTTGGAAGGATGGAAGGGAAAATTTTTAATCTCAGTCATCAAGTATCAGAAAGTGATCACAGCCATTGAAATATCTCTCCATTGAGAAATTTTCAAAAATTTTCATGTTTTATTATATAGATTAATATATTATATTATATATTTAATTAATAAATATATAATACATTAATATAAACATGTCACGTCAAATATCATTCTTAATTAGTTAAATAGCATTTCCCAATTAACTCCACTCACAAAAACGAATTTCCACTTTTCTTTATCTCTCTTTTTCTATACATAAATGTTGTAACATTTCTTAAATTTAACATGAAGACACTCTCTTTAATTTAATTTTATTTATTAGATAAAATTATATTTAATTAAATTAAATTAAAATTAATTTAAAAAATTAAATAAAATTATAAATTTATGAAAATGATTCATGATTAGCGAATTGTGAAGGTAAGAATGTTGTTATTATTATTTAATATTAAAAATATTTTTCTTTTTTTATTAAATTAAGAAGACAGTATAAAAAATGTTTTATAAGTCAAATATATATTTATATTTTTTATTTAAATATTTAATTTTTTAATTATTTTTAAAAACACTTTTGAACTCAATTACACTTTTAAATTTTTTGTTTTCTAATTATACTATTAAATTATATAATTTCGAGTGAATTATACATCTTAATAAATTTATTAAGAATAATAAATTTAAAAATATAATTAATTCAAAGATATTCTTAAAATAATAAAAAAATCGATTCGAGTGTATATATTTTGCCACGTGTATATGCAGAGGTGGGGTTGCCTCCGTTGCAACAGTCAGTGAAGCTTAACCTTTTTCTTCTTCCAATAAATATATTATTTCAATGGTTTGAATTTAAAATATTTTAATCATAATGAAAGAATTTTACCATTATTATAATTAATCAAGAAATAATTTATAAAGACAAATTAAGTGCATTATTATTATGGGAACATTGGATTCCATCAAATCAAAAGGTGACAACTTAGAAGGTCAATCAGTAATTACAAAGCTTCTACGTTAAAACACTAATTTTGCAAAAGCTAATCATGGCAATGATTGCATCTCCCCTCTCTCTCTCTCTCTCTCTCTCTCGATATGGTCTCTGCAAGCGCCAAAAAAGCAAGGATGTATATTTAGAAAGAAAATTTGGAAGTTCAAATTACAAACCCTCCAATTAGGCCAAAACCCACTTCAGACAAACCGATTCTTCCTCCCAATCATCCATTTCCTTCGGAACCCTCTTTCATTTTTGTTATTTCAGGACAAAAAAACACCTTCTCTTTGATTCCTTATCTTCTTCTTCCCCACAAAGTAGCAGCACGAAGATCTGTCTGCTTCTAATTTTTGTGCTTCTATTTGTGGGTTGTGATTTAATCCCTCTCTCTCTCTCTCTCTCTCTCTCTCTCTTCTGAACTGTAGTTTATTCTTCTGTTTTCCCTTGTGCTTTCTCTTTCTCTGATCTGGGGGTGGTGCTCTGTAAATTTTCAACTTTCTCGCGAACCCAGTTGAGAAAAGCTTCAGAAATAATTTTCTTTAAGATGTGGGTTGCTTTGACGTTCTTTTTCCTATCAAACCCTTGGTTATCCATTTCCAGAAAGTTCAGCTTTAGATCATCCACTTTCAGGTTTTTAGCCTTCAAAATTGAACGTTTCGTGGTTCCAACACCCTACGGATTTCAAATTTAACCCCGCTTTCCCTCATTTTCTCTTTGTTTCTCTTGATCCATTGTTAGTGTTGGGGAATCAGCAACGGCAATTTTGGAGTTGACAGTGATCTATAGTTTATCTCTTCTGTAAAGCCGGTATTCATGTAGTAAATTTCGTTTATCTCTTAGCCCGTGGATGTAGGTAATTTGCTGAACTATGTTAAATATGTGTCTTTGAGTTTGACTCTACGTGGGCGTGATAGAATTCGTTTCTGTTTGTTTTATTCCGCATTAAGTGGTATCAGACTCAGGTTACGTAGCAATTAGAATACCATATACAATGTTTGGGACTCAGAGCACAAGAGACATAGCCTTAGAGTTTCAGGCCCAGTTTCCAGTTTTGAGGCCAAGCATTCATGCCAGAAGGGCAAACATCATTGTAAAGTTCCAAGACATTTACGGGTTTACAGTAGAAGGCAATGTGGATGATGTTAATATATTGAATGACGTCAGGGAAAAGGTTAGGCAGCAGGGTAGGGTTTGGTGGTCTTTGGAGGCCAGCAAAGGAGCCAATTGGTATTTTCAGACTCAGCTTTCATCTACCATTAAATCTTCCCTTAAATTTTCAGCTTTAGGTAATGCAATTACGCTTAAGAGGCTCATCAGGAAGGGGATTCCCCCAGCACTGCGGCCTATGGTCTGGTTTCCACTCTCTGGGGCAGCTAAGAAGAAGTCTACAGTGCCCGACAGCTACTACAATGATTTAACCAAGGCTGTTGAGGGTAAGGTCACCCCTGCGACCCGGCAGATCGATCAAGTGAGTTATTGCTTTAGGCTTGGATGAATTATTGGGATATTTTCCTGGATTTGTTAGTTGTGGCATTAATTGTGTAAAAACCGGATGGTGATCGATTGTTCTGGATGCAATGTTTATGGTATTTTTATCGCTATAATCTATAGCCAATGTTTATAATAGTTATGCTATCTGTTTGATTCTGAAAATGAAATCTCCAGTTTCAATTGCGCGTGCACTCATGACTAAACAGTGTAAATGGTATTTTCATGGTCTGGCCTTTAATGAATTAGCAAATGTGAGTGATATTAGGAGCTTTTTTTTTTTTTTTGTGTGTGTGTTTCTGCTCCTGGAAATGTTTTTATCATTTTTTTTCTAAAGGGTTGCATGGATGGGGGGACCTTTGGGTAACCGAAATACAAATATAGCTAGATTCTGCATATTATTTATTGTTTATGGTTACTTGGGACACCAAACTGAAGGCAAGCGGTGGTAGCATAGGTAAAGTTGTGGAAATAGCCTCTTTGTAAGATAAGTGTAAAATTGCGTACAAAAACGACCCTTGCAGACCCTCACACAAATGTTATTGTCAGTTCCCTATGTAGAAACATGCTAGAGCCCTTTAAGAGAGGTCAATCAATATGAATAATGGCCTCATAGGTAAGCCATGGTTCTGCAGGGTAAGTTTACTGAAACAGGGACGGTAGATTATAGAAGTTTTTTAATCTGTTAATTTTTTATTTTTGACATGAAAATTGAACAAAAATCTTTCGTGAATGGTTAACAATCCTTGATTATCATCAAGTTATTTCGTACTTAGCATTTGGAGTTGAAGATGAGAAAGTGCAAAGTTATGTTTATTGAGGGTTGTCCTTGTTGCTTATTTCATGATGTCTTGGCTAGATATGAAGTTTAATTATTGATTATAGGATAAATGTAAATTTCTGTTCTTACTGAAATTTGTGAAAATTTCTTAACTGGATAGATGTTTCAATTTGCGTTTTTGAAACTAAACCATTGTTTTTCTGATAAGTGAAAGTTTCTTGATTCCAAGGCACACCATTTGGTATTTTGCATTAAAGTGATAAGATCATGGTTGGCGCATTTTGTTGTATTGATTTTATCTGGATAGGACATGCAAGGCTGTCTTTTCAAGAGATGCCAATATCACCGATGCAAAGATTACCATTCACTTCTAATACTTTTGCCCACATCTATGTACAGGATCTACCACGAACGTACCCGGGTCATCCATGGTTGGACACTCCAGATGGTCATTCTGCTCTCAGACGTGTTCTTGTGGCTTATTCTTTCCGTGATTCTGAAGTTGGTTATTGTCAAGTTATGATCCATTTTCTCTATTGATATCATTTTCCTTTTTTTGCTAAGTAGATCAATATCAATTAATAGTACAAAACTTTTGTGAAAAATAAAAGAATAAGACATAAGAAAAGGTTTATAGAATGATACAATGAAGCACTTAACAAATTTGTATCCTTACCTTCTCCATTTCTACTTTGTATTGCAAGTACTGGAAGTATACTCAAGTACTTTGTATTTCTACTTTGTATTTCCACGACGGTCAAATGCATCTATCCCATTGAAACCCCAAATAGCCCAAATACATAACCTCGTACCAAAAGGGCCAGATTCTATTAGAATTTACATCTTTGTTAGAAGATGTGATATATCAGACCGACTCTGTCAATTTTGTATTTAGTTGTTTCCTTTTGGTACATTGCTCCAGCTTGCAGCAAATCATTTTTTTTTTCTCTTTGCCGTTGCTTATTGCATATTCACTTTTTTTTCACAATTGATCTAGTTATCAGGTTCCATTCTATTTTGGAAACCTAACATATTCATCAGATATAAATTCAGTTTATGCCACAATCAAGGCATGGATGTTACTTTTTATCATTGAAGACAAAGTGGGTAGGCAATAGGCATGGATGTTATTTTATCATCAAAGAAAAAGTACCTATGAGATCAAATCTGATGATGAATTGCATAACACCTCACATGCGTGTCACCACTACCCAGTCTCTTTGTTGCTTGGATTAGTTGGGTTTTTGTTTATGCGTGATGAAAAAGGAATAAATGGCCTTCTTTTATTCTTCAAATGAAACAAATTCTAAAATTTGTAATATTGAGCTGATTTGCCATTGTGCAGGGTCTCAATTATGTTGCAGCACTGTTGTTGCTTGTGATGAAAACAGAAGAAGATGCGTTTTGGATGTTAGCTGTGCTCCTAGAAAATGTCTTGGTTAATGACTGCTACACAAATAACTTATCAGGATGCCATGTTGAGCAAAAGGTGTTTAAAGATCTTCTAGTGCAAAAATGTCCAAAGTAATATCCCTTTTTTGCTTGATAAGACAGCTGATCTATCATGTTCTTTTCCAGTGTCTGTTCTTTCTCTGTTTCTCAAATTGGAAAAGAAAATTGCAGGATGGCTGCTCATTTAGCAGAACTTGAGTTTGATGTCTCCCTTGTTGCCACTGAGTGGTTCCTCTGCCTCTTTTCCAAGAGCTTGCCCTCAGAGGTCAAAACATCTCTCTCTCTCTCTCTCCAGCATGATAAAATTTTCAATGTAATTGTAATACCACATTCTCGTGCCGCCTCTTTTCCAAGATCACAAATGCGTGGTAGTTGGTGGTTTTGATAAATTTAAGTTTTATCTTCTCCAACTATCAGCATGATGGCATGATATCACAATTACATTAAATATTTTCTCCTCTAACAACATAGTAGCTCAGCGCACTTCAAGCTCTTTAGCTAACCTGCCTTCATGCCTGCAAATTCATTTTCAGACAACTTTGAGGGTGTGGGATGTGCTCTTCTACGAGGGAGCCCAGGTCCTATTTCATGTTGCTCTGGCTATATTCAAGGTAAATCTAGTTCGTATTATTTTGAGTTTCCGGTGTTTCTTCAATATTGATCTTTTAAACTTGACGAAACATACAAGTTCAATGTTTTAATATTTCCAGTGGATGGTTAACAGATGAAGGAAGAAGAGTTGCTTTTAACGTGTCAGCTTGGGGATGTAATTAGCATACTACAGAAAACCACCCATCACCTCTTTGATCCGGATGACCTACTAACGGCAAGTATTCTCTTCTGACTCTATTTCCTTTTTAACCAACGTATTAGATATTGTACATATTTAGAATTAATTACATATGCCAGCTATATAACTAACTCTAAATATGTACAATATCTAATACCGATCTAAAATGAATTGCTAAAAGCGGTGTATTTTATGCAAAGATGGACTTCATGGCAGATGGATCACTACAAAAATCACAGTGAAAAGAACCCCTCCCCCCCCTTGGAAAAAAAAGGAGCTTCGTGCGCTGGAGATGTTCTCTTTTAGTTGTTAAACTTGTCCTGATAATATTGTTTGTTGTGGTTGCTATTCTTTTTTCCTTAATATGGTCCCAATTGAATTCACCTACAATATTTGCAGGTTGCTTTCGACAAGATAGGATCTATGACAACCAACACCCTGTCAAAGCAACGGAAAAAGCAGGAACCGGCAGTCATGGCAGAGCTCGACGAGCGATCCAGACGCCTAAATTCTATGAGCACGAGTTACAAATAGTTGAGTTTTTGCAACAAAGTAATATCAAATTGTATCATATCAGGCATGGATGGAGCTTAGGGGTGAGGGGGATGACTCAGTTCCCTCTTCTTTCCCACCCAGTTCATTTCCTCCAAGAAAAAAAAAAAAAGATTAGTTAGTATTCTAATTTAACATTTACATCTATAATGATGTTTTTTTCTTTGTTTGGTCCATGTAAATTAGGAGAAGTATGCTTGGGAAAATGATTGTGCCAATGATTACTGTTTTAATTAGATTCTCATTTTCATGGAACTACTTTCAGTGACAAAACTATTTGGTGGCAAGTATGTGACTACATTTATTACTATTGACGGGTTTAGCTGCTCTTCGAAAAGATTGAATTAAGGTTTATGATTATTATTATACTTGTGGGCTGGGGCTCTTAGCAAAATTTCCAGGCTCTTTCCCTTCAATTGGTCTGTTGTTCTGAGGAGAAAATATGACAAAAGTATGCTTCTCAGTTGTCAACAAGAGTCTCTTCTCTTGTAGTTGTTGCTGGTGATTCTGAAGTTTTTAGGCTGTTAGCTGTTATGGTTTTTAATCAGCAGTTCAGTTGGTTAATATCCATTCTGTTGTTTGTGTTCTGATGGAGATGTTCACAGCCTTAACAAAATGGCTGAAGATTTGGTTACCTAAGACCACAAGATGGTAGTTTAGTGGTTGCCTTGTTGGTTCAAATTTGTTGCCTTTATTGAGCTATATTGGCTCATAGCACACATGATAGAGAATCCGTCATTCACAGTGGCGGAGTCAAAAGTTTTTATCTAAATGGGCAAAAATTAAATAGTAGAAAAAAAATTAAAATAACATAATATTAAAATTATATATTAATAAATTACTACAATTATTTTTGACGCATTTTCATGTATTACAATTTCGATAAACAATTTCAAATTAATTGTCTTGGCATCTAATGGAGAGCTAAATAAAGAAATGATTGAGGATGAAAGGTAGCAAGCCATTTTTGTCTATTTATTAGACTACCAGCAAAATCTTCATGAATGCTAAAAAAAAAAAAAAAAATTCAAGTATGCCTCAAAATATAATCTCAAAATCTTTTAAGAATCCTTTAAATTGCAATTATTAAAAATGCCCCAAAAAATCAGTCTCTAAATACTTTAAAAAAATCTAAAAAAAATCAGTCAATAAATCCTTCAAAATAGCTCTAAAATTCAGTCCATAAATCCTTTAAAAAGCCTCAAAATCCAGTCTCTAAATTCTTCAAAAAAAAACCCAAACCTTAAACCCTTAAATCCTTTAAAAAATCACTAAAATTTAGTTCTAAATCTTTTCAAACCAGTCAAAATAGAAAAAGAGATACTAAAGAAAGAGAAAACACTATTGTTGATCAGTATTTGATAAATAATTTTATTTGATCAATTAGAGTGAAAGATAATGATAAAAGATCAAGAAAATAAATAAGATAAAGACTGAAAGTTTTTTAATATCGTGTTAAATATGTTTTGTAATTTTTAATTAACTAAAAAAATAAAAATTTAAGATATTCAATAGCCTACCCTTAACCATAGGTGGTTCATCATATGTCATTCAATTCATCGATCACTTATTTAGGTTTTATACTTAGCACATAATATTACAAGACAAAAAAATAGAAAATAAAAGAATGTGGATAACTTTTAAAATGACATGAAAAAATAATAAATAATCATAACCCATATTTATAAGATTGAGAGAGAATAAACATTTATGACCACTCCAAGGAAAGAGATTCTTTGTTTATAAAATCGTAAAAAAGAAATTTGGGGAAAAAAAAAATTCTCATGTATCTTTCAGACATCCCTCCTAAGATAGCCGACAACTTTTTTCCCCGACGTGACAATTCTGCCCCTTGGATTCGCTTCTTCCACACCCTATAAAATCCAATCCCGCTATCGTCATCCAGCTTTCGCTGGTCTATCTAATAAAACCCTAACCGCAGCCGGAAATGTTCCTCCGTTCGAACCCTAGCCCCTGCTATCATGGATTCGAAACCTAATTTGCTTAGAACTGGAGACGAAGACCTAATAATATTCGAATTATGTCCAACTCAAGGTCGTGGACCATCGACTCGGACCTGGACGGCATCGACCTCGACCCGCAG
The DNA here is from genome assembly GCF_014633365.1 of Diospyros lotus. Taxonomy (NCBI): domain Eukaryota; kingdom Viridiplantae; phylum Streptophyta; class Magnoliopsida; order Ericales; family Ebenaceae; genus Diospyros; species Diospyros lotus. The sequence goes on from NC_068352.1 coordinate 29,666,194, forward strand.
GACTTCGCGGCGTCCGTTCCGCTGAAGAAGGTGCCGTTCGGGGATGTGTTCGAGGCCTCCCGTGCCGGTGACGTCGTCCGGCTGCGGGACCTGCTTGAGTCAGGCGTGAATGTCAACGCGAGGGACCAGTGGGACTCGGTGGCGCTGTACTACGCCTGCTTGGCCGGGCACCTTGACGCGGCGAGGATGTTGCTGGAGAGCGGCGCGATTTGCTCGGAGCATACGTTTGACGGTGACCGGTGCCACTACGCGGCGCTTAATCTGAAGGTGCGCAAGCTGCTGAAATCGTTCGAGGCCCGGCCGCCGCCTCTAGGGCCGTTGCAAGCAGCTCTGAGGGAGACGTTCTTGGGGTGCCGAGCGAACGGGACATACCTCGAACAGTCTGACAATCTGTCCGAAGTTCCAGGTTTGATATGGACCAGATTACTGTAGCTTGAATGAAACTTCCAAGTGTTCTTTTTTTTTTTCTTTTTATAGTTTTCTATTTGACTGGGTAGAGAATGAGAGAAAAATGCACAGGTATTAGTTAAAAACCTATGTAATCATTTGATTATTCATTCGAAAGAGAATGTGTATAGGAGATTCTTCGCTCCAAGCACTTAGAATTATTTACCTTGCTTGAAACTTAGTAAAGACTGCTCGTGGAACTCTAGCAGAAATTCGTTGGATGAGTATTATCTTAGGACTTACTGTGGCTGAATTTTGGAAACCAAGGAAACCAATAATAAGTAACTCTTCTACTGTAGGCAGTTTTTCTGTGGCTGAATTTTGGAAGCAATTAATGCTATTGGAAAAGCAATATATGGAGACCACAATTTGTTGAGACTAATATTTGACTTACGGAGAGCATTTCTTTTACATGCAGTGCAGCAACGAGGAAGAATTAGCTGGGAAGAAGATATCTACTAGACCTGAAAAGAGCCAAATATTATATAAATGTATAAAAGAAATCATAGCAAAATAATGCATCTGCCTTAAATATCAGGGATAGTGTGTGTGTTTCTCTCTCTCTCTCATTGCTATAGCTTGTTATACTTCTAATTTACACATGCGAGGAATTTTTCTCCTAAACTCATCTCATTAAGGGCAATCATGAGAATTGTTTGGGGAAATCTTCTTCTTCCTCTTTTCTTTTTCCCCTAAGTAGATATCATTTTTATGTAGCTTACATGACTTATTATCTTATGCAAGCCTTACCCTGGATTTTGAAATCCATTTCAATCCAAGTAGCAGCTCATATAATAAGGAGAAAAGCTAAGCCTATAAGGTATTCTTCCAAATGTCAAACCATCATATATTCTTTCTGACCTCCTTGGAGACCCAATCATGTTTCATCCAAATGCCACCTTCCATCCAAACTCCACTTACCAATAAATTGCCCTACAGTGGCTTGTTGAAGACCTCGAGCTATCATACCACTCTATCTCAAATGGATAGCAAATCACTTCTAAAAGCTCTGCTTTATACTTGACTAATTGATAAGCTCCTTGAAGGAAAATGTTGTCTAAACTGTAAAGTTTCTCAGGCTTCTGCAGTGGAGGCTGGAATCAGGCTATATGCATGTAGTGTGTCTGCACCGGGCTGACTTATGGAAATGCATTTATTAGCGGCTGAAATATATTTTGGACTGAGTTCCAAAAATTATCAATTCTTTACAGCTGAAACAGTTAATTTTGAACTGTGCATCCAAATAGAGCCAAGAAAGTTTGTTACTGTATGGTGCAAACTGCAAAGTCTGCACATCAGTCACTCATGCCTTAGATCCATGTCTCATATTTTGTTCAGATTTTAATTAGGTTTTCTATTTAACATATGAAGATAAAAAAATCTTAATTTGAACTTCATCATTTATTGTCTTTATTTGGTTGATGCTAAATGAAGGTTTTCTAATCTAAACGTGAGAGAAAAATGATATTCTTATATAAAATTTACACAAAAACTGTGACCTGAATAACATGTTAATTGGTTTGTCATGATTATGAATTACTAATGATTAATTTTAGGAATCTAATAGTTCGTAATGAGGGATGCATTCTCTTTACATTCTTGTATGATACATATCAAGTCACTTGATTGTGGTTTTCATATCTTGTGCTTTATATTTTTTTCTTGATAAGTTATGCTTGATTGTTTATTTGATTTTGCATGTTGATCTTCTTTGGCATGGATAGTAGATAATTCATCCACCGGGGGATCCACTTCTGGTCACTTCCTTCCAGATGTTGTCTTTTATGTGCAAGGAAGACCTATTGAAGCTCACAAGGTCATCTTGAGTGCTCGGTCACCTTTCTTCAAGAGAAAATTTGAAACTGATTGGAAGTATCGAAAGGAAGTAAGATTCTCAACGGGGGGTTTATTCTATCCTGCTTTTTATAGCCTCATCCACTTCTTTTATTCCGACAGACTGGAAATTGCAGTAGATGACATGGAAGATCTTTTGAGAATTTGCAAAGGTTGCAAGTGTGGGTCATTGCAGAGGGTCCTTGAGAAAGAATTGATTCACCAAAAATATGCAGAATACAAAGCACTTACAGATATAGATGACTCTCAGAAGCGGTTTATCTTGGAGGGCATGTCCCTTCCTGAGGAAGACCGACTTCCAGCTGCTTTAAATAAGATTATCCAAATTTGTCTTGCAAACTCCAACAAGGAACAGAACCCTGACGGCAGTGTTGATAATTTAGTATCTTGTCTTGGTGCAACGCAAATGAGTGAGTTTGATGATGATCTTGCAGATGTTTGTGTAAGGGTCAACAAAAAGACATTCCGATGCCATCAAGTGGTTTTAGCTTCCAGATCAGAGTACTTTAAAGCAAGATTATCTCGCATGAAGGATTTTCTTGAAGGAAAAGATGGCTTACCTGATTATATTCTTCCTTGTCTTGAAGAACATGATTTGAGCACAGAGGCATTTGAGAAAATGATTGAGTACATGTAAGTTTCTTCTTTCTAACTCAAATGCAAAACTCATTGAGCACTTTTCACTGAAGAGTACATCAACCTCTCAATGCCCTAGTTTTGGTTGTTTCGATAAGTTGCAAGTTGGCCCATCAATCAGACGTACCACCTAATCAATTTTGTCCTCTGATAATTTTTACCTTCTTGTTGTCCTGAATTAGCTCTTAGGTTACCCTTAGGATGCCTGTACGAACTTCAGACCTGAAATCCTATTCCATTTTAACTTCTGTCTGATTGAATTAGTCTACTGGATCAGGTACACTGATGGTTTGACAGATATAGACCCAGATCAGGTATGCTAACTGAAGAAACCTTAGGATGCCAGATCTTACTAGCTTGTGTGTAAGCCTCATTGTTTTTATGGACCAGGCTGAAGAAATGTTTGATGCGGCTTCAAGGTACTTGTTATTTCCTCTAAAGCGTGCTGTTGCTGATGTACTGCTGCCACACCTAGAAATGGTTCCTCCAGCAGAATTGTGCCATTGGCTGATATTATCAGACTTGTATGTTTCCTTCCTTTAGCTGTTTTTCTTGAATTTCTTGATAGAATTGGGAATTTTTAAGTTATGCTTTGCTTATCAAATCCATTGGTGATCTTCCAGTGCTTGTTTGAACTTTTGAAATTTTTCTTATTTTTGGTAGTAATTATTATTATTTTTTGAACATTTTTTTTATGATTGAGGTGCTGGTTCCAAGGACAAATCATTTTCTTATTCTGTAATTTGGATGAAAAGAGCCGTGTGAGGGTCATTTCTTTGATTCTAATTTCTTGTGAAAAACTAATGGGATGCCCATGATGGTGATAGGCACCTAGTACATCTGCTTGGCTGAAAACTTATGGCCCATTCCATTGAATTTTCTTGTCAGTTTTTGAGCATTCATTTTTAGTGTTTGTTTTCAAAGTTGTGTATTTAGTTTTTGTTTTCAGTTGGAGAGATGAAAATATAATGTCTTTGACTCTTGCTGTCTTCTACTCATCCTCAGAAATTTTGAAAACAAACAAAATGTGGCTGATGAAGTTATTTGTGTTATTTTTTTCTTCATACTGTGATACAATTTTTGTAAGTATAATATAATCTTTTTTTTTTTTTCTAGATATGTAATATAATCTTATTTTACATATGTATTGATCTTTTTACTTAATATTTGCAATTATTTGTGATAATGCATATCTTAAAAAGCTATTGAATAAAATCAAGTTAGGAAAATTGACAGATTGAAGACGAACATGACATAAAACACCCAATTATTCTTTTGCTTCCTTTTTTGGTAAACAATAACACCCAGTCAAACAGTGTTCTCTGTTATTGTTTTGGTTCAAAATTTTGAAAATAAACACAAAAAACTGAAAGCAACGGAATCAAACAGGGTTTAGCTGTCACAACTGTTTACCCTTGAAAAATTGTAAGAGGAAATTGGCAATGGTGCAGAGTGATGAAGACTTGCCAAGATTCGATACTTGTTCTACCAAAAGATGGACAACATTACATGAGTATCCCCAACCCCATCTTTACCCAACTGATTTAGGAGGAATATGGGTCTTGCTGGTTGATATAAGACTTGAACATTCCTCTACACTACATACTGAGAATTAGGGAAAGGTCTAATGATTGAGTCCAGTTCATGCTTACGATGGCTCTTGAACTGACTTCGACTTTGTTACGGTTGCCTGCAGGTACGGTGTTCTGAAGATTCGGGAGTATTGTCTGGACGTGATAGCTTGTAACTTCGAGACATTCGCTGAAACTCCCGAGTTCCGGGCAATGTTGCTGACCCTTCCCCCTCCATCCGGAGATTCATCACTCCGAACCACGGCCCCAAGTGCTCCGGGAGCTGGGGGGAATACGGACCAACAAAATCTTCTTGACGATCTACGAGAGAAATGGCTGGAGGCCGAGGCTGCAGAGCTCGACAAGAGAGATGAAAGTGCACTGTTGTTCGATAAGCGGCTTGAGATGCTAATGCTGGTTGCAGAACAAGAAAATTCAGGTGCTCTTAGCAGTGATGTTCACCAAGAGTGCTCTAAAGAAGAACCTGCCCTTCCCCCGTCATCCATTGTTACCCCAAAATGGGCCTAAAGGAAAGATAGACGACATTTGTATTCTTTTTATTTTTCTCCTTTTCAAATGTATCTAAATAAGTGCCTTTTCAGATAGTAGCATTCGAGAGAGAGAGAGAAAGAGAACATCTTGTGCTTCTGCATCTTCCTTCGTGGCAAATGCCCAATGTATGATGAAATTCATTGCCCTTCAAAGATTCAGCTTGGACTGTTTCAACCCAAAGTATTTTACTTTTGTATGAAAATGTTTTACTCTATTATTTTCCCATTTTTCTGATATTTGGCTTTGCCTTTTCAAGTTTTCAAACAAAAACCAAAATTTGCCTTCAAATCCACATAAATCTAGTTTTGCATTTTGTATGTGAAGTGTATATGTGAAAATGATATGTTTTACATTCTTTCAAATTATTATATTTTATGCAAAAAACACTTTTTATGGCAATTTTAAATAAAAAATTACAAAGTCAAATTCTCGAGTGTCTAATCTAACAATATTCCATGTACGTGTATAATAAAGTCGAACCGAAGCTGTATATTGCTGGCTGGGTGAAAAAAATGATGATTCCGCATTGGCCCATGCAGGTCTCGAACCTGCGACCTTCGCGTTATTAGCACGACGCTCTAACCAACTGAGCTAATAGGCCACGCGATTCCATCTCATATCTCTCAATCTTTGTTCTTTGCTTGTCTGGTGAGCACTACCATACGAACAAGAAAAGCATTTCAGAAAGTAAATTTATTCCCTTCAATTCAAATGCAGGAGGCCCAATAAAAACCCCTCGAGATTTACAAGGTGTGTTTCACAAGCAAAGTGACCACCACCAGCCCCCATAAATGTGAAGAGACTCTTCTGAAAAATGGCCCACTAATGAGCATCTCCCATGTGAGATTGGTTCGCTCCAGCATATATATATATATATATATATCACTTCCTTTTGATGGCGACTCTCGTAGCAGCGCGACGAAAAGATTTACGTTTTTTTATGACAGGAATGTCATTAGTTCAAGTTATAAAAATAACCCTTTTACATAAGCGCTATACAGCACGGGAGAACAAAAGAACACAGCCATTCTCAAACTCAAAACCAAGTAAAAATGCCATTTAAACAAAGAGAGTAGTTACAGCAGATGAATCCAAATTCTCATACATTGTAAATCTTAAGACAAATTAAATAGCCGGCATAATTCAATCGCCCTCTCGCTTACAAGAACAATACAAGGCAGCCCGAAACAGCCAAAGCCAACTGACTCCAAGTACTCATCAGGCCAGCAATCCTACATGAGGATGATGATCTAGGGGAAGATGTTGGACTAGATTTGCTGCCTACAGGCCCAGCATGAGCATTTCCATCTGGAGCAATATTAGGCAATGGAGCTGGTGCCGGGGTTGGAGGAATGTTGGTGCCAAAGATGGCTTCGGGAAGGAGGACCTTGTCAACCTGATAAACGGCGACAGGATAAGTCGAATGCACGCTGCTGCTGATTTTTGTGTGCGCCCATCCTGAGCTAAGGTGCACCGTTCCAGACTCATCGGTGAAATTCAGAGAGTATTGGGCACCGGCTAGGGTACTAACCGGGCTTAATTGGCTGAGGTTCTTGAAGTCTGCTAGGCTGTAGTAGTGTGGCAAGGCATGGAAGAGGCAGAGCGATTTGAGCTGGTCTTGGGTGAGGTTGGAGAGGGAGGGCTTCTTAAGGGATGAGAATGCTTCATCTTTTGGCACAAAGATGGTGATCCCTTCATCACTTTTGTTGGCTTGGTTTTGGAAGGTTTCAATCACTTTGGTGGATTCAAGGTATGTCAGGAAGGTATGGAATGGGCCAGCCACTGTGAGAAGGTCTGTCAGGTTGACGAATTCTGGGCCCGGAGCCGGAGCCGGGGCCGGGACCGGGGCCGGTGCCGGAGATGCAGCAGTTGCGCCATGTGTGGATGGACAACAGAGCAAGGCTAATGCGGTGCTGATCATGAAAATCAGGCTCAATTCCAGTTCCATATTTTCCCCAAAGTTTTAGCCCTAAGTCCTGCTAAGGACAAAAACCCAGATATCAGTATTTTCAGTTTTTATAGCACATGTATTTGTTAGAAGAAACAAGTAGCTCATAACAGTAAATTTTGTATAAGGAAGTTATACAAATTGATGATCTGATTCTGTGGTCTCAACGGCATTAGTAAACAACACCCCTAAAATCAAGGAAATTGTGGTGAAACTGTCCAAATTCTCCAAGATTAAACCCTGGCTTTGCGATCCATATTTGATACCTGGCTTCGGCCTTGGTTTTCACTAGATCAATACGCCGTTGGGAAACTATCATAATTTGACAAAATAGCTTCAAGTGAAACAAGATGAGCATCAAATATTGGGAATCTAGAAAGAACAATTGCAGAGCCTGATCAAGAATACCCAAATAAACCAAGAACAGAGGGAAAAAGAGAAAAATGAGAGATGGCAATTACAGATGAGAGTGACAGTAGAAACGGTGAAGAATGCCACTGGAGGACCCAGATCAAAAACACCCCATTTTGATCAGATGGACTCTTTCAAAAACAATACTAAAGACAGAAAAGCGAAACCCTTTTAACCAAATTGACATGAAGATCAAACTAAAAGATGAGCCATGACATCAAACCGGGAAATGCTGAAAGTACTGACCTGAGCAAGAGGGATTCAGAGAGACGCGCTGTGTTGGGTACCAATGCAGTGCAGTTTCTTATGATAATTGAGACTATTTAAAAGGAATGTGCTTGTTAGGAAAGAAAGGTAGCAACTGAACATTGGAGGGTGGCAGCTGGTGAAGGTAAAAGGAGAGGGAGGGAGAGAGAGAGAGAGAGAGAATTAGGTAGAAATTACATACAGCTGGGAGTTGGCTTTGGACTGAGGAGGGCGATTTCTTGGGAGTAAATGTAGTGGCATGGACAGAATGCTCATGTGGGGTGGGCTTTCTCTGTCACAATTTCAACTAACTCATATTTCAAATAAAAAATTTGTCCTTATTAGAAAGTAAATTATAACCACAGAACTATTATCACCATATTATTTAGATAGTATTTTTGGGGGTAAATTACATTCCACACTTGAGATTTCATCAAATTACAATAGGCAACCTTCTCATTTTAAAAATTGCACTGACTTCCATTAAGTCGAAAATTGTTAAGAAATTTATGTAATAATTCTATAAAACCTAGAGAATATCCATTTGAAATAACTTTTGAACATTAAAAGTAGTTAGTGTAATTTTTAAAAGTTGATAAATGCTCTTTGTATTAATACCAAAACTCAAGGATGTTGAGTACAATTTATCTAATTTTTCTATGATAGTGCCATAATATTTTCACAAGTGTTTCTTTAAATTTATGAATATTGATAAGTCACATCATTTTATATGAAAAATGCAATACCTTAATTAATGATATTTTTTTAAAATTATAAGTTACTATAATGAATTTTCTTTTTACTTGCCATTACAATGATATAAATAAGCCATTCATTTTTTTTTTACCATATTTTCTATAAAAATTTTATTGTTTAATATTATAAACTAAGATAAGATGATCAATATCGCTCTTTTTTAGTCATTAGAAAATCACCCTCACAAAAAATAGAAAGTTCATCTTGCTTATAATTTGTTAATATAACATCATACAGATAGAATAATTCATGAAAAATAATCAAAGCCCTTTGCCCTTGATTAGATTTGGCACTTCGATGCCGGTTGTTCATCGCCTGGAGCTATAGTATGTTTCAAAAGTTGGACTATTCGCCCATTAAGATAGTACGTAAATTGAGTTTAGAATATTATAAATAGATTCTTACAAGTTACTCCTCAATCCATCATTAGAAACACCACTTTTTTTAACTAAAATTCCATCCATGAGCTATTAATTTTTGGATTATTATGGCTACATTATCTTGTGTAAAAAAATATTAAGATAACTTATTTTCATTGTACTAATATTTTTAAAAAATATTTTCAAAAAAAAAAAAAGATAATTACTAGAAGGACCACAAGATCAAAGTCAAACTAGCAATTGAATGGTAGAAGATGTCATCTCAACCATCAAGCTGTGAATTTAATGCAACAATTATAGGACTAATTAAAACTATATCACTCCTTAATAATTATACTTAAAAATAAAAACTATTTAATAGGCACTCACTATTCTTTGAGTGCATATTAAATAAACCCACCAATAAAATTCTTTTTTACACTTAATTTTCACCAGTTTTATTTTTTTTTTTTATCAAAGAAAGACTTATTTTTTTAATTAACTTGGCGTGTAAAATAAGCATCATAGACCATATTTTATTTATTTATTTAATTTACTTCTATATCATTTGAATTTTATTATTTATTTGCAACAACTCTATTCAGGCTTTGTGGGTGGAAATGCCTTGGAAGCAAGAGCCAGTGGACATCATATAAATTAATAATTTTGGACACCATCTAAGATTGTTTATTAATTAGTAGTTGCAATGTGCTTATCAAAAGACAGCCTTGGACATGGATCCAACAGTCAATCTGTTTTTCTTTTTTTTCTTTAGGGTTGGTGATGTGAATCCATTGATAGAGTTAATCAAATAAACTAGTCAAATCTTAGTTTTGTTAATCTTGACTTTTGAGATGTGGAAAAATTAAAAAATCGATCTTTGTGTTAAATATCAAACAAAAATAACAATGCGTACAAACACTACTATTGTACGTACATACATACACTATTATATGTTAATTGGATCAGTCTAATCTGATCTTCTCTTTATTTGATTTAGTCATCAATTCAAATTTTATTAATTTTAATTCCAATTTGATCCGATTTAAGGCAGATCAGGGACACTTAAACACCATCAATGAGGTGATAGATATAGAAGTTAATTACACCAATAATCACTCAATTTTGTATTTTGTTACTGTTTGATCACTGAATTTTGAAATGTTATCTGTTAGTCACTAATATTTCAAAATCGTTTTCTTACCCATCACTCGTTAGTCACTGAACTTTAAGTTCACGAGTGACGGATGTGAAACGGTTTTGAAATATTAGTGACTAGTAGATAATATTTTAAAGTTTAGTGGCTAAGTAGTAATAGTTTTGAAATATTAGTGATTAACAAGTAACATTTCAAAGTTCAGTAACCAAACAGTAACAAAATATAAAGTTGAGTGATTATTGGTATAATTAATCCTAAATTTAGAGTTAGTTTGGAAATAATAATGTCAATTACATAAATATAATCATTAAAACATTGACCACCATCATATACAATAGATACAAATTAATTAAAATCAATGATAAATTAGATAAATATTCTAGAAAGAGCTTACTTTTATAGTAAAATTGGGACACAAAAAACATTGATGAAGGGGCAATTTTGGACTGTTTCCATGCTTACCAAATCATAGCTTCACATCATTGAGAGTTGAAAGGGAGAAAAGATCTTTGTTTATGATTAAGCTTGGGTGCTATACCAACTTTTTTTAATCATAAAAACCAAGTCATTTGGATAAACAAATATTTGAGGGAATTTATATCATTTTCATCATCTTGATTTGATTGATGTTTGCAGACCTAAAAGATTTGGTGGAGACTTGTTTGACTATATGGTTGAGATTTTGAAAAAAAATTAGGGTTATTTATATGTGGAGAGTGTTTTTTATTTTTTATTTTTATCTTTGTTTTGATTTGAGAATTGAAAGAGAAATTGTTGGTGTTGCAGTGGCGAAGGGAGATATAATGGTGTTGATTGAGAGATGAGAATGACAAGATTAAAGGAATAGAATACTAGGAGTGCTCATGGTCGCAGTTGCAGAAGAAGCCATCGCAGTAGCAAGGATGAGAATAACAAAAGAAAATGTCGGTTGTGCTCGCTATTACAATGGTAGAAGGCATTGGGGAAGACAAGATGAAGGTGTGGTAAGTAGGTGGGTGGATGTGAGTGAAACACTAGGAAAAAGGAAAAAATTGTTGTTGATAGAATTTGAAGTGGAGCTCAAATTAAAAAATGTGTTTTCTCGATATAACATATTTTAGATATTTGCTAAAGTCTTGATAGGAATCAGGTGAACTATGAAGTTAGTAAAGTAATACAATTGAGGTAATCGAGTAACAAAGCAGAGAATCCCACATAGCACTTAACCCTAATCGGGGAAAATACAATCTCTCTAAAGGCGACACAACCACTTCGGCCCATTGGCAAAACAATCCTGCTTAGGAGGGACAACCTCGGCATATGAACTCGGGAATCACCCCATTGTCATTGTTAGGCTTTACGCTCCAACCCAACGCAACCCTAGCCTCAAGAGTGTCACATCAGCACTATCCTCGGAATCGACGTCACCTCGGCATTAATGCTATTGCTCAAAGGAACCTGGGGTGGTGTCCACTCGCAGCCCCGCCACTTGAGCCAACAACCGGGGTGGTGTCCACTCTCAGCCCCGCCACTTGGGTCCCGTAGGGTGAAGTCCGTCTCAGCCCCGTCCTAAGTGGGTCACCTAGCATTAATCCTAGGTACGCATCCCGAGTGCTGTCACTCTGTGCTACGTCACAAGTTACCAACCCACGTCCCCATGGACGACACAAAACAAGCCAATGCCGAAAAATCATAATATGCATAAAATCAACATCTCAATGTATGCAATTTACCGTATGAAATTCAATGCATGTGTAAATAATTGTTTGGACAACCATAATAAACCAAGCCATAGGGATGAACATTCACAGTAAACCATTCACGTGTCACTTAAAGTCTTTTCGGGTAGAACCACTCACAATTCAAAACAAAGTTGGGGGAGCGAACACTCACCTTGACAGATTCGGACTGCCTCGATCCTCGTGCACAACCTCGTTATGCGTGCCAAATCACAGACACTTGAATTTACAGTTAATCTCGAACCACAACACTTCCTAAGCACCATAAGTAATAAAGGAAACATTAAAATCCATTTTCCTCAATTATTTCACAACTTTCTCTATTTTCTCCCATTTTTCACCTCGATAATTCCAAAATAATTATTTTCTCAACTATTTTTCCAAATATTTCAACACCATAATTCTTAAAATAATTAATTAAAAATACTGGAGTTGAAATTACCGAAATACCCTTGCTCACGCGCCCTTACGCGCTTGGCGAGTGTCTGGGCAAAATTTGCTGGCGCGTGGCAGTCACACGCCACCGTCTTCAACCTCTAGCCGGCCGCCGGAGGTTGCTCCGATCACCACGAAACTGGAACCCTCCGAAAGCCCTCGATTGGTCGATCAAGATGCCACAAAAATTAGGCCGAAAGGCCACCGGAAAACGGCCCAAATGGCCAGTTGCAGGCGGCAGAAGGCGGACCGCCTCAAACCCTCGGCCAAACTCGAAACCCCCTCAAACGTTCACCAAAATGCTTCAAAATACTCCCAAAATGATCCTTGATGCCTAGAGACCAAAAGCCCTCTATCAAAGCTCCAAAAATCGTTCAAGAACGAGCTCGATTTGGTGCTTCTTTCTCGACCGAATACCTTCGGTATTTATAGGTAAAAACGACCCCTACGTGGCCTGATTTTCGGCCATTTCTTCCTCTTCACGCCACCAGGACTATCCTCGGCCATCCCTTGACAAGATTTGGCTGCCAAATGGCCGGATTTTCTGGCCAAAACTCGCGGCCAGGCTGCCATGTGCGTGCGAAATTTCTGAAAAATTACACTTTAGCCCCCCGAAATTTTTCTTTTGCATTTTGGCCCTTTCCCTTAAGCCCCTGGTCTTTCTAACATCCTCACTAAGACCCTCAAGATTAATACTTTTCATTTCCCCCTTGAAACTTTTGAAAAATTGCCATTTAGACCTCTCTCGGGCAATTTTTGAAAATTACACTTAGGCCCGATTGATTTATTTGACCTTAAATCTACTCGATTTAATCTGAAACCACTTAAGGGTTGTTCTATACATCGAATACTAGTCCTTGACACTCTCCGTTGACTTTTTGGTCGTTGTTTACAACAATTCGATAATACGGCCTAATTGGCAGTTGTATTTTTGCTATACCGAAAACTGTTCCCGATCTCATTTCTTTTATCACTAAAAATCATAATTTTAATTGCTCATCGATACTATACCATTTTCCTTAGCTATCTAGGGTCCGAGGTACCTCCTCTGATTAATTCGGTCGTCCAAAGCTGTGTTAGTGTGCCCTATAGTCTTATTTTTTCCAAAATTCCAATTATGCCCTTTTATCAAATATCATTTTTATCCTCAAAATTATTCTCGGGTGTTACACAACCTAAAGCTGCGTTCTCTTTGCTATTTTCAAGTTATTTTTAATTTTTAATTTTTTAAAATAATGAAAACGCATCCTCTTTACTGTTTTAAAAATGTATTTTTTTAAATAAAAAAAAATTATAAAGAAAACTCAAAATAACAAAAAATTATTTTCAGTGTTTTCATCCAAAACAAACTCTAAACTCAAAACATATTTATTTATTTATTCATATTTTATTATTATAATGGAAAAAATATTACAAAATTTATTAACTTTAAAATGTATATATTTTTAATAATATATTAACATTAAATATTTTTAATTTACTGAATAATCAAATTTATTGAATAAAATATTATTAAAATTTATTTTCAAAATTTCAAAGAAAATGCGTTTTCTAATTTTTTGTTTTGAGAAATAATTTTTCAAAATAACAAAGAGAACGTATTTTTAATTTTCTAAAAATAAACTTCCAAAACAAAAAATTAAAAATAAATTAAAAATTTAAAATTAAAAAATAAAAATTAAAAAATAAAGAAAACACAACCTAAGTCCCGACTCTTCACTGAAAAAAAGTTAACACCTATTGGAGGATAACCTTAGCAGTCACTAGAAGGGTGTTCATGGGTCTTGGGTTGGTAGCAATTGGGTCGGAGCCCATCTTCGTCCAATATCAAATTTCGTGATATGGTTTTGGAGATGGATCGAGTTACTGGCCCATATCAAGTCTATTACAATTTAGAAAATAAAAAGATTCTTTTATATTCTCCAATTTAAAAAAAAAAAAAAAAAGTCTTGAACACAATTTTTAATTTTCAGGCACTGCTATGTGTTCACTCCCTCTTTCTCAGTCAGGCAACTGTTAGATTGCCCGACGGTGGGCAACATAACAGTTGTCTTTAATTTTCTATCTCTGAAGATATTTTTTAAAAAAAGTATTCTAATTTTTTACAAGTAAACATGTTCTTATTTTTTAAATAAAATTACATCTACAATTTTTTTTTCCATTTTTGGCCAAAAATTATAATTATGTTTTTAGTGACAGTAAAAAGTTATTTCTCTAAAATGCAACTAAATTAAAGTAAAAATTTTGAAGATTTTGCTTTAAAACAAAGCATGAAATTATTTTTAAACAAAAAATAACACCAATCAACTTTTTAAATAACATTAAACTTATGCCAAACACATTGACTAAATACTCTATTATAATTTTATTTTTTATTTTTTTAATATAATTGGCCAAACACATAATAACATTATGGGCAAATAGTAAAAAAAATTCAAATATGTAAATTTATTCAAATGTTTCAATTTTAACAATTGTATCCCAATTGGCTCAATTAGAATACAATTGTTAAAATTGAAACGTTTAGATAAATTTATAAATTCACGAAAATATGTGAGTTTTTTTTAGCTATTTGGCTAACGGGTGCTTTTTGCAAATACCTATTTTTGCAACTTGCCGTCACGAAGAAACAATAATACCATTGCTACAAGGACTCACACCCAAAGTTCTTCCACCACAATAACACCAAGAGCAAGTGATCAGAATATCCATAATTGCTTACAAAATGTGGTTCTTTGAGCACAAGAACTATGAAGGAATGATCACTCTGTTCAACAGTTCCACACAACACAACGCGAAAGCAAGCCATTCCTCAAATACTTGACCTATCCGCCATGATGATCCTTTCAATTTCTCATCAATTTTATTGATAGAGCTTAGAAGAACTCTCTGGAATCTTGGATTGATCGAGAACAAGTGGAAAGGAGCCATGAAAAGAGCAAAATAGAACAAAGATAGATGCAATAGCCAATATAATTAAGAGGAAAGAAGAAAAGAAGATACAGTGATCAAACAAATCAGATGCTCAACTGCATTGCTCTGAAACTCCCAACATATCTACTCTACTAATGGTTAAAAAGATTGGTTACAGAGTTTAACCTGACAAGACGAATTTGAGAGAACTGACAAGAATTACACGATAGAATCGAGCTCGAGCTAGTAGCAGAAGGGGAACTTAGTACAGGATGAAGAGTGTCTAAAACTGAATCTCTAGGATATCTCTACACTAGCATTATGCTGGCATGGATCGGTTAAGAATGTAGTGGAATTTGATAATTAATCTGTGCGACGGAGGCAGACTGAAGTCATTGTGTTACAAGGACATAACTGGATGAAGATAGATGCGAGTACTGGACACAAGATGTGTGTTTTCAAGGGGTGGCCCAATCCTTCTTGATGTCAAACGTGTAGTTGATCTCCAAGTGGCATTTGTTGTCATCGTCGACGAACTGAAACCAAGAAAAAATGAAACCAGAGTATCAGCATAATTGCAGTTGCAGTCCCAATGACAACATTAGATAATGAAAGTTAACGATCAAATTTCATGCACAGTTTGGTTCCCGTGGTGCATGGTTCTGTGGGTTTGAGTTGTGAGACGGGTTTATTGTTTCTTTGAATTACTAAAGAATGCAAAGGGACGGGGGGATGAACTCATAAAAGCTAGTAAAAGAAGGTCGCTATGCAGTATATTAGCCCTAGCCTTGCAAAGGAAGACTTTGGCAGGAAGCTCGCGAGATGGAACCTTCATAAAGAGCTAGGCAAGGCAATTGGTACTCCTTCGTCATCAAGACAACAAGGGGCAATTCAGAAATTGTAAATAATCATAAATATATTGAAATACAGAAATTACACAGGATATAAGATCAGAAGAGTGGGCACTCTTGGCAAAATATTTAGCACACGAATTTCTAAATGGTAATACCCATAGATTTTCAGTTAAGAGAACAAATACAATAACCCAAAACAAGTCAGAGAAAGCTTTTAATGTCTACCATACCCTAAGCTTTACTAGTTAAAGCCAAAGTTGGAAAATTCATTGCTAATTTTGTCAAAAGAAAATGCAGAAATGGACCCAAAAAAATGTTTTCTTTTTAGATAACAGACCCCCAAAAAAGAAAAATTAAGGAACAGCTTTTTGACATTCCCCTAATTCTCATCTCAAGTCAAAAAATGAGATCACAGAAGCAAATGGATTGTAGCAAGAATTCATACGATAACATGTAGCTGTTATCATATAGCCGTTGAAAGAAACACAATTCTGCAAGTTCCAGAAGCACTATTTTTTCACCTTCCTCATTTGAGTTGTTCCAAAACATAAGAACTTCAAAACCTTACATTGTGAGATTACAAGCAAGGTGAACTTACCATAGATAATAACGGCAAAAAATTTTAGTATTGTTTATAAGTTCACTAAGGTGCTCTTGTACAAGCAAGATGAACATACCTTTGTTCTTGCTGTATATGAACCTCTGGCAAAAAAGCCAGAAGGGGTGATCTCTTCAGGTATAACATGTGTGTAAGGCTCTTCCTGAGGGCTAAAAGTTCCAAGCATCTCTTTTGAGCTGTCCACTGAAATGAAACCCAAAATGAGGTGAAACATTCAAATGGTACGGTTTCAAAAATTCTGAATCTTAGATAAGATTTTTGAGTACATTACCTTTCATGCTGGTTTTCCAAACAGTGTTTCGGTATTTTAGACCCGAAACAATGTTATTCCCGACTCTGAAAGAAAATTTCAATCTGTAGCGACTACCTTCTTTCAATGTAAACCACGACCCTTTGGGTTTTCCATCTTCCGGAATAGGAAGAACAATCTCAGGTCTATCAGGAGATAGAATTGAGAGACTGAGGATCTCACATCCGGTTCCAGTGTTTCTACAGTACGCGGAAACAATAAAGTCAATGGTATGAAGCCCAAATTTCATCAGAAAAAGTAGTGCAAAACAAAGCTTAGTTTTGAATTAACTTAATCTACATTTAAGCAGGTGATAAGATCAGTGAACGTGAAGAAGTTCGAATAACTGAACTATTTGAGTTCCAATTTGAGTTCTGAGTGTTAATGCCATGATAGCAGAAGAAAATGATTTGTTAATACTCATGAAACTCTGAAAATGATTCGCGGGTAGAAAATGATATCTAAACATTAGCAGACTTGACTGTTGGGCATTTAGGATGGAGACGAACTAAAATTTTGGTCAGAAACCATGTCTGAATTAGCATTTTAATAGTGCAAGTATATTTACGAACCATCTCTCTCTCTCTCTCTCTCTCACACACACACACACACATTTGCAAAAGCTTTCTTTTTCTAGGAAAGCTTAAATTTGGAGAAATCAGGGATATACTTCTTGATATAAGCTTTTGCAAAAAGAGCTTGTGATATCTTATGGATTGATGGTGGAATATCTATAAACAGAAACCCAGCGAAAGCAACAGAGGTCAAAAACTGTAATCTGTTCAGGAAAGTCGCTAAATTGCCGATTTATGAATCTTTAATTTTAACAAATAGAAAATTACTGTGCTATATAGAAGGAAAAACAATAGAGTAATGCTAGCATTAAATTCCTTAAACATTAGCAGAACAAAGCAATGAATTGGCTTACAGATCCAAAATATTTCAAGAAGCTCATGCTGAAATCAGCAACTAATGCCAATTGGGGAAGGAGAAATATTTTATATATTTTGTGAAGCATCTAGTAATCCAGTTTGATCAGGACTAAATCAGTAATTGATCTTTAAAATCCAAATTGAGTTAAATTGGAATCATTCAATACCTCCAACACTTTCCATATCCACACTCCCAAGAAGCTGTTCCTTCCACCTCCTCAGGCTCTCATCCTCCTATAACACATCAAAATCCGAACAAAAACATAAGTTAACCAGAACTTGCAACCACAAATCAAAGATCCAATGAACTACTTGTACATCAAATTGGAGAGGAAAGAACGACCTTGTCCTTCTCAAGCTGTTCTTTGAGAGAGAACTGAGGGCCAGGCTGAATCTCTTGGCCTTCATCTTCTTCTTCTTCCTCCTCCTCTTCAGTTGTACATAAGGAGTTCTCGCTCACGCTTCTCTTGAGGCTTTCATCAGTAATCTCTTGTGCATTGCTCTGCAGTCCGGTAGAACCCTCTTTGTTTTCATCCAAAGCCATGTTTTTGGAACTAGAAACAGCTCCAACCGCCAAAGACATCAATTCGTCAAACAGTAACCCGGAAACCTTTGAAATCTTGAACCCCAGAGAGGGAGAGAAACCCGCGAACCAAAATCAACGGAAGAACCAGATTTTTTCTTTTTCTTTTTTTTTTTTCTTGTTTTTGTGAAAAGATTGGAAAGTGGTGGAATCCCAGAAAGGCAAGAGTTGTCTATGCCCAAGAAAATCCAACAAAGTGAACCCAACAAAAGCAAGAACAGAAAGAAAAAGAGGACAGGTCCCACGACTCCCACCAAGAAAAAGCGGAAGACAAGAGGGCCACTTTCTTGAAGAGGGTTGTTGAATAATCTCAAATCCAAGACTCACAAGTGGATGAGAAATGGGGAGAGAACGTGACGACCATTAATGGAAGTTTTTTTTTTTTTTTTTTTTTTTTTAATGAGAGAGAGAGAGAGAGAGAGAGAGAGTGTGTGTGTGCGTGTCTTGAAGTTTGGGTTTGGCAGAGTCTTAACGTTTGGGTTTGGGAGAGTCTTGAAGTTTGGGAATTCTTCTTCTTCTTGAGAGAAGAAAGGCCGGACTCAGAGGATTTCTGTGACTCTTCGTTTTTGGGATTGAAGAAGAAGAAGAAGAACGTGAAGAACGGTCTGATACATGACGTGATGGTGATAAAGCTGGTCCCTTTGCTTTTTATGTGTACTATATTTCAATGGTCCCATGTTCAGAGATTGATTTGAATTGTTGGGTGAATGATCATGTTGCCAGTTTACCGTTTGTTACCATCATGTCTGCTTGGTTATTTCCATCGAGTCATCCACCAATTTTGTAAGAGTTACTGAATTATTACACATAATAATAAGGTAGAATCAAATTTAAATAATTGATTTAATCAAGATAACTAAAACCACTAGGACTAAGGACCTTAGTAGGGTCTAAAATATTGCCTTTAGACCATCTCCAACTCAACCCCAAATTTGAAATAAAATCTCAAATTTGGGGTAAAATCTTTTCCAACCCACCCCCAAATCCTACCCCAAATTTGAGATTATTAATAGTATTACCCCAAATTTAGAGTTGCACTATTTCTTCACCCTAAATTTGGGGTAATATATTTATTCTTATTTTGCCCTCCTTATTTTAACTATAATAAAATTTAATTCCTTCTGTATTTCACTTTTATATATTTTTATATTTTTATTTACTTATTATTAGTATTAATAATATTTAAATACTAATAATAAATTATAATCAATTAATGAATAATAATTAATAAATTTTGTCGTGTTCAATATAATGTTTTATTAATTGAGATAGTAAATGTAATGTTTTTATTTTTTTAATATTATTGATAATTAAATTTTTTTAGTTAATTATATAATTTTTAGGTAACAATTTAAATTGATATATAATAAATAAGTAAATAATTTACATTATAAAAAAATATTTAGAATCAAAAAAATAATAATAATAAACTATTCCTTTACCCCAAATTTAGGGTTAAGCGTTGGAGAAGAATTAGGTCTTACCCCAAATTTGGGGTGAAGGGTTAGAGATGCCCTTAGAGCATAAATTAAAATAATTGAATAAGTAATATATCGGTGTCATTTCGGTCAATTGCGAGTTCAATTCTCGTGCAGAGCCAAAAGTTTAACTTACGATTTATCTTCCTTGACATAATCGAGGGCATGAGCACTAAGATCTCGTAAAGACAGTCATCCTAAATAGGGTCTAAGATATTTTATAAAGTATAATTATTATCATAAATATCAATTTAAGTTTATTTTAGTGTTAATTCTAATTTCATAAGTACCTATTTATATGAGTAATGCTATTCATTTAGACTCGAGATGGATTTCTAATCTAGTTAGCACTCTTTTATTGAAAATTGAAGAGGTGTAAATGTCTATATTTATATGAACACCTTCTCAAGGGCGAAGCCAAGTAAGGCCAGATCATAATTTTTTTTACTTTATATTATTTTTAACTAAGTCTAATTCCTAAAATCAATTCAAAATTATTGTATTAAAGTTTAGCCTAAATAGGTCAAATAGTCCTAATCCACTTATTCCTAAGTCCTAATTCATTTTATTTCCAAATTTATCTCATTTCTTGCTTTCTTTCCCAATATCTATTTGATTTTCTTTCTTTCGATTGCTACTGCTATAGTTAAAAGAATATTTTTCGTAATAAATATTGTGAAGAATCAATTATGTAGTAGAACTAAAGACTAATGGATAAATGATAATTTTGTTGTGTATGTTAAAAATGATATATTTAATAAAATTAATAATAAAATCATTATACAGTGTTATCAAAGTATAAAAAATTATAGAAAATAATTATAAAAAATATATATTTTAATATTATCATTATTATTTTATTTTTAAAATTATATTTTTTGTATTTAAATTTACTCAATCAAAATCCTGACTCTACCTCTTGCATCTTATGAAAAAATCTTAGCTAGACTAAAGCACTCATATATACATAATTTTTAAACTATTATAATTACCCAAACCCAATATCTAAAATTCCACTTGATACACTTTAAACAGTAGATATTAAGTAAGTTAGTGTCACCCAAATGAAAGAAATAATAAAATAAAATTATATTATGTTAGTCAACATCTTGTGCTTGATGATAGCATGCCATTGATTGACAACATCATGTTTGACTTCTTTGTTCTTTCATTTTTTAGAAGTAATATAAAAAGAGGCCCATGATTACCATTAACATCCTCTTTCTACTAAAAACAATATTTATAAAAAATATTAATATCACTTCCCTTTTTATATATTTAATTTATTTGGTGCATAAATATTATTTTTCCTATTAGAATCAGATGGCAACACCTGCAAAACTGGTGGGGCCCAAAACCGTCCACCAACTAGGCTCCACTTTGTGGGCCCAACCCAGCGGCCCAACCTTTAGGCCCACTATCTCTCAGCCCATTCCTTGAAATAGAAATGTTTCGTGCAAACAAGGACTCATTGAGCAACTAACCCTGCTTGCCCTTCACAACTCAATATACTTAAAAGCTACTTCTAAAAATAATATTGACAAGATAATATAAATTGTAGTTAAAATTAGTCAATATGAGTAATATAGGCCTACGAGTATTACACTCACCGATGAATCACGTCACATCAATTCAAATCAGCCGACGTTGACATATGGGCTATGGGCCCAGCCCAAGTTCACCCTGCGGGGCCCATTCCCACCGCCCGACAACTCAGCAGTCAGCACTCCCATGCCCACCTCCTTACAACTCTATATTGTGTAAAAATATATATATATATATATACGATATTAAATAAAAATAAAAAAATATTTTTTAAAAAAGTAAAAGACTAAAATTGGAGAAAAATTCATAAATATTAAAAAATTTAAGTTATGAAATTTTTTTTATAGCTATTCATAGATAAAAATGTATTTTTAAATTGAAAATATATTTTTGATATTTTTTTAATATTACAAAACAATCAACAGAAAGTTCCTAAATTATCTAACATTTAATGATATCTTTTTAAATAATTATAAATGTTTATTATTTCGGACGGTGGGGCTAAAAGAAGAACTATAATTATATAAATATTAAATAAAACTTTTATATGTAATATTATAATATGTATTATTATATGATTTATTTTATATAAGGTACAGGTGGCATTGGTGGCTAATATTTCAGGGTAAGGCCATGATATGGTCACATGGCGGTGCTTCCACAGTGTAGACAGCAACCAACGTACGAAATTTGCAGTTAAAACCCCCAGATTGGAATGGATTATTTTACGGTGGGAGGGGGGACATGCCAAAATAATGAAAATGTATTTCACCCAATTGTGAAATTATTTGTCCCCTCCTTTTTATATCTTTTTTTAATTTTTTTTCTTGTAGTCATTTCTACTGGTTGTCGTCATCTCTTGCCAATCACTCTTATATTCTTCTCTCGTCACGAAAAAAAGTTTTCTCTTATCAATCACTCTTAAGGTGTATTTGATAAATATAAAAAATAAAATAAAATTTTAATTTCATAGAATTTCAATTCTCACTCCAACACGTAGAAATTCAAATTCTTTGATTTCAAGAAAAATTTTTACTTTTTGAACTAAGATGGAATTAGAATTCCATGAAAAACTATTTGATAAAATTTCTTGAAATTTAGATAGAATTCTAATTCCACTCTCATTTTCTACCTTTATTAAATACACCTTATATTCTTCTTTCTTGTCACGAAGAAAAAAGTGTAGCGATAACCGACATAAAATAGGCAAAGATGGTAAAAAAAAAATTATTAAAAATAATAATAATAATAATAATAAAATAAATTTACAAATAATTAAAAAATATTTTCGTCATTTTAACGTATCTCGATCACCTTCTCGATAAGTCCGTGCAACAATGTAAAATAATCTGATTGGGATCGACCATCGTTGCCCCTGGGAGTTGGGAATCTATGTGACCAAAATACCCTTGCAGAATAGCTACACGCAGGCAGTGGAAACGGGTGCATTATCGTACTTTTACAAATCTATAGGGGTATCATGATTGCAACATATGATGTGATGATCACGAGTCTGACGGTGATCCAGCGAGGACAATGCCGTGGGCCCCACGTGGTGGCCGTCCCATCTGCCGTTTATTCTGTGGACCCCGCCGGCTCCGTTTATCGGACGGAAGTCTATGACCCTATGATGCTTACTTGGATTTGATATATTTTCCCCTAAAATTACAAAAGAGGCCAGCTTTAGCCGGTAACATGGCAAGAATAAATGCCCATCTAAATGTTTTAATAATTTAAAATTGAATAAAAAGGGAAGAAAATTGATATAAAAAGCCAAATTAGGTCAGAATCAAGGTGGCCTTTAGAAAGGCCAACTTTTCTAGAGATGACTCATTTCATAGACTAATCTAGGTGCCACGTCATCATTGCCCACATTTTCTCTCAAGCTATAATGTGCTCTCACCGTCCAACCATTTTTCCTTCTCCTTTTTTTTTTTTGTCGTTTTTATTTAATATTTCTTTAAAATAGATAAAGACAAGCACTTGACAAGTTTAATTATTAAATCCATGGAACTGTTTAAATTAAATAAAAAAATATTTTTTAAAAATTAAACTGAATCAATTGAATAATTAGTCAAACTAAAAAAATTAAAAAATTGAAAAACATAAAAAATAAAAAGTTCGAACAAATAAAAGTAATACTTCAGTAAGAATATGTGTTATTTAAATAAAAAATAATATTTCATTATGAATAATTTTTATTTGATTAATTTTTATGAATAGATTTTAGTTTTAAAAAATTACTCAAGCAAAAATGATATTACTTGATTAAAAAAAAATTTTACCTAAGTAAAATTGATATTACTCAAATAAAAGGTTTTTCCTAGTCAATTGATAAATTGAGTACAAAGAATAATACTCTTGTTCAATTATTATTACTCAATTAAAGCATTTAGTTACTTGACTAAGTACTCGATTAAGAATAATTTCTTAGTCAATCAATAATTCTAGCACATAAATTTTATTTAATATAGTTATTTTAATTTTTTCAATAATTAATGAGATTGAATCAAAATAAAATAACCAAAAAACTCAAATTTATAAATCGAACAGAATCGATCTACAAATTGAACCAAATCGAACTGTTAGTATCAATCGATTCGATTAAGTTAATTTGATTTAATTGAAATTTTGATCACCCATAAAATAGGTAACAAATGTTATATAGAGTAATATATTTCTTCAAGGTTCTTGAATAATATAGATAAATATTTTTTAAAATATTTTAATTAGTTAGACATTTGTAATGGCTTTATCATGTCATTGGAATTAAGAGACGCTTTAGATGTTTTGTAACTAGAGTGCAAATTTCTCTAAGAACTAGCTCACGTTTACATTTAATTTATAGTTTATTTTTAAAAGACTTTTCAATTACGAAAAATAATTTTATTATTTCTATCCACCTTGACAATAACTTTTCTCTTAATTCTTTCTTAAAAAATTATGTATCGAAAGAGTATTAAAGCAGCCTTCAAGAACATTAGTCCAGTGATTGGGGCAATCGATTATGAAAAAAAGTTTTTTATCTTTACGTTTGTTGTGTGTCAGTATTCGAGCATTGGTTATTGCAGTTCCCTGATTTATATTCTCTGTTGGAATTGTGAGGCCAAGTAGCGGAGTGTCTATGATGAAACGTCATCCAAAAAAAAAATATATATATATATATATATTAAAATAGGTACTTTATACTTGGTGATCAGAATACTAAATCTCAATGAATAAAATAACACAATAATAATCATAAAATAACACAAACCACGATTAATACAAATCTTAATACAACAAATATTCAAAGCAATAATCTGATTGTTACCATCAACATACATTGAACCCAATTAAATGTACATGAAACAGTGGAATATTGGGTGGGGGGTTCCGATTATTGATGTGCTAAACATGTCACCTCCATCCCTAGCTGCCCCAAAGCACAAGATCACACAAAACCAGAAACAAAATGGCTTCCATAATTCATCAACCGTACCCTGGTTGGCTACCCACGGGAATGATAAAAGAGTAGAAGCAAACAAACAAGTCTAAGTCTAAACTATACAAATTTATTGATATGGCAAATCTCATCTCATCAGCCCACCACCCTTTGTTTTTTCATTTTTAATTCCAAACACTCTAATCTCCCACTGCTCATCGAGATGAGTTGCCATCTTCCTAACATTCTTCATGGACCCCCTGCAGTACTCCCCTCCTTTCCCTCTATTTATACCCCCCCTCTCCCTCCACTCTCTTCATACCCTACCAGTCATCCAAACCATCTATTTTTCTCTCTTCTTCATCCATCTTTCTTGCTTCTTCAATGGCCACTGTTGAGGTAATTAACCCCACATCTTCCTTCACAATCATTTTTCCTTTTAGTTTTTTCGTTCGTCCAACCTCAATAGCTTAGAGTCCCTAGCTAGCTTTAATTTATCGCTAAATCAAGAATATAACCTTAGCAAAAGGCCAATCAAACCCAAAATTTATCATAAAACCCGAGTCGTTTCGCGATATGATATATATTTTTTATCATCTTTTTCATATTAATGTATATTTGTGTGCATGTATCTCTTTTCTTTTGATACGTAATGCTATCAGCTATGACTAGATCACACGCATGAATTATGAATATATTAGTAATCTTTGTGGGGTTATTGTGATCGTGAAGGTTGTATTAGCCAAATCGGCGCTTTCGGAGGAGACCAAGGAAGAGACAATCATCAAGGAGGAGGAGGGGTCGACAGCAACCACAGAAGAGCAAGTGGCAGCACCGCCGCCGTCGGAGCCTGCGGCGGAGGAGGCAGCAGGCGAGAAGGCTGAGGCGGCGGAGGAGGTAGATGCTGCTGCCGAACCTGAAGCCCCAGCTGTGGAAGCTGAGACTGAGGTGAAGACGGAGGTGGAAGAAGAGAAGGTGGAGGTGACCGAGGAGGTGGTGGTTGCTGAGGAGAAGAAGGAAGAGGTGGATGCTCCGAAGGCGGCGGCGGAGGAAGTAGCTGAGGAGGCTACCGAGGCACCGCCGGCCGCCGCAGAGACAGAGCCGGAAACAGCCCCTGAGGGACCGAAAGATGAAGTCGCCGGCGGGGAGGAGGAAAAGCCAGTGGAAGGTGCAGCTGAGAAGACTGATGAATGAAGAGCTTAATTAATTAGTGATCAAATTAAGATTTTAATTTTCTGGGTGTGGAGTTGATTATGTTGATGCAGTGGAGTTTCTTCTACTATGATGGCTGTGTGTTGATGCATGATGATGGGTTTGGCTATGATCTTCCATAATAATATACTTTGTGTCCACTTTTCAATGGCTATGATCTTCCATGACAATATTTATATACTTTGTGTCCACTTTTCAATGCATTCATATAAATAATTATAATTAAATAAAACAAAACTTAATTGTAATTGAAGATTCAATGTCTTAATTGTTAAAAATTATATTAATTTAAGTTTTTATTCTGATGGTACGATACTGCTTGTATGAGCATGCTCATTTTCATGACTGACATGCCATAAAGTTGATCGATTTATAGTATTTAAATAGATTGAATAGTTTATTTTGTTTTTTTAATAATTAAAAAATATAAGTCTTGTTTTATTTGTTGTTTTCAATTTTCTAAAATAGTGGTAACGTATTTACTTTCGTATTTTTAAAAACATATTTTTAAAAATAAAAATAAAAAATTATAAAAAAAACTCAAAATAACAAAAAGTTATTTTGATTGTTTTCATCACAAATGTATTCAAAATTTTCAAAACGCAAAAAATATTACAGATGAAAAGAACACGTTTTTAACTATTTCAAAATAGACACTCAAAATATAAAATTGAAAATGAATTTAAAACTTAAAACTAAAATATGAAGAGATCAACTTATAGCGTTAGATTCTTAATGTACAAAAAGTCAAGATTATGTATTTTAATTATTAAAAATTATTATTTTAAATTCTTACCTTAAACACAAAAGAAGATATAAATAAAAGAGTGAAAGAGCGATAGAACCGAGTTTAATAAAGAGAAATGAAACAGATTAGTTCTGCTATATTTTATGATTGAAAATAAAAGAAAATATCGATTTTTGAGTTAGTGATTCAATGATTTAGATATTTGAAATTTAAGATTTTTTTTAAATCATGAGTAATTTGATCTTTTTTTCATCAAGATAAATTTTAATTTGACTTTTCTTATAACATTGCATATCCTCTTTTTTACGTATATGTTTTATATGGCGTAAATAACAACTTTGTTTACTCTCGATCAAGGTAATAACTTAAAGCAATAATTTTTAATAATTGAGATATAAAATCTTGATTTTTTATATATTAAGGATCAAAATAACATATTTTTTAATTATTATAGGAGTCCAACAACCAATGAGACATATTTAAATACTATCAGCTAATCATCCACATAACGTGTCACTCTCGAAAATGGTTAGTTCATACACACGTTAACGTTATGTCATAATAAGGATTTAAAATAAAAAAAATTAATAATTAAAATATCAAATCTGATAGAGAGAATAATAATAAAAAAAAAAATCCTTTTAACACTAGATGGCCCATACTTGGTGGAGGACAAAAGTAGAGGCCATAAAATAATAATAATAATAAAAAAAAAAGAAGCATGACGAAGCTGTGTCAACGGAGAAGGCGGCGGCGTCGTAAGGTAATAAGTTTGGCTTAGATTCTCGGTTAATAGATTAAATCTAAATTGTAACTTAGAGCTCTCTTTCAGTGGGGGCTCTATCAAAGCTTTACTTAAGCTCTACGGCTATCAACGGGTTCTACATTTTTAAATTTATGTTCAAAATGAGAAACACTATATATATATATATATATATATAGTAGGGTGATCAAAAGTTCGATTAAACCGAACTGAATTAATAAATTTGATCGATTTGGTTCGATTTTTTAAAAGGAATAATTTGGTTCGGTTATTTTTTTTCTTCTTAAAATCAGTTATTCGATTCGATTCAATTATTTTAGTAAAAATAACCGAACAAACCATATAGCAATAACCCTCTTATCGAATTGAACCAAACCGACCCCTCACCCTCATGCAGGCACAACACTTTCCCTATCGAACCGAATCGACCCCCTCTCCCTCACGTGGGCGCAGTACCCCACGTCTTCTCTTCTCTGCGAACTATATTCTTTTCTCTTTCTCTATGATTCTATCTTTATCTCGCCATTTCATCTTTCTTCTCTTTGAGATCTGGCCAACCGCAGCATTACCTCATCTCTTTATAGATCTGGTCGCACGGCAGCACTGCCTCATCTCTTTGTCCCTTCTTTCTCCCTCCACCATCCCTCGTCGGCGCTGATGGTGAAGATGAAGACGAAGGCCGGAGACGAAGATGACGTCGATGCGAGCTGCTGCTGATGGTCGAAGATGAAGATAACGCCGATGCGAGTTGCTGCCAATGGCCGAAGACGAAGATGACGCCAATGGTTTTTAGGTAAGTTTTCTGGGTACAACTTCTCTTTTATATTGAAAGTTTGAAACCTAAATCTACTTAAATTTAACTATTAGATACTTTTAATTTTTGGGTATGTGAGTTACCGTGGTTGAGGGAATCTGATGATCGATTTCGATCATCGGAATCACCAGCCGACTAGGTGGTCAACGACAACAGCAAGGTCAATCTCTTAGTTATTTTTGTGTTTCAATCCATTTTCGATTAGCATGGTTTAGGGTTTGGTTAGTTCAGTTTCGGTTTGTTGGGATTAGTTGGTCGGGTCGGGTCGATTCGGTTCGATTATTAGATATAGTTTGGTTCAGTTCGGTTTATAATTTTTGATCGGTTTAGTTTGGTTATTACTGGTTGTACATCCCTAATATATAGGATTAAAAATTTAATGAAAATTATATTTTAAAATGATTTGGGTCTATTGGGCCAATGGTGTAATCCAAGCACAAATCCGATGTTATGCTCAATCCAGGTTGGCCCACTTCATTTGAGCCAATGCTGGCCAAGAACATCCAAGCGTCCTCATCCACAGAAGTCCAATTCTAGATGTATAGCAGACACACAGTTCAAACTGTACAATCTAGGAAAGAAATGGTCACTGGGCAAGCTCAGCAATGGCGTCTGTGCTGAGCAGTACCGCCACAAAATCAGCATCACTGATCAGAGGAAGAAGAAGATCAGAGGATGAGGTGTACGTTGCAGCAGTGCCCTTAAGAGCCACAAAGGGACCTGCCAAGCTGGCCATGGCGGCGGCTTACTCCCTCAACCTCTGGGAGTTGCAGCACTTCATCGTCATCCTCAAGCCCCCCTCGTCTCATGAGGTCGTCCTCTTGGATCAACATCATCTTGAGACTCACAAAGACAAAGGGAAGGGATCATCTGTCCTTAATTAAACTCACATATTCTCTGCTTCCTGTTGCAGCCATTGGTGTTTGATTTCCAGCCTCAAGATCCTGAGGACATATTTGTGGCACTCGCAGCCCTCTCAGGAAGACAAATACCAGGTAATGATGTTCACTCAGAATAAAGGTGCCCATCAAATCAGGTAGATTCGAGAATCAATTTGAATTATTTTTTGATTAATTTAATTCAATTTCAAACTAGTACTCTATATTCTAATAAATCTCAGAACGTGACTTGAACCAACTATGATAAGTAATAATTATACATATTATTATATTATTAAGGTCCTACTCGAAAGTGTTCCTCATGGTTTTGCTTTTCAACCTGATGTGAAGGGGTGGTTCTTGTGAGGAGGATGAAGAAGCTGCCAACAAGGAGATGTTGGTTCATTGGACATTCCAGAGGGGATGACGCCGTGGATGTAGCCCACAAGTTCAATCAGAACTGGCAAACTGGTTTGAGGATAGGCAGCCATGATTGCAGAAACTACACAAATGGTAATCTTCCATTATATATATATATATATATGCAGCTAAAAGCTAGGTTTATTTTCTTTTTTTTTTTTTGGCTTTTCTTTTCATGTATTCTGATTGGGTTTCTCCTGGCTTTGAAGGATTGGTTGAGCATCTCACTGGTGAGAAGTGTGTCTTGGAGCAGCTCAGAAGGAAACAAGTGCATTTGGAGAAGTGAAGCTATCAGACATAAAGAAGCCATTTTTGTATTCA
The DNA here is from genome assembly GCF_014633365.1 of Diospyros lotus. Classification (NCBI taxonomy): domain Eukaryota; kingdom Viridiplantae; phylum Streptophyta; class Magnoliopsida; order Ericales; family Ebenaceae; genus Diospyros; species Diospyros lotus. The sequence continues at coordinate 29,696,079 of NC_068352.1, forward strand.
TGTTTTTCTTTAATTTACAAAACAAATTACTTCAAAATTTATGTATAAACTGGTCTCACGCAGGGCGTCCTTTTCTTTATTTTATTTTATTCTAATTATTTTAGAACTTAAGAAGATTTAATTATTATTGCTTAGTTAGTCTATAATTCTTATTTTAGAGTATTTAAGATTTTTATTTTGTTCTTACTTTTACTTTTACTTTTTTTATTAGAATTCTCTGGCCTCTTAGAAATAGATAAAAACATCTTTGATATTTGAATTTAATATTTAAAAATGACAAAAATTGTTTCCAGACTTTAAAACTCCCACCATACTTTTTCTTGCTATTATTTCAAACATTTTAAATTTTTTGTTATGAAAAATAATATCATTATGTATGTTTTCTCTTCCTCTTCATCTCTTCCTGTCAGATGATAAAGTACTCAAAATCTGATTGTCTGTCAATCTCTTTATTTCCAGTTGAACGATGGCTTCTTAATCATCACCAAACTAAAAAAAGAAATAAAAATAATTAAAACTAATTCACTGGATAAAAAGGAGAAAAAATATAGATTATTTTTGTCATATTAACAATTTTAACAGCTATAAAAAAAAATTATAAAGTCATAGGAAGTCACAATCATTTCTCTAATACCAGGAGTCTCTATTTTATTGGCCAAATCTCAACATCACCTATATTTTATTTTTAAGGGAGTCTGTAAAATTTTTGCCAAGTTAAAAATATTTTATTTTTTAAATTATCATCTTTGTGCATTCCCTTTGTACTCATGTCGTTGATTTTGTAAGAGAAGGTAAATTGTTGGATGTGTCTTGAAGATGATGAGGTTCGAACTCACAATTCACTAAAATAATACTAACACATACAACCCATCTTTTACTATCCGAACTATGTTTTGAAGATAAAAAAAAAAAAAAACTCAATTATTATTTTTTTTATTTTAGATGACGCTCTATCACGAGTGCTCCCACCAACCAACCCCACAATACGGTGGATAAGTAAATCAAAAATGTGGTGACTTTAAGTTTGCTAAACGTAAACATGATGGCAAAGCACCAAACAAGAGTCGCCAAGACCACCAGCTATAGCCCTGGGGGTAGAATGCTAAACCCAAAATATTTGGTTATTGATCATACAAAGTGTAATTCTAATAGGAATTAGAATTTTCATGTTCATGTAAGTGTGATATTATGTCATGGTGCACTAACTTTTGGTACAATACTCAGCACTATTAAAATATTTCCGTATATTATATTCTCTTGGCCAATAAACTTGTGTTCTTCTTTCTCAATGGAATTGGATCTCTCCATGTGCATGTTAAAAGCCCATTAAGAGAAAAGAGACAAAGTGGCAAATTTTAGAATAATGCTATTGGTATACATTTGTATACATCTTAACCTAAAAGGTAAAATCGTTCACCCCGGGGCCCCCCACACCCGACCCGATAGGACGTGAGGGAGGTTAATCATGGTGACTCAGCCGGACGCAGTGGCTAGATCCGGGCTCATCGCGCACAAGGAGCCCTTTCTCACTTTGAAGAAAGGTACCCCACACTGCCGCTTACGAGACTCGATCCTCGATTTTGGTCTAAGATTCACCACGAAAGGCACTTTGTGTCCCCTTCTTAACCAACTGGGCTGCCCATGCGGGTTACTTTTGTGTACATCTTAGACTACATAAAGGTGTACTAATGATAAAAATATCCCTCATAAAGACGAGGGATATTTTGATCATAATACCTTTTTGTGTAGTCTAAGATGTACAAAAATGACGTACATCTAGCATGATTCCAAATTTTATGGGGTTGTAGCAGTTTTATTGGTAATCTCATTTAAGTGGTTAGGTAACTTATTGGTAGTATTTATTAATTAAGATATAGATAAAAAAAAAGATAAGATATTAAAAATATTTTAAATTTTTATCATTTTCAATATATTTGTTAAACTTATTTAGCAACTTTTAAAAAAAAATTACATGACTTCTTATCTAATATTTTTCATATATACTTATCTCTCTCTCCTCAAGATTAATATATTTTAAATTTTACAGCTAAAAAAAAAATAACTCATATACCCTTTAGTGCATTCTAACAAATTTAACAAATATTATGATAAAAATCTTAGAATATTTCATAATTTTATTTTGATAATTCTATATTTTGGTTCGATAAATATTTTAATATAAATTTATCTAAATTATTTTAACAAATGCTAAAAGAGATTTCAAGACTTTTTATCTTATAATGATTAGGGGATGATGATATTTGTAATGCAACATTTCATATATTTTTCGTAAATGAACTATAATCTATAGTTATAAAAAAAATATCTTGTTATTATTCTCAAGGCTCCTATTATGGTAGGTAACTTAACAATTGGAATCAAGTATGACTAATCTCATAAATATGTGCTACAAAGGAGTCTTTTTTTCTCGCACACCGTCAGATTATATCGCACCATTTTCAAGTTATATTGCATAATTTTTATTTTTTATTTTTATGGGACACCCAAAAGTAATGGTCTCATAAACATAGACTACATTCTCTTTGCATTTTTTATTTTGAATTTATTTTGAATTTTCTATTTTCATAGTCTATTTTTAAAAAATTTAAAACGTGTTATTTTTATTATTTTAAAAAATTATTTCTTAAAATAAAAAATTATAAAATGTATTTATTTTAAAATTTTGAAAAAAACTTATTTTATAATATTGTATTCAATAAATTTGATTATTAAATAATAAAATTAACTATTTTTAATAAATTCTACTATTAAAATAAAATAATAAATTTGATTAATAAATTACTGATATCTAAACGATAATTTATATTAAATACTATTATACATAATATGTGTAATACATTTAATAATATACTATAAATTATCTTATATTTTTAATTATAATATAGATATACTATATTTTTAAAATTTTAAATAAATAAATAATTTTATTTTCAAAATTTAAGAATAAAATTTTCTCCTTTTTTTTTTTCCTACTTTTCTTTTTTTTTTTCTCTTTTCTTCTTATATTATCTCCGGCACCCTGCATCTTCTCTATCATTAGCGACTATCGTCGGCCGAAGATTCACATAATCAAAGCCTACTATTAGAAACGCTAAGCCAAGAGGGTACACAAAAATGGACCATATTTAATGGCCTGGAAAATAGATCTGATTTTTAATTTTCGGCCAATACTGAAAAGTGCACTGTCAATTGCCATTGGCCACCCGACACCCCATCCCCATTGACCAACATATCAAAAAATCAACAACATTTAATAATCGAATCTCCATAGATCTAAATTTAAACTTTCAGCCAAACTCACACACGCGTAAATGTACTAGCAGTCGCCACCGACCACTGTGGCCGATGGTTTTTGATGATCAAATCCACCCACCCAACACATTTATCCCTATCGACCAACATACCTAAAAGGAAGAGAGAAGAGAAAAGACGAGAGAAGAAATGAGACAAAATCAGTGGGCAGTCGAACGACGAGGGGCAATGATTGTAGCGACCTGTAAATTGCTATTTAATTTAATTATTCATTATTGAGGTAATTTAATTTAAAAGAAATATTAACATAATTTGTTGTTATAAATAATATTAGATTATGTGATTTTAAGAAAATAAGAAATTAAGGTAATTAATTAATTATTTTAGAATATTTCTGGAATAAAAAAAAGAAATAAATTAAATTGTGAAATTTTTAGAAGTTTTGGGCGTTAGTGTAATTAATTAAGGGGGTGTGTGTGTAAATAATAGAAGTTGGAGGGTGTTAGTGCAAATTCCAGAAAAGGTCGAAAAATCACCTTAAATATAATGTAAGGTGTATATAGGTTGAAGGTGGCGTGCGGGCGCGAGCGATCGCGGGCGAGGGCAGCCGTGGGCGAGGTGCGAGTTCGAATCTGCTGGCAGGCGCGCGAGGCTGAGGGAAATTGGCTGATTTTAATCAGCCTTGGGCGTCGAAACGACGTCGTTTCGATTGAGGCAGTGGCCTCCCAGTGGCTGGCCCGTGCGCTGCCATGTGGCCGCGCCCCTTCCGCTCGTTTTTGCCCGATTTCGAGCGTTCCTTTTGCAGCAAAAACAGCAAAAATTTTGGGAGAAAAGCAGCGTGCGCGCAGGAGAAAAATTGGGAGATTTTGGGGCTGAAATTCAGATTAAATCCAGTTAGATTGAAGATTTAATTTGCCAAGTATGTAGAGAAGCTAGTAATAAATATTCTGTACGGTCGGAATTTCGTTTGGAGTCCGATTTTGTTAATTTTAACAAATAATTTGGGTGTTGCAATTTGTATAAATTTTACCACGTTTGGTCGAAACGAGCCTAAGGATATCTTCGTAAAGGCAAGTTCTTTATACCCTCCTTGTCGATTCTTTCGTTGTCAATTTATTTGACCTCCCTTCGTTTGTTTCGGCCGTTAATTAATTATAGAATTTTAAATGATTTGTTTTAAAATTTAATTTATTAAACTGGTCTCGAGGATTTTATTCGTTGGCTGCCTACGGGGGTTTGTGCCACCCCCAAGCCTGTGGGAATGATGCTGTACTCACTCGGGGCTAGGTTCTTAGCTGTTCGGGCATTATTATGGATTTTAGTTGTTTATAGGCTAGAGTGGTTGAGCAGTGGGGGCAAGGATCGGTTATTTGGTGACGGAGTGACTATCGTACGGTCTATCTTAGGTCGTCGACTGGTCTCTCCTATCCACTGAATATTGACCAGTGCCAAGCACTATTGACTAGCTCTGCCGTTACGTGATTATAGCATGACTGGTATCATTTATTTCTTGTTGCATGTTTTGGTGTGCACATGAGTACGGGCTGCATGTTGGGGTTTTCATGATCTGGTTATGCTTGGTCACGGACATCCTAGCTTGGTTATGATGCATCCAGCACGGGCATATGCATTGCGTGTGGTTTACTATATGGGCGGAGCATGGCCTGATGCCTAAATGTATGGGCGCCAGTGTATCATGTTGATGCTCACTACGCCATTGCATTGTTATGTGCATTGTATGGTTACTGGTAGTATTTAGTTCTCAGACAAGAGTACCGTTCCGATGGAGCCTATGGCTCGGGTGTCGGGAGTACCGACCCGGGACAGCGCACGTAGGTTTGTTAGAGATTTATGTTGCCTTTCAGGGCAACGGCAAGTTGGTATGGGACTTGGGTGCCAGGTGTCTTATGTGGGCTCCAAGGACCGGTATGTGCTTTTATTATGCTGCACTATTGTATTGTTGCGTCTCATGGTTTGTGTGTATATGTGGGACGGTTTGGGGCGACCTTCTCCTCTATTTACTGTACACCATTCCTTTTCTTATAACTTGTTGAGTCTTGCGACTCATCTTGTTTTCCATCATTCCAGGTAAGGGTAAAGCAAAAGTCGAGGGCGAGGATCGTTCCACCTAGCAGCCAGCCGTGTCGGTAGGGTATACATTTAGCTTGCTCCCGTTGTTTCTGATATTTTGTTAGGGTTTATGTCTCTCATTTTTTACTGTGCCGGGTTGTTCCTTGTATCTTTTATTTGTTGGCACAGGTGTCTGTATATTTTTATATACTCCTTGACCGCTGTTCCAGCGAGATACTTGTGGACGTGCATGTATATCGTTTTGCTTCCGCTATTGTATTTTTTTTTATGTATGCATGTCAGGGCATTTTTGTCTTATGTTTTTTTCTCTTCCCTTATATAAGCGTTTTCGTTCTGATAAACCGGATGATTGGGATATCCAAACGGGGGTGCTTACAATGATGGCAGTGGCAAGCATGGTCAATGGCTAAGCCTTGAGAAGAAAGAGACGAGAGGAGAAATGAGAAAAGAAATGAGAGATGTTCTTGTTTGTGAGATTGGGGAGAAAGGGAGGTGGAAGTGTTTTCCACATTTTGGTATTTCCAGCTTAGTTTGGCTGAAAATACCCAAAACAACAAAAAAAAATATTTTGAGTTTTCTTTATAATTTTTTTTCTTATTTTTGAAAATGCAATTTTGAAATAGTAAAGTAAACGTGTTTTTAGTATTTTAAAAAATTAAAAACTCAAAATGAACTAAAAATAACAAAGAGAACGCAATCTTACCTTCTTAACACCCTTCTAATCTTGTCATTTCGCCATTTTAATTGGAGCAGAGCTATTTGGTGGAAGGTAGCGGTGCCCAAGATATGATTTTATCCATTTCAACTCTTAAACATAATTTCTGAATCAAATAATCATGGAAGGTAAGAATACAATCTCAGTTTTTGGGAGGATAAGTAAGTATGTGACCTTGTTCCCATCATATCTGATACGAAATGGATCCCTTCAACATATATAAGATAAGCCAATGTGGCAACCAATATGTCCATCCTCCAAACAAGACATCTGAGAGTGGGAAGAAAGATTAGAGGAAGGGAGTTTGTCATCATAGTTTGGTTTAACACTGCAAGAAATAATTGGACAAAAAAAGGAGAATAAATGGCATACTTCACCATTTATAGGGACTTATGGGATTGTTATATGCGTCAGGTTTTTGGGTGGATGTTTATCAATTTCTCTCATTAGTGGGGCTGTTTTTTTCAAAAGGGCATCTTGACTGTGATTGGTCTGAATACCTTGGACTCAAATGCCTTCATCCTAAAGGGAAAAAAGGTATCTTCTGCAGCCAGACAGTTGTAGAAAATGACAGATATTCGATTTACAAATTTAGATTGAATTTGTGGACAGAAGAGATGAAAATCTCATTTCGTTCTTGCATTAACATTCACTGTGAGCACATCAACTCCCAAATTCATTTAGATCGAATATCAGAGTCCTTAATTTTAGCAGTAACCATGGTAATTGTTATCTATTCAGTGAAATATTATTGCTCTTGCATAAGATTTCATTATCACCTACACCAGCATTAGGAAGTTTCTAACTTCTTCTTCCTTGGTCTTTTCTCAAGCACGCTTGACCAGTATTAAGACAATTATTTGCCTCATTTATTGGTAATCCACCTTATTTCTTCCTGTCATTTTCAGTTTAGATGAAAAAAGATAAAGGTTGGGGAGGGAATCAGAGTTTAGCACTTAAACAAAACTCCTCTGTTAAGCAATAGATAATGACAGGACTTGCAAAGGTACTTTGGTTGGACACATTGTTTTTGTGCAGTGATTATTGGTGGATCCTACTTTTGCAGTTACTTTTACTGTTATTAGTGGCTTCAATCTTGTTTTACCATAATCAATTGATTTCCAGGAAGAGAATGGAATAAAAGGAAGAAACTGGAAACCCAACACCTTGTCCAAAGGTTTCTCAACACTCAAGTACATGGGACTTCAACTTCCAATATAAAATTTGTCAATACATGATATCTTTTTTAGTTTATTTTTGTTTTGTAAGAGTCGAGGGAAGATCATACTTATACATGGTATTTTTTTCTTTTTTACAAAACTACTGTTCTCTTAACTCAAGCTCCTAACTATAAAACAACTGAAAACATGTACTAATCCTTCAATAATCACCACATTGGAGTTACTCAGAGTATTGTGCTGTAAGTGTGAGTGACATGTTCAGACTCTGTTTTCTAGATAGAGGAAAAAAGTTTCATTAGATTTGATCATTAGGGGAAGAGTTTGACAAAAAACATTTCCATACCAAGTGGTTTCCTTCAAATTCATGGTTGGCATTCACCACCTACGGCGCACATTAGTTTTCCCACCAGGATGAGCCTCACAAAGTTGAAGCAGTTGACCCTTCTCTTCTGTCAAATTGTTCCTTGTAATATGGACATAAACCCAACCACATGATTGCACTTTCTAGGCTCTGCCTTCATAATCTCATTTCAAAAACACTTAAAAACATCTTCCACTAGATGCCTATGGTATTACCCATAAATCAGGATTTTCTTTCCTCTAAAGGTAAATAATTCCTGGCTAGCATATGTACTGAATATGGGTTTATATGCTAAACAAGGCTCTGTTTGTGGATGATATTTATTTGGTATCATGTTGAAATTGAAGGACAATGCATGTTTTACACCCACAAATTATACTCGTTGGCTTTGGTGTGAGCCCAAAATACTAATAAAAATAAACCATAAAAAATAACAACACATCAAGCTTCTCTTCTATTGCTTATTACTGGTCATGTCAGTTACATAAATTTTAACTTTTCATTAATTGCACCGAATTCGTGTTTATTTTATTTGAACCACAAGAGATTAGTGTGGAATTTTACCCTATTTTTTAAGGGGACATAGAAATGCTTGTAAAACCCTATATCTGAACAGATAAAAATAGAGTAGTTGTCCTTGCAAGCTTGAATTTGGTACGGGAATGAGGTTCATGTGGCTTGACATTTTCAGGCTTCTACCAGTCAATTGCCATCCAGGTGCCCTACAGGTTGTCAATAATCACATAATTCATTTGGCCCAGAAAAGATGGCCCTGGCCCTGGAGGACCCCAATTGAAGCTCAGAACAAAATGACTTCCCGCATGCTTCATGTGTGGGATTTTTTATCTCAGAGAGTTAATTTCACTTTTATTAAAGGTTAATTACTTTTGTTCCATTTACAAGTTCCTCATCAATCATATCACTTTTTGGAAAAAGAAACAAGAGAACCCCAAATGGATCAACTGTTTGGGATTTCTAATTCCATTACATAAAAAAAAAAAAGAAAAAAAAAAAGAGTGCTCTAATGGTGTGGAGACAACCAACCTAATCAACTTGGAACCTATTCTTTGATTACAGGTCTACTAGTATATGAACACAAGTGCTTAATTTCTACCACAGCAGATCACTGATACAAAATGGAAGTACATGAAAATGGATCTCAAATGAAGGCTATTCTGTCCCTTTTGTTTTTTGTTTTTTTTTCATGAATCCATCATGTATTTACCTGGTTGAGTAACCAAACAGCCGCCTTCTTCCTCTCCCAGGATCCCCAGAACAAGCCTACATCAAGATGGCATAGCGCATACTGTCATTCACCATGAGATGGTTCATCTCAGATATCCTAGCCAACTCACTGGACACCCACACCCCATCAGCTCCATTGATGTGAGGCTGAGAAAGGCACGAAAACAGCGCGAGAGGGGCCCGAACCACGCTGCAAAGGACCGAGAAACCACCCCACCCGGACCTTCTTCCACCAGCAAAGATTGCTACCTCGGCTCCATTCCCATCCCCAAACATGTTCTCATCGGCCACGCGGGGGCTCTTCCTGATGTTCTGGAGGTTCCTCCTCATCGCCGCCACCATCCGCCACATCCTACCCTGTAGCGTCCTTCAGGATGTTTCCAGACTTCGCAGAGGGCGCTTAGCAACTGAGGAGAGATTGGCTTGAGGGCTCACTCCCTATATGGCTTTGGATAGTGGCATGTTGGTGGTGGCCTTGCTAGTGCTTGTGCTTATCACAAAGCCTTATGGGGTGTGCTTTTGAGGACTCTCACTTAATGCTATTTTTCCCTATTCTGGTGGGGTCATTCAAGCCCAACTTGCCGACAAAGCTGCCTGATATTGCTAGAGCTTTTTGTATTGGGATTTTTGAGCCATCTATTTCACTAGATTTAGCATAACACAGAGAGAAGTTTAAGGTACCCTTCTGATCCATACAGACTCCCGAGTGATGGGTCCTAAGTTAGATCAGGAAGATCTAAACCATAGAAACTTTCTTGATCCTGAGATCTCAACCGTTCGATGGTGAGACATGATTTCCCAGACATGCTTCACCATCCATGGCAGATGGAATCAACTTCATGTGTGTATTATACTAACCAGCACCCTGCATTATTTAAGAGCTTAATAGGATTCTCATGTGAGAATCTGTACCCCTATGTGACTTGTCTCCAGAATAATTTCACCACTTTAGTGGTCTCTCGCATTGTTCTCTACAACATATCATCCATTCATATACTTAAAAACACAAATGTTACGATAATGATTGTCTTTAATCAGACAATAGCATCAAAATGATATGACAATGATATTTAATGTAATGATTTCTTGTGTTAATGTTAGGATAATCATAGTTTTTACAGGATTCTTATATAGAAAATATTATCAAAATGATCTGACAGTGATATTTTGCAGAATGATTTTTTGCCAATTCTGTTCATTAATATTACGCAAACTCTTAATCGACAGCGATTTCGAGACCTAATTACATTGTTAATACATTAAAACTAAACTCTTATTTGTAAGGCAACTTTACATGCAAAAGCACTATTAGTAGTCAATTATACCCATTGATAGACTCAACTCAAAACTTGACTGAAATATAATATAAGAAAATTAAAAAAAAGTTGATTTGCTTTACGGTTATCCCTCTTGCTTAATTAGTTTAATCAACTTGAATTTTCTAGTCATCTTCAGTTTTGTTTTCTGGGCATGAATGCTTTTCACCTGTTTAGTTTATGGCAAGAGAATGGATAGTTGGCAAACCACTATCGCTATGATTAGGTTTCAGTTTAAAAAATGTTTTGTCATCTGTAGCTACCTTTCTATACTATCACATTAATGAATGGCTCTTGGAATTGTCTTAAAGGTTCTTTTGTTTGCTAAACAGCCCTACATTCTCACCAAACATACATTCAAGTCAAAGTAGTTCGTTCCAATGGAAGCCAATTGAACTATTCATTAGGGCTTGACTGCCCAATATCTGACTGAGATTAAATAACCAAATTTGTATGCGGATTGTGGAAGATTGTTCAGCCCAAACCTTTTTGGTACCCATAAATGAAATAAGAATAACCTTTTTTTTAAATGTTGATATTGGCTGAAACGCGTTGAGTAGGTCTAGATAATTTTTTAATTCGTCCATGATCACTAGCTTAAGTTGAATTTAAGTTTTAATCCCACAAATAAAAATTTTAAACAGAATTTTCATACAAAGCAATGTGTCTCGTTAATTGCATAAAGAAAAGGTTATGAAATATTTTCCTAGTTACTATTAAATTGTATGATTTTTTTTTAAGTAAATTGTATGATTTTAAGGGGGGTGTTGAATGAATGTGGACGTTTTTAGGGTATGTTGTGCTGTATAATGGAATTAGGTTCTGTAAGCAAGATTTGCACCTACCATAGCCCCATCTAGGCCATATTTTGCACTGGGTAGACTCCAAAATCTTCTAGGGGTAGGCATCATTTTCTTTGTGGCCCTAAAGTAGAATTACTAATATTAATAATACTCATAATAGTATTCTTACATGATGATGAGTTCTCCTTCAAAAGACTTGGGTGATTGAGCAATGGAGAATCCATAAAACTGAGGATGAGTTTTTCCCCCGCGGGGGAGATGGAAAGGACATTTTATTATTTAGATTTATTTAATTTTTAGATTCTATCATTTGTTGAAATTTCAGGCAATAAATAGGCTCATGATGCAACCGGATATTAAGTTTTGCTTGATATTGTTTTTATGGAAGGAAATGCACTTGGCCATGTTCCATTAGAATGGTCCCCACCTCACCAATCCAGAGCCAATTTAGCAATCCATTTTCATAGGGTAATGTGTTGAAACACAATTTTTATACAAATTTTCAAGCACATCCAAGTAAACGGCATTACTCCATATATGAATTCCTGTCTACAGTTGGTCCCAAGCTCAGACCAAAAAAAGAGACTTGCATTAAGCGAGCATCATTCAAACATGAATTATAATCCCACATAAGACTTGATATGTTATCATGCAAGTAAACAGCCTCTGTGCAGAGACACTAAATGTTATTTTTTCACTTCCCAAAATCTTTTCTATTATCACAGCATAATATAAAATGCTCCAGAACTCCTCTTTATGTAATCAACTTACTCATTTATTTTCCATCACATTTCCACATGGAGATAGGCCAGGTAAAGGAATAAAAAAGAAAGAAAGAAAGAAAGAAGATTTTGGGACTAAAATTCTCTTCTTCATGCTATATCCCTTTTTATCTTTTATCTGTGTACACCAAGTAATTGTGGTAAGAGAGAGTACCTTTCCATCATAGACTGCCAAGAATTGCAGACAGCCAGAGTTTCAAAATGATGATCTGTTTGCTGAGGCATATTTGGTTCTGCTAATAAAATCATCAATTGCCATTGTACCCAGTTCCCCACCAAACCTAGATCTAACAGTAACTGTTTGTGTCTCCACCTCCTTGGGCCCAACAACAGCCATCAACGGTATTTTCTGCTTCTCTGCAGTTCGGATGAGTTTAGGGAGTCGCTCGCCACTGCAAACTTCTGCTCGAATACCATTTGCTTTCAGTTTCCTGGTCACTTCATTACAGTACTCAAGCTGTTTAAGGAAGAAACAACAACAAAGCAGTCAATTAAGTGCAACAAACTACAACCACCAATGGTGCTACAAAAAGGAGAATATTATCCATTTAGTTTTGCATGGTATACAAGCGTATCCATATTCTAAATGTAGGAAGAATAGTACACAAAAGCGAGAAAAAGACTAGTCCACAGACTCCACAAACTTCATTCAAAATACATGTTTTATCAACATTGGAGTGGACAAGACTAGAGGTAGAACAGGAAAATTAGGTACTCCTGCAGGCAAAATGAACAATTAGCTATTACATTAACTTAATTGCTGATTATGGCTTTGGATGTAATATTATGTTTCCACAAAATACTAGTAAAACCAATGTATGTGCAGTATTGCTTAAACCAATGTGAAACATGGTACCAAAATTGATTGTTGTCAAATTTATTACTTCACCTTGAAATGGTGATGACATTGCATTAAGGATGTGAAAAAGGTTAAATAAAAAGGTAAATGTGCAAATATGAAAAAATAGGAAGACATCCATAATAGCCTATGATGCAAAGTTTAGACTACCGTGCAACAAAAAATGTAGTAGTTCAGAGCATATAGACGTCATTGGAGGGATCTTTTTTACAAGATTAGGTTTTCATTCCTTTCAAAAGAAATCTTAAAATTATGGAACTGAAACAAACAGCAAATGAGCAAAAAAAAGAAAATAAGGAACTGCAAATGAGCAAAGTTGTATTTACTTGTGTATCTGTCACTGGTAAAACTCGAGCTTGGACTGGAGAAAGCCATAATGGAAAATCTCCAGCATAATGCTCTATGAGGACTCCAAAAAATCGTTCCAAGGATCCAAGAACTGCTCTATGAATCATGATAGGCCGCTTCTTCACTGAGTTTGAGTCAACATATGTGATTTCAAAACGCTGTGGTAAATTAAAATCAACCTGTATATATAGGGAAAGAAAAAATCCATCAAAGCAGTTTATTGAAACTAAACACTGGCATTCAAGCTTGCAACCCAGTTTCATTTACACCAACGTGTTTATTCTGTTAATTAACCAATCAATACGCAAGGAATTGTGTTCAGGGCTTGCCTATATATGGTTGAGCAGTTTATTGAAACTAAGCATTGCTATTCAAGCTTGCAACCCAGTTTCATTTATACCAACATGTTTATTCTGTTAATTAAGGGAATCAATACACAAGGCATTGGGTCCAGGGCTTGCCTGTATGGTTGAGCAGTTTATTGAAACTGAATATTGTCATTCAAGCTTGCAACCCAGTTTCATTTATACCAACATGTTTATTCTGTTAATTAACCCAATTAATACATAAGGCACCATGTTCAGGGCTTGCCTGTATGGTTGAGCACTGCCATTTCCTTCCAAGAGCATCTTCTATTTTGAGATCAATCTTTGGACCATAGAAGGCACCACCCCCTTCATCAACCTGATAGCTCCAACCTTTATCATCCAATGCATCTTTAAGGGCAGATGTTGCTTTTTCCCATATATCATCACCTCCCACAGCTTTCTCTGGCCTGGTAGAAAGGTTCACTTCATACTTACTAAAGCCAAATTGCAGCAATATTTCTTCTGTGAGATCTAGAACACCCCTGATCTCATCTTTAATCTGATCATCTAAACAAAATATGTGTGCATCATCCTACACATAAAGACAAAGAGAACTAATTGTGAATAATTCCAATACCATGCCTGCGAACATGTAATAAGCTATTCAACCTTTCAACTTTGACAACTACCAGAGCATACAAATACATGGGCTAACAGTATCCTCAGTAGGAAAAATACCTGCGTGAAACCCCTTACTCGGAAAAGGCCATGTAAGCTTCCAGACAATTCATATCTATATACAGTTCCCAGCTCTGCAACTCTGATTGGAAAATCCCTATAAGAGTGTGGCTTCCTTTTATAGACCAAAATATGGTAAGGGCAGTTCATTGGTCGAAGCTGGTAAAGTTCTTCCTCAATCTTCATCTGGTCATACATATTCTCTCTGTAGAAGTCCAGATGACCACTAATCTTCCAAAGATCTGCTTTTGCCACATGTGGAGTATATAACAGATCATAACCATGTTCCATGTGAGTCCTTTTCCAGGCATCTTCTATTATATTCCTAATAACAGCCCCTTTTGGATGCCAGAACACCAAACCTCCGCCAGCTTCATCCTGCATAATTTTCATGGAAAGTTGAGTTGGAATTTGTAAATTCATCTTTGCAGATGAATAGGAATGAATTAACTTTTAGAAGAACAAAATCAAATGAGCAAAGGGTAAGCCATTAATCTTCGATATAAGTTCCATAATAGTAATACAGTTCAAATACAATTGAGGTGAGAACTACCTGTATAGAGAATAGATCAAGATCTTGGCCAAGACGCCTATGATCCCTGCGTTTAGCCTCCTCTCTAAAATGAAGATATGCTTTCAATTGTTCTTCATTCTCCCATGCCGTGCCATAAATTCTTTGAAGCATTGGCTTATTTACATCTCCTCTCCAGTAAGCACCAGCAACAGATTCAAGATCAACAGCTTTCCTGTTAATTTTTCCTGTAGACTCAACATGGGGCCCAGCACAAAGGTCCCACCATTCATTACCTGGAAAGGATTATAGAATAAGAAAGTGAAAAGAGCAAGCACAGAAGACATTTTCAGAACTTGAATTTTTGGCATAAGACTCTCCATCTTTTGTGTATATATACACTATTGTCCAAAGGGAGGGATGCAACCTTGCAAGAAAGGTTGTTAAAATCAGATTTTAAGTGGGATCGAATGAGGGTTCATAAAATTGAATAGTAAAATCATAAGATTTAAGAGACAATTAAAAATACCCTTTAATCTATGTAAATATAAGTTTATAATGACATAATTTTATAAAAAATGAATTAATATTGCTTAATAACATGATTATTTCAACCTTATTCCTTATTATGAATTAAATACATGTTACTTATTTCAAAATAACTTCATCTATCAATTTCAAAAATACTAAATAATATAAAATTTTTAAATATTAAGTCCATTTATCATCATTCATCCATCCATAATGAAAATTTCGAATATTAGTTTATATAATGTAAATTCAATATAAACAAAAAACACACATTGGCAAACTTCTACATTACAAGAAATAATTATAATAAAAGCGCCAACAAACATTCAATTGTTTATAGAAACCAACAATAATTCACTTTCAAACTAAGGAAACCAACAATAATCAAATTATAGAAAGGCAGATGAAGAAAAAACAAATGAAGCTGTGGTGGACAGGAATCGTCAAATCAGACTAAGAAATTGCAAAAGAAGAAATAGACAAAGTTGTATACTCCTTTAAGTTAAATCAACGATAGCACCAAGCAATCAGAATTGTGAATCAATTTGTGTTACATGAAAACGGCAGCACTGAGAAGGCAAGCACGAAAACGTCAATTCGTGTTTATGAATCGACGGTGGCTCAGCCAACAGTTTGTGTTTGTGAATCGACAGCGGCACCAAACAATTGAAGTTGTGAATCGATAGCTACACCGAGCACCAAGCAACCATGCAACAAGGGGGAACGACGAAAGGCTGTGACGAAGTTGTTTGAGAGAGGCAAGGGTTCACAGAGGCAAAGGGCATCCCTCGAATCAGAATTAATACTATGCTGGCTAGAGACGGTTGTAGAATTTTTAACCTTTCTGTGCATGAAATCTAAAATCGGTAAAATTATTGTCCAACTCTAGATTCTACCAATTTTACCGAGTTAAATTAGGATTCACTCCAATTCTACTACAATTTAGATTTTATATGGGCGTTAAGTCGTTTAGAAGTTCCTAACATATAAAATTGTACGAGTTGAATCGAGATTTTGATAACCAGTGTATCCAAGAAGATACAAATTTCCTAAAAGTTCTAAAAAATAATCTCCCTTGACCAAAGATGCAAAGAGCACTCTAATTCCTCATAGAATGTTTCCTCTCCCCCACACACCACACCATTAAGAATGGAGCTATCTTCCAATTCTTCTTCTCAAGTCTGCTCGGACATTCTCATCCCTCTAAGGAACATAGCTGCCTAACTGACCATGACGTTATCCATTCCACCCAAAACTCCCCAACCATTTGACGATACAGCAGCATATGATATGATTCACCCATTCCCCTACTTCCTTGGACGTACAAAATCATTCATCATAAACTTAACCCTCTACATTAATTTGTCAATAAGAAAGCCTAGTGTACTCTAGTCCGAACATAAAAGCTCAACTTCAGAGGCCTCCATATCATATGTCAAACATGTCTTCATTGAAATAGGGCTTTTTCCCCACCATACTGAACAAAACCAAAAAAAAAAAAAAGGGCAATAACAACAAACAAAATTCACCCAAAGTAAAGAATATGCTTCCTTTTTACTTACTCAAGCATACCAATGGACCATAAAAGAAAAGTTCAAGCTCTTACTATTATATCAAGCAAGGATGTGTATTTTCCTTATAGGTTACTAACAATTTTCTAACTGATTTTGCCACAACCAATAACCAATACCATATTTCCATGTTCAGTTTTTATCTTCATGAAGTACCAATCTTTTAATGTGAAAAACCAAAACAGCATTGAAAACATTTTAACTGCTTACAAGCGGTACTAGCCAAGTTCCAAATCATTAAGTCAATTTTGCTTCTTCAGTATCGCAGCATAAACAAATAGAATCTGCCACCTTTATGCATTAAGGCCATGAAATAAGGGTGGTAGAAGAACATCACAAGGGGATCAAAGAATAAGGTTGCATATGAGAAAATGCAAAACATAAAGCAAAAAAGTTCAAAATGCATAGGCAAAAATGACATTTACAATTTCTCTTAACAAAGTGCAGGCTTTTTCTTCTGTTTTTTTCCCTCATAACCATTGCCTAGGAATGTAACTCAAACTGAGCAACCTGAACATTAGCATATTTCACGCTGCAAAGTTGGTTTTATATCCTTTAGGAACCCTAAAATAAGCCTAGCTCATGTTAGTACTTAGTAGTTGCCTTTAGAAGCCATTTTGAAGTCATAAATAACAAAATAGCCTAGAATAACGACTTTGTAATTAATATGCATATTTGAACCCTAGCCCCTTTGAAAGTTCACATAAGATGCATCAGCTACATCACTAGTGTCAAGCCTTGAGGAAGAGGCTTGAGTTCGACTATTTAAGAAGAGAAAGAGAGAAGGATCGGACAAAGAATTTAGGAGGGAAAGTGAGAGAAGAAATTAGAGAGAGAAAATTAGAGGGAAAGAATTCAATTCTCATTCCACAATGAATTCCCATCCTCCCACTTAAGAGCCTTATATAGGTTGTTCCTCGTGGTTTACATGCACCCCGAGGGTGTCAGGTCTAATGGATCTGACAAGAATTTCTCAAAAATTCCGCAAGGAATTCTAGAGAGTTGGTAGAAGACTTGATCGAAGGAAAAGAAAGAGAGAGAGCGAGAAAGAGAAAGAGAAGGAAATTTAAGAGGGAAATTCGAGATTCAATTCATTCATATCCTCTTTGGATGAGATCAATCTCTATTTATACTTATCTCTCTCAACAATTGAAGTTCTCCCGCCTAAGTACAACTTGTATCCTAACGGCCAGCGCCACTTGCAATAGGCATGTGCGCATTAGTTATTTTGTTCCCTCCTACTCTCCCAAGTTACACTTAGTTATTTAGGCGGTACATGACAATTACCCACCCCTTGAGGAATTTCTTATCCTCAAGAAATACAAAGTAAACTTGCTGCCCTAGGGAATTGCTTGAGCAAGTCCGGAAGATACTCCCACGTGTTGTCTTCCGTGGGTAGATGGTGCCATTTGACCAGTACTACTTCAATTAGGGGCACCCCCTACTAATAGATCACCCTTCTATTGAGGATAGCTTCTGACTTGGTTGTAGGCTCCTCGCTCCGAGTTCCAGTTGGTAGTTTAAGGCTTTCAGGTTGGCCCCCCACGTATTTCTTTAGTAGGGGCACGTGAAATACGGGATGGATTTGAGAATTTTCCAGCAATTGGAGCTTGTAGGCTACTTTGCCCACCCTTGCTAAGATGGGAAAAGGGTCGTAGTACCTCAGACTTAGCTTCGTTATTGGCTCATCAATTATGGCTTTAATCTGAGGAATTCTAAGCTTTAAGTACACCTCTTCTCCTACTAAAAACTCCAATTCACTCCTTCCTTTGTCTACTTGTTGTTTCATTCTGTTTTGTGCCAAGGCTAGGTCCCTTTTTAGCTGTTGTAGCAACTCCTGCCTCTGCTGGAGGTGGTCATCCACTGCTACAACATTAGTTAACTCCGGTGGTGTCGGTAGTAGGGGGGTTTGTACCCAAAGAGGGCTTCAAATGGTGACATTTTGATGGAACTGTGGTGACTATAATTGTACCACCACTGGGCTAGAGCTAGTCACTTATACCATCCCTTGGGCTGTTGAAAACACAAACACCTTAGGTAATTTTCAAGGCACTGGTTAACCCTCTCAATCTGCCCATCTGTTTGAGGGTGATAAGAAGATGACATGTTGAGCCAGGTTCCCATTGATTTCAGTAATGTCTGCCAAAAAAGGCTAGTAAATACTCTATCCCAATCTGATATGATAGTTCTAGGAACCCTACGTAGCTTGATGACTTGATCAAGGAACACTCGTGCAACTTCTTGAGTGGTGTAAGGAGGAGATAGGCCGATGAAGTGGGCAAATTTCGTAAATCTATCAACCACCACCAATATACAATCTCTACTCTCTAATCTGGGCATCCTTTCAATAAAATCCATGGAAACACTCTCCCACGCTTGTTCCGGAATGCCTATGGGTTGTAGTAACCCCGGTGTGGCCACAGTTTCATACTTGCACCTTTTGCAAGTGTCACAAGTCATTACAAATTAAGTTACCGTCTCCTTTAACTTAGGCCAAAGAATAGTTGTTTTACCTTGTGGTAAGTGTTTTGAATTCCTGAGTGCCCTCCCAAGAGGGACCCATGTAGGGCCTGGAGAATCTTGTCTTTCACCTACTGGCAGTCTCGAACCACTATCCTTCTGTTATACCGGAGCACCCCATTATGTAGTGTGTATCCCTTTCTGCTATTAGGATCCAATATCAATTGCTCTAGAATCCTTTTGATTTGATCATCTGAATCATAGTTGCTGGCCATCTCCTGGTACCACTCCGACATTACCGTCGTGATGGCTGCTATCTCTCCTTGCTCCTGACATCACGATAAAGCATCTGCCACCACATTGTCTTTCCCTTTCTTATACTATATAATGTAATCGAGACCCATCATCTTAGGCATACCTTTCTTTTGTAGTTGTGTGGAGTTTCTGTTGTAGCAGGTATTTCAAACTCTAGTGGCCAGTCCTGATCACAAATTAGCTACCCTCCAAGTAATGCCTCCACTTTTCCATCGCCATTAAAATCGCCACAAACTCCTTCTCGTAAATGCTCAATCCCACATGCCTTAGGGCCAGTGCTTGGCTGAGGAATGCTATAGGTCTACCCTCCTGTGTTAGTACAACACCTATACCATTATCACCCACATCGGTCTCAACCACAAAAGTCTTGCTAAAGTTCGGTAATCCCAATATCGATGCCTCGCTCATGGCTTGCTTCAACTGCTCAAAGGTTGTCTCAGCTTCTGGCCCCCATCTAAACCCTTCCTTCTTTAGCAACTGCGCTAAGGGTCTACTTATCAATATCCCTTCACAAACCTTCTGTAGTACCCAGTCAGACCTAGGAATCCTCTTAATGCTTTAAGGGTGGTAGGTCTGGGCCATGCTTGCATGGCTGCTACCTTGTGCGGATCAATGCTAACCCCCCTTCCGAATATGATAATGATATAACCCAAGTATTCGAATTGTCTTTGAGCAAATGAGCACTTTGACTTCTTAATGTACAATTGGTTGACTCTAAGGATCTCAAAAGTAGCCTTGAGGTGTGTAAGGTGTTGGTCAAAAGAATGGCTATACACCAATATGTCATCGAAAAATACAAGGATAAAGCTCCTTAGGTGCGGTTCAAATATCTAGTTCATTAAGGATTGAAAGGTAGCTAGTGCGTTAGTGAGGTCAAAAGGCATTACAAAGAATTCGTAATGGCCATGGTGGGTTCGAAAAGCTGTCTTAGGAATGTCTTGTGGGTTCATTCTAATTTGGTGATAGCTTTCCCTAAGATCCAGTTTAGAAAAAATGGTGGCATCCCTTAGTTCATCTAGGAGATCTTCAATGAGAGGAATGGGAAATTTATCTTTGACAGTTAAGGCATTCAATTGTTGGTAATCCACACAAAAACGCCACGACCTGTCTTTCTTTTTTACTAATAGCACTGGGGATGCGAAGGGGCTATGGTTGGGTTGAATAAGAGAGTGTTGCAGCATTTCTTTGACCATTCTCTTTATTTATGTTTTCTGTGCTGGGGGGTAACGATAGGCTCGGGCATTACAGGGTTCTGATTGAGATTTCAAGATGATGGAGTGGTTGTGGGTTCGAGGTGGAGGTAAGGTCTTAGGCTCTTTAAATAGATCCTCATATTTAACCAAAAGTAAATCGAGTAAGTCAAGTTGGTTTAACTCCCATGTTTGTTAGATTGGACTACTGACAACCAGCATCAGTTCTCCCCAGCCATGCATCACCCATTTGAAGTCAACACACTTACAATGGTTGTACATTTTATGCCCATTAGCTACGGTCACTGATAGTGGGGTGGGGTGGGTCATTTTGCATTTCAGTTCGTGAGCAGTAGTTTCGTTCAGGAAGCTATGAGTACTGTCACTATCGATCAACACCATCAGCCTCTTACTCCCTACTTGTCCCACCACCTTGATAATCTTTCCCATAAGGCCACCCTTAAGAGCATGAAAGGAAATTTCTCCCCCTTCTTGTCCTTGATCTTCTGCATAATCATCCTCTGTCTCTTTATCTTTTTCCTCCTGTTCTTCTTCCCTTGGGATTTCCTCTTCCTTCCCTTTTGCTCCTTCCATGTTAAGCAGGTGCCTCTTACACTAATGGTTAGGTTAGTATTTATCACCACATTTGAAACATAATCCTAGCATTCTCCTCTGATCCATTATTGGGACTCTATTAACCGTGGTATTAGGACCCCCTTTTGCTCCTCCCATGGACACTATAGGCATCAATGCCTTAGTGTTGCCCCATGTTAGGTATCCAGCCACTTGCAACCTCGATGCTGATTTGTTCCTCTTACATATGGCCTATAGAGTTAGTTCTAGCAACCTTGTCTTATCTGTTGCTTCCCTCACAGTGACCAGTAAGAACATTTTTACCATGGACGTTAGCTCGTCTTTTAGGCCACTAATGAAACTAGAGATAAAATATTGGTCTGTGAGAGTGAGTTGAGCACTCCACATCAACGCCCCCAGCTCTTCGAATTTTTCCTGATACTCCATAACCATCCCTTCTTGCTTGAGTTTGTTGAATTCCTCAATGACATCAGTCATGTTCCTTTCTCCAAACCTCACACACAATTCTTCTGTGAAGGTAATCCATCTCACCCCCATACCCTTAGATTTGGACCATCCTTGGTACCAGCTATCGGCCACATCATTAAGATATGTTGTAGCTATGGCGATCCTCTGATTCTCGGGTATGTGATAGAATTGAAAATACCTCTCACATCTTCGGATCCACCAGGGCGGTTTGGATCCTTCAAAAAGAGGTCTCTAGCCTCAATAGGTGACCTAGGCTAGATCTAGAGGAATTCAGCTCTCTTACCTGATCACGCGTCTCCTCAAAATGCAATTCTCCTGCCTCCGAAACTCCCTGTGGTCTCGGTAGTATGCCTGGTCCCGATGATCCCATCTTTGGCTCTACTCGAGGAGGAAACTCCGGTGGCAATCGAAATTGAGGCAATGCGGAAAGCATGTTAATCACGTTGTTGATCCGCTGATCCATAGACTCCCTCTGCCTTGTCAATTCCCTTAGAACTCCATCATTGGATGCTACGATATCCACCCGCAGCTTTTCCCGAATCATTCGCATTTCTTCTATGCTTTGCGTAATCACCTCCTGCGTTTGATTGAGCCCGACCTCTATCACCTCCATTCGATTCTCCAATTGCTTCATTCTAGTACCTTCTGCCATATCTCACAATGCCTCTTGAATCATAAGCTCGCCAATTATGTTCCACCTTCACTGGATCACAGCCGAGGATGACCGACTATGATACCAATTGTCAAGCCTCGAGGAAGAGGCTTGAGTTCGACTATTTAAGAAGAGAAAGAGAGAAGGATCAAAGAGAGAATTTAGGAGGGAAAGTGAGAGAAGAAATTAGAGAGAGAAAATTAGAGGGAAAGAATTCAATTATCATTCCACAATGAATTCTCATCCTCCCGCTTAAGAGCCTTATATAAGCTGTTCCTCATGGTTTACATGCACCCCGAGAGTATTATGGTAAGAGCCACTAATAGAATCGGTTAGCTCCCTCCAATTCTACAATTGAAAATTTAAAATGCAATTGAAAATTACAAGATAGCTCGTGGGGTCGTGACAACTATGAATACAATTAACAATGAAAAAATTTGTGGACGTGAGATACTTTCTAGATTAAAAAAAAAAAAAAATTTAAAGGTCTGGTTTCACAATGAAATTGAAAGGGTTGGCTCTAAAAAGAGTCAAAGGCTAAAATTAATGAAAACATGCATTCAGAAGCCTTACCAATGTGATAGATTGTTATGGTATCGTCCTTGATGCTCTCCAATATTTCTATCTTGTAGGGTTCATTGACAGCCATTATTCGTTTCTGAGCTTCATCTCTGGTAACTTCTTCTCTGATCAATGGTAAATTTTGACCAATTATGCGATCCTACAGATGATTTAACAAATAAATTCTGTACCCTGAAACCATAGGTCAATGAATATTCTTCCAAGTTTTTGAAACCATGGGTTAATGATTAAGAATGCAATGCTAGTAATCATGACAGAGTCAGCTCACCATCTCCTTCTTAATCCTTTTCAGGTCTTTATCAGCCAAAGGATCCATATCAAAATCGTAATAAAACCCATTTTCTATCCACGGACCAATGGTCACTTTCGCATCAGGGAAGAGCTTTTGAACAGCCATGGCCATCACATGAGCACACTGCATCCATGCATAAGACTGCTTAGTCCAGAAACCCTGTGGTATTTGAAAACTATTTCTTTTTTCACCTTACATTCAGTCTGTATATGTGCTACATGTGAATATACTTAATGCATATACTCATATATGACTGATAACAATATACCTAGAATCAAATGCAAAAAGCACATGAATAACACAATTGACATGATATCATATGGTTCAAGATTAGCACATGCTGAGGAAGAAATGCTTGAATCAACTCCAACTGCCAGCAACCGTTCAAGATAGCTTGGTTTCTTTAAACCCAACCACAGGTTGACTTTAACCAGGTATTTTCCTCAAACAGAAGCAGAGCCCATAGCTTTCTGGATGCATTTACTAAACACATATCTAAACTAAGTTAAGTACAGCCTGGAGAACTGGTTTTTCTGTTTTCCAAACAGGTTCTCAAAGTACGCAAATATAGCATCATAACTAATTAGCAATGCCATCTCCAAGTAGAACTTTGAACGATAACAATTCCATTGAAACAACAACCGCTAGGCTTGCTAATTCGCAATAGTTGAAATAGTTGAAAGGAATTTAAGATTCTTCTTCTTCGTTCCATATTCATATGCTTATCAAACAAAGAGGGCATGAGAATGAATTGCCATCAAACAATCGAACCAACAGCAGTGATACTACGGAAAAATCGGTTCTTTGAGAGATAACTTTCAAAGTGTTACGAATACAGATACTCTAGTACTATGTTTGGAACTAGTATCTTTTACTGAAAAGGGAAACCAAATTACTCATACATATACATTTCCAATATACAAGCAAATCACCAGAAAAACGATATATATAGTCAACTTTTTCTACTACTCCAAATGTAACCCAAAATTCCAACTCCACTTCCTATTTCCTCATTTTTCTTTCTTTCTGTTCCTCTAGTGGGAAAGCAAACGGGACAAGAAAACGAGCAGCAAAGAAACAGAGGAAGCGCAATTACGGTGTGGCGGATCCTGAGCAGCCTCTGGGACGACTCATTGGTGGGGAGAACGAGTTTCTCCTCCTCCTCGGGCGCTGCCTTCTGTTCAGCGCTGGAGGCAGCGGCGTTGGTGGCCACAGCTGACAGAGTAGAGAGTCCATTTCTCCCCCTGCGGAGAGCTGAAACCCTAGTTTCTGGCTCTGAAAGCGGCCTGGAGACTGAGAAGGCTTTTGCGGAAGAGTGGGAGAAGAAAGGAGGCCTTGTGAACAAGAGAGAGCGAGGCGAGAAAGCCAATGCCTCCATGGCCAGCATCTTCTTCTTTGCTTCACTCTAAGCCGAAACCAATCGTTTCCTATGCTTTGTGGTGCAAACTCTCTCTCTGTCTCTCTCATCTCATCTCCACATTAGATTTTTGTTTCCAACTCAAATATATTTGAAAGAAAACTAATATAACTATATAATATAAAATATATATTTTATTTTATTATTAATATTTAAATAAACTTATATATTTATTTATATTTTTAACTCTCTCTTTTTTTTTCATATGATACTCGAATATTTCGTTATTTTAATTATATCTTTAAATTTATATTTTTAAATCAATTTAATTATGTATTTTTATGTGATAATTTAAACTTTTTATTATTTCGAATGCACTCCTAAACTTATATTTTCAAGTCGATTTAATTCTTAAATTTTAACGTAAATAAAATATTATATGTATTTTTTTCATATAAAAATATATGAGTTAAATTGACTAAAAAATATAAATTTAGAGTCACGTATAATCGAATTAACAAAAATTTAATTTATCATAAGAAAAAAAATTAAAATACATAGATTAAATTGATTTAAAAATTAGATTCAGAAATATAATTATAATAACAAAATATTTGAATAGTTGTAAAAAATGTAAAATTAAAAAAATAAAAATGTGACTTTAGCTATTAGTGAGGTGTAGACATAAGTGACGTGAAAAGGCTGCAATTTACTTTTTAATTAACCTTAATATAATAGTTAAGTTGTTTAAAAAATTAGTTTATTATGTAAATATCATAAATTTAAACTTTATAGACATAATTAATTTAGATTTTTTAAACAAAATAAATAAATAATATTTTAAGAAAACATTTTATTAATAATATTTCATAAAATTAGAAGATAGTATTTAATTTAAAAGATACCTTTTTTAATTTTTAAGTTAATAATATATAGAAGGATAGGATGAGGACAAACGAGGCGGCCCGAAGCCTATAAATACCCTCCCCGTCATTCGCATGCAAGGGTTTGGTTCTTTGCCCTTCTTTAATGGTCTCTCGCTCTCGCTCTCGCTTTTATCTTTCATTCGGTAAACCCTAGTTGGACGAAGCCTTAATCGCTTCGTCGGCAAGCCCTAGCTCGCTATATACACATAGTTCGTGTAGTTGTTTGGTAGTAGTGGATCCAATGAAGCGAGCGGGGAAGGAGTCGAATCATGCGTTCATGTGCGTTGCTTTGCCCAAGAAGGGGCTCTTCTTCAAGTCCAAGGCACGTCGGACGCCCTCCGAGCTTGTCGGCCAAGTCCGGCACCTTCTCAACTACATGCTCCGCAACAATGAGCCTCGCGAAGCCAAACGCAAAGAGAAGGTTTGATTTGTTTCCTCTTTTATAGTCGTTTTAATTTTTCATCTATGTGAAGTGCGCGGACGCTCTGTCGTCGATTTAGGGCTAGGATTTTTGTTTGGTTTTTTAACTTGTAGAATGTCGTTGTTTAGCTGAACGGAGGAAATTCAAATGGTTGATTTGGACGCGGTTTCTAGGAATTGATTAATACTCCATTTTCAAAATTGCTTGAGTTTTAAGTTTCAAAAGTAGCAAGCACATGGGGGAAAAGAAAAATATAGATGCTGTAAGCAAGAGGATCAGAAAAAACAGCAAATTTTCTTCCATCTTCCTTTACAACATTTTTCATTTCTTCCACTCCTCATACGCATGTCTAATTCATCTTTTTCGTCACATGTATAAACTATCTTAATCATGTTAATACATTTTATTTGTAATAAGCATTATTCTAACCTCATGAGATATGGTCTGATTATCACCTTAGTTATACTCATATTTTACAGATATTAGTACTTAATTATCTAACACTTTGCCATACAAGTATACAACAAATTTAGTCTTATCCTCATCCAAAAAAACTTCACTGTAGCTTTAAAGGGATTTTACAATTAAATAAAATATTTGGCACACGTCTCTACTTTACCCGTCTAGTTTTGTTTTTAGGAGTAGCATCTTCAATAATCTCCCCTTCCTATTGATCAATAACATGAGCAAAGATTACTATGTTGCAGGATCCTTGAACGGTGGGCATTTAGTATCTTAACTCCATTGTTTATCCATTTGAGTCACATTAATCAACTGTGACGTCATATTTTTCTTACTCTTAAAATTTTCACTAAACACTAAGTCTACATGTTTAAACCCAAATCTTCAATGTGAAACTCATTTCTTATTGTGGAATATAGCTCTTTATAGGCGTTTCAGAACATACAGTTTTGAACTGAACTGACTTATTCACTCTGTGCAGATATCTGAACTGAGTAAACTCTTCCTGGAGATGAGGACACTTCTCTATGGTGATTCTGAATCAGAGCCAGTACCTGAAACTTGCTCACAGTTGACGAAGGTGTTCTTCGAAGGCGACATCTTGCGCCTTCTAATTAACTGTCTTCCCAAACTGGATTTGGAGGTAACTAACTTCTGAATTCTCATATGTTCTTGGTTTTAAGTTGTATGTTCTTCATGTTTGACTCATGATAATTCGTTATCTCCAGGCGCGTCAAGAAGCCACTCACGTGGCTGTCAATTTGCAAAGACAGCAAGTTAACTCGCGGCTGATTGCATCTGATTACATGGAACAGAATGCAGACCTTGTGGATGTTTTGGTATTAGGGTAAGCTTTATATTTATTCAAATGAATTCTTAGAAGTAAACTGTTGCTTCTGCTTGAACATTAAAGATTGAAATTTCTACAATGGCTTATAACTTCTTCTTTTACACTGTTTTTGTTCATTAGATAGACTGCTATAGCATTAAAATAAATTCGTACGGTTCAAACAATCATAAAATCAAGCCCTCTAACCCATTAGAAAGCAATGGCTTGTTTTTGTTCAAGATTTGTACCATTAGAGCATGTCATTTTATTAACTACTTCAATGGCATCATTGTTGGTACTTGTAGGTTTTTTTCTAATTAAGTTGTAACCCTTTGTTTCTAATGGTATTTATGTGTTGGAGATCTGAATTCTAGTTGTTAGGTTGGTGGATTGATCTCTTTTATATGTTCATTTCACCTTTTGTGTTTCTGGTCGCCGGCAACGCTTGATGGTTAGTTATGGAGATCCCAATATTGCACTATCTTATGGTCCGCTGTTGAGAGGCTGCATTCGTCATCAAGTTGTCGCAAGGCGAGTGATGCTAACACAATCTAGCAAGGCCGTTTTTTAAAGCATCAGTTTGGTAATTTACTGGTGTTAGAAATAAAGGATCCATCAGCCTGGTTTGTGTAATCGACTTCTTGTGGTTGTGTTCACAGGCACATCTTAGAGTCAGAGCACTTGAAGTTGTTCTTCGACTATATACAGAGCCCAAACTTTGAATTAGCATCAGATGCTGCAGCTACTTTTCGAGTTGAGTATGGTGAAGATAATCTGTGATGGTTTGTATATCTTTCGGTCCTGTGTTACGGTTATCATACTGTTGGCTTGAATATCGACACAACTAATACTTACATACGATACCAGGAACTTCTGACGAGGCATAAATCTACAGTTTCTGAATTCCTTTCCAGAAATTACCAGTGGGTAAGTGTAGCAGTGGTACAGTTACTTAAGTTATCAGCATATATAGATGGTGAATAATGTAGCTATCTTAATATAGATTTCTGACCATTTACTCCCCAAAACACATTCCAACCATCTTTCGGTTACAGTTCTTCCAGGAATACAACTTGAAGTTGTTGGATTCTCCTAATTACATCACCAGACGGCAAGCCATCAAGGTACAATTTGCTACAATTGCTTCTTTATACTAGCGCTATGGATGAGTCGTCAACATAATGTGTCGTTCCCTTTAGTTTCTCTCGCGATCATGAGTTTGTGTTAGATGATCGATCCTTTATCCCTCTTTGTCCTTTACTGCCTTTTAAACTATCGTATCGACCACCTTGATTAAATCTATACTGTGTTATTTATGTAGTATCAGACTCAAAACATTTGTTGTCATATCTTCCAGCTCTTAGAAGATATACTAGTCAACCCTTCGAATTCTTCAGTGATGATTCATTATGTGAGCTCCTTGGACAACTTGAGGATCCTAATGAATCTGCTGAGGGTATGTCACTCTCAATATATATGCACGTTCACACCTAAACACGCTCCAAGGGTGTTCTTGGTGCACGAGAGTTCCCACATTGCATATATGTACTTTCACACCTAAATACCCTCTCTTTATACAAACATGTACATTTTAAGATACGTCTTTGCACATCTCACAACAGATTATGTTGATTTCATTTTCACAGGACTCAAACAAGGCAATCCAGTTAAATGCTTTTCATGTGTTCAAGGTCTATTACAGATCCTGAACTTTTATAGTATCATTTCACATGTGAATCAACAGTTGCTTATGGTTTATTTTCGTGATCTCGATTCATCCATCTCTGTGCCTCCATTTTACAGCTCTTTGTCGCCAATCCACATAAACCTCGCGACGTCGCTGCCATACTCATCGCAAACAGAAGCAAGCTCCTCCAGTTCTTGGGCAGCTTCAATCTCGACAGAGGTACGCACGCTAATCTTCCTTCTATCCGATCCTTTACAGTCACTCAAGTGAAGACTTACCGACTAAACTCTGTTCGCCTTGCAGCAACCGAAGAGTTTGAAGCCGACAAAGCTCAAGTTGTCAAAGAAATAGCAGTACTTGAACTCAAAGATACTCCCTTCCCAGCTTTGGAGAAATGCGGCATCGCTTGCTAATTAACACTGAATAGGGAATGCACCAGTAGTTTAGTTTTTAGCAGAACTGCAAAGCAGATTATGCATCAGTTTAGTCATTTCTAGTTTGTGTGCTTCTGTTTTTTTTTTTTTTTTTTTTTGGGGGATGTGCATATATAGATGGTTTTGCAATGACAATGTTTAATTTGTTGTGTTTGATAAAGATTAGGGATGTTTACAGGTCTGGGTAGATCCAAGAATCGAACTGAACAATGCTATTGGTTCAGTTTTTTTAATGGTCAATTTTGGTCATAGATCCAAAAGTTTGCACCTAATAAAATGCAATTCCATTTAGGGTCTAACCCTTCCAAGTATAAACTCTACTTAAACCGATCCATATAATAAACTTGCCACACAGTGTAGCCCTAAGCCTAAAACACATGAACTTCATCACACATTGCAAACTGTTTAGAGATGCAATTAGTTAACTCACTACTACCTGTCTTAGCATGCTTATTGGCTATTACTCGGTGAGCTAAGTGCTCATCTCTCCTTCGCAACTAAATTTTACAGGAAATTGATTCACAGCTGATTGCATCTGATTTCATGGAAAGTACAAGGAACTTTCATTAATTTTGAAAGTTCCAAGGCCCAGTATGTACGAGATATAATTTTGTTTTCCAAATTTGATAGTATTTTAGTTGTTTTAAAAATTTTAACAGGGGAGGGAAAAGTGAAATGAGCTTTAACAAAATCAAAGAAAGTTCCTATAATTTTCACAAAATGCAAAGATATGTTCCACTTTTGGTTCTAGAATGGACCCTGAAACAGTTTTGGAGGGGCATTTGGTAAGACTTTCCATGGAGACCCTCAAGCTTTATGGCCAGTTCTCTTTCTTTTCCATCAAGTTCTCCACTAGTTTCCAGTAGGTTTATCAGGCGGGAATTGTTCCCAGCCCATGCTTTCTTGATGAATTGGTGTTTAGGTGGGAAGACTGAAAGCAACATGTCACAAGAACCTAAAAAACAAAATCATGCAATAAACTCAGACCTAACAATGATAACAGCAATCACAAGTCTTAATTCTACTATAAACAATGAAATTCAGGACGAATTGATCAGCGTGGGTGAGATGCTCAGTCTTGCCTTGCTAACAAGGGCAAAGTGAGCATTTCAACCACTCGATCCAACAGCTCAATCGACTAACTCAAACGGGTAGAGCAAGCGCTTCACCCAATCCACTCAGCAAAGGAAGAGCTGGCATTTCACCCATGGACCAGACAGGCCAGTCAGCCGACCAACCAAGGCGAAATATAGTTATTCTCCTACAAGACAGAATAGGGTTTCAGTCTAACCTAAAATAGAAAGTAATCGAAACCCCCAACTTCCAGCATATAAGATCCACATATATCACGCAAATCCTCCATCTTCCGGCCTAGATGAATTAGCTTTCTCAATACCAATTGTCATCAAATTTATCAGAAACTACAGACCTGAAAATTTTGAGTGTTTCCCGCTGAAACAAAAGGCATGGCTACAAGCTCAAGAGCCATAGCACTGATTTGCATTCTTGGTTCTCTTTTCATGGTTACCTCTGCTCAGAGATGCTTGAGCCACACTTTCACATCGAACAGAGTCTTCAGTTCTTGCGCAGATCTTCCATATTTACAGGCTCATCTCCACTGGAACTATGTTCCATCCACTCGAAAAGCTGAGATTGCATTCAGAGTCAGCCAAGCTTCAGAAGGATGGATTGCGTGGGCAATCAATCCAACCAGCACAGGCATGGCTGGATCACAGGCACTCGTGGCTTTCCACAACTCTAATGGAAGTATGACTGCTTATCCAACACCAATAACCAGTTACAGCCCCTCAATGCTCCCAGGAGCTCTTAGCTTTCAGGTATCAAATCTATCTGCAGAATACATAGAAGATGAGATGACCATCTTCGCTATTGTTGGCCCACTGGATCATGCAACTAGCCTTAGTCACGTCTGGCAAGCTGGAAGCTCTGTGTCGAGCAATATTCCTAATATGCATGCAACATCTGGGGAGCATCTCCAATCAATGGGAAAACTAAATTTTCTGTCCGGTTAGTCCAGGAGGAAGGATGGCAAGCCAGACGTTGAGTTCCAAATCATCAATAAGGTTATGTTCTATTAGTACCAATATTTGAGATTGTCATCAACTACTTGCAGTCTTGAGCGCATTAAAGACATATATTCCCAAAATCACTGTAGATTTTTGGTGCTGGCCAACTTAAACATTGTCTGACCTTAATGAACAAAATTTCATAGGTTCCCCCTAGAACTAGGACTAAACAGAAGGGTCTTTTAAGAAAATAGATACAATGGGGGGAAAAAACCCAAAAGGGCATGGCTATTCATGTGTAACCATATTACTGGTTAATTTCTGCAGCTCCTCAAGCTTCAGCTTTGTTATTAGTAACTCCAATGTTACCTGTTTAAAACACATGGAGATGAAAGTAATAAAACAAATGACAAAACATTTAGAAAGGAAAGAGGAGAATTCATCATTGATCAAGAAATTGAATTTCAAATATCTTTCTTTTTAAATTCACGTCCATTCACTAACAAGTATATATTTAGGAAAAGAGGTAAAGGATGAACAAGAAAACCTTAAAAGGAAGAACAAGAAAAACTTAGTAGAAGACATGTAGGTATGATATGGGTTATAAAAGAGGTCTTGTAGAAGATTAGGCCATGGATAAAAATGATTGGTAAGCTAAAATTCATATAGCTGACCCCACTAAGTGTGATAAAAGCTTGAGAAGTCATTTTTACATCCATTCACTAGAAAATATATACTTCAACACCCCTCACATTCATCTTAAACCCCTCCTCAAACCCGCCAAACCCCCACTAAAACAATGCTTTATTCAATTTTCCATTTGTTTTCATCTTAAGTACCTTTTAATTTAACTTCAACATATGCAATTGGTTCGGTTTTTAGGTAATGTCAATATCATGGTGAAGGATGAAAATAGTTTATCATATCAATGGATAGCATCCAATATATTATCCTCAGTAACTAAGTGTCAACATGATTAAGTCAAGTGGAACAAAAATTCATTATCCAAAAGATTTTCAAAAATTTCCACCATCACTGGAGAGAAATACTAGGTCAAGAAAAATGAGCCAACTTTTCTAACAACTGGCTGACAGGTTCAATCACATGAATAAAGGCTCTTCACCTCACTAACTGGCACATATAGTAGGAACCTGAGAACCATAGAAGCTATTGTTATGTAGGTCAGTGAAGTGAAATGATTAAGACGATCTAACAATCAATTTAAAGCAAATAAAAAACAATCAATCGCAAAGATGGGATTAATCCCTAGGTTTGGTCTAATGAACTTAGGATCCAGAAGCTCCCAGTTTTGCATGGAACACAATGAACTACTGATTAATAGCATTGCTCTGGTTTTCTAGTGCATGTAATGATGTAAAGATAAAAGCTTACCTCTTTAAAGATTTCGCTGTAAGAAACCTCCTTAAATCCCTACAACAAGCATATGAGGCATTTGGTCAACTAAACAAAAGGATAGATTTATTTGCAGAACTACAAGTATATGAAGCATAACAGAATGAATGAAGGGTGTTGATTCTTGGACACCTAATAAATGACCAATAATGCATGAGCATTTGGAAATAATTACCAACTATGATTCTTATGTGTGTGTCTGCATGTCAATAAAAAAAACTCACACACACACGCAGAGGATAGGAGATGGACCATTTTCCAGAACAAGCTAAGAGAAGCTTCATTTGATTCTCCAATTTTAGCACGGAATACATGGATGGAAAAATTCTCGATTGCAAACCTCATCATCATCAAAATTGCCTCCTTTCCAAGGCCTTTGCCACGACTATCCTAGCCAATGTCACACAAAATTCAATTTAGTAACTATGTGGGCAAGTGGCATACAAAAACAAAATGTACTAATAATCAAAGAGATATCTTCCACCTATAATACACGTGCAGCCAAATTATATCCACATTAGTTGAGGGTGGACACACTCATGAAGGCATGGAATGAATTAATGGAGAACTTGCCAGAAGAAATTATTTGGATTAATATGACAAAAAGCAAAGCTAATCCATCGCAAACATGAGATGCATTTGAATCCAGGAATCCCCACGCAACAGAGAAACAGGGAAGAGCTTGAAGGCTAGATAAAACAATTAAACTAAAAACAGAAATACCTACCTAACTCTTCTCATGATGCCCTCTCTAAAGCTAAATTGGCATCTTTGAAATGTTGCAATCACATTCTTGCACAACCATAACGAGTTGGACGTGGAAACACCCTGATATAATAACAGAGGGGAAGTGTCCATGTATTTTTATGTTCACGACTTCACCAATTAATCATGTGTAGTTTTTCTTTTTTTCTTTTTTTGGATAAATTACATTGTTAGTTCTTGAATATTGTATTTCGTAACAAATTAGTCATTGTACCTTGACTTTTATCACTACAGCCACTGAACTTTGATTTTTGTTACAATTCAGTTCCTCTTGTGATTTTTCATCAAATTTCATTAAAAAAACTAACGTGATATACATTAATATAAACCTCAAATATCACTTGATTGTGGAGTTTACGTTAATTCTCACAATTAAGTATCATGTGGTTTCTATTACGTATATCATGTCAGTTTTTGTTGTCAAAATTTGATGAAAAATTAAAAGAGGGACTAAATTATAACAAAAATTAAAGTACAGTGACCAATTTGTTATGGAATGCAAAGCTCATGGACTAATCGTGTAATCTACTTAAAAAAATAGGTTGGCCATGCAATCTGTCATTTGGTAGTGTTTGTTAACCAAGATACAAGGTGGAAAAGATCAGATATGAGAAGCATTCCAGATATTTGTCATTTTTAACGTATTTGTTAAATTTATCTGATGACCCTGAAAAAGAAGTCACGGGACTTCTAATCTTGATTTTTCTAAATATGCTTAATCCCCCCCCCCCCCTCAAGATAAACATATCTTAGTCTTTACAAATAAGAAAAAAAATCATGCTTGTGTTCTCTAGTGCATTTCAAAAAATTTAATAAATACCTTAATAAAAATCTTGAAATGTTTCACAATCTTATCTTAACCATTCCATATCTTGGTCCGGAAAGCATTCCAGCCTTATCTTAATACTCCTTTATCTTGCTTATTTTAACAAACGCTATCTTAATGGAACCCATTGAAAACACTATGGAGTTCTGTATATAGTAATCTAGTTCAGACGAAATCTTCCCAACTTTTTTTCGAAGCAATGCATCATTAGAGATATAAAGAGAAAGGCATCACTTGGACTAGTCATAGCAAGTGAAGATGATTGATAACAAATGACAATCTAGCCTTTAAAATTCATTTCAATCACCACCAGTCAAAGCTGACGAGAAGAGTAACACAATGTATAGTTTAAACTTTAAATCATTATTTTTATGTCAACAAAAATTACATAATATTTGATGAGGGAATATTTACAGGGGACAATTTTATTGTACTACCCCTGGGAGGTTACCATTAACTTGGAGCCATGTATGCCAGTAAAGGCCAATATGCAATCGCCATGTGTCAAGTCCTAGGAGCCACGTGTCTTTATAATCTTTATTATGATTTTGAACTGGAAAGAGATAGAGAGGAAGATTCAGTCAACCAAGAATATCTCCAACATCCCAAGAATTATCTCTATTGGGGAAGGTTATCCTTTCTCCCCATGAAAAGGGGATCGGCCTCCATTTTTTAAAGATATCTTATCTCCTAAGGGAAAGACCAAGGGACATCTATAAATAGAGGACAGGCCTCTACAGGTATGGGGATCTGACCCCTAAGGGACTTTTCTATTTTTTCTATTATTATCTCCAATTTATAACCCTATGAACTGACTTAAACGTAGGAGTGATCACGAGGAGCAACTCCCCACCCTTTTTGCAGGTACTTGGTCCGAGACAGAAGAAGGTGATCGACTCTGCATCATCAATTGGCGCCCACCGTGGGGCCGTCGTCTTTTCTTTCTGTCTGCTAAGTACAATTTCAAGCCATATGAAATCTATTCAACTCAATTACATGTATGTGCTGATTGCATCATGAGTATGCTCGTTCTTTTAATATTTTTGTGCTTGTTACAGTTTTATTTTTCAATTATTGTTTTATGCAAAAAATAATTAAAAGAGAAGGCCGAAAGATTCATATATATATATATATATGTATATATATGCTCTAAGAAGTTCTGATTGAGGCATGGTAGAAAATTTAATCACAGAAAACAAGAATAAAATAATTTTGCCATTGTTTTGTATCATACGCACACATATACATCATATACAAATGCGAATGGAAGAACTGACATGAATGGGAGGAAATTGAAAAAGATGGCATTATATATATCCACCATTAATTTATGTGAGCAAGCATTGATTTATATATAATGGCTTCTCGTGAAATTTGAATCAGAAGGGTGTGCATAGATGATGATGTATATATTACATACTGTAAAGTACATCTATATATGCGTACTATTATGGGTGGAGACAAAACTGCCAAGTATATGTTTGCATATTATATTATGGATTTTGTTACCTTCCCGTCAATTTCGCTCTTACATTATATTATGAGAAGTTTCGGAGGAAGCCTGGAAGAAAATCTCATGTGCAGCATTCTAGAGAAAAAAGAATTTTATCTATTATACCGGCATATTAAAGCTTCTGGGTAAGAAGAGAAGCTATCTTCCATGTAGGTTTGGCCGAGAAATCGACCATTGCCTACTTAGGAAAAATCTACTTCAGGTCAGAATCTGCTTTAGAGCAAGTTGATAAGAAAAGGTGGACTTCTGTTTAGGAATGGCCACGTACACTAGGGTCTCTGCAACTAATTCTGCAATAGCATCATGCAGTGATGGTAAATTCTCTATTTTTTCTAATTTATGAGTCTATGTGTTTGTTTATCATCGTTGCTTATTAATTGCACTTGTTGAGGTTGAAAACCTCAAGATGAAGCTTGATTTTGTTCATGTTGTATACATTATATTTTTCTAGCCTATCTTTTGGGCTACAGCGTCAATAAAGGGCTTTTCTGATGAGCATAGCATCTCTCTCTACCCATGGGAGGTTTTATTCCAGGACTGCTAGGGCCAAATTGGGCTAGCCTCGAACCCTCAAAGAGATGGCCAATGGCTAGTAGGATGCATCTTTGCATGACAAGACGGTAGAGATCGTTATCACGGACGTAGGCATCAGGACCGAACCTCGAAGACAAAATATTAACATTATCTCTGATTGCGGACGTAGGCATCAAGACTGAACCGCGAAGACAAAATATGAACATTATCTCTGATTGCGGACATAGCATCAAGACCGAACCACGAAGACAAAATATGAACATTATTTCTGATTGCGGACGGAGGCATTAAGCCGAACCGTGAAAACAAAATGTGGATGGTATTTCGGATTGTGGAAGTAGGCATTTCGACGAATCGCAAAAACAAAATATGAATGTTCTTTAAAATCCCGATCATCAACTACAATCCAAGCAACCATGTGCTCACGAAGACCGAGGTCCGAAAAGCTTCGGCACGAAGACTCAAAGGGGACCACCCTTAATAATTAAAGAACGAGTTCGAGACTTTGAACCTCGACCACCGAAGACTAAAGGGGACCACCCCTACTAATTAAGACACCAGTTCGGAGGCTACGAACCTCCACCAAATGAAGACCAAAGGGGACCACCCCTAATAATTAAGGCACTAGTTCGGGGGTTACACACCTCCGCTAGGCGAAGACTCAAAGGGGACCACTCTTAATAATTAAGGAATGAGTTCGAGGCTACGCACCTCGACCACCAAAGAATCAAAGGAGACCACCCCTAATAATCAAGGAACAAGTTTGAAGCTTTGAACCTCGACCACCGAAGACCAAAGGGGACCACCCCCTACTAATTAAGGCACCAGTTCAGAGGCTACAAACCTCCACAAAATGAAGACCAAAAGGGACCACCCCTAATAATTAAGGAATCAATTCCAAGAATCACTCCCAAAACAAAAGGAAGGTTCGATGTAAACCCCCCCCCCCCCCTCGGGGTTCAGAAAGAACCTCCAACAAAAGCCGAAGGATCAAGATTCTCGCTAAGCAAGCAGCGCTACTTGAAAAAGCTGTCTCATCAGGATAGTAGAGCTTATCCTAGTACACCTAAATGGTTAAGAGCCAAGATTTTATGAGCTTTGGAAAGCAAGCGAAAGAGGGAAACCTCGGCCACCATAGCTTCGGCCAGCAACTCCGAAGACGAGGCACGCAGACTCGGCCAGCGGCCCCCAAAGATGAGGCGCGCGGCCTCGACTAGCATAGCCTCGGCCCTAGGCCCCCAAAGCCGAGGCACGCAGCCTTGGCCCTAGGCCAAAAATAACAATAAAAATATATATATGTACTAATTTAAGAGCTGGCCCCTCTACCATAGGAAAATTCCCGAACATCTCCATCACCTCAAGCGACCTAATCACCTTCTGCATGGGAAGAGTGAAAGGGCACTGAGAGACTTGAAAAGCGAATTCGACATCTGAGATTGCTAATCCAATTTTTAGTAAAACTTTTTTACATAGGCTCCGACCCTTTTTTTTTTTCTCTTGACCCCTGCCTCTAATTGGTTTTTCTTGGCTGGCTTTTTTTGTGCAAGCTTCCCACGGGGTACAAGAGACTCTAGGCGGCGCCTTCAAGTTCAACAGGGGACGGACTGGCTCCTTTCTAAGGGTTCTCCCGTGCATTTTCCTTTCGTCTCTGGAATTCTTCTAATCAGTCGATATTCCTTTGCCTCCTTTATCTTATTTTCTATGGTTTTTTGCTATCTCTCTTCCCCAAGTCACGTTATTTTAGTAAGTCGATCCACATGACCTCCTTTAGCAACTCGGATGGGAATAGCTCGAACTATTCTAGCACTTCCTCTTCCCAGTCTGGTATGCAAATAGGAGACGCTAGGATCTCCCGGCCCCATCCTGATGCCTTCTCTTTTGATAACGACATTAACATAGAGTTAGAGCTCGATCGTAGCGGTCTCCCTGATGATCTAACACATGCTTATTCTATCTTGTCCGAGGACGAGGTCTCTGGACTCGTTCAGAAATATCATCTCCCCATCAAGGGCTTTTGGTACACTGCGCCCTCTAATCTTAGAGCCCATCAATCCCCTCCTGGTGGTTTAGCGATCTATGAGGCCTCTCTTGAAGCCGGGTGCTGATTTCCTTTTGAAGATAACCTAGCTGAGATCTTTCGTCTCATAGAGTTATGTCCCTCTCAACTAGTGCCCAATGGGTGGAGGAGTTTAGCCGCCTTCGTTATATGTTATCGGGGAAGAGGTATCATTCCTAAGGCTGAGCTCTTCTTAAAACTACTTCGCCTTATATGCGTTGATAAGTCTGAATTTCACTATTCCTTCATGGCATACCCTAGTTGTAAGTTCCTCGTAGATACCTCGTCTTCCTTGAAAGGTTAGAAAAACCTAGTTTTTCTTCATGGGTTCTTCCTCCGTTACTATGGGTGTGCCCTCCGCCTGGCGTCGACCTCCCTTTACAAGTTTTCCACGTGAAATGTCCCCATTAGAGAGGAGGGATGCTGAGCTTTTGATGGGTTTGGAGCACGTCAGCACCACCAGATTAATTAATGAGCAAACTCTGTTTCTCGGGAGTGTGTGTCGATACCCATGCCCAGCAGCCGACATTCCCTTAGGTTGATTTTTTCAATCCTCTTATTCCGCTTCATGCCAGTAATTTATGTTTACTTCCTCGTCCTGACACTCATCTTATTTTGTCATGCTTTTTAGCAAAGATGATTGACGACGCGGAGCTATAGGGGACCGATAAGCAAGCCGCTGAAGAGGCCAAACGGGCCCGGAAGAATGCTAAGAGGCATACCAAAGATTCTTAGCTCCCCCCTCGACACAAAAAATCGAAGGCCTCTAGGTCCCACTCTACGGCGCCTTTGCCCCAACCCGAGGAAGGGGGCTCTCAAGGCACCGAGTACCTTTCTGACATGATCCAGGAAGAGGAGGCGTCCATCCCCGCTCGGGCTTTTCACCGGCCAAACTAGAATGTCCATGAGTCAAACCACAACAGTGAGGCTTGGGTGGCGACTCAACTTATCCAGGGCCTACCGACTCAAGCAGACATGGAGGGAGCCGCAAATCTGACATCGGAGACCTTAGAGCCTTGCTACTGTCAGGGATTGGTTCAAGTTAGTCTCTCAGTCCTTTGACACGGAGAACTTTTGGCCCCCATATTCTAATTTTTGCTATTTGAGCATAAAATATTGTCACTCAGAACAAGCTCTAGAGGCGAATGGCGAGGAACTCTTGGAAAATGCTGGAGTTGGATAATGCCCTTACTGACTGCCATAGGACCATTG
This sequence comes from Diospyros lotus, assembly GCF_014633365.1. Taxonomy (NCBI): domain Eukaryota; kingdom Viridiplantae; phylum Streptophyta; class Magnoliopsida; order Ericales; family Ebenaceae; genus Diospyros; species Diospyros lotus. The sequence continues at coordinate 29,735,727 of NC_068352.1, forward strand.
AGCAGCGGGATGAGGATCTGAGGGCTCAACATCAACGAGCAGCGAAGCTAGAGGCGCGTCTCCAGGGGCTCGAGATTAGCCGTCATACAATGGAGGGAGAGTTGGGGCAGTCTCAAGAGTGCATCTAGGAGCTAGAAGAGAGATATGCAAACCCCACCCAACTCCTCGAGGTGAAAGGGTTTATCAAACGGGAGTTGCAGGGTGTCTGGAAGAAAAGCTTCCTTCACTGCAAGGAGGAAGTGCAAAAAGCCTACCCTGACTTCGACTTTTCCCTCGTCAAGTCCATGGAGGACATGATCGCAGAGCTCAGCCGAGCATCATCCTCTCAAGTCTCTGCCATTGAATTCGAAAAAGAAGAAGTCTAGTTGTTAGTTCTATGTTCGTATGTATCTTCTTGCCGTGAACTTGAGTTGTACTAGACCTTTAGATCTTTGTTAAATAAAGTGCCTCCAAGTTATGTTTTTTTGTAATAGTCTGAGCTGGGTGGTCTCTGTTATCTGATTTCTCTTACACCTCTACCACAAAGATCAGCTTGAGATGTGATGTAACCCCAGTCGTGTCAACATGAGAGTTGTGGTAGAGGTGTAAGAAATCAAATAACAGAGACCACCCAACTCAGACTATTACAAAAAAGCATAACTTAGAGGCACTTTATTTAACAAAGATCCAAATATCTAGTACAACTCCAGCTCACAGCAAGAAGATACATATGAACATAAAACTAACAACTAGGCTTCTTCTTCTTCAGACTCCTCAGATTCAATGGCAGAGGCTTGAGAGGATGATGCTCGACTGAGCTCTGCGATCACGTCCTCCATGGATCTGACGAGGGAAAAGTCGAAGTCGGATAGGTTTTTTGCACTTCCTCCTTGCAGCGAAGGAAGCCTTTCTTCCAGACACCCTGTAACTCCCGTCTGATAAACCCTTTCACCTCGGGGAGTTGGGTGGGGTCTGCATATCTCTCTTCTAGCTCTCGGATGTGCTCTTGAGATCGCCCCAACTCTCCCTCCATCATATGACGGCTAATCTCGAGCCCCTAGAAACGTGTCTCTAGCTCCGCTGCTTGTTAATGTTGAGCCCTCAGATCCTCATCCCGCTGCTCGATGGTCCTATGGCAGTCAGCAAGGGCATTATCCAACTCCAACATTTTCTGAGAGTTTCTCGCCATTCGCCTCTGGAGCTCGTTCGGAGCGACAATACTCTGTATTCAAATAGCAAAAAATTAGAATATGGGGGCCGAAAGTTCTCCGTGTCAAAGAACCGAGAGACTAACCTGAACCAATCCCTGACAGTAGCAAGACTCCAAGGTCTCCGAGGTCAGATCTGCCCTCCATGTCCGCTTGAGTCGGTAGGCCCTGGATAAGCTGAATCACCACCCAAGCCTCACTGTTGTGGTCTGACTCAGAGACATTCCAGTTTGGCCGGTGAAAAGCCTGAGCGGGGATGGACGCCTCCTCCTCCTGGATCATGTCAGAAAGGTGCTCAGTGCCTTGAGAGCCCCCTGCCTCGGGTCGAGGCAAAGGCGCGGTAGAGCGGGACCCAAAGGCCTTCGATTTTTTGTGTCGATGGGGGAGCCGAGAGTATTTGGTATGCCTCTTAGCATTCTTCCGAGCCCGTTTAGCCTCTTCAGCTACTTGCTTATCGGTCCCCCATAGCTCCGCGTCATCAATCATCTTGGCTAAAAAGAATGACAAAATAAGATGAGTGTCAGGACGACGAAGTAAACATAAATTAGAGGCATGAAGCAGAACAAGAGGATTGGAAAAATCAACCTAAGGGAATGTCGGCTGCTGGGCATGGGTATCGACACACACCCCCGAGAAACAGAGTTTGCTCATTAATTAATCTGGTGGTGCTGACGTGCTCCAAACCCATTAAAAGCTCAGCATCCCTCCTCTCTAATGGGGACATTTCACGTGGGAAACTTGTAAAAGGGGGCCGACGCCAAACGAATGGCACACCCATAGTAACGGAGGAAGAACCCATGAAGAAAAATCGATTTTTTCGACCTTTCAAGGAAGACGGGGTATCTACGAAGAACTTACAACCAGGGTATGCCATGAAGGAATAGCGAAATTCGGACTTATCAATACATACAAGGCGAAATAGTTTTAAGAAGAGCTTAGCCTTAGGAACGATACCTCTTCCCCGACAACATATAACGAAGGCAACTAAGCTCCTCTACCCATTGGGCACTAGTTGAAAGGGACATAACCCTACGAGACGAAAGATCTCAGCTAGGTTGTCTTCGAAAAGAAATCGGCACCCGGCTTCAAGAGAGGCCTCACAGATCGCTAAACCACCAGGAAGGGATTGATGGGCTCTAAGATTAAAGGGTGCAGCGTACCAAAAGCCCTTGATGGGGAGATGATATTTCCGAACGAGTCTGGAGACCTCGTCCTCAGACAAGATAGAATAAGCATGGGTTAGGTCATCAGGGAGACCGCTACGATCGAGCTCTAACTCTATGTCAATGTCCTTATCAAAAGAGAAGGCATCAGGATGGGGCCGGGAAGTCCCAGCGTCTCCTATTTGCATACCAGACTGGGAAGAGTCCGAGCTATTCCCGCTCGAGTTGCTAAAGGAGGTCATGGGAATCAACTTACTAAAACAACGAGACATGGGGAAGAGAGACAGCGAAAAACCACAGAAAATAAGAGAAAGGAGGCAAAGGAATATCGACTGATTAGAAGAATTCCATAAACGAAAGGAAGATGCACGGGATAACTCTTAGAAAGGAGCTGGTCCGTCCCCTGTTGAACTTGAAGGCGCTGCCTATAGTCTCTCGTACCCCGTGGGAAGCCTGCATAAAAAAAGCCAGCCAAGAAAAACCAATTAGAGGCAAGCCGCAGGGGTTAAGAGAAGAAAAAAAGGGTCGGCTGGACCCCCATAGGCCGCAACACCAGGGCGAGGCGCACTGCCTCAGCCCGCGCAACCGAGCCGCACGACACCGGCCAACGAGGCCTCAACCCACGGCTAAGGCCAAGACCTCTGGTCTCGGCCACACACACACACAAAAAAAAAAGGGGGGGGGGGGGCGGGGAGAAGCCTCTTACCTTTTACTCCACTCCAATAATGCTTAGGAGGGGACCATGTCCATCCCCTTTTATAGAGTTCTTTAAGAGCCATGAGAAGTGGGAGGGGAGAAGTGGGAGGGGACATTGAGTTGAGAAGCGAGCCCAATAATTGAGATAGTTAATCCTATTTTTTGCAAAACTCTTTTTTGCAGGAGAGTAGGAAAACTTGGACGACTACTCCTTTAGCTACCCAAGCTTCTCACCCGCACAGCTCAAGGAGTGGGGGGGGGGAAATGGTGAGGAGATATTTCACTAAGGGCAAATTTACTCTACTACCCTCGGAGACTACCAGCCTGGTACCGCCACGTGTCTATCTCAAGAAGCACCACGTGTCCTCCGGATCTCCATCCCATATTTGATTTAAACGAGAAAGACCCGGTCAACCGAGATTTTCTCCAACGTCCTCTTTCAGAAGTTATCTTATCTCTTTGGAGGGAGCTTTACACCATCTATAAATGGAGGTCAACTTCTACAGGCATGGGCATCTGACTACTAAGTGACTTTTCATTTCAGGTATCTTCTTCTACTAACTTGAGCATCGGAGTCCTCCTGGGGGATTAAAGCCCCGCCCTTGCAGGTACTTGGTTTGAGGCAGACCTCGGTGATCGGTCCAATATCATTAATATTATTGCTATTGTAGAAAAAAGTGCACAAGAAATATAGACAACAACAACATATCCAGCCTTTATCCCACTACGTGGGGTCGGCTATATGAATTCTAGACTTCCATGTATTTCTATCTTTTGTCATATCTTCATTGAAATCCATACACTTCATATCAAACTTTAATGTCTCCCTCAAAGTCTTCTTAGATCTGCCTCTACCTCTTTTTTTGATTAATTGTTCCATTTCATCAACACTCCTCACAGAAGCGTCTCTTGGTCTCCTTCTCACATGACCAAACCATCTTAGTCTAGTCTCTCTCATCTTCTCCTCTATTGGCACTACTCCTATCTTATTACGAATAACTTCATTTCTAATTTTATCTTTTCTTGTATGGTCCCACATCCATCTTAACATCCTCATCTCCGCTACACTCGTCTTTTGCTCATGTTGGTATTTGACTGCCCAACATTCTGAGCCGTACAACAAAACTAGTCTTATAGTTGTCCTATAGAATTTTCCTTTCAATTTTAATAGGATTTTATCATCACATAACACTCCCGATGCATTTCTCCATTTTAGCCAACCTGCCTTAATTCTATGTGTGACATCCTCGTGAATTTCTCCATCTTTTTGAATCACTGATCCCAAATATCGAAAATGGTCTTTTCTTTGTAAGATTTGGTTTTCCAATTTTATTATAACATCCTCCACTCTTGCATTCTTACTAAATTTACATTCCATATATTCTGTTTTCTTTCTACTTAATTTAAATCCCTTAGATTCTAAATTGTTTCTCTATAACTCAAGCTTAGTGTTCACTCCTTCTTTTGTTTCATCCACCAACACTATGTCGTCTGCAAATAGCATACACCATGGCACATTTGTCTGAATATCTTTAGTGAGTTCATCCATTACTAAAGCAAATAAGTATGGACTTAGTGCAGAACCTTGATGCAATCCTATTGTAATTTTAAACGGTTCAATATCCCCTCCGCATGTTCTGACCCTTGTCTCTGAACCATGATACATGTCCTTAAGGGCTTGTATATAGGCTATTCGGACTCCTTTCTTCTCTAAAACCCTCCATAATACTTCTCTAGGGACCCTATCATAGGCCTTTTCTAGATCTATAAACACCATATGTAGGTCCTTCTGATGATCCGGATACCTTTCCATTAGGCGACTCAGTAGGTATATAACTTCCATTGTTGACCTATTGGGCATGAAACCAAACTGATTTTCTGAGACCTCTGTTTCTTTTCTGAGCCTCTGCTCTATTACTCTCTCCCAGAGTTTCATGGTATGGCTCATTAACTTAATTCCTCTGTAATTTTCACAGTTTTGAACATCTCCTTTGTTCTTATATATAGGGACCAAAGTACTCTTCCTCCACTCATCTGGCATCTTTTTTTATTTAAGAATCGCGTTAAATAATTTCGTTAGCCAGGAGATACCCTCTTCTCCCATACATTTCCATGCTTCTATTGGTATATTATCTGGTCCTACCGCCTTATGATTTTTCATCTTTTTTAATGCTTGCCTTATTTCATTTGGACTTATGCGTCAATAAAATGTATAGCTCACGTTCCCTTCGGAGTTACTAAAATGTCCCAACCTAACTCTTGTGTCACCATCATCATTGAATAATTTTGTGAAATACTCCTTCCATCTCTCCTTAATCGCTCCCTCATTCACTAATACATTTTGATTTTCATCTTTTATGCATTTCACTTGATTTAAATCCCTTGTTTTTATTTCTCTTGCTTTAACTAATTTATATATATCCCTTTCTCCATCTTTTGTATCAAGTCGTTTATATAGATTCTCGTATGCTTTTGACCTTACTTCACTAACAGCTTTTTTTGCTGTCTTTTTTTATTCTTTATAATTTTTTGATTTTCTTCATTGTTGCACTGATATACAGCCTTATAGCAATTTTTCTTATTTTTAATTTTCAATTGCACTTCTTCATTCCACCACCAAGACTCCTTAAGGTTAGGGGCTCTACCATTTGTCTCTCCAAGCACTACCTTTGCTGTGTTTCTCAGGGCATTAGCCATTTCTCTCCACATTTGGTTTGTCTGTCCTTCTCCATTCCATTCTCTTCTATCCCTTAATTTTTCTTTGAAGATTAGTTGTTTCTCCCCTTTTAAATCCCACCACCTGATTCTTGGATTTTGTTTTATGTGATTTTTTCTCTTCCAAATTCTTACTTGGACGTCAAGTACTAGAAGTCTATGTTGAGTAGTCAAACACTCTTCTGGTATCACCTTACAATCCCTACAACATACCCGGTCCTCTTGTCTCATGAGGAAATAATCTATTTGGGTGCTTGATGTGACATTTTTATATGTGATTAAGTGTTCGTCCCGTTTTTTGAACCTAGTATTGGTTATGATAAGCCCATATGCCATTGCAAAATCTAGAATAGACTTACCCTCATTATTAATTTCCCCAAATCCATACCCTCCATGTACCTCTCTATAGCCGTTTCCGTCTCTACCCACGTGACCATTTAAGTCACCTCCTATAATCACTTTCTCTCCTCTTGGTATCATTTGTATGAATCCCTCTAGGTCCTCCCATAATTTTGCTTTTATCTCCTCACCTAACCCCGCCTGTGGTGCATATGTACTAAAGATATTCATAGTCATTCCTCCTAGAATAACCTTCACCATAATAATCCTATCCCTTATTCTCTTTACATCCACTACCTCATCTACTAAGCTTTTATCCATAATGATCCCCACTCCATTTTTTGCTCGATCATTTCCTGTGTACCATATTTTATATCCATTTTTTGACAAAGTTTTTACTTTTTTCCCTACCCATCTCGTCTCTTGAAGGCACATAATATTAATCTTTCTCCTAATCATCACATCTACCACTTCCATAGCTTTGCCTGTTAATGTTCCTATGTTCCATGACCCAATCCTTAATCTATGATTTTGTTTTTGGCTTTGACTTTGAATTTGATTTTGTTTTTGATTTTGATTTTGTTTTTGGTTTTGATTTTGATTTTGTTTTTGGTTTTGATTTTGATTTTGATTTTGATGTTGGACTAATTTCTTTACCCACATCCGTCCAAGCAAATGCGGGAACCCTTGCTCATTTGTCACTACATCCGGGCGCCAATGCAGCGGCCCTAACTCACTTGACACTACACGCGGGCAGTGTAGCGCGTCGCTATGAAAGGTTACGCCCACGCCCAAACGTTTTTTCATAATTTGTCTAGAGTTCATGTTTTGGATCCGACTAAGTTTTACGTTGGCTGTCGGCTACCTAACACAACCCTCCTCCTTTATCCGGGCTTAGGACCGGCAGTGGATAACATCTCCAGGCGGAGTTGCACAAGAAATATAGACAGTTAGGCAAAATATAGAGGCAGATTTCCATTCATTATACAGTTATTTATTTCCTATGTGGCAGTTTTTCGTATGAGCAATTATTATTTGTGTATAAATGTGTCCAACCTAAATAATAAAATGAGAAGTTTTAAGAAGTTTAAAAGTTCAAACTTCTTCATGGTATCAGAGCGGTGAGACAGAGAGTTCAGAGAGAGAGAGAGAGAGAGCGACGAAGATGGTCACAGAACGAAGCCACAGTCACAAATCAGCCACTCTCATAGAGAAAACCCACTATCTCAAATCGGCCACTACCCATCTCCTTCATCTTTGTCTACCATTGTCGCAACCATCTCTCCAATCCCACAAAAAAAAAAAAAAAGAACAGACACATTAAATCAAATCCTAATCAGCCTTTGAGGGGTTGTTGCCAGTCATATCTCTTGAGGAACTGAAGGATAATGTTGGTTGCAATACCAATAAAATAAATCTACTGTCAATGAAGACACAGTAAGTCAGAGTAAAATGTCATCCTCCACAAGATGGCACAAGAAATCTAGGATGTCGTAAAAGAGAAGTATTTTGACACTAACGACACAATAGAGGCGTTGTCAATGAGACCTCTCAAACACCTAATATTTTAGTCATCTAACTAAAATATTGACAACAACTCAACATGTTCAAAGTGATCTAAATAGACAGGCACTTCATAAAAAGAAACATTGAAGATGGATTTTTTACATACCAAGGATCTACCGGACACGACCTCCAAAGACCCAACTTAAAGATATGAAGATCCAAACTACGCTTCATTAATATTCACAGCCCAGCTCAAGAGGACGTGTAGAAAAACGTGTACCAGAATATAGACAGTTAAGCAAAGTATAGAGACAGATTACCATTTATTATACAGTTACTTGTTTCCTAAGTAGCAGTTTTTTCTATGTGTAACTGCCTCCATATGAGCAGTTACAATTTGTGTATAAATGTGTCCAATCTGAATAATAAAGTGAGAAGTTTTAACGTGTTTAAAAATCCAAACTTCTTCAGCTATCAATCTTAAAATCTATAATTGTTATCCAAAAAACAATAATATAAATAATTGGTGTTATTTTGATACTTTATTCTGCCACTCTTTAACAGATCATCAACGGGGAGATTGTTCCAACATCCATGCTCATTCTTAAAAACTTTATAGCAAGGAAAAATAGTATGTAGAAGCAAATAAATACAAATTCCAGGAGAAAGAATTAATGTACACAGACTCATACATCAGGGAATCAGTTAAAAATGATAATAAGAGAAAATTGATAAGGAAGTGACCTGGAACCAATCATTATTCATAAAATCACAAGAAGAAAGTGAAAGGTATGTACCTTTTTGGCTCAGCTATCATTATTTCAATCTCTGCCATTTCAGAATCATCTAAGTCATTCATGTATATATTCACATCACCAACCATGGCTGAAAAAGAGGGTTTAATTGTTACTCCCTTTAGAGAGATGAATATACCAAATGCTCATAAGCAACAGAGAGAATCGAAAAGTCTGATATCTCTTTACGGGAAGTGAAACTGAAATCCGTAGACAGACAAGTTTATCTTATAAAATTATGGTATTAAGTGTTCTTTTTCTTTTTATAATAAGTGAATAATAATTCAGTCTTGCCTTTGTTCGTCTTAGTAAGGAATTAGTACTTTTAAATCAAATCCATTACTGAACAAGGTACTTCCATATATGAAACACTGAGGAACTTGAACACTAGGGCCTAACTTAACGATGATCCTGAAAGCGATTGAATTTAAGAGGATGCATTAGCTATCAAGATTGTGATGAACTGTAATACTATTAATAATTTAAAAGACTAAAAGCCTGAGTGAAAATTTTACAACCACCAACAAAATACCATAGTAAACTAAAGAGAAGACAAATTCTCTGCAGCAATTGAACCAATTGTAAAGATCATGCATCCATATCATTTATGATCTTCAAGACTCAAGAGATCACTCTTTTACTGAAGTGCCACTATGAAGTAGCTTGAACTGCTATCCCAAGGAAATTCCACAATAGTAAATAAAGGTGCTACATAGTATATTAAAGAACACGAACTAGAAATATATTTCTGCGCTAGTATTGAACTGATTTATTTACCTATGTTTGTAACTCTTTTTCCAAGTTAATGAAAATATTTAAGCACTTACACAAAAAAGTTGAGCAAAGAGATGTATGTAAAGTTCTCTGTCCTCAACATTCAAAGTCTTAGCTTGCTCATCTGTGCCCGCCTCCTTATTCCTCTAAACAGACCCAACCCCTTCCCCTCCTCTTATATTAAACCAATAGCACACACGCTCAGATGTATAACAGAATTTGTAAGTGTAAGAAAACCCACACAATCATATATCATGAAACCCAAACCAGAACAAAGAAAATTGACAGCTCTCGAACAAATTCAGACAAAATTTCACAGATCCAAGTTGCCCAACTCTACACGAAAATCAAGCCTTCACAAGATCAATAAGAGTACGACTGTAAACACATAAGGATTCTAATAGAATTAAGAAATGGCATAATCATTATATTCATATACTGTCTATCACTATCCAAATTGAACACAAGTGACAACCAACACTCACCTGCCAGAAACAAGAGCACCAAAAGTTGAATGACAGGAAATCGAAAAGGTTGAGCTACATTGGGAACTAGCATTCTCAATGTATCAAACCAAAAATTGAACTTGTTTATTTCTTCTCATTTTCTGGCTAAGTGAAAAATAAACAAGTAAATCCACTCTCAATTCCTTCATTTTATTTTCCAATCTGTTAGGATCACACATAAATCAAAGGTAAAAACACACTAAAAATTTAATGTGGTTCAGCCTCAATACCTATGTCCACAATCCTGCAACAATGGAATAAATCCATTCAATCTATAGTTTTGCATGGTGAAACTAAAAACCCTCCTGTAATACGGTTTTTGCATGGGCAAAACAAGAAACCATCTTCATCACTACTCTAGCTGTAGAACACACAACCAGAATAATTTGGCCACATCATCTCACAGATTATTGGTGTAATAAATCAACAACTCAATTAGGGGCGCCTGTTTATAGGCAACAACTCAAACAAAATTAGGTCTCCTATGTCTATATCCCCTATTCACAATCAAATTGGGTTTTATCTGAGAGACTTCTATCTCAATCAAACTTGAATTTGAGGAGCTATCCAACGACTATCATCTTCAATTCCTCCTATTTCCCCTCCCCAAGTCCATGTTCCCCGCACATAGCATCAGCAAGCAAACAACAAAGCGGAATAACAAGTTTAACTGACCTTCAACATGGGCATGCCCATGGATGAACTCTCCAGCCACCAATTCCTTATCCAAGACAATGAAAGTCTGCTCTGCAGAAGCCCACAAAGAAAAACACACACACAAAAGGGACTTGAACATGTTAAGAATTGATGAAAACAAAGACAACCGAGAAGAGATAAACAGGTGAGAACAAATACTGTGGGGATCCTGGGTCCAGGAGAGCTGCATCTGGTACTCCTCTTGGAGGGAAAGGGGCTCCGATCCGGTGGCTTGTAAGAGGGCTGGATCTTGCATCCACTCGTGGTACTTTGCAACGTGCTCCTTCATGTACGGTACCAATATCACCTTCTCTCCTTCCAGACTCTTCACTCCCATTCTCTCTCTCTCTCTCTCCCCCCTCTGGTTTTCTGCTCGCCGGGGAAAAGAGGCCAGCAATTGGCAATAGCAACGGCTGCAGAACAAAAACGACGCCGTTTCTTGACTTGGGCCAGAAAGACCCAAAAATACATTTTGTCAAGAATGGGATTCGAACCCATGCCCTTTCGGACCAGTACCTGAAACTGGCGCCTTAGACCAACTCGGCCATCTTGACCCCATGACCTACCTGTACAATTATTATCTTCTTCAATGGAACGAACACATTTGTTCCAAAAAATGAAATCACTCATCCCAGGCACCCCACCCTCAGCCCGACAGGAATATGAGGGGAGGTTAATCATGGTGACTCAGCCAACCAACAGCAACTAAATCAGTGCACACTGCGCACAAGGAGTCCCCTCATTTGAGAGATTGCTCCCACACTGTCGCTGGTGAGACTCAATTTTGAATTATTTGTTCCAATTTCACTACTGCTAACCAACTGAGCTGCCCATACGAGCAATAGAACGAACACATTGCCTCTATGTTTTCACAAATCTTCGTTATTTCCTTGTTCTCTTTTAGCCAAATCAAGGATTCATTTCATAGACATGAAGGAGGATCAATACCCACTGGCCACTGCCTCGTCTAAAATGGCATCCATTAACTATTAATTAATCCTTATTTAATAGAGGTAATACTAATAGGACTAAAACAATAATGTGGGTAGTGCAATGTATGTTACAACACATTAATAAATAACTTGCCATGTTTACACGTCACTTTTGGGAAAAGACAGGAATCTTGTTGCTGGGTCAATTAGGTGACATGAAAAGCTTGCTTGAGCCTCGAGGGCATTAAATTGTGACCACTGCCCTAGAGATTATTGCAATTAATCCCTTATTATATTGTTAAGACATCTCATCACTATCTTTAGCCCCATTGTGTCTGCTTCTTCCGACCAAAGTTAATGCTTTCTAGCTGTGATTGTCATAATAGATGTTTTATTTTTTTTGTTTTTTTAGCTAAAAAAATATTAAAATTTTATATACCCTAAATTGTTTTGAAATAAAAATGAGAAACTGATACGGTATAAAATAAAAATGAGGAAATGATATTTTTCAGAAAAATAGAAAATTAAAATGCGGGAAAATATGTAAATAAAAAAATATAAAGCTATTTTTGTAAATATAATTGTTAGTATAAAAAATAATTATTTAATTAAATATAAATATAAATTCCATCGTCCGTTCAAGCAAATATAAATACAAGTTATTTTTTGTCTCTAACATGATTGCTAAGATAATAGAGATGGAATTGCTTTCGTTTCCAACGTAATCGTGAAATAAAAATGTGTTTTCAAATTGAAAGGACGAAACGATCTTGAAAACAACTCGAAAATAATTTTTTTAGTATTGTTTGACGTTTTAGAATAAAAAATGTTTTAAAAATGTCAAAATGATAATGTTTCAATATTTCCATACTTCAAAACTAATAACTATAATTTTGTTTTGTTTTAAATGGATACCACAAATCCCAAGTGCAAAACTAAGATATAGTTTTAAAACATATCGAACCCAAATGAAAGTCCTATCCTAAAAGGATTAGATCCAAATCTAGACTCATATCACTTATTGTCAAAATTAACCCATAGATTCAAATTTAATTTGTTCATGTGACATTATTTCAATGATCGATCAGCTTTGCATCCAATATTTCATGTGAGGTAATCATAGTATTCCACTAACTTCACAATGTATCGATATAAAAGTATAAATTATAATAATCAAGTACTTTATTAATTGTATTATCATTACATCACTTTATATTGTAGTCTTAAAGGTGACTTCACAATATACTTATATAAAAGCATAAATTTCAATAATCAAGTATTTTATTAATTATATAATTATTACATCACTTCATACTGAGTCTGTAACTAACTTAATTATTAAAAGACATATCAAAAGAAAAGTCCCACACTCTTTTAAATATCAAATTCATTTTAAACAAAAAATAAAAAGTCAATAATATTTCAAATTCGAAAAAAGTTAACTAACAATACGACCCTCTAAATGAGTCTTGGTAATGATGGACTACAAGACACCATCCTATTATTTCCTTTACTTTCCTTTGCACATCCATGAATTCCCTAAATCATGGCTAATCTACTTGTCAATATATCTTAATCTAACAAGATAACAAATTTGAAAAATAATTTCAAAGTCCAAATAGACTTGAGACTTATATTTCCTTCCAGAGACAAATTCTAGCCATTTAATGTTTGGTGGGTCTACCAAACATTAATCTTTGAGTGGAAATGAAAAAGTCTTGACTTTTCCCCATCAAAATTTAAAGGAGGTATGACCAATCCATTTCAAACTTGATTCTGTTTTTGGGTTTCTTTTTAAGATTAGAAACAAAAAAAAAAAAAAAAAAGAAGCTAAGAAATGCCCTCTAATTTTGTGTTTTGTTTCATTTTGAAGGCTCGTAGAAACATAAATCACAAATTGAACTCAAAATTCTGAAAATGAAAACTCCAACAAGACATGAAATTAAAAAAAAAAAATCTGAAATCTATAAAAAAAGAACGATAAAATCCGAAATATAAACGCAAAACTCTAACAAGATAAGATGAGAATTGAAAATTGGGACGGCCGTTGTCATGTATTGATCTCACCATCGAAGTGGAGACGCGAGCCAGAAAATTATATATAATTTTCCCGGAAAGTGTTTACTTTCTCAGTGGCAACAGAAATGGTAGCGATTTTTGTATAAAAGAATGGGAGATTCTTTGGGTATGGAACATTCAATTCAATAGATAAATTGGTTGGACAGTGGGCTTGTGACGGGATTGGATTCGATTCGATTCAGGAACGTCGTTTCTCTCCCCTACAGTTTTCTAGATATTCGTCCACCGACTTCAGAGAGCTCTGTATTGACTTCTCCGCAAAAGGCCGAAATACAAAGATAAGCACGGCTCTGATTTTCCACTCTCTCTGTAATCCCTCTCTCTTTCTTCCAAAAAAGAAAGAAAGAAAATATCTGTATTATTGTTTGTACTTTTGAAGGACAATTGTCTCTCTCTCTCTCTCTCTCTCCCTCTCTGTGTATCGTTGCCTTGGATGCTTACATCCGCTGTATTATTGAGGAAAAGGTCGGTGCTTTATTGGCGTCCGTGCCTGCCTTTTCATTAATTGTTCCTGGGGTTTGAATTTTGATTTCTTTCGGTTAATTTGTGTATTTTAGAAGGGTTTGGCTTCTGGGTTTTTGAGAACAACTCTGTTTTAGCTCGCCTAGCAGTTGAGTGTTGGGGCTCAAGGCGCAGTGTCAAAGTTTGCGTCTTGTTTGAGAGTCTCAAGGTTGTGTTTTATGGGATCTACCAGTCAAGATTCAGCAGTCTTGACCTAGGGTTTTGTGAACTACTTATTTTGAGCCTTCAATTGAGCTTTTGCTCTGACCTCAACTCTTTGGTGTTGGCGAGAACTCTGGTTTTAGTTGACCTGATTTCGTTGTTTCAAGGCCTGTTTTGTTTTTGCCCACCATCCGTTTGTAATGGAGTCTCACAAACCAGAGATGCTGCCAAACTCTTCTGTTACCCCAAATTCCGTGAAGCCAAAACCCAACTCCACAACCCAGAATCCTGGTGAGCCATCAGAAGAATCTAGGGTTCATGGCCAGGAAACAGCGGTGGTAAAGAAGCAGGGGTCTATTGGGACTCTTGAGGTTTTCATACATCAAGCAAGGGACATCCACAACATATGCATATACCACAAGCAAGATGTGTATGCCAAGATTTGCTTGACTAGTAATCCTGAGACAACGGTTTCAACCCAGATCATTAATGGTGGAGGGAGGAATCCAGTCTTCAATGAGAGTCTCAAGCTCAAAGTCAAGACAATTGGTTCATCTCTGAAATGTGAGATATGGATGCTGAGCAGGGTGAGGAATTATCTTGAAGATCAGTTGTTGGGCTTTGCTCTGGTGCCTCTTTCTGATGTTGTCACCGAGGATGGGAAGCTGGAGAATGAATTTTCCCTCTCCTCCAGTGATCTTTTCCATTCTCCTGCTGGTTTTGTCCAATTGACCCTCTCCTACACTGGAGCTTCTCCGGAAGTCTTTGAAATATCTACACCCCGCTCTTCTGCCGCTGCAAACCCTGTTTCTGACCCTAATGAACTTGATAAGATTGAGTTCCCCGATCCAAAGATTGTGAATGAAAATGAGTTGATGGTTTCAGAGTATTTTGGGATTCCTCCTGCTGATTATGAGTCCACAAATCCAGAAAGCCCGAGCTCAGTAGAGAACGGTGAGCACCTTAGTTCAGAAGATACCACTGTTGAAATGGCTGAGGACCTTCCAACGGGTGGTCTCGACGGTGCTGAAGTTTCAAAAACTGAAACTCCGCCTAGTATCGTTTCAACTAGTGTCTCTCCTTTGGCATCAGTTCCAGCAAGCCCACCATCTGCATCCAATACCCCGGGAGCTTCTAAACAACTAAAGGAAGACAGTGTTTCGTCTCTTAAGGAGAAAAAGGAAGATGCCAGCGAGGCTGAGAGCGGTTCCTCTGCATTACCAGTTATTAATGTGAACATTGAGCCCGAGCAGAAGGTTGTGCAGCAAGAGATCGTCGATATGTACATGAAAAGCATGCAGCAGTTCACTGAATCACTGGCAAAGATGAAGCTCCCTCTGGACATTGACAACGCGCCTGCTAATTCAGGTGATACGAAGTCGGATGAGAAAGTACAGGCCCCAAAAAGCAATGGCCGAAGCCCGAAAGTGTTTTATGGGAGTAGAGCGTTCTTCTGAGCTGCCGTTTAATTGGTTCAGCAGGCAAGTGGGTAACTTACAATGTATAATCCCAGCTCTAGTTGTACTAGTGAGTCCAGTAAGTAGTGAAGTGACTATGTAAGGTGAGCAAACTAGATGACAAGTAAGCTTGCCTTGTGTGTGTTTCAAGCTTTGTTGTATTGCAGCTGATGCTAGTTCTTTAATGTAAGCACTCTACCTTGTTTTCAGTGTTTCGAGTACATTTCTTCCTTCAATTGAATGTATTTGTGGATTTAGGTTTCGAGCGTGTTATGTTCATGTCTCTCTAAATTCAATAATCTAATGTTTCAAATCCTCTTATCATGTCGTATTGTATTGACAAGTTTTCATCCATTCACATGGTTATGATGACCTTGTAGAGAACAAGTCGCTGATAGAGACGTGTGACAAGTTGGAATCCATCCAGGTTGCTGGCCTTATTTAGTAGGATTAAAGCTTCAACTGGTAATAGTGATCTCTCTCTCTCTCTCTCTCTCTCTCTTTCCTGCAAAAATTATTCTAAAACTGAAATCTAGCTTACCTAGCTCGGTACTGTTCCGTGATAGCCTGCCTGAGGCTTTTCGTCTTAATTTTCTGTTGATCAAAGTGTCAGACAGACTTGGGAGATTCAATTTACAGAGTTTTCCTGCTACCCTTTTGAAGTGGATGGATGGAAGAAACGGTGACTCACGTTACCTCTCCATTCTTCCCATAAGAGCTCCATGAATATTTCAAATTCTTTTTCTAGTTTTTTACATTGTTTTAGGTAGGTATAGGCGTGTGAATGTGCTTTATAAACCAGTATGTGCTGATTCTATGAGTTCACAGCTTCCTAAAGTAATGAAGGAAAAGAGAAACATGATTGATACCTTCGTTTGATTTGCTAGCTTGGTTTTACTGAACTGGTAAAGCCTCTGGCAGTGCAAAAACCGGTTGAAAACTTCAACTACTGGATCGAATTGGCTTGATCTTTACGATCTCTGAAACGTTCGCTATTCACTACCCATTTCAAACTCAGACAGATGTGCTGAAATTCCAACATGAGGTTCTTGTTCCTCACTGCAGAAGCAACTCAGAAAAGACCCTGAACAGGGTCTTAAACAAAAGCTTGCTGGTTCTTGGTATCACTTTGAAGCTCTCTCTCCAACTTTCTTCCCTTCCCAACAGGTAAGTAATAAGACTCCGTAGCATGAATGCTAATGTTTCTTTGCAGCACCATGGAGGGGTTTCACATAGCTTTGAAGCAAGGCTTTTCTAAGTACCGTTCAAAGGTTTTTAAGAGAAGGCTCCCCCATGGAACTGTAAAGATGTCTGTTGCCCCATCATTCTGCGACATTTCTCGTATAAAAATTCTGTAAGAATATCATTTTTGTCGCCACTAATGTAGCTCTTTGGGCTTAGTATTCCATCGAGTCCATTGTGGATCATCATGTCATTGTACTCTTTTGACACAGCATCATAATTTTGACACCTCCATGTTCTTCCCAACAAGAAAGCCAACTCACTGAGGAGCCAAAAGAGAAAAGGCTAGCAGCTCTTTAGTAGTGGAAAATGTTTTGTTGTTTTCTATTTCCCAATTCTTTTCAGTTTTATTTTTTTCATAAAATTCGAAAAACGCGCCCAAATATTGAACCTATAAAATCTATGATTCATTTGATTACTTCATTTGGCATAATGAAGTTCGAAGTATCAACAACTGGCAAGATGGTCTCACTTTAACGCTTCCCTTGTCAAGTTCTCGAATTTGACCAAAACAGGGGAATTGGGGACCCACTGGGATATGATTTCAAAAAACAATTTTTGCTTTTGGATTAGATAAATTCGAAAGCAAGTTCAATAAATTCGAAAGCAAGTTCAAGTTCAACAAGTTTTCGCATTCCGAAACTTGATGTTAATTTAAGAATAATAAAAGCAATGGTGTTCCAAACTTTTTTGCTGCTTTTGGTTTGGAAAAAGCAAAAACAAGAAGAAAAGAATGCAAAAATCAAACCAAATGGGCATGATGCTTACTCTGCCAAGCATCCCCTCAAGCATGCAGAGATGGAAAGATTAATAGAGGATCATTACTGCCTGCATGGTCACACCATACAGCTTTCTTTCCTATCATGGAAGGCAAGAGATGCACTCTTGCCAGTGAGTCTTCCCATTCTACAAGGGTAAGGAGAAAAGTCATTTTTGTAAGTTTACACAACTCGAATTTGTAACCTTACACTTTACTACGAGGATTGGGTTTTATACGCAAAAAGGAGAGAGGACACAAGATTATACTTGCATCATCTTCCTCATTACTGCTTCCAAATTCGCCATACTTGAGGCCAGAGCAGCAAAATTGCGAGTGATAAACAAGAATGGCAACTTCTGAACTTATAGCATCTTAGAATTTATCTCGAATCCTATGCTTACCCAAAGAGGTTTTGCGGAAACTACTAAAGAAGCTGATTATTTTGCTATGGTACAGTCCTCGCAACTCTTGACAGAAGGATAGTGATAGATGTACCGAATTGGGGGTCCCAATTGTGCAGCAGAGTTCAAAGCATGGTCAAATCTGACTTTTGACCTTTCCGGCTGCACAATACGGACCCCACCTCCTTTTAAAAATCATTATCCTCGACAGAATAGTCATTAACAGCATATTTACAGCTATGGTAGACAGAAACCTAGTTTCCAATCAACATAAAAGCCTCATAATACCATCAACTGCAGAATCAAATGATAAAAGCAACTTGTGTCTTGCTAAGAAACAATACTTGCCCCACGGATCCCTGTCGAAAATTGTGGCTCGAGCAATGGGAGATCAGGTAAGGAAAGGCATCCCAAGGCTTGCCCTACAAACATGGCGTAATAATAAAGTATGTAGATTTTTTTATAGAGAATATTAAAAATTAAATTCTTGCAGTAATATTTGTTTCACGGGTGTAAATTAAATGTCATGTTCTATGTTTGTATAGACTATAACTCTATCCAGATTTACGAATTTTCCCGAGTGAACTGGAAGGAAACACTGCCTGTCCCGCAAAGTTCGAAACTTAAATTATTAAAAAAAAAAAAACTTAAACTAACAAAAAAAAATAAAAATAAAGATGTTTTACGATTTAGAGGCCATCAAAATTTTCAGACTAGTTGGTCCTCAAAACGACGAGATCACTTGTCAAATGCTCTTTGAACAGTCAGTTTCACGCACGCAAAACTCGTATTAAAGAATACTCAAAACAGAAAAAGAATCAAGAAGAAACTTATTCCTCGGGACCCTAGATGGGCATCCCTTAATGTTTCATTCTAGGAAATCACAAGCTCCTCTGGTACAAATCAAGGGAAAATAGAACACAATGAAGGGAACAAGAACAAACAA
The DNA here is from genome assembly GCF_014633365.1 of Diospyros lotus. NCBI lineage: Eukaryota > Viridiplantae > Streptophyta > Magnoliopsida > Ericales > Ebenaceae > Diospyros > Diospyros lotus. The sequence continues at coordinate 29,754,583 of NC_068352.1, forward strand.
GGATTATCTGATAAGCACCTGCAACTGTGCAGAGAACTTTACAGCAACGAACAGTGAGCTAGAAACTAAACCCAAAATCTTAGTCTTTATCTTTTTTTTTCTTTTTTTTCTTAATGTATCGCAGCCTCACCACTGATGCACGATACATCTTTTGACTATATGCCGCAATCTGATTTTACACTCAAATACCAAAAGAAACCCTAAAACTGTAACTCAAAACTCAACCCTTTAACACAAAATTTCTGGTAACTTCTACACTACATTCTTCAAAATAGGCACTTCTGGTTAGCTTAATATAAGATGATAAATTTCTTTTCAACTTTTAACTGATATATCCATGAAGGAGTTTGCAAAATTCACAGTTCACCAGCTACGCCAAATTTCTTCACATACTAGAACAAACTGATACCTGATATCCTCTCTAGCCAGCAAATCCTGCACAAGTGAAAGCAAAGAACCATTAAGTATTGTTGCGTTTTGAAACAAAACAGCCTGACATATGGTAGTGTTTTCCAATCAATAGACACGGCTTTCAATTGGCTAGAATATTCAAGCAAACTCTTCTATAAAAGAATGATTTCGTATTAAATAAATAAAGCCTTACAGAGAATACCACTAATGTATTTCAGAACAAATGCAATAACATGCAGCAGCGGCTACCAAAGTAGGCCAAACTCAGATAGTAATAAGAAAAACACGACTCATGCCCCTTGGGCATAGGTCAAGTGACAAGCAAATGATACACTGGGGTTAGTAACTCTAGATTACGAGTTCGATACTCGGTTTAGGCAAGGGCCAAAGGCCCGCCTGCAATTTACTTCCTCTGCCGAAATCGAGAGCACGAGCGGCAGGGGGCCGCTCAAGGATGATAATCCCAAGAAAAACACAACTAATAAAAAATGAAGAATGATGAACCCCCACTGCCCACACAAGCTGTTGTGCAGAATGGACCAATGGTTTAAAACGTTCCTACTTAGCCAACCTTAAAAGAAGATCTATTATCTATAACGGGCTAAATAGCCTTTATTTACCATAGATCAATCCTCCTAATTCAGTGTCTGTATTCATTTTTCCCATTAGAACCTGTTGTAGTGAGCCAAAAGGGGGAGAATGGAGTTCATAAAAGAAGACGGCACATCAAATTGATAAAAACAAACTCCAGGGGAAAAATAGTGTAAAAGACTAGAAATGAAAGGTGGGGAAATGTGGCTTTAGCGGGAACTTGAAATGAAGGGTTTCAGGTAGGTGTGTCTATAAATGTAAGGGTTGAAACCCATTTTCCTTGGCCCAATTCCAACTTCTGATATGTAACATCTATAAATTGGAAATGGGTAGGTATATAGGCCTCACAACCACAAGAAGAATCCAGTTGCATATGCACAGAGAAAAAGAGTAGCAAAACTGAGCCTCGAGTCTTTAACTTATAAACGAGCGGCATAAGAAGTTCAGCAGTGGTGCATCCCATTGGCTTGCACAGGAAGGGAGAGATAAGTTCATCCATCTGAACCTTTCATTACTATCAGTCCTATGATTTATACATCTATTATCATGAGAGAAGTAAGTTGAGTGCCAGTGAAGTGAAATGTCCTGATTATATTTCTCTGCCTGCCAAGCATATAGGCGATACCAGTAATCAGCACCTAACAGATGATGTTCAGAAATATAGAGAAGTGATATCCATCCTGTTGTTGTCTAAACTCTAAAGTAAGAATGTTAAATGTTAATGAGATCAATTGTGTATTTGTATAGACAGTGGAACAATTTTGTCTGGCATGACATAATTGATTTATACACATAAGTGCAGGAGAATGCAAGGATGTCCAGAAAAAAAAAAAGTGAAAACATGATCGTCCACGTAATTAATTGTCATGTACATAAGGGCAATACGTTGTATAAGAGCGGGCAATAGCAGTTACAACTCCTATTACGTGTACCTAAAGATAGCTTAGTGAGGTTGTACTTGGCGAGCAGTTAGCGTCACATGGAGCGTTGGATCAATATATATATAACTGACCACACCCAAGTTGAGATCATGCAATACAACAATTGAGAACTCTTTTCCCGCCTCTCTTTCTCTCTCTCTCTCTCTCTCTTGATCTTTCCTGCTCTATGCTCTCTAATCCCCCCCCCCCCCCCTCCACATTCTCCCTCAATTCCCCAATTCCTCTGAATTCTCATCGTCTTGGTGAGAGTTTCTTTGGATGTTGTTCTCAATATATAACATCCCCAATCAACAGAGGGTCACGTTGGGCTCTGCCTACCTTAATGACATGGGAGACGCATGGTTCTAGGGATGATTCCAAGGTAAGGAGGGTTGTCAGCGGATGGAATTCACAGAGGGCCTTTGTGAAAGGTTTGGGAACCAAAGTATAAGGGATGTGGTTGAAGAATTCAACAAGCTTAAATAGGAAAGGTCGGTACGATCTTACCAGCTTAAGTTCGAGGAGTTACATTCGTTGATGTTGATCTATAATCCCCACTTGACGGAGGAATACTTTGTTTTGAGTTTCATGAGCAGCTTAAGTGATGAAGTAAGGCTGACTGTGAAAATGCTACAACCAAGGACTGTTATGCAAGCAGCAGAAAGTGCCCGACTACAAGAACTAATAGTGGAAGCTTTGATGAGGAAGTGGAGAATACAAATGAAGGGGATGGGTACTAACAACTGGCAAGTGGTAAGTAGAGGGAGCAATGAGGAATCCGGAAAGGGTGGCCAAAGGTCTAAGGGAATACTAGCCCTACCCGCAGCCAACTGGTGCAAGCTCAAGGGAGACATCTGATAGAACAGAGGAGGTAGGTAGGGTTGTGCTTCCAGTGTGGAGACAAACACTCACCGGGACACCAAGGCAGGAGACTATTACTTTTATTGAAAGGGGAGGAAGATGAAGAAGGGAATGAATCCACAAACCCATTGGGGACAGAAGGATAGGACAATGGGGAGATTTCTTTACATGCTCTCAAGGGTGAGGAGAAGATAAAAGACTGTCAACTAATGGTGCTCATTGATAGCGGGAGTATCCATAGTTTCTTAGATGAAACCACAGCCCAAAAATTGAATTGCAAACTGACAAGCACTCACCCCCTTTCTATGACTGCGGCTAATGGAAACAAGGTCCTAAGCCACTCCGTTGCATGGGTTTTGCTGGGAGACGCATGGCAAGGAGTTCGAGGCTGATTTGAGATTGCTGAAATTAGGGGGTTGCGACATTGTATTGAGGGTGGATTGGATGAAGGAGGTTGGCCCCATCAGTTTCGACTTTAACAAAATGGAAGTTACCTTTGAGAAGGATGGCAGAAGAAGGACCCTCACAGGCAGCTCGGAAACTGGAGTCTGTAAGATGATTTCAAGAAGAAAATTGCACAAAATGTTTAAGAAAAACTGTCCCATGTAGTACAGTTGGTCTCCATTCAAACGGTGGACTATGGGGGAATCGAACAGGAACAAGAAGGTGAACTAAGGGTGACAATGAGCAGCCAAGTGGAGGATCATTGGGAGGTAAATAAATTTTACTCACTTAACATGCTTTTAGTTGAATTTAAGGACTTATTTGATGAGCCTAATTCCTTACCCCCCCCCCCCCCCCCCCCCCCCAAGATCTTGTGATCGTTCCATTAACCTAAAGCCAAATGTTGAACCCATCAATATAAGGTCTTACCGATATCCCCCAAGACAGAAAACCGAAATTGACAATGTAAAAGACGTGCTACAAAAAGCTATCATCAAACCAAGTCACAATCCCTTTGCCTCACCTGTACTTCTTGTCAAGAAAAAAGATGGGGCAAGGCGGTTTTGCATTGACTACGGTCATCTAAATGCCATCACCATCAAGGACAAGTTTCCTATACCGATAGTTGAAGATCTACATGATGAACTCAAACATGCCTCAATTTTCACTAAGCTAGATTTGAGATCTGGTTACCACCAAATAAGAATGAGGCCACAAGATATGCCCAAAACCGCTTTTAAAACCCACCAAGGGCATTACGAATTTATAGTGATGCCCTTTGGGCTCACTACTGCCCCAACCACTTTTCAAGCATTAATGAACCAAATATTTTACCTACGAAAATTCATTCTCGTATTCTTTGACGATATCCTTGTATATAGTCCAACCTTTGTCCAACACCTAGACTATCTAAAGACCACATTTGAAGTCCTTAGATTCAACAAATTGCATGTCAAGCAGTCAAAGTGTGTCTTTGCAGAGGCAGGTGGAGTACCTCAGGCACATTATATCCAGTGCGGGGGTAGGTACTAACCCAAAAAACAGTGGTTGCTATGGTTGCATCTTAAGAGAGTTCTTGGGGCTGACTGGCTATTACAAGAGATTCGTCAAGAATTATGGAGTGATCAGCCAACCAATAACAGAATTGTTGAAGAAAGAAAGATTTCAATGGGGTCCCCACACTGAAAAGGCATTTGAAAATCTTAAAAAGGCTATAAACGAGGTATCGACCTTGGGACTTCTTGATTTCAACAAGCGTTTCACATTGGAAACAGACGTGAGCAATATCGAGGTGGGAGTAGTTTTGGTGCAGGAGGGCAGGCCCTTAGCATTTCTAAGCCAGGCCCTAGCCCCTTAGCACATGGGCTTAAGTATATACGTGAAGGAATTGCTGGCAGTGCTAATGGCGATTGAAAAATGAAGACATTATTAGGAAGAGGGTCAATTTGTGATTAAAACTAATCGTGAGAGCCTGAAGTTCTTGTTACAACAGAAGTTACATACATAATTGCATAAGGGTATGATGAAATTGATGGGCTTGGACTACGTGATATAATATAGAACGAGGAAGGAGAATGTGGCTACAGATGCCTTATCCAAATATTCTAAAGGAGGACATTGGTTGCTATTACCTCCATGGTTATGGATTGCTATCAAGAGGTCACAGCTAGCTATGCACAGAATAAAAGCACTAAGGAACTACTGGAACAACTAGTGATGGATCGCTCAGCTAAGCAAGGTTACACTCTCATCAACAGGCTTATTTGTTATCAAGGGAGACTAGTGATCGAAGATGATGATCAATAAAAGAGAAGGATATTGAGGATATTGGAAGCCTTGCATGAATCACCCCTTGGGGGACATTCGAGAATAGTAAATACTTACCACAAAGTGAAGCAATTGTTCCATTGGCCGGGACTAAAGAAGTATGTCATGGAATTTGTGCTGGTTTGTGATGTGTGCAAAAGATGTAAACATGAGACAGTTGCACCAGGATTACTACAACCCTTGGCTACGTCGGGGCTTTCTTGGAAAAGTATTTCAATGGACTTCATTGAAGGGTTACCCAAGTCAAAAGGGAAGGACTGTATTATGGTAATTGTGGACCGATTCATGAAGTATGCTCACTTCCTGGGATTAACTCACCCTTACACAGCCCAAGAGATGGCTAGCTTCTTCCTCGATCGAGTGGTCAAATTGCATGGGACCCCCCACTTGATTGTATCAAACAAAGACAAAATCTTCACAAGCTTACTATGGAAGAAGTTAATGAAGGCATTGGGTACCAGATTACATATGTCTACTGCCTACCATCCCAAATCTAATGATCAAATAAAAAGGGTGAATTAATGTTTGGAGGCTTACCTACATTACATGTGTTTCCTACAACCTAAAGGGTGGCACAAATGGTTGGCCTTGGCACAATGGTGGTACAATTCAAGCCACCACAGCTCTATCAAGATGTCCCCTTTTAAGGCTTTATACGGTTACAAACCACCCCTACTTCCAGCCATCAAGGGACTCAACTGCAGTGGCAGTAGTGGATGCTTATCTGCAACAAAGGCAACAAATCCTACAATTGTTAAGGAAGGAGTTAGCCACCTCCAAGAACCTCATGAAACAATTTGTGGACAGAAAAATGAGTGAACGGAAATTTGTTGTGGGAGATCATGTGTACTTAAAACTCAAACATGGGCACCTCAAGACATTACTGCAAGGGCCAATTTCCAAGTTGAGCCCCAAATACTATAGTCCTTACCCCATCATTGCCAGAATTGGTAAGGTGGCCTATCGACTGCAATTGCCAGAAGAATCCAAGATCCATCCGGTATTCCATGTCTCACTACTAAAGAAATCAATGGGGTCAAGTCTAGTAAGATCTTCTCTACCAGCCTCATCCAACATGCCTATGGAATCAGCAACCATAATGGACAAGAGGGTCATCTATAAACACGGGGCTCCAATAACCCAAGTCCTAGTCAAATGGGCCCACCTACACTCAAACAACAACACCTGTGAATCCCTACCTGATTTACTCAAGCAGTTTTCTCAAGCGGCTAGCTTACTCAACATTTCTTGAAGACAAGAAATTTGTAAAAGGAGGGCGAAAATTGTTATGTACATAAGGGCAATAAGGGTAATACATTGTATATGAGCTGGCAGTAGCTGTTACAACTCCTATTACTTGTACCTAAAGATAGCTTAGGGTAGTTGTACTTGGCTAGCGGTTAGCATCACATGGAGTGCTGGATCAGTATATATACAACTAACCACACCCAAGTTGAGATCATGCAATACAACACTTGAGATCTCTCTCTCTCTCTCTCCTCTTGATCTTTCCCACTCTTTGCTCTCTAATTCCCCCCATTCTCCCTCAATTCCCCGATTCCTCTAAATTCTCATCATCTTGGTGAGAGTTTCCTTTGTCAGATCCCTAGATGTGAAATTAGTCTCCACTTCTTGGCGATGCTCCGCATGATTAATTGTAAATATATATGACCATCCATTTCTTAGAACATGTGGAATCATATTTATTTATTATTTCTCATAATCTTCTGATGATATTATCCCTTTGGGAATGTGCCTGACCTGCATAGGCCTTTGAGCACATGTGCATCCTTATATAACCTCCAGTCAACAGCTTAAACCTCACCACTGGCATTTCCTCCCAAGTGAAAAGTTATATATTACTTCTCATATAAATAAAGGAAGAAACACCATTCTAAGGACATGCATGAAACATGATTATGAATTCATCCATTTCATTGGTTAATGCCAAACTTCTCAAAGTCAAGCATAAAGAAGTTTGCATATGTTCTAAATAGTTGGTATATCTCCATCTTTATCCACTACAGCTAGTGTTTAGCGTGCTTAGCCCTGCCTGCACAAATATCCCCAGTGAGAGAACATTTACATCATTGCAGACAAAAATGGTCAAAAACCAACAATAAAATAAGCTCAATAGTTGACCCATTCAATGGTCAGTCTGGATATAGAAACTAGGCTCCAATTCGAGCCCGAAATGAATACTAAAGCCCATTGCCTGGGAAGCATGATAAAGGCTTCAAGGGGATGAGTGCATTAAGAATCACAAGTTCAACGCATCAAGGATCACATCTGCAGTTTCAAACTATCTGTACTTCAGCCATGAAGGCTTCAACCATTTCCATTGGTTTACTTCTGCTGCTAAGATAAAGAAGACCACATGGACCATGTTTATTGATTGAAGTTCTACTCCATTACCCTCCCCACGCCAAAAAAAAAAAAAAGGATTTCTCTAGAGAAAAGATATCCCTAGAACATGGTTCTTTTGGGTTAAAAACCTCACCACAAATTTGAGTCTAAACTCATAATCTCAAAGTATGAAATATATGTATTTCATATTCGCTTCCAGGACCATGGCATAAATTAACCACTCTGTTGAAATAAGTATTACCACACCTAAGAATTACAAGAAAAGGGGGCTATGAACTGTATATTGTATTCTAGAAATATCACAATTGTCTAACCAATGCATATATTGAATATTGAAACTAAAAAGCTCTGCACTAGATTATAAAACAAAATACTGCAATCAAGTTTCAGCAGACAATAGCTTAAGGTTATGTGTGAGTGGTCCTTACCTCTATGTGGCTGCCTCTTAGAAATGCCATAGCCACCAACATAATTAGGAGAACTTTCCATAGGAGCATCAGACACTCCACTGCCAAGCCCAAAACCAAATGCACCTGATCCCTCTCTCTCAGGTTCTTTTAAAAGCCAAGCAGGGTCCCCATAAACCGAACTACTACTGTAGAAGTCTGTGAGAGCCCCACCACTGCTATTTGATGATGAGGTGGGTGCATTAGTTGCACTATTTCTTCCATAACCGCCCCCTCCTAAAGCATAGCTGTTATTACTAACACTGTAACCGAGATTCCCACCATGACCAGAAACATTACCACCACCTTGGAGTGAAATTGGAGATGAACCCCAACCAACTCCACTGTTGGCAAAGGTACCTCCAATGGTTCCACTTCCAGATCCCATATAGGCATTTGAACTTGTTGAGTTTGTTCCATAATTAAGCCCTCCATTCCCCCACAAGTTTCGAGTCCCTGAGCTAAAGAAGGAAGTGTTTCCTCCATTCCCCGCATCAAACCCAGCAGGAGTGGTAAATCTGTTTGAATTACCAACATAATACGGGCTCAATCCCCGACCATAGCTGAGAGTGCTATTGAAATTTGCACTTCCTCCAAAATTTGGGTTCAAACCCATTCCATAATCAGAACCAACTGCAGAAAAGCCGCCTCGACCACCTATAATTGGATTGAGTCTGCCATCCATTCTAGGACCATAACCCCCAACTGTATTAGGAGAGTATCCAGGAGTGTATCCACTAAGGAAGCTATTGATCCTACTCAAGCCATGGTTATATCCACCAAGTGGACTTCGGGTAGGATCTTGCACCAACTCTTTTGGGACCGCACGCTTTACCTCAACCATTTTACCATTCAACTCGTGGAAAGTTCTTAGCAACACTTTGTCCACTGCAGCCTCTGAATCATATGTGATGAATCCAAAGCCTCTTGGTCTTTGAGTGTTGTGATCGTACATCACCACAACATCTGTAATGGTACCAAACTGCTCAAAATACTTCTTAAAGTCGCTCTCTGTGACTGTGGACGCCAAACCTCCAACAAAAATCTTCCTCGTACGTCCTGGACCAGGAGAGCCATGAATGCTACTACTGCTTCTACTCATGGTGCTTTGGTCATCCCTTGGAACAGCCTTTTTGGCCTCAACCTGAATAAGGTGAATACCAGACTTAAAAGACTACTTAATCTCAAACTAATTCAAAAATCTCAACATTGCAAGCAAAATTCAATATGATTAAAGATTGGCAGAGAGACAAGAATAAAATGCAAAGATAAGTATTTACTCAAATTGATACTTAACGACCTACATTACCAAAACGAACCGAACTTCACAAATCTAGATTTGTGTAAAGATAACTCCTTTTTCGCCCTCCTAACAATTATAATGGAAAGGTTAACTTAGCAGCAAATTGACTAATATGCGTAATTGTGTACGGCACTTACCATCCTACCATCAATACTGTGTTTCTCCTTAGTCACTCTCTCTGCCACTGAAGGATCAGCAAAGACGATAAAACCAAAACCTCGGGCACGCCCGGTGCTCCGATCCTTCATAATCACTGCTTCCAAAACTTCCCCATATGCACTGAAGTACTCCTTCAAGCGCTCTTCATTGGTGTCCCACGAAATTCCACCAACAAACAACTTTCCAAGATCGGATTGCATTTCCCTACACCAAAAGGTAAAGTCTAAGTTCCAGAAAATGCAAATCTTCACTACTCAATTCCAAATCAAATCTTCTAAATCTGAACCAATTCCCCAAGCCAATTCAATCTCGATATGATAGTAATACCACTGAAATTGAAAGACCCGTCAAAATTCACCCTTTCAATAATCCAACCTAACAATACGACCTCTTCAAATACAAATGCAGATCAAAACCAATCAACCAACTACATCCATACCTTACTTATGAAGAATATAAGGAACCAAAGAGCTATGTGTCTGATACAACTTAGATAGTTAGATATGTTCTGATTCAATTCAAGGGCATCGGATCCATCCACTTTGAATACAGAACAACTCACCAATCCTGAGAAACCCAACTACGGAATCAGACGCAGAAATTTTTCAACACAAAACAACACCACCCAAATCGATTCTCGGACAAAACCCACCGATTAAGGGCAACCCAGATGAGAATTCTTGGGAAAAAAGCTAAGATCTAACAGGAGGCATAGTGAGAAATTGAGGGCACCATGTTTCTTCCTCTCCAAAATGCCCTCTCTCTCTATATATAATTTTTCAAATTCTCTCACTTTCCATTGCAAAACACGATAATTTAACCAAGAGATGTGAATGGGAAGATGATCTAGTAGTATTTATATATTTTTTTTTCCCTTTTTTTGGGGGAAAAATGGAAGTGTGTAGTATCGAGACAGAGAAGGCAGAAGAAAAAATAAAGAGAAAAAATGAAAAAATGTGAGTTTTTTGATCTGATAAATGGAAGGATTGCTTGTCCTCCCATTCCTTCCTTATATACTTTCTTGCGAAAATGGATCTGCTACTTTGCGAACTCATTCATGCCCATGCTTGCTCGCTGTCTTGGCCGTTGATTTTTATAATTTCTGATTGTAATGGCTAGTTGTCTCTTGATCATGTTGACTTCCGAACAGATCAAACGGCCAGAGGCGCAGTAGCAAGATATAATCTTTATGTTCCGTGCAGAGTCAAGCAACAAAATTGATTTCCAAAATTAAAAAAATACATACATATATATATATATTCTTTAGAAGTGGCAATTTTCTTTCTCAGACAAGAAAATTTGTTTTAGCCCCCAAAATATATCAAATTGGTCTTCATCCCTCCAAAATTAAAATATATCGAGGGAACCTTTTTTCCCTTCATAAATAGTTTTTTTTTATTAAACATGTATTAAATCAAAAGTTCTGATAAATATTTAATAACGTAATTATCAACATTTCTTTTTTGGCTTTGATTAATTTTACCTAAACAAACCGAACTATTTTATGACTTAAACAAACCTATAAAATTATAATTTTATTCTGTTTAGATATAACGATCGAAGGGGTAAAATAAGTTGAGTTGAGTTAACTTATGACATGATTGCACTTTAGATTTTATGACTAATTTAATAAATGAGTTTAGCTTAATCCATTTTGAGGTCAACTCATTTAATTCATGAGCTAGTTAAATTGAATTACATACGACGAATAAATACAATACATATTTTATGTTGTAATATATATTAGTTAATAATACCAATAATTATATTATGTTATATCTTAATAGTAAAATACATCAATTTTATGTATTATAAAATACTTTGTTTGTAATTAAAAATTTATTTTTTACTAATAAATATCCTATAGTAATTTAATTTGCACATAATATATAATTAATTATGGTAAATTTATTCATTTAAAATTATTACATTTGATCAATCCATTTTATTTGTCAAGGGATTCATTTTTGGTGTGTTGGTATAATTTTTTTTTTCTTTTTCCTTTTCTTTCTTTTCTTTTTGGTTTGTTGAATTTAAATTAAACTATGACTCAAGCTAACTCCTTAAGGTAGTACAAATAGATCATTATATGTTTTGAAAAACATGAGATACTATAAAATCGCTGATTCAATTATATATTTGTGGATGAATATACAATCGACTATATTTATTTTAAGGGTTAGGTTTCCAAATTTTTGCTTGCGACGAATCTATCTATAATCTGTTTGCCTAAAATCGTGGAGTAGATATACCGTGAGTTTAGAGATGATGAGATAGATTTAGATCAAAAATTGACTATGATTGATGAACCCCTAGAGGTTCACACATTATTAAAAAAAAAAAAAAGACTCAAGCTAATTTTAATTGAGTTGAGTCACACAAAAGTTGAACTCAATATAACACAATTTATTTATACTCTAAATTAATTAACAATACAATAATATACATCACAAAATACAAATTCAAAACTCTGCTATGACATCACAAAAGAAAAAAATACATAATTGCTCGAACATTATTCAAATAATAATAATAATATACTCATAATCATAAATTTAAAAATAAAATTATTTTCAATATGAATTATACTTATTTTTTGCTGTTTGAGTTATAAATTGTATGGGAACAAAAAGCTGTTAAAATAATTTAAAACATTTTATAGTTCGAATCGTAAAAAATTAGTATAATCTAAACTAAAAATAATCAACTTCTAAACTTAAACGTTACCTCCAAAAAGAAAAAATCAAAAAAAGCCTCCCTCAATGATTACTCATATTTCATATTTACTCTTATTTCAACTCTCTTATGTAAATTTCATTTAGATATACGAGTTTTTTTATAAATTTGTATAAGTAGTTATAATACAAATAATTATTAAATTTTTGTATAAATATAACTATATCATATTTATTTTTATTAAATTTATAGTGCAACTATTATTATTACAATATTTAATCTCTCAACTTATTTCCTTAAGATTTGCCTATTAAGTTATACTTATTTGAAATTATATTTATTGAGTAATGATAAGAGTCACGACTAATGTTATTGGTCATATGTCACATCCTCATTAGAGGAGGTGCTATACAGACTAATAACATGACTCGTAATATTATTTTTTATCTAAAAAATATATCATATGAAATAAATAAACAACGTTAAACTAAATCTACATTTTTAACGATACCACCAAAAATCATCATAACTGCCCACCACCATGTGCCCATGCTCATAAATATTTATTTTTATTTCACTAGATCTCCAATAATAAAGTACAAAGTGGGAGTGTGCACAATAACATCAAGTCAAATTATAATTTTATGTTTACTTAGATTGCATATATGGCCAAAATATGCAATTTTAGGTGAGACCACAGTTAGAAAAGCAAATATTTTGTAGGGAAACATCTAAGTTTCAATAGAAGAAAGAGGAAATGTGTTTTAAAAAGTCACTTTTGGGTTCATTTCTAGCACCTTTTGCTCTTCTTTTTCAAACCCATTTGCTTTATTTCAGATTGTCCAAATTACCCCTTTCCATGGATTTTCTAAATCTTCATGAACTGCCATAAATAATATTTTTAGCAAAATATCATTATATCTTCGAAAGAGTTTTTTTATTTTATTTTGATTTTCATCTATTTCAAATACTATAAAGTAAGGGTGTTTATGATTGACCGGGATGAACGGGGATGCACTAAAGAATCAAACCAAATTAATATGATTAGATCGACTTAGTTTAAAATTATATATATATATATATAATTTAGTCTAATTTAGAATAAGCTAGCTATAAACTAATCCATAAATTATGGTTGGTAAATATTTTTATATATTAATAATATGATTTATGAGTTCTGATTTTTTTTCGTAATACAAGTCGTACAAGTCAAGACATCAGGACGCGTAAATCATATTCTTTAAGAATTAAAAAACTAAACTATTTTTTTAAAATAATTGAATTGAACTTGATTTAATTTTACAGTTTAGATACATTTATGTCACTTTTTCACTTATTCTCACGTTATGATGTGCGATAAGAGATAATTAGTTGATGTCACCCGATCGAATGAGGTTAGATTAGCATTTTCTATATGTGCACACTTGATTGACAGAAATGAATAAATAATTTACTCACAATTATAGATAATTAAAAAATACTTTTTGATTAATGAGCTCTCAACTAGAATTCAAATAAGTAACAGTATTGTAGTCGAAGTGTTATGTATTGTGCTCATGACAAAAGGATGTCCAAGCATTGTCCTTTTGTCACCAACATTGTTCGTGGCCCTGCATTATGGATAAACACGAGGAGGCAACACTTGCAAGGATAAAGAACAAGTTTATCAAGGTAGATTGTTTATTATCTCATCAAGTTAAGTGTGCAAGTGTGAACACATGCAGACTTAGCCTTATTTGATTAGGTGACTTCGGCTAAATATCATATTTCCTAACATGAAAATAAATCAAGACGTGACACTTACATCTTTCATAATTTATGTTATTTTTGAGCATGAGCAAACATGTAATGTACTATTTGAGATTGTTGGAACATTTGTTTGTTAAATGGAACACAGATTAAATTCTATGTCAAGCAAACGCCTAAAGGTTGGCAGCTTGTACTTTAATTTGATTTTATTATTCTCTTCAAGTTGAGCGAGTTTAAGCAAATATAAAGCCATCTAAGCTCGATTATAAAAAGAAAACTCTCCAAGCCCAAGATTAAACAGATGCAATCAGTTTATATAATTGGGCCAAGCCCAACTTTCGCTCCCCGGCCCAAACCATGCACAAAGTTTGAGGCCCCGTGGTTTTTTCTTTTTAAAAAAAATTGGATTAAAGCAAAATATCAAAGGAAAAAAAATATATATGCCACTAAATAGAGATGGCTAAATTTATATTTTTGCCTATATATTTTAACCTTTTTTTATGTGATTATTTAAATTTTTTGTTGTTTTGATTACATTAATATATTTGTATCTTCGAGTCAATTTAGATCATGTACTTTGATATATTTTTTTTCATGTGTTAACACGAATTTTTATTATACTATTGTACTTATATTTTTTAGTTAATTTAACTCATGTACTTTAACGTGTACAAAAAAAAAAAAGATAAAACGATATGAGTTAGCACTTTAGGTAATAACTTTTGACTAATTTATTAATTTGGAAACATCGTTAGTAACTATTTTTTTTTTTTCATTCTTGTATTCTCTTACTTTATTTAGTAGACGTATTATGATTATTTGACCATGATTAGGTAAGGGATCGTCAACCCATTGAAAGAAATTGCAAACACCATTTGATTTGTCTGTATTTTTTGCAAGATTACAAATCTATCAATAAGAAAATCTTAAATTTACAAAAATAAAGAGAGTAAATGGAAAGAAATATAAACAAACATAACCAAAATACCGACTCATATCACTTTATCTATTTTTTTAGCAAATCAATGCACAAGAAGTTTAATTGACTTTAAAATGTAAGTATAGAAATGTAATTGAAACAACGAAAAGTTCGAATTATCACATGAAAAAAAAATGTTAAAGTATAGAGATTAAATTGATTTAAAAATATAAGTCAAGGGATATAATTGCCCATTTGGTTTTTATTTTTTTGGTAATTATTTTATGTTATTTTAAAAATAAAAAATAATTTTCAGATCACTTATTTTTGTTTTTAAAAATTTTAAAATTTGTTGCAAGTTTGAATAAAAACATGAATACGATTAAAAGGGTATTTTCACAGTTTTTATTAATATTATTTTTATTTTCGTTCAATCATCTTTGATAATAGCAGCAATCCCGTGCGAGTAATTACTGATCACTGACCGTGAATTCGTTGGAGCAAATGCACGTTATTATCAAGGGGCGCGTCGCAGAGGATCCCAGCTCCATCGAATCTCCAGCTTTCCCTCCAAAAATAAAAAACCCTTTGAAAAACACAGCTCCTTGATCGTTCCCTCCAACTTTCGAGTCTCCGGTCGACGATTCGATTTCTGAAATTCAAAATTCGAATCCGATCCCTCGCAAAATGTCAATATATACGTATCAATGGTGTTCGCTTCACTCGGATTGCCGCCCAATATTCTCGAGGCATTCGTCTTCAGCAAGCCTTAGCTTTTTTCCTTCCAATTCGAGATCCTTCTCCACCTCCATCCATGGCTTCATTCAAATCCTCGCTCTCGCTGGCCTCTTCAGTCGATGGCAGCGGCGCTGACCGGACGGCTCTCTCTCGGCGTCCTTCCGGCGAGATTCACGTCATTGTCGGGCCGATGTTTGCCGGAAAGACTACCGCTCTTCTTCGCAGGATTAATTCCGAGGGCAGCAATGGCAGGTGTTAATTACTCATTTTTGGTCTTTTTTTTTTTGTTCATTTTATGAAATCTTAATTTGTTTTCTTAGGCTGGTTTTAGGTTTTTCGTTTTGCTAATTTGGTTTAATTCGCGTGTTCTTATCGGTATCTATGGATTTAAGCTTCCGGTGATATGATTTGAAATTTGATTTGTGAAATTTATCACTAATTCGTACATTTTTCACAATTTATAGTTTGTTTAGGAGTTCAGAAGAATTTGAGTTTTATATGGCTTGGATTTTGTATGGATGGACACAGATCTAAGCCTCCGCTGATTGGAACTGAAATTTGACTTATAGGTTGTTTCAGGAGTTCAGAGGAATTCGATGTTTACATGGGTTGAATTTTGTACGGATGAACACAGATCTAAGTCTCCGCTGATTGGATCTGAATTTTGGATACGTGAAATTGTCATCAATGCATATATTTTCTCTTCTAGATCTGTTGTTTGTTTTAGGAGTTCAGAAGAATCTAACGTTTACAGTCTTGAATTTCGTGTCATTGTATGGATGGGTGCAGATTTAGTTTTGATGATTTGGTTTTCTGGTCAACCTTATATGTGCAGGAACGTTGCAATGATTAAGTCGAGCAAGGACACGCGGTATGCAGTTGATTCGGTGGTGACGCATGATGGCACGAAATTTCCATGCTGGGCATTGCCAAATCTGTTATCGTTTAGTCAAAAGTTTGGGCTAGAGGCTTATGAAAAGGTATTTGAAACTTGAACGTTTTCGTTTCTGTTAGCCTATTGTTTTGTGGGTGGCTCTATGTTGCGCCAGTGGTTCTATGGGCTGAATCTGTTTGTTGTTTTGTCATTTGTTATGAAGTTTCATTGATGTTTAGAGATTCCATGTATATGCAAGCAAATTGATTCTGTTGTGGGAACTACACTGCCTTAAAGCGTACACTGGGTTATCGCCTGTTTGATTTTTGTTGTTTCTAGCTTTCTGTGTTTGTTTTTAAATTCAAAAAAAAAATTAAAAATCAGGAAATGCAGAATGGTGTTTGATTAGGTGTTTCTGTCTTTCAAAATTGAATTCATTTGCAAAAGAATGGTCAAGCACACAAATCCGAAAAGTGTTGTTTCTATGTTGGGTTTGTTCTAATTTCTAATATTATTTTCTGATTTGATTTTCTTTAGTAGCTTTTCAAAATGTATTCAGAATTAATAGCAAATATTAAGTAGAAAATTTAGTATATAATTAGCCAAAAAAAGAAAATTATTATATACAAAATAAAACTATTTTATGGAGCTTATAAATTTTTTATTATTATGTGAAAAAATAAAACAAGCATATTTATCAATTGATATTTTCTGTTTTTGTTTTCAAATCTTTTGAAGATAACTAAAATTGAATGGTAGTTTCGATTTTCTAGTTTCTAACTAGAAACTAAAATTGTACATTAAAAAACTTACAAAAACGTAGAAATTGACAGTAAAATCAATATTGTTACATTTAATTCATGAGATTGAATCATTGACAATGAAATACGTCATAATTAACTTTGCCATGGTAGGAATAATGGGCCAGTAGGTGCCTGGCTTGGTTGAACAGTTATTTAGATTGTATTAATGAAATTGGACATGAAGTCCTCTGAGATGACCAGAATCCAGTCCGTTGCCTGTTAATGGAGAACTTTCAGAATGTCTAATTGATTATGCTTCAAGTGTTTTTAAATTCTGGAGAAATTTTGAATTTTAGCTGATGACATTTTTTTCACGTGAAAGTAATGCTCTTAAAGTTAACTTTTCCAGTCTTTGTTTTAATGTTTGTAGCTTTTTCTTGAAAATTGTTGTTCATGCTGGCAGCTGGATGTGATAGGCATCGATGAAGCTCAGTTCTTCGATGACCTTTATGATTTCTGCTGCAATGCTGCTGACCGTGATGGAAAAATTGTAATAGTTGCTGGGTTGGATGGGGACTACTTGAGGTTTGCTGAAAAATCGTCATTCTTTTTACTTTTCCATCTTGATGTTATTATGCTGCTTATTTTCTTCCAATCAAATACTGGTCTTATTTTTGATGTGGGGTTTTCTTGCTTTCGGTTCAATATCGTTGCTTTGTTTTCGTTTAGCTTCAGCTTGTCCTTTTATTTTGGTTTTGCTATTGAAATTTTTTGGCACATGCCCGCAATATTTTTATTGGAAATCACAATGCTTATTGCAGGAGGAGCTTTGGTTCAGTGATTGATTTAATGCCCCTTGCTGATTCTATAACTAAGCTGACAGCTCGATGTGAGCTTTGTGGCAAGAAGGCTTTTTTTACCTTCAGAAAAATTGATGAGACAAAGACAGAGTTGATTGGCGGTTCTGATGTCTATATGCCTGTATGCCGTCAGCACTATGTCAGTGGACAAGCTGCTATGGAAGCAACAAGAAATGTCTTAGAATCTCATGGTAAAATTCAGAAAGATGCCTGTTTGGAGGGGTTTGCAGCTGTTCAGTAACATATCTGGCTACTTTATGTCCGTATAGTTCCTATGTATTAGTATGACTTGTCTGCTGAACTTGTTTAAATTTCCATTCTACATTTGTCGCTCCTCTCTTATGTATATAAAACTCATTAGATTGCCTATAATATCTCAATATTTGACACTTAAAATACCTTCAGTGCTGTACTAAAAATGGCTAACTAGGCTTTGCAGTTGAATCCTGATGAGATTAGAATATGCTCGAGGGCCTAGTGGTAGTGGGAAAACTTTCTGTCAAATGATTCATTTTGCCTAAGAATCCAAAAGTTGAGGGGGGAGGGGGTTTAACATACAAAGTGGTCTCTCTTTAAATCTCTACCATGCTCCTAAATTACTCTGCATTTGAGGTAACTTTGGTGTCTCGTGCTGCCTCAATTACTCTATCCTTTTGCCTGGTCTTCCTTGGGCATGCACAGAGAGAGAGAGAGAGAGAGAGGGAGGGAGGAGCAGAATGATCACCCAAATTGAGTTTTTTGGGTAATTGGGGAACAGCATGAATAGGGGAATAGTTGAGAGGTTTACAGCATGGTTACGCTGTTCTGAATGATTATGGTCAAAGACCTCATTGAAATCTTAAAAAATGAGGCTGTTGAACTGTATTGTCCTTAGCGTGGCTCCACACATTGCAAAAATCATAAGTCACCTTAAGTCTCATTTTGTAAATAATTTTTTTTCATCACAAAGAGAGAACCTCACTCTCTGTCCATAATGATATCAGTATGCGTACACAATCAATATGTTCCACACAGTTGAGAAACGTTTTGAGTATTGTAGAGCAAAAGGGGAGAGCATTCAAAAGCTACAAAGACCGAATATTTTGAACTGGTTGGTTAAAAAAATGCCATATTCCCAACATATGGAGAAATCTGCTTCGTGTATATATATATATGCAACAGAAGTGTATCAATTATCATTGCCAATGATAAATTCATTACTCAGATTATAATGAAGACACTTCGAATGACAATGAAAATGACAGTAAGCAGATAATCCAATCTAAGATGATGACTTCAAACCCAGGTTGGTGCAATTTGCAAGCAGATAATCCAATCTAAGATGATGACTTCGAACCCTGGTTGGTGCAATTTGTAATTGTAACCAACGTTATTAAAGGGCCAAGGCATTAAGGCACAGGAGAATTTTTTCAAAAAAAAATAGGCACAAAAGAATGTTAGTCTTAAGGCACAAAGCGAAAGGCAAGACACATGCTTGATTGAATGAGATTTGTGTTAATTAAAAAAATATATATATATATCATAATTGAATAATAAGGTATAAAATAAGTCTTAACTTTTAATAATATATTCATAAATATATTATCAAGAAAAATTAAAAAAATCAACATATATGAAAAGAATAATAAAAAATTGTCAAAAGATGCAATTTAAAAATTTTTAAGTCAACTTAAACTAAATTTTAAATAATTTATAGATCTTAAATCTTAATTAAGATAAACTAATTATACATTTTAAATCATCTAAAAAATTATTTTTATCATTAAAATCAAATATTTCTATATTTTCATCATTAGAAGTATCATCTCTAATATTCTCTTCTTCCACATCATCACCATTTCCATCTTCATCAAGTTCAAAATTCATTTGGAACATTTTAAGTAATAACTCTTTTACTCATAGTTAAATTTGTAATTAAAGCAATAAATATAAACTCCAAATAATAAAAAAATTAAATAAATTAATAAATAATAAAATAAAACCCCTAAAAAGTAGTTAAAAAAAAATCCAAATGTGCCTAAGCCTAAGATTCCTTGTGCCTAGGTGCGCCTTGTTGGCATGTACTCACCTAGAAGTATTCAGGCGCCCAAGATGTGTCTTGCGCTTAGATGCACCTTTAATAATATTGATTGTAATGACGATCTATAATACGAAGTCATTTAAGTGGTAGATGCATTCAAGAGAGTTCTAGGGTAGCCCTAATTCACAAGATTCACTACTCTTTGTAAGAGTCAATAGAGTTGTATTCCCCTCTCCCCCTCCAAAAAAAAAAAAAAAAAAAACTCTCTTTATTTCCATAACTTGAAACCTATGACCTTTTGGTTGCTCATTACTACCAACTGCCAAGGCTTGCATTCAAGAAAGTTCTGTCCACCAAATTTGTGATGTGTGCTCATTTTGGTGCCCTAACACAATCTAGAATCAACAAGTTCAGGGAAAGTTGCTGCCCATAAGACGTGTAAGAGGCCAATGGACCCGAAAAGGAACCAGATGAAAGATGCTTGCCAGAGGCCTAATTCTAAATTTAAGGTTGGGTGGGGTCTTTAAGGCTATTGTTCTGACCCAGGGTTTTGATGGAAAAACAAAAAGAAAATGGCATACAATATACACACATTTTTACATGTTCATAATATAAGAACCTCCAAATTTCATTTCTTTCCTTCAATAATCCTAGATCCAAATGTGGCCCAATGCAAGGAGAAAGAATACTGTCAAATATCTGTCAAAAATTTCACTTCAAACTAGTGGGTTTCGAAGGAAAAACAACAACAAATCACAAGACTTAATTTCACTAAGTGGGGTTGGGAAGGAAAAAAGAATGAACAAAAAAAGTGGCAACTTATTCATTAGGACCCTAGGTGGGTAATCTTAAATGTTTGATAATGGTAAATCACAACAACCTGTATTACAATTCCAGGAAAAGCAAAACATAAGAAAGTTAACAAGAAAAACAGGGATTACCTGATAAACACCTGCATCCTTGCAGAGAACATGGTTGCAAGAAACCATAAACTAGAAATGAAATCCAAAATCGTAGTCTATAATTTGTATGTATCATCGCCCCACCAGAGATGCATGATACATTTCTTACTATATGCCGCAGTCTGATTTTACATCTCACTCAAATACCAAAAAGAAACCCTAAAACTGTAACACAAAACTCAATCCTTAACACAAAATCCCTCGTAACTTCTATCCTAAATTCTTCAGAACAGGCACCCCAGGTTAGCTCTAGCTAAGATGATGAGTTTCAACTTTTGACCGAGACATATCCATGAGGGAGTTTGCAAAATTCACAGTTCACCGGCTACACTGAATTTCTTCGCCTACTAAAACAAACTGGTATTTGATATCCTCCTAGCCAACGAATCCTGCACAAGTGAAAATAAAGTAGTTAGTATCATGAGATATCCTCACACAAGATAACCATTTTGTATTACATCCGGCGAATAGATATGAGCTTTCAATTGGCTAGGATAGTACAACTTCATGAAGAAAAGCTATAGTAGATATGGCAGTGAAATCTAGGCTGCCTGTAAGATGAACTCAATGCCAGTTGGCTCACTGAGGTAGTCAACTGAAACTCCTGTAAAATAATGACTTCATAATGAAAAATGAACATTCAATGAAACAACATTTGTGCTTTTGGAACCAGCTAGGAATCAGTAATCAGTAACCACATTAGCCACACTAAAAAATTAGCTAGGAAAACAAGGAATGATCAGTGATGAGCATCAACCTCCCATACATGCTTTACAGAAATATGCTTGTCGGATAAGTAAAACTACGTCATGCACTCCTTTTTCCGATCCTAAACAGTGAACTCTGCAAGTTACAGACACGTGCACACTCCAACTCGGCACAGTTGAAATTTTATTAAGATTAAACATCCAACCACAAGGTTGTAACATCTGATTCCTCATCTGTCAAAATGACAAGAGTTTAAGGTTGTAACATCTGACTTCTCATCTGTGGAATTTTCATGAAATTACAGGTTGATTATATTCAACAGGTCTAAAAGATCGAGGTGGCTCATAATTAATGGGTGTCCTCGATGCACAAGGCTTCCACTTTGCAAGGTCAAGAGAGTCATTTTTGTACCCAGTCTTACCTTTTGCAGATAAGATATTTCCACAATTTGAACCAACAATCTTTTAGTCACAAAGGAGCAATTTTACTGTTGTGACCAAGGCTTGCCCTCCAAGGGGACTCATTATTATCTTGATGAAGTTTTGGATAAATTTGTCTATGTCAAGACACACTAGACTTTCAATTGACATGCTTGCGGTTTATAAAAAAATACCATCATCACAACATCATCCTGAATAAAAATTTTGTATGAGTATTTCTGTATGTCTTGACTTTCCCTAGCTAGAATCAATCACTACAATGTACATAAAGGTTACACCAAGGGCTTACAATTATGATGACACCCCCACCCCACCCCACCACCCACCTAGAAAAAGGAAGAAAAAGAAAAGTTGAATTCTTTGGTTGATAATATATGTTCCAAATTCTTAAAAAAATTACTGCACCATCTGTGTATATAGGTGATCATTGTCCATGGTAAACCAAGCCTCCATGCAGCCTAACCCAACATCCTTACTTTTCCTGTTAACACATATATGGCAACATAAGAACAACAACAACAACAACATATCCAGCCTTTATCCCACTATGTGGGGTCAGCTACATGAATTCTGGACTTCCATGTATTTCTGTCTTTTGCCATAAATTTCTTGACGTTTGCCAGTATATTTGATTGTTCATTTCCAATATCTTATGATAATATTGCACTCTGTACATTAAGTCTAACATAGCATAGGCCATTAAGCATAGGTGCATCCTTGTATGACACCAGTCAAAAGTTCAAACCTGACCACTTGTTCTTTCCTTCAAAGTGAAAAATTAGGTTTGACAGTCTTATCTATAGTTCTAAGTAAAATGGGAAGAAACCACGTCCTAAGACCATAATAAAATTTATTCATTTTACAAGCTCCTTACTAAACTTATTACAGTCTGTATGCAAATGTTTGCATGTGTTTTAAGTAGTTTGTGTTTCTCTATTTTTATCACACTGGAGCTAGTTTTGGCATGAAAAGCCTGCCTGAACAAATTTCCCCATTGAGTGAACTATAAACAAGAAGTTATTTCTATAGTTGCAAATTTGAAGATCCATCTTGGAATAAAAAAAATTAGGCTCCAGCTTGAGAGTAAAATTAGGAAAGAATCCGGCACCTAGGATGCATGATAATGCTTACAGAGGGAAGAGTGCATAAAGAATCAGGTTCCTAGCCAATACTACACACACACACAAAGAGAGGAAGAAGATCCATCCATAAAAAATATATCCTAAAACATAGTTGTTCTTTGGGTTAAAAGTGTCAGCCAAAATTTAAGTCTGAAGTCATGATCACAGATGGCTGGGAATATTACATATTTGATTTTTGCTTCTGGCTCAATTAGAAAAAAAATCCAGCCATTGAATGCTTTATAAGCATTGCCACACCTGAACAGGGCAGAAAAAAGGGACTCTTGATCTTACCAACTACTAAAAGGATCCTCTAATAGTTATATATTTGAAACCAAGTTATCATGTTCTGGGTATATAGCTTCCATGTAATAATATACATAATTTGCAGTGCCAACTGAAAATCTGCATGTGACTATATAGAAGAAAACATTGATATGAATTTTGGGGGCAACAGATAGCAATTATATAGCAATTGGCTCTTACCTCTGTTTGCCTGCCTCTTAGTACTATAACCACCAACATAGCTTGGGGAACTTTCCACAGGACCATCAGAAATTCCATTGCCGAGCCCAAAGCCAAATGAAGCAGATGCCTCTATCTCAGAGTCTTTTGACAGCCAATCCCCATAAACTGAATTACCACCATAGAAGTCTCCAAAAGCTGCATCACCGCCATTTGATGTAGCATAGGATGATGAAGGGGGCCCATTAGTTGCAGCATTTCTTCCATAGCTTCCCCCTCCCAAATCATAGCTGCTATTACCAACACGGTAACCAAGATTCCCACCATGATTAGAAATGTTACCTCCACCTTGGGGAGAAATGGGAGTTGAACCCCAACTAAGCCCCCCATCAGCGAAGGCACCTCCAATGCTTCCACTTCCAGACCCAATATAGGCACTCGAGCCTGCTGAGTTTGTTCCGTAATTAAGCCCTCCATTCCTCCACAAATTTCGAGTCCCGGAGCTAAAAAAGGAAGCATTTCCACCATTCCCTCCATCATATCCAACTGGATTACTGAACCTGTTCGAATTACTGATATAATAAGGATTCATTCCCCGTCCATAGTCGAGAGCATTGTTGAAATTTGCACTTCCTCCAAAATTTGGGTTCAACCCTGGTTCGAAGTTCAAACCCATTCCATAACCAGAACCAAATGAAGCAGCAAATCCACTTCGATCACCAGGAATCGGATTGAACCTGCCATCCATTCTCAGGCCATAACCCCCAACAGCATTTGGAGAGTACCCTTGACTATAGTCACTTAGGAAGTTATTGACCCTACTCAGGCTATATTTATACCCACCAAGTGGGCTTCGGGTAGGACCTGGCGACAACTCTTTGGGGACTGCCCGCTTGACCTCAACCATTTTACCATTTAGCTCATGGAAAGTTCTAAGCAACACTTTGTCCACCGCATCCTCTGAATCGTACGTGATAAACCCAAAGCCTCTTGGCCTCTGAGTGTTGTGATCATACATCACCACAACATCTGTGATAGTCCCAAACTGCTCAAAATACTTCTTGAAGTCGCTTTCTGTGACCGTCGAAGCCAATCCTCCAACAAATATCTTCCTAGTGCGTCCTGGACCAGGAGAACCCTGAATGCTGCTACTGCTTCTACTCATGGTGCTCTGGTCATCCCTTGGAACAGCCTTTTTTGCCTCAACCTGAATACGAGCAAAACCATACTTTATTCAATCTGACATTGCTCAAGAAGCCTCTACATTTCAAACATAATTCAATATGAAAAAAGGTGCAGCAGAGACAAGAATACGAGGCATCAATCATTTTTTACTCAAGTTTGAGATTGAATAGCCTACATTGCTAAATAAACCAAACTTCACAAATTTAGACTTCCTCATGGGGGCAACTCCATTTCTACCATTTGCAAAGCACAAAAAGATAGGATTACATTGGAATAAAATGACCAAGTGTATGGCACTTACCATCCTACCATCAATACTGTGTTTCTCCTTAATGACTTTCTCTGCCACTGCCGGATCAGCAAAGACAATGAAACCGAAGCCACGGGCGCGCCCCGTGCTTCGATCCTTCATTATCATTGCCTCCAGAACTTCTCCAAAACTACTGAAGTACCCCTTGAGGCGTTCCTCATTTGTGTCCCAAGAAATTCCACCAACAAACAATTTCCCAAGATCGGATTGCATTTTCCTGCACCAAAACAAACACTTCACTGAACCATAATCTAAATTATGCACAAATGCAAACAATTCAATGTCAAGATACAATACTGCCCGAATTGAAAGACCCATCAAAATTCACCCTTTCACTAATCCAACCATATGAAACAAAACAAGCTCTTCGAATACGAATGCAGATGAAAACCATCAATCAACAACAGCCATACCTTTGGGTCAGATTGTACAATAACCCACAGAGCTATCTGTATATCTGAAACCTCTTGGATGAGCTCCGATTCAATCCAGAAACATCGGATCCCGGTTAACCCAGCTCCGAAATCAGGCCCCAAAACTTGTCAAGCCAAAAGGAACAAACTGAATTAGCAGAAACAACAATACCCAAATCGATTTCTTCCGATTAACGACAACCCAGATGGGAATTCTTCAGTATAAAGCTAAGATCTAGAAGGAGGCATAGTGAGAACTTGAGGGCTTTTTCTTCCTCCTCAATATGCCCCCTTATTTCTCCTCCTTTCTTCGTCTTCCTCCTCCCCAAATCTCCGCTTCCGATTGCAGAAGACGTGAATTTCCAGAGCCAAACCGATGCAAATACAGATGATCTAATGGTATTTATTTTTCTTTTTTTGATTTTTTTGATTTTTTTGGGTTGAAGAAAATGGAACGTGAAGAGTGTGTGCGCCAGAGAGAGAGAGAGAAAGAAAGAAGAGAAGAAGAAGAAGGAGGAGGACAAGAAAAAAAAGAAATTGGAAATGAGAATGTGTTTATGATCTGATAAATGGAAGGACTGGTTGTCCTCCCATCCTTCCTTTTATACTTTCTGGGAAATTTGATCCTCTGCTCCGCCAAACCGTGCATCTACATGATGGAGCGGCGCCCAAGCCAAGTTCTGCGGGGCCCGCCCTCTCTGGTATCCATTACCAGCCGTCCATCAGGATCCTTGAACGCTCGATGGGGTTGTTCTTGTCTATTGGTCCCCTTTGATCATAATTTTTGTGTTTATACTTTTTAAATATTTTTTTTTATTTTTAAATGGTTTGCCTTGTGATATGAAGTTAGAGAATGATTAAGAATGGAAAAAAATATTATTATTATTATTTGCATGTTTTATTTTGTAAATTTTATTATTTGTTATTGTTAATATGGTAAAAATATATAACTGAAAATATTTTTTATTCAGCAAAAGTGACGATGAAAAAAATTAATGAATTTACCCAATAGAGACGAGGAGACACAATGAGTTGCAATGATAAAAAATAAATGAATCAATATTTAGTTTAAATCAATCCATTAATATTTCTATTCAATTTAAACATTTATCATCGAGACTACTAACAAAAAACGTATCATATATAATTAGTAAATTTATATATTTGTACGAGTATCGTATATAATTAGTAAATTTATTCATTTGTAAGTTGTTACCCAAAAAGTTTATCTACGAACACAAAAATTTTAAAAGTGTGTTTGAAAGGTATTATTTTAATTTCTATATATGATGTAAAATAAAACCACATATTTGATTTTTATGGTCCTTAATTATTCAAATCAAGCAATAAGCTAATTTTTTATTTTAAAAATAAAATAAATAGCAATATAAAAAATAAAAACTAAAAATATAATTTAGAAGCTATAAAATAAAATATTTATTATTTTTCTATTTTGTTATTATTCCATTAATTTTAACTCCAAAAATAGCATAAGGAAAATCTTTTGTTAATTTCAAGCATTTAAACTCCGTCATATATTATTTTTATCGTCATAATTTAATTACAAGATAATTGAAAAAAAGTTTTAAGGCACAAAATAAATTAATAATTAATTTTTTATTTTTTAAAATAATACTATTTATTTATTTTAAAAATTTGATAGAACTTTATTAATTATATATCTTTTAAAATAATTGAACTCGTCTTTTGTAACTCAATGCTGAATAAAACCTTAATTAATTAAATGGATACTTTTAGAGGGTGTTTGTTAATCAAGACAAGAGGGAAGAAAATGTCAGATATGAGAAGCATTCCGAATGTTTTGTTTTTCCAACGTGTTTGTTAAGCTTATATGATCATTTCTGAAAAGGTCTCACGTGACCTCTTATCTCTTCATTTCAAAAAAATTTTATCCGACCTCTCCCCTCGGTTAAATTTATCTAGCTCTTTCAAGATAAGGCTCAATTATTTATATGTCCCTTGTAAGATAATTAATTCTATTTAATACATTTTAAAGATTTAAATTTATTAAAAAAACTTATTTATTTAACTCTTATAATTAATATTATTTAATATATTTTTAAATTATTATATGTTTTGACAATTTTTAAAATTTAAATGACATTATTCATTTCATTGATTTTTAAAATTTAAATTTCTCTCTCTCTATATTTTATTAACTAATATAATTCCTTTCATCAATTTTTAAATTATTTTATTTAATTTTATATTTTATTATCTATTATGAAAACATGTTTGGACCATTTTTAATTATCTAGGTAGAATTATTGTAATTCTAACAATTATTATTTATACTTTTCAACTCTTTTTAAATTTATTTTTGAACATGAATTTAGAAAATAAAATATTATTTTTAATTTTAATCTTAATTTTTTTGACAATTCATATTAATCATAAAATACTATTTTAATCATAAATTTAGTAATAGAGATATTTTAGTAAAAAAACCCTTATCTTGGTGCTTATTGTATGTATTAACAAACACATGAAAAAAAATGTACAGTTATCAGTGGATTCTAAAAAATTTAGCAAAAAGTCTTATAGAAATATTGGAATACTTCATGACCTTATCTTGACCATTCTATATGTTAATCCGAAAAGCATTATAATCTTATCGTGATATTACCTTATTTTGCTCATTTTAACAAACACCCCCTTAAACCTTATGATATAGTATCCATTATGGGCTTTTTTGGTATTAACTTCTTACTCGACTTTTATTATTAGAAGCTCGTTAAAAAGCTCAAGTGTTTGGTCATAAAACTATAAGCAATTTTTCAATTAGGGTTTGTTAATTAATATATATATAAGTTAAATATGAAAATATTTCAAACAAAAGTAACTTTTATTAGCAATCATTGAAAAATAAGTCACGTGACTTTTTATATGAGTTTTTTCAAATAAATTTATCCTTCTCATCTTTCAGATAAATTTATTTTGATTTTTATAGATAAAAAAAAAAATAACGTATGTGTTATCCAGTGCATTCCAAAAAATTTAATAAACAGTTTGATAAAAATTTTATAATACTTCACAGTCTTATCTTTGATAATTTTTATATCTTACTCTAAAAAATATTTCAACCTTAACTTACTCATTTTAATAAATGCTACTCAAGTGAAAAACTTGATCCATTGTTTGAGCTTTTAAGATTTTTTTAAAAGGGTTTTTAAATTATTTTTCAAAAAAAAATTATAAACTTAAATTTTACCTTAAACCACACCAAACAAACCCTAAGTATTATGTATTGAATAATTTAAAAACTAAACTCACAATCTTATATATGCTATATCTCTACACTTTTTCCACCACGAACCAATGATTATTTGGGGAGGGGTTAGTAGGTCATTTCACAGTGCTGGATCATAAACCCCAAGAATGGATAAAAACAGGGGGAGACAGGAAGATACGGTGGGGAGGACTGCAGGCGAAAACAAACCCCACCCATATTTGGAAATTCATAGGTCGTAATTGGCAACATAGAAGTTGGTAAATAAAACATATTTCTTCGTGCTTTACTACGTATAAGCAGCTGCCCCTCTCTCCCTCTCTGAATTGACTCTCCCTATGCCTTTTGTTTTAATATATTTTTTTTTATTAATACACTATCACCGATGTCTTTCATTATTTGATCCCACGATTCTAGTAAAAGATGTAAATTAGAGAACCCAGCAGACAATTTTTATCCCTAGCCTCTCTCTGCTAACATGAGAACTGTCTAATATTTTTTTAATTTTTAAGATAACTCTTAATTACTGAGCTTTCTTCTCTAATTAGGACTCGAATACAGAATTTGAGAACCCAAAAAATAACATTCAAACGGTTCTTTCTCCAGGTTTAATCATTATTTTCTGTTTATTAGTGAATTTATTAGTGAATGAGTGTGGTCTAAATATAAAAGGGATTGGTTTGGTGCAACCACCAGCGATGTTAGAGTTTCGTATGAGTAGAAAGCTGCTGGGTAACATAAAGAATATAATATAATTAATTAAATTATATTATATGATTACAGAGTACAATATTTTAATTATTATATGATTAAATGAACTTCCTTTTCATTTTTTAAAACATTCAAATTTGTGAACAAACTTGTTTTAATTTTTTAATGCATTCAAATTTGTTTATTACTTAATCACTAAGGTTTGTCTCGATTTGAGTATTTACACGAAAGAACGAGATTGGATCTTTTAACTTAATCTTAAAGATTCAAATAATTATAAAGTACTTCTAATGTTTATTAAAATCAGATAGGATTATATCAAGATTAGATTGAAATACTTTTCGAAGTAATATGTGGAATGATTAATATATAGTTGAAAAATATTACAAATTTTTATTAAACTGTTTAATAATTTTTTTTGAAATATATTAGATGACATATGTGTCAATTTTTAAACTATATTATAGAATTTAAGGGGTATTAAATGTTAATAGGGCAAACATATTTTGTTAATATTTTAAGTTATTTTTTAATAAATAACTATAAATGCTAAGTAAGAAATTAATATATATATATTATATTAGAAAAAAGGTGTATTGAAAAACTTCAATAAACTTAATTAGCCAAATACATATTTTTATCTATAAAATTTTACGTTTCTTTATGTGATTATCTAAACTTTTCGTTATTTCGATTCACTATCGTATCTACATTTTTAAGTCAATTTAACTTTTATATCTTGACATTTTTTTCATGTGTCAGCTCAAATTTTTTATTATTTTGAATACACTTATATATCTGTATTTTCAAGTTAATTAAATTTAATGTATTTTAATATGTTTAAAAAAATAAATTGAGATGAGTCAATTTAATTTTTTTACACATTAAAGTACAAAAGTTAAATTCATTAAAAAATACAAGTATATGTCTGGAGCCGAGACGACAAAAATTTTGGGTTGCCAAATAAAAAAAAAAGTTAAATTATAGAAATTAGATTAACTCAAAAATATAGATGCGATGGTGTAATCAAAATACCGAAAATTTTGGATAACAACGTAAAAAACATGAAAGTATAAGAATAAAAATATAAATTTGGCCAATTAATTGGTTCAATTATATTATTACATATATTTCGTAAATAGATTTATCAAACAATATTTTGTATTTTTATTTTAAATTTTTGAATTACTTTAATTTTAGGGTTTAGGTTGATAGGCTACTTTTTTTTTATATATATAAATTAACATAAAATATTTTAAAATTCACCCAACTAATTTTAAAAGGAGATGGGCCTCACGTCCCCAACTATCATGCTGCTTTTATTTTTTCAGATAGAAGGGGCTCTCGCCAATTGCCTAGCAGGCTGCCACGCAACCAATCTTGTGACGTGTCCTCTAATCCTTTTTAATAGTTTCAACCCAACACTACTTTAGTAATTTCCCCTTGGGTTCCTTAATGTTTGAATGTAAAATATTTTATATTAGAAAATATTTATAATATAAAATTATTTATTTATACACAAAATTAGTTTTATCTTATTTTCTAATATTTGTTTGTATTATAAAAAATATGACAAAACTTAATTCATAAAATACCTTCAATAAATAAAAATAAAAAGAGTTGGGTTTAAAATTCCTAAATTACCCTAAACCTTATGAAGAAAACAAGAAAGCTCTTGAAATACCATCCCAAGCCAAACTTACATGTATACACCAATCAATGAGGTCTCCGCTATAAGCTTCCTTCTCAATTTTCTTGATCGTCTGCTCTAAGCTCCTCCGTCTCATACCGTCGCCAGCGGCTCTGATCGGATGCCTTCGTATCAGCGAAGTTCCGGCGAGATTCACGTCCTCGTCGGATGGCTTCGCGATCAGTCTAGTTCTTGTTAGATTGGATTTAATTTCTTCCTCTCCTCCTCTTTTCAAAACAATTCTGACTTAATTCTATTATTTGGTGAATCTTTGGCATTTTTTTTTTTTAATTTTTCAACCTGGTTTAATTAACGTATAAGTCCGTATCTGTATTTTTAAGTCTCGGCTGATGTTATCCGTAATTTGATTGTGGAATTTAGTATCAGTATTTTCCTAAGATTTGTGTTTGATAGCTGGCGTTAAGAATTTGAAGTTTTCAGACGTGAAATTTGCGTTTTGACCAACCACGCAAATGTAGAAATGTTGAAATGATAAGAGTCAATCAAGGACTAATAATGCAGTTTGACTCAGTGGTGATGGCGCGAAATCCGTGGCGATCCATTTCAGAATGTTTTGTCATTTACTCGAACACTTGAATGCAAGGATTATGCAGTGATATTTCATGGTTAAATTGTTTTGATTTGTATGACTCTAATGTCTTGTTGCTATTTGGACGGTTGCTGGCATTGGTAACTATAGTATAGTAGAATTTAGCTCATCATTGAAATTGTGGGGTACCGAAAAAATACTGCAATGGAAATAATTAATGGATTTGTTATCTTGTAATTGATTCTATTGAGTTCTACTGATTGATAGCATGGTTGCTAGTAATAGATAGCTGTCCCGCACATTTGAAAAAAAAATCACATCATACTAATGAAAGTACCAGTTGATTGTGTGCTTACTGGAAAATTTCACAATTCAATGGTATAACTGGAGTTTTGAGTATTATAATGGAGATGCTAAAAATCTAAGTTTAAACCTACAAAATCCTCCTAGAATCAGAGAGGTGTAGTGCCTTTAGACTGTTGCATACCTTATGATCAAAAGCATCCTTAGTTTTGAAAATCATGTTCATTAGCTCTAAGGTGCTATCCAAGAATTTTAATTGTTGGCAATTGCTTTTAACAAGAAATATACTTCTTATAATGATCAACATTTCAGTATTTTAAATTTGGAGTTTGCATTGTTTATTCCATTCCATTTAAAGTGCTACACACGTTGGCAGCTGGACATGATTTGCATTTTACGAAGCCCAACTCTTTTATGATCTTTATGATTTTGGCTGCAAGGCTGTTGATTGCGACAGAAACTTTAGCCTTTGCTGGCTTGGATGGGATTATTTGGCATGCTATCTACCAATCAGTACTACTGTTAATGTATCTTTTGCAATTTTATGAGTGGCCTGTTTTTACCTGTTGTTATCTTTCACTTTGCTTATTTTTGTCTTTCTCTCATTTCTTAGTCTGGTTTTTGTTTTCCTGGTGTTCTTAT
Organism: Diospyros lotus; assembly: GCF_014633365.1. NCBI lineage: Eukaryota > Viridiplantae > Streptophyta > Magnoliopsida > Ericales > Ebenaceae > Diospyros > Diospyros lotus. The sequence continues at coordinate 29,787,241 of NC_068352.1, forward strand.
TTAAAATTGTTGCCATATCTCTACAATGTACTTGTGAAAATCAAAGCTTTTATTTACAGGGGGAGGTTTGGTTTGGTGCTTGACATAGTTTGCCTTGCTGATTGCATAACCAATTTGACAGCTGATATCACCTTGTAAAAGATTAACGAGACTAAGACAGAACTAATTGGTGGTTCCAATGTCTATATGCCTGTCCATAAAGATGGCTGTTATCAGGAGGAAGCGTTGTTTAGCCCCTTTTTTCAACAAGTCCCATTTACACTGTACCCTTCCCCATGTATACAAAAATGTCAGCTAATTTTTTTCACGGTATCTCCATATTAGGCACTTATACTTTCCAATTATGTCCTGAAAAAGGTAAAGAACAGTAGAGGATTGTGCAGCTGATCAGTGTTGGCATAGAAAATAAATTGTTAATTGGAAGATCATGTACATATGTTTTTCTATCACACATGAGATTTTCAGTTGGTCATACATACTAATATTAAAAGGAATCAGGGATGAATCTTCATGGGTGTTGGATAAAAAATTGGGTGATCGAAATTATAGATGCTCCCAGTAGTCAATGATATACACTAGTATTTTACTGCTTTATAATGACAAGAGTTAAAACTGCTATACTCAGATTTTCTAGATATGGATGGATGGATTTTATGTAGTGCTGTGGAATAAGTATTTTAAATGTGGTAGGTGTTTTTTTCACAAGTAGAAAAGTGATGCTTTCACTCTTTTCTCTGTAATGTGCTTTATATTGTAAGCATCTTTTTGGCCCACTTTTCTCAGCATTGTAGTGTTACTGCCTTTTGCATTGACCAAATCACAGTGCCTATATGTGCTGACTCCGCTCTCTTCTTCGTGGTGGGGGTTTCTTTTGGATCCACTAGGATCTGAATCTATATCAAATGGCTGGGATGTAATTACAATGTGGTGGGCTTCCATTTAATCTAGGCTGGTTAGATTTTCCACTATCACCCAAATTATAATTCTGCTTACCCTCAACTCTAGCTTGAGAAAAGAATAGTTAATTTTGACTCTTGGAGCCATTGCTTACCTTTCATTTCCTTTCCTTTTATATGCAGGAAACCTGTTAGTGTTCTTTTGAAGATTTTGAAAAGGTAAATCTTTAGTTAGACTGAGTGGTGGGAGAACTTTGTGTGTCCATCTTTTCTATTTTCTTTTGAGCAGGTGACGTTCTTTTGTAGCCACTGTATTTGGGTGGCAGAAAAGTCACAGAATCATTTGTAGCAATACATAGGAAGCTCATGTTGAATTCTATTTAGGAAGTTCAATAAACCATTCAAACTGATTAGGCTAAAATGACACATTAGAAATTTCTATAGGTCCTGCATCATGCTTACCGAAAATATTGGTTTCTCAATGTAGAAATTCAGTTTATGGAGCTTTAGATTATTCCAACGCAGTATCAGTATTAGCTGCCATTATATGGAGAAAAATATACTTCAGTTAATAAAATCTCAGCTTTCTGCTGCTATGATGTTAATTCAAGTATTGATCTCTGTGGATCATGCTTTCATCCAGAGATAGAGGTCCAATTTATTAAATCTTTAATGAACTGAGTCACATTTTGCTGGTCTAATTATCATAAGTACAAGCCTAAGCTCATGTTACATCAACTAGGGCCGAATGCCAGAGGAACCTGGCTTCCTCTTTGATTTTCCTTGTCCAAAGAAACTTATCCTTTGAAACACCTTCAGAAGCCTTCTTGCATACTTCCTGTGAGAAGCAAAGTTCACTGAACCAATGCAAGCACTCACTTGGCCAAGTGGGTTTCTCTTCCAACTCAGTGTTCTTCCCTCCAAACCATATGGCCTCAAGCTCTGTGGATTACCTGAAACTGGTTCTGGTTTTTTTGAAACTTTTTCTGCTTTTACAGATATGTTCTGCAGTTGAAGGCTTCTCTTCAAGGACATAAGCTCTTGTTCAAGATTCTGGATTCTGAAGCTTGTGGATTCATATTCCTTCCTTGAGAACTCAGGCCTCTGGATTCCTGTATCTTTCTGTAGCAAGAAGCTCAGTGGTCTACTGACTTCTACACCATCTGTGTATGGACTCTCACCGAGGTTCTGGCTTTTGGAGTTTGCATATCTTGAGCTCGAGAGGCTGCCAGAGAAATCTCCACAATGTGCATACCTAAATGAATCTGAACACTCTTTGAAGGCTTGGTGTGTGTTTAGTTGCTGAACAAAAAGTGCCTGGACAATCAGACGTAGTGGCATCAACTCATTCTGGACTGCTTCAATGCAAACTTCTTGTGACAACCTCTGGCAATTGAGGTATTTGCACACTGACCCTTTCTCATCTTGCGATATGCCTGGGTGAGCCTGAAGAATGGATAACTGGTCTCAGTTATTTGGCCAAATATTGATTCAAAATCTGTAGAAATACATTTTTCCTTTTCTGGTTGCTAGGGAAATAATGTTATGGTTTAACATGTAAAACTTCTCACAATATTACCAAAATTGATTTTAGACATTAGGACTTTGGCTGATTTGCATAGTTCATGATGCAGGTCAGGTAGGTCATCAGGTTGATGATTGATACTAAAAGTTCAAAATCTTTGATGTTAAACTGACTCACCTTGAACTGCATTGCATCAGGCTATAGGAGGTGTACTAAAAGTATCTGAAAGTTTACCTGTAGGAAGGCATTCAATGCTCTATACAAATGATCATGGTTCTGTCTGGTTGATGCTGGAACAATTTCAATAAGATCCATGAATGTTTTAGGTCCAATTTTTGGGTCAGGAGCCATATTTGAGAGATATAAATCCCACAACTCTGCAACAATAGAATTGCTCGGGGAAGGACTGCGATCTGACTCCATGTTGGATGACACATATGTTGAGAAGATACTTTGCATTATGTCCAATTCTATGCTGGAGGAAATGGAGAGAAAATCTTCCACCTGTGCCAAGTGCAAAACAGATGCAATCTGATCTTTCAACTTTGCAGTACTCTTACTTCCTAGACCATGTTCAAGAGACCTAGAGAGCAATGAGAAATAAAAGCCAACAGGAATCACTTTACTGGCTTTATTTCCCATTGGTAGCAAATCAAGAATGCCATCTAAGATAACTGAAACTTTGTTCTTGGTGTCATTTCTCTCACCGGATTGCTCCCAGAACTGGCGTGTCTTCTTCGAGAGTACCCATTTGTTCGTGTAGAAAACAATAATGGGGCTCACATATTTTTCTTTCATTCCTTGTCTTCTCAAGGAACCAATTATCCTCTTGAAGAAGACAAATGGCAGGGCAATGAGATCCTTGATCCACAGATTCTGGTTCAGTATTTCCTTCAGTGCTTCACTGCGCCATGCTTGACTGGCCAAAGCCTCCAGTGTAACTACTGGCTTGTCCCTTCTCCTCTCCGGGTCAAGAATTTCCATACAAGCCATGAAAGCAAGAGATTCAATGCATCGGGTCACAATTAGTAGCTCTTCTGCCCAGGGAAGCAATGTTTGGCACTTTTGGAGAACAATCAAGGTGTCATCCCAACTCTGCAACACCACTTGGTTCAAGTAAATATCAAACCTCTCACAAAGGTTGCCAGAGCTCTGCTCTTCTGTCATTTCAAGGAACTCCGCCGCACATCGCAGGGCTGCTACATTGAAGGGGTCAACTAATGTGGAGGAACCATAAATGAAAAGTGCAATCATCTCAAAGGTCTCTGCTCCTCCTGGGAAATTTTGAGGTAACTCAGCCTCATTGGACTCGCTCAATTTTCGCTTCAAGTATCCACTCTTGGAAAACAGTGGGTACTGCAAAACAGTAAAGAAATACTCTAGAAGGTTAGCTTTCTAATTACAGATACCCTGCTATGGAGTTCTGATTTTCTTCTTCTTTTCTCTGTCATAACTTCAATTAAATTTTTTTCAGATTAAAGGTTACCTTGTGCATCCATTCAGATGAGGCACATTCTGGGTGTAACTAAACAAATATGCTATACAGTCTGTTTGCTCAAAATGGAAAACAAGTACACAAGCAAATTGCAGGTTAAACTGCCTAAATTTTTACTGAAAATAATATCATCGACTTATTTCAATTTTCAGTGAGCTGGTCCAAAGGCACAACTTGCTTTCAAGTTTGATTTTATCCTACCTTGTGCAGATTAAAGGTTCTATCAACAACTTGAATGCGAACCGAAACTGGCAAACCAGTCTCTTGACTCCTGAGACAAATAAATTGTGTTCCATAGGTTAGATACACGGGGATCTGGGATTCGAGAAAAGAAATAAAGAGATATGGTTTGAAACACAAATGAAATCCATCATTCAATCATCTTACCATGAAATTATCTTAATCTTCAGCAGGGCACTAACATTTGGTGAGGAGAAGGGACTAGAGAGCACTGGGCTGTTTTTGAGGCTGGCAGTGTCCATTACCAAGGCTCATGAAGAAGACTGGATCCAGAGAAAGTGAAACAATTAATGGAGATCACAGCTGAACTTATACTGGAGAATAAATGTAAGTTATTTTTTTTTATATTAAAAAATATAGTTTTCTATCTCCTATTGGCCATATCTTTTAACTCCATCTTGGAGATTGAAGTAGTAATATTATAATTGATGTAGAGCTTCTAGAACCCAGAAAACCGGTGGAAATTCATGGGAATGGAAGTGAAAAAAGAGGTGGCTTGACAACTTTGCTCACACACGTGCAATCTCTTTGATTTTCTATGTTTTAGTCAAAGAAGTATGAACTCCTGTGAACTCAAAGTCCAAATTTTAAGGCTTCAAAACCGTTCTTGAGGGCCGTGAATTTGAAATCCTGTGCCATTTCTTGCTATCAAACTGAAGAAGCTGGTGGAATATTTTCCACTTTATGCAATTTCTGTGTACTTCCTTGAGTGTACAATACCAAATTCAGATGGTTCGAGTGATCCATTCCTGACCATGGGGTTAATTAAACATCCCTCTAGATGTGTTATTATTTACAAGTAGCTTCTTTAGGAAAAGTTAATTATCATTACGTCAGATAATAAACTAAATAGCTCAAAGATGTAGGGTTTTATGAATTCACAAAAGCCAACTTTCAAACTCAAATAAAGGATAAATGTCGCATTAAGCAGTCTATAACCTTAAAACAAAAACTTATCTGGTCAAATATCATGAATTTTAGACATGGTTATAGATTTAGAATTCATGTATAGGCAAGTCCATTTAGTAAGATTAAAGTTTAATATATTGATGTTTGATTAATCACAGAAAATTATGGTATTGAATCACGTGGATAGATGATAAGGGTACCTGGGGAAAGAGAAAAGGTGAAACTAGAAGATACCAATATATATATATATATATATATATAATGTTCATGGGGGAGATGACGTGAGGGAGAAGTTTTCTGTGCTTTATAATGGAAGCAAACACCCAAGACGGCACGGCTTCTGAAAATGGGGGTTTGCTTGCTCACTCCCAGCCAAACCTCAATCCCAGAAATTATTTTATCATAATTTGACTGTGGTATATGTGAGATTATTTGTTGCTTATTTCCATGGTTTACTGCTTTGTTTGACGAGTTGTATATATCATATCATAGTTTAAATATATATATATATATATAGGCCAAAAAGAATATTTTTGCATCTCAACTTTTACGGTTTTTTCCTTGTGAAATTTTAATTTTTTTTTTGTGTGGTTCTAAATATACTCATGAATCACGCAAAATCACATATTTAAATACTTAGTTAATAAGTCATACACACGTGCACTGACGTGATAATTTTTCAACATATTCTCAACTTTCTCTCCATCATTTCCTCAGCATTCTCTAGTATCTCCTCTACTCCTTTTCTCTCTCTGACGAGGTCTCCTCAACTCCTCCTCTTTTTGACGTCTCTTCAACTCCCTCATATATTTCTCCTACTGTGTCTCATTCGGTGTCTCTCTTCTTTCTCTAGTGTCTTCTTAACTCCATATCTCTCTCTTTCTCTCTTCGGCGACGTCTCTCAGCTCCTTCCCTCTATCTGACGAGGCTACAAAGTTCTTACTTAGTAACTGGAACAACTAAAAACAAAGAGAGAAGATCTAAAAAGAAAAAGGAAAAAAGAGAAGGCCAAAGCCAAAGCCAAAGACAAAGATGCTTGGATTGTATACATGGTTGATTGTGAAGAATCATTTTCTTCATCGTTCTCAAAATCGAGCCACGGTGAAGAAAAAGAAAGAGAGTTGAGGAGATGCCGAAGAGAAAGAACAAAGACGCCCTTCGATCTGAGATGACACACAGGGGGGAAGCTAAATAGATGTTAGAGGGAGAAATGAGATGCTAAGCGAGATGCAATTGGAGGAGAAGCCAGAGAGAGATGAGAAGACACAACTGGATAGATAAAGGGAGGTTGGAGATGCCGTTAAATTTGAGGTGACGTGGCCTTAGAAAGAAAGAGAGCTGAGGAGACGTCGAAAATAAAGAGAGAGAGAGAGAGAGAGAGAGAGAATAAGTTGATGAGGCATTGCCGGGTTTGAGATGACATAGTCAAAGAGATATATGAAGTTGAGGAGATGCGGAAAAAAGAGATAGAGGAGATGTAGTCAAGAGAAGTAATCGAAGAGAAAGAGATCAGGAGTTGAAAAAACGTTGAAGAGAGAAAGAAAGCTATGGAGATGCCATTAGAGAGAGAGAAGGAGTTGAGGAGACCTTGAAAAGAAAGAGAAATGAAGTTGTGAAAACGTCGCTAGAGAGAGAGGAGTCGAGGAGACTCTGAAAAGAAAAAGAAATGGAACTGAGGAGAAACTGAAATATTGTCATGTCACCGTACGTGTGTATTATTTACTGGCCAAATATTTAAACGAGTAATTTTACACTGTTCAGTGGCACATTTAGAACTATAAAAAAATTAATATTTCACAAAAAAGATGTAAAAGTTCAAAATAAAAATATGCTTTTGTTATATATATGTATATCTATATATATATATATATATAATAGAACTAATTAATATGTGCAGAGTTGCAGCTTCGGCCCTTGGACATCAAAGCAACACATTCCCTTGAACGCGCAGCAACATGGAATTAACTAGTCGAAGGGTAAGTCAAACTTGCTTGGATTTTGGTCATCCTCTATTATTGTGACCATAGTTCTTGAAAAAGGAAAATAATATTTTTGCACAACTTTTGTAAAAAATATATTATGAGGATAAAATAGAAGTTATAATTTTGTAACCCTAAATTATATAGAATTTTTATATGAAATAGAACAAATATGAAAATAAGAATTTTCATCATGCACAAATATTTTGTTTGTATGTCGTTGTCTTAGTTTTTTGTTAAAAAAAATGACGGTTAAAAGGCCCATTTAGTTTTAAAAAATATTTTTTAATTTTCTATTCTATTATTCAATATAAAATTATAATTAAAAACAAAAAATGTGTTCGCAACTAAACAGAGAAGGGCCAAAATGTAGGGATGAATAGTATAACTTCTTAAACCTTAATGCTATTGACTAAAATATTTAAAAATAAAAGGTCAATTCTTGTAATTATGTAGGTTATATCTTATGGGTAACACTATAATTTATTATAAGTTAGATGTCACATAAGGAGGGAAAATGAAACATTTGATGACTTGATGTGGCCATTGGGTATTTGGAATTATCGTATTTGTGCAATATTTGGTGATTATGTTCTTGATTATGACAGAGAAAATAAATCAGAGATTAGATCTTTGGCTTTTACATCAAACAATGATTAATTTGTAATTCATCGAATTGACATTAATACATTGTTCATTTGATCACTAGACCTATACGTGAGGGCATGGTACTTCTTATTTTAGTTGGGATTGGACATATATATATATATATATATATACACATTTGTATAGTTTTGGTTATTGTTTAGTTTAGCTTATAGAGTTATAAGTTAATTTAGAATGTTGCATTATGATACTTTGTACATATTTTATTAATGAAAATTTATGTTTGGATGATATATATATATATGTATATATACTTTATTAATTTAGAAAAATTGTTTGAAAATTGAGTGAATCAAATTGATCCGATCTGAACCCTAATCAATCCGATCTTCATTTCTGAGAAATCTGATCTCGGTCCAATTTGGACCCAATGTATACCCCTGCGTATGAGAACAATGGGTATTGGCTTGGCCCAAGGAACACAGAGATTGGGCCCAATGTGTACAAGACATGCATTTTGGGCTCAGGTGGGCCTAATGTGTGTTAAGAAAATGCATTTTGGGTTGTGATAGTGGACATAAGAAAGATGGGGAATGTGATTGGGGCCAACTTTTGGGTCGAAGGGCTCCGTTTAAATTGAAGTCATGGGTTGTATCATAGTCGGTTGAGAATAAAATATAGCAAATTACGGAACAAATATCCGCCGCACGATTAACATCTACGGCCAGAAACCAACCACCGAATCTATAAGTAACCTAGCAATTGGCCTTGCGTTATGGCCCCATCGTGGTTCTAGGGTTTTCCTTCGGCCGTCTTGGGAATGGAGGAGATGCTATGCCCCTTCTCCTTCTTGTTCTGTATTTGAGTACCGCTATGGATCAGCGATTCGACGAAGGTTCTTTATTATTCTATCTTTTTCCTTTTTGTTTTTGAGTACGACGATTTCGAACAATTTGGAGCGAACTGTGTGGTGTTTGTATAGTCCAAGTTATGAAATCGTCGCAGATTGAGCCCCTTCGCCGGTGCTAAAGGTGGTCGAGCTCCACTTACTCGGAGCTCCCGCTGATCGGCGGAGAGGCAATCTCATATCCTGTTGCCTCGGAGAGCAGGTTTCTGCTATTACCTTATTGGACAGGCCATGAGAAGTACATTCATTCTATTCTGGCAACATACATGCTCATTTATCTCTTAGAGCTTCGAATCCGCGGTGCAAAGAAGATTCCTACGGTCGGGTCTGACGTGGTGCTTCAAATCATTTATGAGAAGACGGTTGTGTCTGGTTCTTTCTTTTTCTTTTTTGTTTGCGATCGCTACGGTTTCAAACGATTTGGAGCGAACTATGTGGTGTTCGTATAGTCCAAGGGATGAAATCGTCGCAGATTGAGCCTCTTCTCCGGTGTTGATGGCGGTCGAGCTCCACTTACTCGGAGCTCCTGCTGATCGGCGGAGAGGCGATCTCATATCCTGTCGCCTTGGGTAGCAGATTTCTGCGATTACCTCACTGGACTGGCCATGGGAAATACATTTTTTCGTTTCCAATCGTATGCCACTTGTTTGATCTCCATCTCTCCCCCTCTCTCTGTGATTTTCCTTGGCGGTTTCTTTGATTCTATTGTTGATGTGATTTAGTGGCCTGTGATGATATCATTCAACCAAATTTACACCATCTTTCGGGACTGAATGGCCTTTTACAAGGCCTTGCTGTCATTCTGCAATTCTGAGGCCGTTGTTTTCTGTTTCAATGTTCCATCAAATTCTTTTACATTGTTACGTTTTTATTTGTTTTTTCTGTTCTTCCGGTTACCTCTTGGAGCCGGCCGCGAGATACACATTCATACTCGCGACCATAATCGATAGAGATCTATCAAATTGAGACGGAATTAATGAAATCTTATGTTAATATTAATCCATATGATTGATTAATAATATTTGTTTTCTAATATTTTTTATAATTTAAGATTATTATTTTTGTGTGGTCTCGTATCTTCGATTTAGAAGGTAAAATGTAAATAGAGGTTTTATTTTACTTTGCACAATAAAAAATCAAATTGAATTTTAATCACTTGATCTCTGTTTTACAATCGAAAAAAAAAAAAAAACAGAGAATAAATAGATTTTTTGTTTATTTAAAAATAAAATTTAATTATAATAAATTTTAAAAATATTGACATAAAACATAATTTAATATTACCTAATCATTTCTGTTCATGCGTAGCTTCGGATTTTAAATCAATCTGTTCCCAATTAATTATAATTGTGCTACTTTGAAATTGAAGAAGTAAAAATTATCCATATCAACTCTTCAAAATCAGCCAAATACATATTTTTTGTTTTTTGTAGGGGCAGACAAGTTTTTTATTATTTTAATTATATTTTTAAATTAGAGTATGATTGCGTACTGAAATGTTTAGGCTCTGTTCTCTTTATCATCTTTAGGTTATTTTTTATTTTTAGTTTTTTAAAATATTAAAATGTGTTCTTATTATCAAAAATGTATTTTTAAAAATAATAAAAAAAAAATATAAATAAAATAAAAAATAACAAAAAGTTGTTTTTGATTGTTTTTAGTCGAAACACGACAAAAATTGAACACAGACTATTTTTTTTCTCTTTCAACCTCCACTTACTCTCTTCCAACAAACAACTCAAATCTTCCATTGCCACTGCCATTTTCTTTTGTTATATAAAATAATTTTGGATAAATTTATTCAGCCTACAGTCACGGATCAACGCTCACCCCTCAAAAAGGACAAAATCCCTACTGTACTTATAAATTCATTGATTGCCCTTTGGGCAACCGATATGTGATTGAGAACCAGTGTTATAGCACCATCGTCACAACCTTCCCCCCTAAGTGTGGTTGCGCTATTGAGCGTGGACCATATCAAGGGTGATAGGGTGGGCCAAGGCCTAAGACCCAAAATTTCTTTCAGACGACGCTAAATGTTGATGCAAAACATCAAAATCAGCCTACAGCCACAGATCAATGCTCGCCCTCAAAAGACAAAGAGTCCCATCGCATTTATAAGCTCAGTGGTTGCCCCCTGGGTAAGGGTGAGTATAAAATTGATTAAACCGAACCGAATCGATCGGTTCGGTTCGATTATCTATAGTGGGCGATTTAGGTTCGGTTAGTGTTTTGCCAAAAATTCAGATATTCGGTTCGATTATTTGGGCAAAAAACCCCAAAAATCGAACCAAATACAAGCTGACCGACCTGTGTTGCTGCTGCCTTCTATTAGTCCATTCAAGTTTCAACATTTATTGCCTTGCCTTTCCTCTTCCTTGAGCTCGATAGCCCGCTCGAGCCGAGAGAGAGAGACCGACCGCCTCACAGACCCCCCCACCCGTCGTCGTCGTCAACCTTTACATTGCCGTTGCCGTCTGAGCCTAAAGCTTTCATCGTCGGTTTCTCCCCCACCCGACCCAACACCCAGCCCCCCTTACTCGTCGTCGAAGCATCAACCCTAGCCCTAGGTCTTGGGTGGCTAACCCTAACCTCGCCATTGACCCATCGTTGTCCTCGTTAGACCGAAATGCCTTCAAGCCCTTCACTGTCGACTTCTTCCCCACCCAACTACCCAAGTCCAACACCCAGCCCCCGGTCGTCGAAGGCTCGAAGCATCGACCTTAGCCCTAGGTCACCGGCTAACCCTCACCTCGCCCTCGCCCTAGCTGTCAAATCCAAACACCTTCACCGTCGGCTTCTCCCTCACCCAACACCCAGCCCACCCCCTCACCCTTTCAAACGCGACAGCAAACCCTAAGCCATTTCACCCTCTTCACCGTCAACATCAACAATCTGGTTGGTTTCGACAACTTAGGAGTGAACGATCTTGCGGGTATCGCCATATTTGATTTGAGAAGGTAATACGATTTCGGCAACTTAATCATCTTGTGGTTCGATCTGGTTGGTAATACGATTTGGTTCGTTGATGCTTTGACTTTTGCAAATTCGTTGGTTAATTCATTTGATTTGTTTAACTCGTTGTGATTTGGTTCATTGTTTCTCTTGTGCTGTACTGAATTGTTAATTTTTTTTGCTGTATTGGATTCTTGTGCAGAATGCACTGTTGTTATTGTCATAGTTAAAGTTGTGTTTTCTGCTGTTAATTGTTTTAATGCACTGTGAATGAGATGTTAATTGTTTTAATGCACTGTGAATGGGATTCTTGCGCAACTGTGCTTTGTGCTTTCTATTACTGTTATTGTTTAATTTATTTTGTTTTCTGCTATGATTGTTTTGATATATAAGTGAATTGTGCAGCAATGAATGTTTTTTTTTTATTTTGTTGGTTTTTAGTGTTTGTTGTTGGTGTTTTGCAGTTCATATTTGTATTGATTAGGTATTTTTTTTGTTAATGGGTTTTTAGTGTCACTGTTTGTTGTTGATGATCTTGGTGTTTTTAGTGTTTTTGGTTTTGTTTTTGGATTACTTTTCGATTTAATCTTTGGTTCGGTTAGTTTGCATCCAAATCGGTTAATTCGATTTTGTTTTTGAGCTATTTTTTCGGTTCGATTTTTGGTTCGGTTAGTTTAAAATTTAAATCGGTTAATTCGGTTTCGGTTATTTCAGTTTGTGTATTAGGTCGGTTCGGTTATATTCATAATGTTGGTTTGGTTTGGTTAGGCAAAAATGGGCAGTTCGGTTCGGTTATAACCGAATGCACACCCCTACCCCTGGGCAACCAATGTGAGATTGAAAATCGGTGAATTTTAAAATTAATTTCAAATTTTTATTTGTAGGTAAACATAATTTTATTATGAAATTATCAGTTGAATCAAATTAAAAATAATTTTAAAAAATATTTTGTAATTTTAATACGTTGTTATATATGATTAAATCATCGGTTATTCTTGGTATTATATTTTAAATTTATTAAATTAAATTTATAATTTATTAATAAATATTTACAATTTATTTTGAATCAAATTTATTGAATAAAATATCATAAAATAATTTTTCTCAAAATCTCAAAGTGAATGTGTTTTTCAATTTTGAGAAATATTTTTTCAGAATGATAAAAAAAATATATAATTGAAAATGAATTCAAAACTTAAAACTCAAAATTAAAACACGAAGAGAATACCATCTTAAATTATCCTTCACATAACCACCATTTTTGTCATAGCTTTTTTCTTCAATGGTTGATGAGGAAAAGATTAATAGGTGAAGGTGTTGGCAATAATGAAAGGAAAAGAAGTGAAGGCATAATTGGTGATAAAAGTCTCTTAATGGCCTTTGCACCCTCCGCCTTCGTCTATTTGCTTTTCATCACTAATGATAATTCTTTTGACATTGATGATGTCTTCACTTGTTTGCTTTTCGTCACTAATGACAATGGCTTTTGCATTTTTTGCCATTGTCGACGTCTTCGCGTATCACTTTCCCCGATCAACGAAAGCCTCTATACCTTCCACCATAATAGTTAGCTTGCATCTACCTCGTTGTCGGTTATTGAAGAAATGAGTTATGGCATAGTGGTCATGTAAGGAGTAAATTGAACATTTTAGCACTTGTCTATTATATGCTTTAATTTAGGTTAGCAATTGACTAGGGCGGTTCAAGGGTTGGTGACATATGTATGTAGGGTCCCAAAAATAGAGAGACCCAAAATGATGAAAACTAATGAAATAAAATAATTATTTTAATTTTATTATTAAAATAAAATTAATAAATTTTTAATTTTTTATTAAAAAATTAGGAGCTCCTAAATTAATAATGGCCTAAGCCACCAAACCTCTAAATAGGTATTGCAATTGACTCGAAAATATATTTTTAAAAAATACATCAATGAAAATGTTTATTCAAGAAAAAATAAATTATCTTTGTTGTGAATCACGTCAACACAAATTTTGGTATCCTAAATTAATAATTTATATCGTCTTTTGTTAATAATAAATGAAAATTCATAAATACCGTATTTATAAGTAAATAATAGTAATTATTTCACTAAATTGCCAAAAAATTACGAAATCAGTTCCCGGCAGGAAAATAATCCCCTCTTTCTATTTTGTACTTTCTAGGTTCAGGCTTCACCTGCTCTCCGGCGGCTTCTACTCACTGCTACGGCCAATTCGACGGCCCCTATCGAGGAGGCAGGTGACTTGTTTATGAATGCTGTCACTACTAGGGTTTTTGATTGACGTGGTTGGGATGATATTTAATCTAATCTCCTACTTTTTCTTCCGATTTCGAGTGTGTGTTTGTGATAAATCATTTGAATTGTTGCTCTCGTTTGATTTGCTTTCTCGATGCATCATTCCTTTTGCCTCCTCGAATACTTCTGCTATGAAGCCGAAATTAATCGCTGGAATTTGTGTGTTGCAATTTTACTTTTCATTACTTCTTTGTGTTGAATTTGGGTACTGCAATTTTGAGCATTTACCACTGAACAGGAAGTCTTAAAGTCTTTTTCTCTTTGCTCTTTCCATGACCAAAATCCGAAGCAACAAAATGATAGTTTGAAACTTGTTCTGTGTGGTAGGGGGTTAATCCACGAATAGAAGGAATTATTCACGCCCTGTCTTAAAAGATCTGCATAGCCTTACAAAGTTGTTTATTAATTGTGTAGTTCTTTGTTATTTCATGAAGTTCTAGATTATCTCTTCTCATGGTAGACACTAGACATTTTCTCTGTAGATTTAGGAGCAAATGTGAATTTTTGGAGCAAGCTTTAGGTTGATTGGGCTTCAATTATGTCGACCATCTTTGTGAGTTAAAGAGTGTGACGACTGAATCTACCTGTGACTGCTATTTCTTCACCATGGTTGCTTCTAGTAAAGCACATCTTAGAAAGAGCCCGAACTCTGGAAGCCATGAGCCACAATGCGATTAGGAAGTAAATACTTTTTCTGTATTGCCTAAGAAAAAAATCAGTTAAATTGTGGAACAGTCGGGGAAATTTTTCCCTGCCACTCTTTTATAATGCTTGTGTTTTGCAAGTGATGAGGGTGCCTTCGTTAATCTGCAGTTACTTGTTCAGCAGCAGAGGCATCAGAAGCCGCCCAGGGAAATATTAAGGACAAAGGTGTTGAAGCGGGTCAGGATTTTGATACCCACTCTGCGAATCATATTGAGACTTGCAAGTTGCATCCAAGATCAAGGCAATGGTGGTGACAGCATGGAGTTAGCTCCCTTGCAGAATGAGATGGGAGCAAGAGCACATGGAGGGACTTCCAAGCTGCTTGGATCTGAAATTAATGCCGTTAAGGGATATCTCAAGGCTGCAAAGCATCGGAGAAAAGCGATCCAAAAAGAGCAAAGTTTCCCCCCTGCACCATAATCCGACAAGGCCAATCCTCCATCTAGCGCGTCTCCTTCGAGACCCCTGAAGTGGCTAGACTTCCTGGTTTGGTAGTAGTATTCCCCCAGTCCTCTTTGCCATCCTTGGAACCAATGCAAGTCCCTCCTGTTGGCACTCCTTTCAGCAGGATGTGACCCAGCTACGGAGGCCTCCCGTACGTAGTCTGCTCCGGTTGACATTGAATTATAGTCATGCTTTCTTGATCCTCATTTATCATTCTTGGCTCATTCCCATATCATTACTAATGCATCTAACTTACAAGCTTGTGAACCCGTCATGCAACTATTTGAGGACTACTGCCTGAAGATGAGCAGGGCCGAAGAGGCGACAAAGAGGGCCAAGAGAGAGGCTATGTATAGATGCTTACCTGCACGAAGGCCAAGTCTGACAAGAGAGTGACTGCAACAATGGAGGAGGAGGTCGCTCAGGTTTCCCAAAGAGCTGACGAAGTAGAAAGGAAACCCATAAGGTTTTTGGCTGAGGTGGATACGGAGGCAGCAGAGATGAAGGGCGAGGAAGCTGTTGTCAAAGCTTGAGCCTTGTCAGCTAGTCATCCTGTGTTGGAGGTCCGATGCCTTATACCGCTCGGCATCGGATCTGATCCGACAAATATTTAATGTAACGATAATACAATGTTTGAACAATACGACCTGATATCACGGTTGCCTTTGAATTTTTTCTCGAGAAATGCTACTCGACCACCCTCGGTGACACCCAATAAACAATTACAAATCTACCCTATGCTTCAATTACAAATAGACCCTTAATTCATCCTTCTTCCCCCCTCTCTCTCTCTTTCTATTACGCGCGTGACTGAGCCTTTGGAGTCCCTTTGGCTCGTTCCGGCCGTCTCTCTCTGTCTCTCTCTCCTACCTGTGTGACTGGATCTCCATTGGCCCCAATCTTCAAGGAGGTATATATGTGTATATATACTTTCCGTCTTTTAGTTTTATCAGCAATTACTTTCAACATAGATCCATCATATATACGTATATATGCGCGATTTGGGTTAGACCGAAATTTAAGCTTAGATCTATGGAGATTCAACCGTTGGATCTTGCTGCTTTTTGGGTATGTGGTTCGATGGGGATAAGGGTGTCGGGTGGTTGACTCTGGTTGTATATGGCGTGGTGTATGACAACGATTGAAAAATATACACTGCATGACAACGATTAGTTGTTTGGACTCTACAGAGAAAGAGGCTGCTGGGTCTTATGTTTCTTGAAAACTAGTTTTTGGGTAGGGATGTCAACAATGTAGTAGAGTGAGAGTATGAATGCATTCTTTAATGGTTATGTACACTTGAAAAGCTCGTTGAAGCAATTTATTGAACAATATGAGCGGACATTGAGGTGTAAAGTTGAAAAAGAGTTTCAGGTCGAAGTTGGGTCATTTTCTTAGATGATCCCATGTGCATCAAGGTATCCCAAGGAGAAACAATTTCAAAAAGTGTACACCATCTCAAAATTCAAGTAGTTTCAGGACGAATTCACTGGGAATATGTATTGTGAGGTTGTGTATACCGAAGAGGGATTGTTGGGTATGAAGTACAAGAAGATATCATATTTGATGAAAGAGTTAAGGAGAAAAAAAATTCGATTGTTTTTGAGAAAGAGAAATGTGATATCGTTTGCAACTGCCATATGTTCGAGTTTAGGGGAATAATTTGCAGACATGCTGTCAGATGAATTCCTGAGAGGTATATCTTAATGCAATGAAGGAGATGTCAATAGATCCTACACGAGGGTCAAGATCAATTACAACGGTTGGATTAGTACTCTTAACCAGTTAAGATTCGATGAACTGTTTAGTGCGCTTGCCAAAGTTGCAAACGTGGTTGCAGATGACGAATAACATACCCGGGAAACTATGGAGTGGATCGAATCTCAATTGAATGCATTGAGCATATCCAATGCGAAGCCAAGCTGTGGTAGTAATATATATGATGAACACATTGTGCAAGAACAAGTCCTTGATTGTGGAGAGGCAGCAACAGATTCAAGCGGGAAAATCTTGGATCCGAGATGCTTGCAGATAAAAGGATCTCTTGGGAAGCTTTGCAAGAAGGGCCCATTGGAAACGAGTTCCAAGATAGCGTAGGTATGCTTTAATCTTAATCTATTTTTTACTTACCTCTAAGCAAGATGTAGTGCTCGAATTCCCGATTGTAATGGCTGTTATTTTCGTTTGATCTAGGTGGGATCCTCGAAATCAAACAAAGGCAAGGCCCGAGGCAAAACATTGATGGCCTCAAGCATTCAATCAAGGTTTTTCACAATAAGCACAGTATCACACTCTGATACCAATGTTCTACTCACAACAATTGATGGTATGTACTTGGATAAGATTAGGGTAATAATATAACTTGTCATTTTAAATTTTTTGCAATCTCGTTTAGGTTATATCCTTGTGCTTTGCATGCATCTTTTGCAGCTAATCTCTTTTGCTGCAGGCTGCTCACTATCAAACTTTGAATGCTGCTTATGGAGTGCATATGGTACCTACTTTTGGCACGGCTTAGCCCTTCGTGCCAATGTACCTGTCCCATCAATGGCCCGATGACAACCCACCAGATTTTTGAGGCATTGACAGCCCACCAAATGGTGCTCAGGTGGTATTCAATATGCTCTTTTGTGGCATATACTGACTATGGTAATTTGTAGTCATCACTGAGAACACTGATATGATCTTGTTAATTGGTCATAATTTTCTTATGCTCTTCTGTGGCAGGTTTGTTGACATTAGGAAATCAAGATGATGATATAACTGCACTTCAGGTATGGTCTTCTCCTGTTTTGGTTTTCACTTTATTCTGTTAACCCTCTGAATTCCGACTTTGTGAATAAAGAAAAAGAAAACTCACTCACTCTTATGATTTATATGCTAACCAAATTATTTACAAAAACTCTGGGGATATGTTTTCATTGAAAGTGATGTAATACTATATCTAGGATTTTATTCCATTATGCTTCCGTTTGTTTTGATCTTACCAAATCTGGAGCCAACACCCATTTTGAAGTGCCCATACTTTTTTTTTTTTTTTACTTTATGCATCATCTAGTCTTCAATCAGTTTATGCACTTGAATTATGAAGAGGATTTGAAGTGGTTTATTATCCTCTTATCTCCTTTCATAAGGGCTATCGTCATATTTTGTGGCAGTTTTTTTTTTTTCAATTAAGTGGAAAGCAGTCTTCTTGTTTTGGTCTTCACTTAATTCCCCAATATCTAATATCCTTTCCACGAAGAGCATATATTTTGATAAACCTGGAGAAATTGCAGATTCTATCAAATGGACTCTACGAGTCGACTCTGCATCGAGTCATCAACTCCTCCCCCAAAATATCAGGTCTGCATGGCCTACTTTTATGAGGTCTCTTGCTTCCTTCAACACCTTTTCTTGGATTTGTTTTTATTTTTTCCCATCTTCTTAATTGGCCCTTTAGCATTCCGTTTTCATGAACAGACCAACCTTGAAGCTGCTGGAGAACCCTTGGATGCTTGTGTAAAGAGAACTGGTGGGACCAAGAAATTTGGAAGAGCTATTTATGGAGAGCATTTAGTTAGCGAAGTACAAACCAATTTTGTAAAAGATGAATCAGATTCTTGAACCTTTAAACTTCTATTCTATTTTGATAAACTAATAATTTCAATGTCCTGTAGACTGTATCTGAACCGGTATCGAATATTGTCTGTTGCTAAGATGTACATTAAGTTGCTGTAAACTCCTTGTATTTTATTGTCATCGGAATGACTATGTCTTGTGGTTGGATTTCTTGTTCTTGTTATTGCTCAAATCTTCTGAAATTTAAGGCAGAACTACGGTCAGAATTCTTATTCTCATTGTAGCACAAATTTATCCTTAGAAATTTACAGATGAACTACATTAGCCCATTATGGATGCTGAACAATCACATTAACCATTGAATGGGCTCACGACTTGCTTTATTTCCTTGCTCTGCTTAGTTATTTTCACTTGTTAATCACTTTGGAATTGAAGCCCCCGGAGATGAACATTTTATAGTTCTAATACATTATCACTTCCTCCCTTTTCATGTCAATTGCTTTTGATAATTTTCACTTGATTTATTAACAAATTAATTTTTTTATTATCATACTAATAACTAAGATAACAATAAGTTGTATATACATAATTAACAAACAACAAACGTATTTTCATGCCTTATAACTATTTATACACTGATTACGCTAAAGTCAAATACTTGAATCTATCACATTCATTTTTCATTACACATAAAATGAACAGAAAACAACCCAACTCTAACATTATTAGACCCTTAATAAACTTACTTTCTTTTATCCTATACTTTTGGAGATTTATTTTCAATTTAAAATTTTCTTCTATAATATATTTATGATATTTTCCAAGTTTTAGTAGCTTTTCTTTCCTTTTTTTAAGGCTCGCTTGTTTTTGTAGTTTTCTTTCATTTTCAACCATTTCTATCATGTTATATTTGATTCCATTCAACTTATCTAATAAAAATTCACATAATGTTTTAGTTGTGCATTCATCATCAATCTATTAAAATCATCTGCAATCATCATTATGTTCACCAAACCATCCAACAATTAATTTTATTCACATTAATAGCTTTTATATTTATAAGATAATAAATTATCTTCTAAAACCAACACCTTAAGAATTTCTTTCCAGAATTAAACTTAGTCCATGACATGTAGCACCAAATAGATACACCATGCTCACACATGATTTTCTGATGCAAGCTAGAGTAGTTGATTGAAGTTTTACCCATTTTCAAATCAGAAGTCATAATTCTTAAGATAGTAAATTTGATTTAGTTAAATGATTGTAACTGAAAGGTTTCTGTCAATATTCTTCAATTTATACGCTATAAAATATGTAAAATACATTACTAAACATTATACATTTATACACTATAAAGTATGTAAAAAACATTACTATTACATTAAAATGAAGACTATCAAAATAAGTTACCAATAAATTTGAACAGTGATCAATCGGTTAAATCTGAAAAATTATAAATATATGATAAATAAATTTACAAATATATTGAACATTGAGCATTGATGATCATTTCATCCCCCACCCCTCTACAGTATCAAGTGGTGCACCAATGGCTAATGTTTATTGTAGTTAGCAATACAGGATTCTAAAATCATTTTGTTCCCTTATACGCCTCTTGGCTAGGTTGCGCATCATCTAACAAAATTATTAAATTATATAAGAATTAAATAAATACAATATGTAAAATGTCTATCCTAACTGACTAGCGAAAAAGTCAATGATTAAAGTTGAATGGGTCAACAGATTGGGTTTTGGGATCGACCCAAGGGCTATCACAACTGGGCCAGACCCAGCCCCATACACAATGGGCTAACCTATGAACCAACTAGGCCTTGCCAACTTGGCCAACCCCCAAAATAGTCTAAGCCAGCCACAATTGCAGCCACTAGTGACTGTCAACGACCACCACTGACCAGAGATTTTCACGATCAGAGCCTACCATTAGAAACACCAAGTCAATGGGGGTTAACATATACAAAAGTGGGTTAGATTTACCAGTTGGATTTTCGTTGATTTGAATTTTAATTTTTGGTCAAAATTAAAAAACACACTGGCAGTCGCCACTGACCACCATGGTCGATGGTTTCCAACGATTAGAGTCAACCACCTAACACTCTTATCCCCATCAACCCACATACTCAAAAACTAGCAAGATGCAATGATCAGATCTCCATATATTTAAATTTAAACTTTCGGCCAAAGCCAAATCGTGCGTATATATGTATATATCATAGATCTATGCTAAAAATAATTGCTGATAAAACTAAAAGACTTATCTCCTTGTAGATCGGAGCCAATGGAGTCCCAGTTGCACGGGCAGGAAAGAGAGACGATCAGAATGAGTCAAAGGGACTTTAGAGGCTCAAGAAAGAGAGTGACGGCCAAAACTAGGCGAATGAAAGCGCGTGAGCGAGAGAGATGGGGGAAGAATGATGAATTGAGGGTATATTTGAATTGAGTGTGCGAGAGAGGACAAATTTAGGGACTTTTGGGCTGCTATTTTTATTGAATATATCGCGATATTTTGGTATCAAAATATCGCAATAAAGCTTGGGTGTCTTTGAGGGTGATCAAGTAGCATTTCTCTTTTTTCTCCTCCAAATGCACACGTTCTCCTCCTAGGGGATGTTTGGCTTAGCAGTTTAATCTCTTATAAATGCCCATACAGGTTAAATATTGTGTAGCTTATTTAAGGGGGTATTTGGCTTACTAGTTTGATTGCTTTTAAGCTATTGATTTATCTTATAAGATGTGTAACTTATTTTTAAAAATGTTTGACAACCTCCAATAGCTTAAAAGCTACTAAGCTTAAAACCTAAAACACCAATGTTTGGAAAAAGCTCACCCCTTTAGCTTTTCCAAAAATGTTAGTAGGGGCTTTTTGCGTTGACCGATTAAATAATTATTTACTCTCATACATTTCAAATATTTACAACTATTATCCCATCTTCTTCTCTGCCTCCTTTATTGTAGCAACGCCATCTCCCGTAGATCGGTTGCCGTCTCCATCCATGCAGCGTCGCCATCGCCAAATCTCCTCGTTCGTCGTGTCGATCACCATTTCCTACTTGCAAATTGATTGTCGCCATCTCCTTACCTGGATCTCCTTTTGCTTGCAAATCATCATAGCCATCACTTCCAACTGTGTTCATCATCGCCTCCTTTCGTCACCCATCTCCTCCTTCGTCGCCGCCTCCTTTGGTCGCTACCTTCCATCTTTTTCACTGTATATATATATATATATATATATACTAGTGTATACCCGTGCCTAGAGGCACGGTGTAAATAATATTAAAATTAAAATATATTTTAAACATTTTAAAAAACTATTTTACTTTATTATATAGATA
Source organism: Diospyros lotus (assembly GCF_014633365.1). Classification (NCBI taxonomy): domain Eukaryota; kingdom Viridiplantae; phylum Streptophyta; class Magnoliopsida; order Ericales; family Ebenaceae; genus Diospyros; species Diospyros lotus. Next base: position 29,809,115 of record NC_068352.1, read on the forward strand.
TATTTCAAAAATTAAACACAATTATTTCATGTTCTCTAAATTAAAATACACAATTAACATCTTTGAGCAGAAAATTATGCACCTCAAATTTAGACAACACATTTCCCAAATTACACTAAGAGAAATTACAGATTTCAGTTAATGAGTTAGTTTGGCAGCTACCACTCACCTTAATCTATAATTTAATAACTGGGATATTAAAATTATGCCCGTAAGAGAATTATATGCACCAAACAATTAAATGAGATTATTAATATTAATTATATCAATTTGTTTTTAAATAAAAAATCAGGTTTATTATTTAATTTATAATTTTAGGCTCAAAATCAAATATTAACTTAATGCCTAAAAATCTAATCAAAACAAATTAAATAAAATCCATGGTAAAAATATAGCCTAATATATATATAGGTTGAGATAGTGAAATGAGGCCCAAAAATAAAATTGGTATACTCTAATGGATCTTTTAATAGATCGGGCAGCCTAGATTCGACCCGATAGCCTAGTCCGACCCAATAATTGCCTCCTTTCCTTTTTGCACTACCGCCGATTGCATCTTCCTCCTTGCACCGCCGCCAACACAACCTTTGTTCTCCAATGTCAGCCATTTTCTTCCTTCATTGTCGGCAACTTTGGCTCCGAACTCACTCCCTTTAACAACGACCTTAGAACTTTGAGACCATGACAGAGTTTAACCCACAAATTGGTCATCTTAAACACAAAACCAAGGTGGAGGTGAGACCTATCAAAGAAGCTTTAGCTGTTGGCCATGGCGGATCTATAATCGATGGTCGACCACAAATCGGTGACACCCATGAGGAGACTGCCACCAATCAATCGACCAATAGCCAAGAGAAAGATGGCCATGGTGAACACACCAAGGCATGGCAGCCAACGACGCAATAAAGATGACCTACAACGGCAACCAATTATGACCTTGACCTACGCTCATCGACAACACGCACCATTATCGACGACGAACGAAGCCATGGCTCCTCTGTCGTCGCCACCACCTCCTTTTTCCTTCTCTGTTCGTTGCCATCCACCCATTGTTATTATCTCTCTCTTTCTTAAAAACACAAAACGATGAATAATTGTTAGGCAAGAAAAACAATTGATCGAGGATCATGAGTTTCAATGGTTTGATTTAAGCTTATTTATTTAATTAAATAAATAAATAAATTTAATTTTAATTTTTTAGTTTTTTTATTGAATAAGTAAAGTTTACAGTTTATGAAAAGATTTGATTAGTTAAAAACTAATTTAATTTTGATATAAATAGATTAGCCAAACTAATTTAAACTTAAATAAAATTTTAAACAAAGATTTGCATCACTAATTCAGTATGATTAGCTCTTCCCTAGATAGAATATGAGCAAAATTAGAATAACCCCAGTAAATATTTTATTATATAAATTTAAAAAAAAACTTAAAATCAATGATTAAAATCAAAATCAATGAAGTTGAAACTGTCCAGTTGGCGTCTTGGCTTGGAGTTGGCGATGCCATTCCCTTCTTCGTTTCCAATGGCCCCACTCTCCACGTACCCCCCACCTCAAGCCCAGCAAGCACCAACACAACAACAAGCATCTGTGTTCCTTCCTCTATAGCCTTCAATCTCCACTCCCACCTTCTTGTGTCCATTGAGTTGAACCCTCCTCCCCTAATTGCTACTAGTCTTAATTCTTAACCCAACACCAATACTATATCAAACTCTTTCTTCTTTCATTCATTCGTTCGTTTGATTTCTTAGAAATTTGAGACATGGATCTAAAAGGTTTTGTCGATGGGGGTATTGCTTCAGTCGTGGCGGGTTGTTCGACTCACCTGCTTGATCTCATCAAGGTTCGGATGCAGTTGCAGGGTGAGGCCCAAGTCCCTTCGCTTCGCCCCCCCTATGCTTTCAACGCCGACACCACCGCCGTCGCCGCCCAAGTCCAGCGTCGCAGTCAACCAAGGTGGGACCCATCTCCATCTGGGTCAAGATCTTCCGGACGGAAGGCGACGACCGTGCTCCCACCAGACGCACACACACACATATATGCCTGTGTATATATATGGGTCTGTGACTAAGAGAGAGTATGTGTGTGTGTGTATATATATATATATATATAGATATGGGTCTGTGAGAGAGAGAGACTGAGGGAGAGAGGCAGTGAGAGTGGGCGGGAACATCTTTTTATCTCAGCCATTCATCTCAGTTATATAGATTTACGAATACAACAAATACTTTTAAAACTACAAGAATATATATACATACACACAGTCGCGACTTAGAGCCTCATACACACAAAGAGAATGAAAATCAGCAACCTTCTTTAATCTATATATGTGAGTGTATATATAAACAAATAGTGACTATATATGTGAGTGTATATATATAAATACAGTGTATGTATAACACACAGTGTCTACCGTGCCTATGAATGAACCTCTCTGAAAACAACCAAATGGCTGCCAATATACACTCACATATTTAAATACAGTCGCGAGAGATGCATACACATAAATACATACGGGTCTGTTTGTTTGGGTGTGGGTGTGTGTGTTTTGCTTTGCTTTGTCCATTCATATTCCCAGCAAAAAGCTATGTTTAATACACACAGTGACTATATACATATTGTGCCTTTGAGTAGTGACTTAGAGATTCATGTGCGACGGTAGACAGAAAGGGATGAGAGAGATACACAGTAAATGAAGGTTCATCTGCGGTGGCCAGGAGGTGATGGATGGAGCGAAAAAGAGAAAGGGAGGTTGTGAGTGAGAGAAAGAGAAAGGAGTGAGACGGGGGTGGGTGGATGGCAGTGATTGAAGGAGTGGCAGTGATTGAAGGAGTCCATCAATTAGCTAGCCATTGAGCCGCTGCAAATTGGAGAAGGATTGTTGGGCAGGAAATGGTTTAATTTCAACCATCAAATACATCAAAAATGATCTCAGTCATTCAAATGTCTCAAAAGTGAGATATTTTCAAAAACCATTGTGTTTTATTATATAGATATATATATATAACATATATAACACATAATATATATTTACTTTAATAAAATATTGTATTCGTATATTTTTTTTAATAATTATATAAAATTTATCAATATCTAATGGTAAAATTTTATCAGTTAAATATCAATTTATAATTTATTTTATATTAAAAAATAGTATTTTTATGCATTTACTTTGTATTATTCAATAACATATATATTTTTATTTTTTTTTATCAAGTTCTGATAGTTTATCTGTTTTTTCAAACTAAATACATAACTATTAATTGATAATTTAAAAACACATTTATCAAAACATGTTATCAGCTTAAACACTACTTAGGTTTTAAGCTTTACACAACTTAAAATTTAAGCACCTTAAAAGCTACTTTTAGAAACGGTAAGCTAAACATACTCTTAGTTATACATTTCTTAAAAATTAAAGAGTTTAAATGTTGTTTTAACAGCATTTTAGAAAAACTCTCTCCAGCTTTTCTCAAAACGCTGTTGGTGGCTTAATTCGTTGACCAATTGTTTTACATTTTTCCCTCCAAGAACTCTAATATTTCTAACTCTCTGCCCTTAAATAGTTTCTAACCCATCCCTATCTCCAGCCAACTGGCGTTGCCGTCACCTCCATCTCAGTTGCCCTAGCATGTCGTCATTGTCTCCATCTCCTCCAGCTTCCATTGCTATTGCCTCCTCCTTTTGCTGTTATCATTCATCTCCCTTTTTCTGTATATATCTATAACATATATATTAATATTTATTGTATTAATATATTTTTTAATAATTATTTATAATTTGTCAACGTCTAATGATAAAAATTTTATCAGTTAGATATTAATTTATAATTTATTTTTATTAAAAAATAATATTTTTATAAATTTTATTTATATTATTCAGCAACATGTCTATTTTAATCTTTTTATTAAGTTCTAATAACTTATTAATTTTTTTAAATCAAACACATAACTATGTAAATAATAGTTTAAAACACATTTATTCAAATACATTATCAACTTACACGTTACTAAACTTTAAAACTTTACACATCTTTTTAAGTATGAAGGCATAAAAGCCATCTTAAAAAATAGTAAGTCATGTAACCTCTTAGTCATGCTTTGTATGTATTTATATATATGATATGATGTGGGGAAGGATCGGATTGGTTTAAGCTTCTAGCCTCAGGTCAGATTCATATAAATTATTATTTTTTTTTTTTAAGTTTTGAATTGTCAACTCGTATTTTTTTTAACTAGTTTACGTTCCTCACCCTCCAATTCAAATATGTTACCCCAAACTAAATCCATAATTTGGCCTAAATCCAAATTTTTTGAATTCATCCAATACCCAAACCCACCAGATTATTCTCATTCTTTTCTCTCTAATTTTCAATTCATACTATCTAAATTCCTAGATTCACTCTTTGTCTATCCCCCGCCCTATACATTTCGAGGAAAATGCTATTTGTACATAAGCTTTTGTATAAAATGCTTACAAAAATAATATATTGCGATATATTAACAACAAAATATCACGATATTTCGTGATATTTTGATCCTGTTCATCCCCTTCTCCCTTTCCCCCCTTCCCTTGCCGTTGCAACTTCGCCTCCGCCTATTCTTGCCGCCTCGCCTCGTCTCGTCGCGCCATCGCCTCGCCTCGTCGCTGCAACCTCTACCGCCTCGCCCGTCGCCTCTGTCGCCTCATCGCGTCGCCTTGCCGTCGCGTCTCGCCTCGCCTCGCCACTGTCGCTGGGGCCGACGGTGTGAGAAGGAGAGCGAGAGAGAGACAGAGGGAGAGAGAGATGCTGCATTTGGGGCATTAATTGCAAGGGCAAAATGGATATTTTGATTGCCCTGTAAATGTTTCTGTAACATTTGTTTTGTACAAATAGCATGACTCACATTTCAATGCATGCCCTATGCCCCCCCCCCCCCCTATCTCATCTAGTTTTTAAGTTTGCCATTGATGTGACCATGTAATTGAATGATACTCCTCCAGTCTTGAGACTAAAAGATGAAATCTCTCATCTCGGGAGTCCCGCAGTTTAGTCTCAAAATTTTTGTAAGGAGATTAAATCATAGAATTTAGCGACGGGTTTCGAATAGAAGACTAACACCGACTATATAGTGACTAAATTTAAGACTTTTTAGAACCAACGAGCATATAATTCCAACCGTCAAACTATAACCCTGGGGCAATACTCCCACCAGTCTAGTTGACCCAATAGAGTAGCACTAGTTAGGTCATTTTATAGTAAATTTTAATATTCAACATTTATTTGAACCAATCATTATGTGTCACAGCTTTGAAAAATCCCTGGGCTATCGTAGCAAGATTTCCATGTGGACCATCTAACACCGACGGGGTGGGGGTGCCAAATTTTTAAAGCAATTATTGAATCAATGTGAGAGTAAATTTTGAAAGCATAAAAGGGGTGGAAAAACAACAGATTGTTCTGTTTAATTATTACTCATTTTGTGCTTCATTCATGCACATCCAGCCACCCCAACAAAATCATATGTTTAAATATTTAATAATTATAACTATACGTAAATATATTACTATATGGTATAGCATACGCCTTGTTTTAATGTATTATTTTTTATTTTATACATTATATTTTATAAATTACATATTTTTGCTACTATTCCTTGGTAAGATTTTGAAAGACAATAAAAATCATTGGAAGTATATTATTTAATCACAAAAAATTGTGCTAAATAATCTAATGCGTGACTTTTAAATAACTTATAAAAAAATCTATAGATAATATTTTTTATTGCATTAATAAAATTTGTTTTTTTTTATTTTTTAAAAAAATTCAAATAATAGGCCATTTAGGCTGACCTTTATGGCACAACTTGCTATCTATGATGTGCGAAAACGTCTAAGGGACACCGTTTTGACGTTTCTGAAATGTTTTTATTTCTAAAACACCAAAAGAATCAAAAAATATTTTCTGGCCATTTCTTCAATTTCAAAAATATTTCGAGTCCGTTTCGTAATATTAAGTGTTGTGTCATGAGCAAAAGCTCATTAATAGACAAAAAACTCGAAAGTTCAAAATAATTTTTTTGGACTAAAAGGCATAAATTTTCCATATGTGAGAAGTTCTATACAAATTGGCAAACTAGATAACTCTAACATTCAAATTTTTTTCTAAGAAGATAAGTAATAATCCATAAACAAGTCTCTTGTAAATAATCCTATCTACAATAATTCTAATTCCAGATTAATTAAGGTTACTTCAAATTGCTCTCTAAATAAGTAGGCACTTATTATTGAAAATGAATGTCTCTAATATTGGTTTCAATACATTTTCATTATCGTCAATATTTGACTTAAGTATTGGAGTGTTTACACGGGAATCTACTCGCGCCTTTTGACTATTTTTTTTTTCCATAGATTTAGGTAGATTGATGACGACATTTACCGTCAAATAAATATATTGTTATATCTTAACAACAACATTAAAAAAATGTTGAAAACACCTTTTCGATTTGGAAACGTGTTTCAATCGATGAAGAGGTTAGAAACGGAATAAAAATTTCATCTCTCACTAAGTTATGGACAGATTTTTGTCTCTAACTCAATTTTTTAAAATTTATTATTTGTATTATATTTGATTATTTTTTAAAAAAAACATTTTTTATTTTTAATTAATAAATCATGGTTCATCGATAATAGAACTTATGTTTATTTTGTTTAGATATATTATAAAATTTATATTTATTTTTTGATTGAATAACTATTTTTTTATAATTTTTATATTAAAAATTATATTTACAAAAATACTCCAATATTTTATCTATACATTTCCTTATATTTTTTTTAAATAATATTTCTCTCTTTTCATTTTGTATCATATCTGTTTTTTATTTTTCGTTTTGTACAACCTAATCTGTTATACACTTCTACATAGGGTATTTTTTTTAAAATTATAATATAAAATATTAAACTAAATTTTAATATCAACATCACTAATTATATTTTTAAAAAATATTTTAGAATTTGAATTTAAAACAATAGAGTTAACTCTAGAGAAACTGAGAATCACATGTCTCTTATGTTTTTTGGGATAACGTAGAAGATTTATCACTCGTGTTTTAAAGTTTGGGGTATTATAAATATGTGTTCGATTATGTCTTTGTAATAAAATTATATAAATCGCTTATATCTACTTGAAAAGTTAAGTCAAAAAATTTTATTTTATGATAAATTTATTTATTTATCTAAGTTCGCGGTACAGATAAACTGCAAATTTTAAATGGTAGAATAATTGGGTCCAAAAATCGTATGTGTATGGTAGAAATTTATCGAATTTCTCACTTTACCAAAACAAAAATAAAAAACTGCCAATGTCTCACGAGATGGGAAGTCTTACCAAATCGCGAGCCTCAACTAACGCTTTCAACGTCACCCATGATCGAACCGTCGGCCACCCAATCCATCAACACTACCTGATCATCAATCCTCAAATCCGACGGCTCCCATTCACGGGTGCACGTACTCTCTTGTAGTGTCCCTTCGTCAGATCACACAAAATTCGCCAAATCATCTTCTCCACACACGCCACCAAAAGAAAGAAAACCCCCCTCCCCCCCCCCCCCCCCTCTCTCTCTCTGGCGTACGGTGCACTTGAGGATAGGTAATTCTGGCCTTGCTGACACTGAACGCACTTTCAGCTGCTCTCCGGCGGCTCCGACCGCAGCTCCGGCGTCATCGACGGCCCCGATCGTCCGGCGATTCGAGGAGGAAGGTGACTTTTTTTTTTTTTTTTTTTTTAATTGAAACTGGTAGTTGGGGTTTTGTGGTTTTAAGTTCTGCGTTACGTTTGATTTCAGTTTCTCCCTTTCCACGGTAAAGCGTTTGATGATCGTTTTCTACAGCCAGGGGTGTAATTGTGTGTCTTTTGATCCTGATCGATGTTCTTAGGATCTGAATTCCTCCTTTTTCTTCAGGCGTAATTCTTCTGCTAATCGTATTATCCTGTTTCCCACTCGAAGAAATTTTTTTACTTTTTGACTTGTTTGCTGAATTAAGAGTTGTTAGGAATTAGGAAAGTTTGTGTGTTGCAATTTTATTTTGTTTTATTTTATTTTACTCTATTCTTTTGCTGAGTCTTTGGTAATTTTTAGAACGATAATTCTGAGTGTTTATCACATAACAGAAGGAGTCTTTTCTTTTTGGCTCTTTCCATAACCAGAATAGCAAAATGATAGTTTGAGGCTTTATTCTGTCTCCTAGGGTAAATAATTCCTGGGAATGCATTTTTTGCCTTTTTCTGGGCTTGGGTTTGAGGATTTGCTTATTGCTTTGGATTTATTAACTTTGTGATATTGATAATCGGAGAATAGAAGGAACTATTCACGCGCTGTCTTAAAGGATATGCGACAACTTTACTACGAATTTTTGTTAGTTGTATAGTTAGTAGCTCCTGAATTATTTCCTGGAAGTTCTAGATTATCTCTTCTTCTGGTAGAAACTAGACTTTTACTTTCCTCTGGTGCTGTTTTTCTCTCCCACCCCACTTTCTCTGTAGATTGTTATCAACTGCTAGTGTGAATTTTCCGAGCAAGTTCGAGGTCAATCTGGCTTCAATAATTTCAACCATCTTCACAAGTTAAGAGAGTGAGTACTGAATCTACCTTTGACGGCTCCCTCTTTACTTCCATGGTTATTTTGGGGGAAGCTGTCCAAGATGACGTTGCTTCTGATAAAGCACAGCAAAGAGAGAGCCCCAACTCTGGAAGCCACGAGTCAGAGTCACAATGCAATCAAGAAGGAAATACTCATGCTGTATTGCCTGAGAAAGAATCAGGTGAATTGCAGAACGCTCAGGACACTAAAATTGAGTTTTCTGCATCACAATGCACTGAAGAGGGAATAACTCCCTGTATAGAAACTGAGAAAGTATTGGACAATGTTCAAGAAAGACAGAGCTCTTCTAGTACTTCTAGGGATCAGGCATCCCAATCCAGTCAAGAAGGGACCCATCCATCTGTAGAACAGAGAGAGATTCCTGATAGTACAAGTAGGGATCACGCATCCAAAACCAATCAAGATGGAAACTCTCCCTCTATAATATCTGATCAGTTACGGGATGATTTACAGCAGAGACCGATATCGGATACTGGATCGTGTGCACTACAGTCTAATCACGAAGGTAAAAGCCCTTCTCAAATGCCCAAGAAAGTGCCAGACAATTTACAGCTTACACAAAGCCTTAAAACTGGGCCTCACAAGTTACAACGGGATCAAGAAGGAAGGACTCCCTCCAGAATACCTGATAAAGCATCACACGATGGATATAACTGGAGGAAATATGGGCAGAAGCTTGTTAAAGGAAATGAATTTATCCGGAGCTATTACAGATGTACACATCCTAATTGCCCAGCAAAAAGGCGGGTGGAACGCTCCCAAGGTGGGGTGATTGTGGATAATATTTACTTGGGTAAGCATGAACATCCTAAACCTCAAGCTAGTCCCCAAATAGCTGTTGGGCTTCTACCACCCATCCCAACAAGAGCAGAAGAACCTTTGGCTATTGAAGAGGGTAAGATAAATTTCATTGCTGATTTTTTTATTTGAAATTCACTAAATCATTTGACTGACATACTTGGTCACTTCTTATTTGAAGATAAATTATCAAGTCCACATGGTTCGACATCTCATCAAACTGAACCTATGGAAACCCCTGAACCTCCTATCATCACTCCAACTGATGATACAGTGGAATGTGCGACTTCACAATCTAATAGATTAAGAGATGAGGTTCATGATAGTGGCAATTCAGAATCAAAGAAACAGTATGCCAAAACGCAAGCTTTTGAATTTTGTCTCTGTTGTTACTTCCATGGAATCTTTTATCAGTTTGAATAAAATGGCAATGATTGCTACAGGAAGAGAGAGATTTGTATCATTGACAAGACTCCAGAAGAGAAGCCAACTGTTGATCCAAGGGTGGTTGTTCAAACTGTTGGGGATGGTGAGGTTGATATAGTGAATGATGGCTACCGCTGGCGCAAATATGGACAGAAACTAGTTAAGGGCAATCCGAACCCAAGGTATAGTTACTCAGTTTCTCTAAATTTATGCTTAAATGTCTTATCTGTACCTGTATTACATTTTCTTCTAATTGTTTTTATGCACTCTCTCTTCATTAAGTGTTGCATTTATCATAATTTTACAAGATTCAGACAGTTTTGTTCCTCAAAAGTGTAAGAGATCTCATGATTTTCACCCAATATTCCTAATTTCTTTGCTTAATTTCATGGCCTAACCTTCCTCAAGGAGGTGTCGGTAAATTACTGGCTCATGCTTACTTTTGTATGTTTAGAGTTGGTCCATGTCTCTTGGTGGTTTGGCGATCAACCGCAGTGAACACTCATAATGGGCATTTTAACTAATTCAATCCAATGTTTCCAATTTTACAACCCATCCGTCAGAGCTAGATGCTATTGGTGCCGAGAATTCTTTTACTTTTAGCAGTTCGTGAATTTTAGAGTTTTTATGTTTATGGTCTAAAAATATTGTCAAATCAAGTTTGGTTTCTCAAAGTTGGAGTTTTATATTCCTTTTGTGCCTGTAGGCCCAAAAAGAACTAGTTTAAATAGCAACTTTAGTAGACCTTCTGAGGTAGCAACTGTTCTTATAAAAAAAGTGAAAATCCTTTAACATGGTTGGAGCATGTATAGCAAAAAGTAAGTGCCCTAATTAGAAATAATAACCTATCTGAATTGAGGTTAATGCCAAGGAGCCAGGGAGGTCAAAATTAACTTGGCGTAAAAAAATAAGAAAGACAGTATTTATGTAGAATGGTGAATATGATTCATCCAGCATACTCCAACTTGTTGGGAAATTTTTTAGTTGAGGCAAGTTAAATAAGCATTCTAAAATTTGCTTGATCATAGTTATGGACCCTGTGCTGGCAGTTTCTGCTATTTGTACAATGTGTGTGGGCACCATAGAGTTAAATATACCAACTTATATTCATTCATAAATATATGTACTCAAAAAATTGATATAATGCTGAAAAATAGTACAACAGTAATTATACTAGCTATTGTACATCACAATATTAAAACTTGACAAATCTAATCATTTTGAACAGATGCATATTTCTTTATTGTAATAAATGTCCACACGGTAAATAGTGCTGTTCAAGTTTTCAATTTGATATCAAATATATGGTAATGATAAAGTAATTGAAATTAAGTTTAACCTAATAAGATGTAGAAAAACCTTTCCCTGGTCAGATGACTGTCTGTTGTAGTTGGATACTCACTCAGGAGAGAATAATGATTAGGTAAATATGTCAAACAAGCTGGTTTGAATTGACAGATATATGTATGTAGTTTGTATTGGTGGGCTGATTCATTTTTTGATGCTCCTGTGTAGATTATATATCCAACAAAAGTACTATAATCCCAGAGGAGGGAAAGAGAACTGTTAAGTGGAATTAGGATCTGTATATATATCTAGGTTGATTAATTATTATGTTCTCACAATTAGTAGCTCCTGTGTATGTATATGAATGCAATGATTGAGCACTTGGCATTTGCATGGGGTGTGTGTGTGTGAGAGAGAGAGAGAGAGAGGGAGAGGTGCATGAAGTTTGAGCAGCTTGATTGTCTCTTGACTTCAACTGGAGGCTGTAGTCTCTTGACTTCATGGATACGGACACAGAAAGTGATACAACATGGAAAGCCTGAGCGGCAGGAACACATGAACACATATACATCTATATATTTTATATGCATTGGGTCACCAAGTTTAAAAAATTAATGAATCCGGAGGGTGGACTGATGGATACAAAATTGATTTCCTACTTATTCGTTTGAACTTGTAAACCTGTGAACCACGATGGGCACTTAAAACCAGATGGACATGGGACTGCTCTGGACCTGTCTCTTATCTGGAGTCTACTCTGGAAATATATATTCTGCTTTTCACTTTGTTTGATTGGGCCATTGGACTGTCCGAACATTTTGGCTGCATGTGGTCTGATAACCATTACAAATAGACTACCAAGGTTGCCCTTTTAGCTTTTTGGTGAATATTTTTTCTCCTGCAATTTCATTTCATTGGTTTTTGTTTTCATCTCTTCACTTGTTCTTTCATGGCTTGTGACACTCATGTTTCTTTTTGTGTGTTTATACAAGTTTATCATCTTTAAGGCCAATACTTATGGAGATCTTGCGAATTCCTCCTTTTTTGTGCTAAATCTATTTGAGGGTTCTATTTTATGATATCTAAGTATAGTACCTTAGTTCTGTAACATTTTTTTGTTGACTTTGGCCTCGCTAGCTCAGTGTCTAAAAGTTAAATCCATCATTCTGCTCCTTCAGTGCTGACAATCTATTTATCATTTTTGCTACGTTCATATTTCATCTTGTGTATGAACTAAGGGTCTGGAGTTCAATTTGATTGGTATGGATGTTATTCAAAAGTTAATATTAGTTTCAATGGTCGTGTCATTGAGAATTTGGATCCCTGTAGTCAGACCAGTCATATGACTCTAACCAGATGTCTCCTTATTTTTAATTTATTCAGAAAAAGTCGGTATTCAGTTAATTTCACAATAAGAATTGGACTTATGTGTCAAATTTATCTCTGCTTGTGATGTAGGAGTTACTACAGGTGCTCAAATGCTGGTTGCCCAGCAAAAAAACATGTGGAGAGGGCATCCTATAATCCAAAATCAGTTATTACCACGTATGGAGGACAGCACGACCATGACATGCCCCCTGCTAGAACTGTTACCCCTAACACCACAGGAGCCAGTACTAATATAACAGCCCACAAAGCTGAGTCAGAATCTAGACCTGAGGAAAAGAGTGCAGTTGTACTCGACATGGCAGTTCACGCAAACTGAGCAACAAGCAAGTGATCAGGAATTGTCTAAGCTCAACTTGGATTCTGATTGCTGTTGAAGTAGCATGAGCAGGCTCTTAACAATGGTGGATTATTGACCCGAGTTTGTTGGCATGCATATAGGGAATGCATTCTTCTTCTTCTTCTTCGCCTTGTGTTTTTATTTACTCTCTATTTTTCGGGGATGGTTTACCCCTAGAACTCTGATTTGAGCCATGTCTCTAATTGGTAACAAGTGGGAGTCCTATAGGCTGTAAAATTATTTCAAGAAAATAAAATGTAGTAGTTGCATATATGCGTGTGTGTGTGTGTGTGTTGATTGTGGAAGCTCCTTAAGCCGTTTCTTTTAACTGCAATTTTCGAATAAGAAACCTCATATTATGATCAGCTGATATTTTCGTTTGGCAAATCTTTCCACAACATCGTCCAAGATTTCGAATGGCTTCCTCTTGAGAATCTTTAAGCTGTGAAAGGCATTTTGTTGTTTGTGTTATCAGGCTTGATGGAGATTGTCTGCAAATTGTTATTAGAAGCTACTCATGCCCCCAAGGTGGTAGCCCAACAGAAGTTACGGCCGAACAAGGGCTAGACTATTCTCTTGGGCAGTCACCCACAATGTTTAGAAGGGATTTGTAGTTGCTTGTCGTGTTTTAAAAGAGATTTTTAAGGATGAAAGGACCCATAATGCCTACTAGTATTACCGATGCAAATGGTTCCTTTGATCGTAAGTCAATGTCGTATGACTCATATCTATGCTCATCCAAGGTTCAAGAACTGCAATATCCATGGTTATTGGACAAGCCCAAGATTAGGAGCTCTTGAAAATGAGAAGACAGAACCAGCTAGAACAAGGTAAAAGAGAATGGTCTCAATGAAACTAGCAGTCAGTTGGATGGAAAGAAGTTGTACACTTGAGGGGAACCTATTCTTTTCAACTATTAGAAGCTAAAACAGATGAAGCACTCTCTCTCTCTCTCTCTCTCTCCTTACTTCCATGCACAAGAAGCGATCAAATCTCTGTTCATCCAGCCAAGATAGAGGGCTCCATCCCTCTCTTCAAGCCTGTATCCATCACTATAGTTCTTGAGCAGTGTTTTAATGGTGGCATTAATCAAAGAGCTCAGAGGGTAAGGAGTAAACCCTGCCATTTTGAACCTCGACTTCCACTTGCCAAGCGGTTCATTCCGCTCTACTCTCTCGGTCCCCTCGCAGGCTATGACGTTCACAACATCTCTTGCCAGGCAGTGCTGCTCAACGTTGATTCGCTCCTTGTATTCCCTTGGGAGCGTCACGTCGATTGACTCGAACATGGCTGTATAGTAGTCGAGTGCTTCCAGAAATCGCGGGAAGAATGGAGCAGTGTTGGTGTTGGATTCTTGCTCAACAAGGGTCACCACATTGGGGGAGAGGCCTTTCACGAGCCTCAACAGCCGGTCCCTATCATTTCGAGTACTCACGCTCTCATCGGGCATGCGGTGCAGCATGAACGCGAAATTCACAGCAAGAGCCTCCTCTGGTCGAATCCCAAGATTCTCCGGCCTAATATCTCCTCCAGACATGGCTGCACCATGGAACTCGAACGGCACCTTAAATGATTCGGCAAGCCTTGATAGCCTCTTCCCCACAATGTCAAGGCCCCCTCCACGAGCATAAGCTGATGTGGAGTCGTCTATACCTGTAATGCGGATGTGAGGCGGCCCACCAGGCCTGGCGGCAAAAGCCTGGATCAGAGTCACCCACTGAGCCCCCTGAGCGATTTGGAAGTCGATTATGTGAACCCTCTTTTGATCCTTCATTGCTTCTGCAATAGCACCATTTGCAGACATGTACCCAAACTTAAAGTAGGGGCAAACCTCATAAAGAATGTGCATGTAGGATAGAAGCTCGGCACTGGCTGGTACTTTGCACGTCAAGGTTTTGTAAATCAAACTCCCCGAGGATGCCAATCTTGCAACCAGTCCTTCCAGCATGTATGCTCCCAAACGTTGAATCGGTTCACCGGACACCGACACCATCTGGCGCAGATCAGCTATCAGCCCTTGTGTGGTATACAGGTCATTTTCTGATACTGCTTTTGCGCACGCAACCAGAGCCTGTCTCAAGTCCCGTCTCGGGATTTCTTCCATCGTTTGTCTCCAGCTCTCCATCTCCATTGAGGCTACACCTCCCTGCAAGGTACTATCATAACTGTCAAATAAATCAGAATCAGGTCCCAGCATTACAGTTTCCAGTTCCCGCAGCTTATGCTTAAGTTCATTGACATCTTCAGTTATGCAGGAACCGCTTTTTGGGGAGCCGTAGTTGTTGTCGGGAGAGTAGTGCCCTAGTTCTGGAGGGTATGACTGACACTCTTGCTGCGACATGGGGCTTTCACCGGCTGAGAAACTGAAAGTCGAGGGTGAATTGTGGACAGTGTAACAGCCAGTTGCTGAAGATGACTCCAGGGTCCGATACTTTTCCCGGGAAGTCTGCAAGGAGAAGTTACTCCCCTGGCTGCTGTTACCATGGCTGAACTGGGGGCCCAAGTCTTGAAAATAGGGATCAACCTCTTGCACCAGCTTATAATATAATGTATCAGACATGATCGATCTTATACGATTTTGTGAAGCTTGCATCAAAGGTATATCGGCAGGCAGGCCCTAATACCAGTCAGGATTGCTTGGAACTCTTTTCTTGAGGAGTTGCTACCTGAAATCAACATGGAGACAAAAATCAAATTTTCTGTTTTACATCTTTTAAATCGAAGGATGAACTTTCAATCCATAAGATGGCAAATCTAGTTCCCTGCCCTCGAACCAATTTCAATTGGAACCAAGAGGGTTGGTATAGAAACCTACATATGCTCTTGATGCAAAAATGTGACAGCCCAGACAAGTATTATGCTATCAATATTACATCATTAAACCATCTTCCACTCTCCTTCAATTTTGTTGCTTGAAACTTGAAATACAACAATTTCTCTCAAGTAGTTTAACCGAGCGACTGGACATGCAAATTCAGGACACCAACAACAACAATACATCAAGCTTTCATCCCATTACATGGGATCGGTTACGCAATTCTAGATTTCCAATAGTTTTTATCTACGGTGTAATCTTAAACTCAAATGGGAGATCTAGAGCAATAAAACAAGAAATCGAGAAAGAATTCACTCTTAGACTAATCTGCAGAATTAATTTGATTAAGATAGTGCTGCAATTCCTGGTGAGAAGGAAAGAACATCGGGGGAAGAAAAGAAAAACAAAAACTGAGCTTGGCATTGGAAATGAGTCTTCAAAGGGTTTGAAGTGGAGATTACAACAACAAATTGATGAACTGAAACTCAAGTGTTCCTCTTAGTGACAGTAAACACTTTCCTTTTCCTTTCTGCAATCGCCACTGGCAGAAGCTCAATCTGTCACGGTGTCTAATTTTGGAAAGAGATAAGAACCACCTAGCTAACATGTTTTCTCAATTACAGTACCAAAACGATAATCTTTCAAAGAGCTGATTTCAGGAATTTTTGCAGCAAAACCTTACAGACCACAACTTCAATTGGTAATTTCGGTCTTCTTACTGCAAAGACAAACAATTTTGAGATCATCTAATAGATTGGAAGGAGTAATTTTGGGTTTTCAACAGGAATTGGGCATGTTCCTCACAGGGAATAACGAAGAATTTTGATATTGTTGTTGTAAACACACAACAATATTAGTCTCTGTCAGAAACAGAAAGAAGAGGGCTTCAAAAACAATAAAATATATCAGATAAAATAGCATACAGAATTCACATCTACAAATCCCACCATCACAGTCTGATTTTTATATCCAGGAACACTTCAAAAAAATAAAAAACCAACAGCATATCAACAACAAGAACAACAAGAGAGAAGACGGATGGAAAACAGAGACTCAGATTAACAAGTTCTCAAATATATATAGATATATATATATATAGAGAGAGAGAGAGAGAGAGAGGAAAAATATCCTCACCATTCACAGATCAACAGGGTACCCATTTTCAAGAAGTTGATATCATCCTAGAAATTAAAGGGCACAGGTCACTTTTCCCAAGAAAGTTCAGAATTGATGCCAGGATTCTAAACATCAAAGAAACAGAGTCTTCAAGGAGCATCCGGAGAACAACCTCAGAGCCTTGAGAATAATTTATTTCCAGTTTCCAAATATTATCAAATCAATTTTGGGGTTATCTGACTTGCTCACCTACTTGAAGAATCTCAACTTTTCTTAATTTCCTTCCAGACCAGAGAGAGACAGACAAAAGAGAGAGAATGAGTGTTGCAGAGTCCTCTGTGCAAGACAAGCCTCTGCATTATAATGGGTTTGGATTAGCCAAACGCCCTTCAATTTTCCCCAAAATTATATTCTGCCACTGAGAATCATGTCAGAAGGTCAAGCTTTTTGGTTTTTTTTTTAAAATTTAATTTGAGCACTAAATGTCTTGCATTAATTGTACTGTTCATTTATTATGAGATGCAGTCAAAAGTTCATCACAGTGCCCCTTCAATTGGGTAACCATGAATATGGATTTTTTTATTTTTCATTGCTTCTAAACTCAATAAAAAAAAATGAAATTCTGCTAGATAACTAAATAACTATGAATTTTAAATAAGTATTGTAATTAAACAGTCATATCATATCAAAGTTGATAGCTTGCTATGAAGAGTATAGAGGGATAGAATTATTATTGCAATTTGGAATGCCCTTTGTGTGAAAGAATAGAGGAGTAGGGTTATCGATTATTAGACTATTTAGAATTTTTTTTTTGGGCTAATCATTAATGAACCTATTTTGATTTTTTTTCTTTTTATGAAATGAACCCTTTCTGATCTGGTGAGTCACTAATATTAATATCCTAGTTAAATAAAAAGATAATTTTTTTTTTATAAAATATCATGTTATAAAAATAAATTATTATTATAGTTTTTAATCATTTTTTAAAAAATATATATATATTCCTTAAAGCATTATAGAGGTTAGCTAAAGAGAATCAAATAAGCGCATAGATTTTTATGTGATAGGTTTTGCAGGCATTATTCCTAGCCAATAGGCTTCTTAGGTTGCTAACAATATTAATTAATTTAGTTAGTATAAATCTCATTTTTTTTATAATTTATTATGGAGTTTCAATTTTATTAATTCACTTCGCAATCTTTAGACAAGAATACATGAAAGTCTAGAATTTATGTAGCCGACCTCACATAGTAAAATAAAAAAGTAGATATATTATTATTGTTGTTGTTGTACCTCTTAATCTTTAATATCTATTTAATATTATGTCTCTATTTAAAATTTCATTAATCTTAATAATTTTTTAATAGAAAGATTAATAATTATCATATATAAAAATTACGAATCATTTATGAAAAGAAAAAACAAATTACGAGTCTCTTAAAAGGGTATCTATCACTTGAGATTTTCCTTAAAGGGGTATCCATGAACATTTGTTTATATAGCATTTTTCTATTTCATTCATTTTCGTTGTCCTTTTCAAATAAAGAGAAATATTTTTCATTGCTTTTCATCTCGTATTCTTTTATATGAGAAGCAAATATTTTATATTCTATTTCACTAATTTTAGGTAAGGTCAGTTAGATATTCAAAGTTATTATCTTGGAGTTTTTGGGCTTGATTATTTTGAATAACGTTGGGTTTGAATTCTCTACAAATAAAGGGAGTCAAGATAATAATGCAATGTTTAATTATCTCATTTTGACAAAGTCATCACACTAAATAAAAATAACAATCTCAAATTCTTCAGAAATGGGGTAAGCTTATTAGAGATAACACTTGTCTCGAATTCTTTGAAAGCGAGATGAACTGAGATATTTAAGATTATTTTTAATATTCCCATGTCCCGATTATTTAGAGATGGTAGAGAATTTCTTAAACCAGATAATGATAATTAGCCTTTGGTTTGATTCAATTGGGCAATCAGGCACAAAATTAAAAATTGGTTGATAATAGATAATATTATTTATTAATAATAAATAATAATATAATATTCATATAATATATTATTAAAATATAAATTAATTAATTATTATTTAAACTTTTTTATAAAAATTTTATTCCAGTAATATATATAAATATATATTTTTTAAAAATTTATATTAAAAAATAAAAAATAAATTTAAATCGGACGGCTGGGAGGGAAACCCCAACCAAGCTCAGTAGCAAATGGGTGGGTTGGAGGGGCAACCTCGTAATAAAGACAGAAACTACGGGCTAAGGTATAGGTTAGGGTGGGACCCAGCGGGACACGTGGCTCATAGGGTACCCTAACTTTAGAAAGATTTTTATTCCTAAGGATAGGGATTGATGGTAAGGTGCAACAAAGTGCCCTCCACTTCAGCCCTATCACACTCATCCCTGCCAGCCCCAACCCCACCCTTCCCTTTTCCATCCATGCTCTTTTCAACCTTATTAACTCTCTCTCACTCCCTCTCCCTCTCCCTCTCGCTCTCCCAATTGACCATTCTACCCTTCCAAATCTCCTATCTTTACCGTGTTTTTTTTGGGTTTTATTTCCGAGCTTAACTCGTGGTATAATACAATGGTATTTTTGAGATAATCAAGGGTCTTTTTGGTAACTTCAACACCAAGATTAGATTAAATCCCATTGGGATTTGAGGAACAACATGTAATCAAGGAGTGATTGCGGCCCCATTAATAATAATATTGTTAAGGAATCAAACTTTACAAGGGAAGCTCACTTCTTGCTTGTTCTTATCCATTATTTATTTTTACTTTTTAAATAATGTTACTTATTTAATTTAAAAAATAAATTTTTAGTTTACTTAACATATTTTTATTAAAAATTTATACATTTATATCACCTTATTTTTTAATAAAAATATACTAACTATACTGAAGATTCATCTCTAATTTAGATAAATAGTATTATTTTTTTACTTTTGTTATATTATTTTAAAAAATGATATATTTTTTAAAGGATAATCTTATAATTTATAAATAAATTATTTTTTCATCCCATATCAACACTTTTTTAACATTGCTACACCAACCCATCTTTCATTAATTATCACGTAATTTAAGAGTCTAAATTTCTAACGAGGGTGACAACCATCTAATGCATGCAACTATATAAGTAAGTCGAGAGATTCAATATTAGAAATTTTATCTATTCTAATACCATGTTAAATTATTAATTATTTATTTATTTAATTTAAGATGCTAACCCTATACAAAGAGCGATGCTTTGGTATCTTTCAATTTTTATATTATTATTTTACACAAAATGCTATTAGAATTATCCAGCAGTGACTCGGCATTATTATTTTATAAACTAATAAAACAAAGTATAATTAAGTGGAATGCACGAAGTCTTTTAACTTTCAAATTCTCTCAACCGATGGTTATATGCATCATTATATTAATTGGCATGGAGCAAATGACAAGGCACCATCAGTGCTTGACTTTGAATGCACTTTGACTGTTCATAAGCTGACCAGTTTCCATTGAAATCCACATCATTTATGCATGCATTTTCTCTAACTTTCTCCTTTTCTCTCTTTATTTTCCCTTCCTTTTTCCGGGAAAGTGCAGATGGATGGATGGATGGCCATCACTTTCTTCCATCTCCTGACATTTTCAATTCCATGGCTCCAAGCTGTTCATCTTTGCAATGACCCAATCGCATTCAATTCTACCCTTTTTCTTGCCATTTATATATATATATATATATATATTCTTTTCATATGCCCATATATACATTCGTCAGAAAATTACAATTATTGTGAAGCTAAGTGAGATGTTCTTGGAAAGTGTTTGGAGTGTCCTTCACGGGCACTAATCCAAGACAAAATTATTGGGGATTCAAAGAAGAATGAGTTTTCTTGAGGAGCACTGCACATGTTTTAAGTCATCTTCTGATTCTAATTCTAATTCTATGTTGAGTTGAACAAAAATTTATTTGACCCAACTAACAGAAAAAGCGAAATAAAAGACTTAATTCCAAGTGAAGAAAAAGTTTGGTGTTTGTGTTCCTTTCCTTTTGAGATTTTCCGGGAAAATTAGGAATCTCATTCAAAGATATCCCAACTTCCCAAGAAAAGAAAATGGAAAGACAAAGACAAAGCAATCTGAGCTAAGCTAGCATTTATGTTAAACTTAATAGCATCCTTAATGTTATAGGATCTTAAAAATAAGGTTAGATCAAGACAGTGGACTTTTAAAGTGACTACTTGGTGCAAGTATATGTGAGATCCCACGCTTGAAGTGCACTATGATTGTTAACAAATCCTCATATTACTCAAAAAATCATAGGATGATGAAAAAGAAAATCCATCCAAACCAAATAATGAGCATCAATGGTTATAATGAACGAGATATAAAGTTTGCTCCACCAAAGCCAGTGACAACCTAAGGTGTAGTCAACTCAAGATTCAAATCACCTATCATTAGACTATGTTAATTTACATTTATTATCGTAATATTTTACATTAAGATCTGAAATTTTAGTGAGAAGGTATCAATCGCTTTTGTATATATCTTGAAGAAAACATAAGTATCACTTCTTATCATCGATAGTAAGAACTAACTATTTTGTTCTTATTTTTAGACTGTCTCTCTTTTATTGTATTTTTTTTCTTTGCTTTGTCTTTCTCCTTAATATCCCTTTCTTTTTCTCATTCAACAACTACGGACCATTAGTTGTCGCCAAACCTATTGTCTCTTCCTTGCTCTTTCACCCTCAAATCCCTTTTTTTTTCTTTTCTCAATTGGTGACAAAGTCGTCAAAGTCATCTATGTTCCTTACTCTCTTCTCTAGTTTCTCTTTCTATCACTTCTCCTTCTCAAAAACTCAATCACGATGCATTTGTAACTGAAACACTTCTCTTGTTAGAGAGTTTTTTCACGTTATATTTGATTTTTTTTTAAACATTTATGGTAAAACCCATTCACCAACTCTTACAATTTGTATCTTATTTTCAAAACCTTCATTTGCTTAACCTTTCATTTTCATTATTTATTTTTCCTAACTTCACTAGAGATTATGTTCTTAAGCAATGTTTAGAGATGTTTATCTCTAGTGGCCTTGCCATTCTACTAAAAATCTTGTGTTCAACTTAGTTCATCAACTTGAGATCTTTGTAAATGCACTTATTTTAACGGATTAAACCTAATTTAAGTTATAACTCGTATTAAAAAATCTAAATTTTTAATCATTTTATCGGAATATAGAGTTTAAAAGAAAAAGAAAGACCTTTTACCTATCCTAGTAAAAAAAAATTAGAAATTCTCAATATAAATTGCTAAATCACTATAACCCAAGATATAAACGGAAAAACCATCTATTTTCACCAAAATAAAACAACAAAATTTAAATGAAAACCAAGTTCATACAATAGATTTGGCATATTTAATACATTTGATATCACCAAATTATAACATATCTATGCTTCTAGTGCATCTTATAAAAACAAGTATAGCATCTACAGATCATTACATGCTACAATAGTAATGAAACTTCTCAAAACATATATTTTAAGTATTTCTTTTTCTTCGAGCACTTGTCTTGTCTAGAAAATTTGAATATTTTAGAGAATAAACCTAACTTAAAAGATAAATCTTTTAAGTCAGAAACCCCAAAAAATAAAGTATTCATATAAAATGTGTGCATAAAAGAAAACACATGTTTCTACTCCACAATTCCCTTGTGACCGTGTTGGCCACTTTACAAAATCTTTCTCATCTGGGGCTAGAAGCGTCTCTTGGAAAGTCCTTAACCATGACACCTTGAGCCTAAGTGACAAGAAAAATGCAAATTTTCACTCTATGATGCCACTTGTGACAGTGTCGGCTTCCTTCCAAAAGTTTTTTCACCCAACACCATAAGTGTCTCTTAGAAGATCCCTAACCATGTCACTTTAGATTTAAGTGACATAGAGCAAAATAGCATGACTATACATTATCATAGATGCAAATGAGAAGCCAAACAAAGTACATTTACTAACTGATTTTTTTTTCATGCAACACAAAATGCCACAAAATAAGAGTTTATGAGTAGGGAAATCTAAAAAAAAAGCATTTATATAAAATGTGTACATAAAAGAAAACACAAGTTTATACTCCACAATACTATGAGTAGGGAAACCTAAAAAATAAAGCATTCATGTAAAATGTGTATATAAAAGAAAACACAAATTTATACTCCACAATACCTGTTGTGATTGTGTCAGTCCCCCTTACAAAAGTTTTTTCAACTAACACTAGAAGTGTCTTTTGGAAGGTCCTCGACCACAACACCTCAAGACTAAACAGCAAAAAATGCAAGTTTCCATCTAGCGATGTCGCTTGTGGCCATATCAGCCTTTTTCTAAAAACTTCTCACCCAGTGCTAAAAACGCCTCTTGGAATGTCCCTAATCACGTCACTTTGGAGTTAAGCAATATAAAGTAAAATAACATGATCGTAGATGCAAATAAGAAGCCAAGCAAAGTATATTTCTAATTCAATTTTTTTTCATGAAATACTAAAAGCCACGAAATATGAGTTTGTGAGTGTAAGAACCTCACCTCAGGGTTCTTTGGAGAAGATCTTGCTCGTTTTTCTTAACTTCCTAACATGTCACTAGTCACCTTGATGACAAGTTCTTCATTTCATTTGTTGTCTCTCTTCCTTCCTTTGTTATCTATTTTCTCTCTTCTTTTACACTCTCGAACGGGAGATCCTCCATAGGGTATTTCATCTTTCATATCAAAAGTCAAATTAATATGAAAAATTTTGTATTTTATTCTTGTTTTTGAAACTATCCATTTTGTGAAACATTCTTATATATTCATGTGGGCATGGAGAAAGAACAAAGAAGTCAAGGCATTAATGGTGGAAGCCATCTCCAAAGGTGTAAAGGGGCTGCCTAAGACAACCCCTTAGCGGAGGGGCAGCCCCGCGCAGGGACCAAGCGAGCAACAACAATTGCTCGTTACTTAGGGAGGGACATGGGGTCCTTTTTGTGGAAGGGAACCTCGTGTCCCAGGCACCTAGTCGGTTGGCTTAATTGCTAGCCTGCAGGGCTTTATTATATATTGCACATATATACATACATGCATATATATATATACATATACACATATGTATTTAAATGATTTAACCCACTCTCTAGGTCAAATAATTTTTTTTTTTAAATTAAGTTCGAATTTATTTCCTTAAACCTTCAAATGTTGCAAAATAATTTGAGATGTTAAACACTTGACCAATTAATTTTTTTAAAATTAAAATTAAATTTATTTTTTTAAATCTCTAAATATTTTAAAATATTTTGAGACTTTACCGTAACTATTAGTGTGACCATTATCAAATCTGCAACTATCTTTAAATGAGGAGTTTATTGCAAAGTCGACAATCATAAGCTAGAGAGAAAGATGAGAAAAGAAAAGAGAAAATAGATAATATCAGTCTTCACAATTGCCATAGCGGTGTCCGACTACCATTAGTGATTATTTTTTTTAAGTGTTTTGTAATTACATAGAGAAAAAGGGTTGGGTCATTTTAAGAATTTAAAAAATTTATCTGTCATTCATGATAAATAGATACCGAGGCAACTTGATTTGGAGATGTCCAACACTGCTCGCCATCGTCAAAGCTACTTGCCAAAGTTTTGGGGAACCCATATCCCCTCGCCATATTTGGCAATCCACAACATTCAAGTAACTCTCGTTATCTCTTCCCTACAGCGGCTATCTCAACGTTGGTACAAGCCAATTTGTCGTGGGAATAAGTGTAATATCCTAGTATTTTAAAAATAATAATAATTAATTTTTTTATATTTAAAATATTTTTAACATGCATTAGAGATTATAGTTGAGAAAACTAATAGGTTTAAAGTTAGTGGACTAAATTGAAAAATGAAAGGTTAAGTAAATGGGTTTAAAGTTAGTGGGCTAAGTTGAAAAAAAAAAAAAAGACTAAATAAATGAGCTTAGAATTAGTAGGCTAAGAAAGTGAGCTTAAAATTAATGAACTAAATGAAAGAATAATCTATTCAAAAGAAGATTTAGTGAAAAATAATTAAGGTGACAAAATAATTAAAGATAGTGGATGAAATAATTGAAAAATTTAGGAGACAAAGTAAGGTGTGGGCAAATAATTAAACATTATGGGTAATATTTAATAGAAAGTAATTAAGAAATGTGACAAAGTAATTAAAGATAATTGGTGAAATAATTGAGAAATGTGGAAGACAAAGTAGAGTGTGGACAAATAATCAAATATAATTGGTGAAATAATTGAGAAATAAGGGAGACAAAGTAGGGTGTGGATAAATAATTAAAGATTATAGGAGAGATTTAATGGAAAATAGTTAGGAAATGTGACAAAATAATTAAAGATAAGAGGTAAAATAATTGAGAAATATGGGAGACAAAGTAGGGTGTGGATAAATAATCAAAGATAATGGGTGAAATAATAGAGAAATGTGGGAGACAAAATAGGGTGTGGACAAATAATTAAAAATTATAGGAGAGATTTAGTGAAAAATAATTAAGAAATGTGACAAAATAATTAAAGATAGTGAGTGAGTCACTACAATTATATTAAGCTTAATTCAACATTCTATAAATAGAGGAAATTTGAAAGGTTTGAAAACTTAAATTAGAGAGAGAAAAGTTGTAAGAAAAAAGATTTGAGAGTGAGAGAGAGATTTGAAAAAAGAGAAAGAAAGAAAATAGGAAAAAAAATATAGATAAAAATATCAAAAAAATCCTAGAAAAATCCTATAGGCTGGGTTTAGTAGTTCTTGTGAAAATTTGTGGCAGAAGGCGTCGTTGGATACGCAAATCAAGACTTCGCCGCAGTATAGAAGAATACCGAATCGCTCCGCGGGAAGGTGAGTTATCTTCGAAATTTTTTTCAAAAATTCTAGAAATATGATAATGCTATTTTAGAATTGTTGATGATGAAATTGGAAGAGAAATAAATGATTGGTATTTATTATGGACTTTTGAGGCAATAGATGTTTAAAAATCAAATAGAAAATGAGAAATAAATAGAACATGGATTTTGAAAATTATGAAAAAAATTCTGAGGCTTAGGAATATTGTTTTAAGAATTATTGTGAAAAGAAATTAAGAAAATTTTATGAGAAAGTATTTATTTTATAATCTTGGGGAAATAATATGAGGAAATGAGAGAAATTAGGAAAATTAGAAATATGATTTTTTTTAAATAATTATGATGCCCAGGGTACGTCAATGTTCAAAATTGAGTACAATTGGAAGTCCGACGCAAATTTGAGGCAAAATTATGTTGAGGGCAAAATTATCTTTTTGCAAAATAAGTGGTACTTCTTAACTGAATTTAGTTTTATGAAAATGTTTGATTTGTAAGTGGTTCGACCCAAAATCCAATTTATGTAAATGATTTTGTCATGTTGTCATGACTTGATATGAGTATATCATGTAGATTGGATTTACATGTTTTGATTTATAAAATATGCATATGAACATGATGGGATTCACTATCATACGTTGCATGGGTTTGGGATTAGGTACTGGCGTCCTTGCTTTTCCAAGATTGCACCCACACACCCTGGTCTGGCAGGGAGACTGGAAAAATGATTGGTAATCTTAAGATGCAGTCGACCAAAACATAAGAGTTATGATATTATGTGCATTGCATACATATATAAACATTAAATGTTTTGTTCTCTTACTTAGATGATTCATCATCAAACTTGGGTTTTGCCAATGGAATATTCAAATGTTTTACATGGAGATTGTAGCAGAAACGGTGATGAATGAGGCATGAAATGGCATTTAGCAAAATGCATGATGAGTTGAATGTATGTTATATAGCCCACTATCTAGGTCAAGTATTTTTTTTTTAAATTAAGTTCGAATTTATTTCCTTAAACCTTCAAATGTTGCAAAATAATTTGAGATGTTAAACACTTGACCAATTAATTTTTTTAAAATTAAATTTATTTTTTTAAATCTCTAAATATTTTAAAATATTTTGAGACGTTACAATAACTATTAGTGTGACTATCATCAAATCTGCAACTATCTTTAAATGAGGAGTTTATTGCAAAGTCGACAATCATAAGTTAGAGAGAAAGATAAGGAAAGAAAAAAGAAAATAGATAATATCAGTTTTCACAATTGTCATACTGGTGTCCAACTACCATTAGTGATTATTTTTTTTAAGTCTTTTGTAATTACATAGAGAAAAAGGGTTAGGGCATTTTAAGAATTTAAAAAATTTATCTATCATTCATGATAAATGGATATCTAGGCAACTCGATTTGGAGATGTCCAACGCTGCTCGCCATCGTCAAAGTTACTTGCCAAAGTTTTGGAGAACCCATATCCCCTCTCCAAATTTGGCAATCCACAACATTCAAGTAACTCTCGTTATCTTTTCTCTACAACGACCATCTCAACGTTGGTGCAAGCCAATTTGTCGTGGGAATAAGCCCACCATTGCAGTAAATCCACAAATGAGAGGTCTAAGCGGTCGTCTAAAAGAAGAGACAACGGGAGGGGGATAAACATGGCAACGATCAACGATCAAGGTTTATGTATCTATGTATTTGATTATTGATTTTGTGTATATGTATATTTAGTTATTTTGTGTATTTTATTATCGATTTTGTGCATATATGTATTTGATTATTTTGTGTTGTTGATTATTAATTTTGTATATATGTGTATTTGATTATTTTATATATGCATTTATATTTGATCATTTTGTGTATTAAGTGTTCAAAGATAATCCCACAACTAAATTAATTGTATTCACAAACAAAGTGTGAGCAATTATCTAAATTAGAGATAACTATATTAAATATATTTATAGTTTTTTTTTACAAAATTACACATTAGTGAATTATCTCATTGTAAACCCAAATCACATAAAATTTGTATCATATTTTTTTCTAAATTTTTCAATATAATCTATATAAAATGATAGATCGTTGTTGAAATTTTATTTTTAACATATTAAAATTTTAAATTTATTGCTATGGAATTATTTCATACAATTAAAAAATATTAGTAAATTAATTTAAAAATATACTAAATATTATTAGAATTTAATACTTTAATATTTACTATTAAATTTTTATAGTAATAAAAATTATAGATAAAGTAAAATAAATTAAATTAAATTTTATTAATAAATAAATAAAATAGGAAGGAGAATATGGAGTATAGTTAGAGCAACTACACTTTTCGAGTTGAAAAAGTTAATAATAAATTGTTTATAATATAATAAAAAATAAAATAAAAAATTGTAGTTGGAGGCACTCTAATAGATATTATGTCCATTAAAAAAAAATAAAGTTTTAAGAGGTTTTCTTTCTTGGTTTGTACGAACTTGAAAATGATTGATTGGATGTATTTGTTTATTTATAAAGATTCCTGGTACTGGCAGTGAATCCCGTGAAAGATTCTTCCATGGGGGGGAGGTGAAAAGTACATCACTTCGGAGAAATTCATGGTAAAAACCAATCCAATTTGTCATCCTCATGTGACGTGGATTCTTTTTTTACTGGTGTTTTCACCTTTCTTAATTTCCTCTTGTTTTTTTGTCTTTTTTGTTAAAGTTGAATTACAATTATTATCCTTAAATTTACCAAAAAGTTAAATCTACTTTTGATGTTTAAAGAAATAATAGTTATTTTACTTACTTTTACTATTCTAAATATACTTTTCTTCCATCATTATTTCACATATATAAAAAAATTTAATATAATAAAAATACTTTTATATTTTCTTTTTTTTTCTTATGACAAAATAGTTGAAATTTAACTATTTACTATCTTCATCACAAGAGAAAGAGATAAACAAATTACAAAAATTTATCTAATTTATTAGATAATATGAATTTTAACTGTCAATAATATCTGTTTTTGAAAGAAATTTTAAGAATATTAAGTGTGATTTATTTATTTTTTTAATGGAGAAATAATGAATGAGAGAGACAGATTAATGGGAAAAAATTAAGAAGAAAAGTACATTTTTTTTTAAAAAAAAATTGGGTGAATGCTGAGCTGTATGGACAAAGATGAAGGACACATGGCACAGCTGTTGATGGGCCCACAAATCTTTGGGTAAATCACAACAGGCCCACACCCAAATCATCACATCATATCAGGAGCCAACCCAACCCAACCATGAAGAATGAAAGAACATGCAGCAGCAGCCCTGATTTTCTCTGATCATTAAAAGTCAACATTCCTACTGGCTGACAATGATCCTCCCTCTTCAATCATCCCCCCCTCATTAATAATAATGCTTTCCAAAACATGACTATATATATATATATTAAATGTATATATTTTATGTTTAGATAGGAAAATACCCATTGAAAGCGAAAGACTTTATAACAATAAGAATAAAGTGCCAATAGAGCTTCTTTATAACAATAAAGATTGTTCTTCAACTTCCAACAGTATTTTGCAAGCATAAACATATTAGCAAGAAGGTCTAAGGGATGCTTATTCCACAAGTTTTAAATTATTAAATTTTGATGTGAACCTTAAAACAACCCAAATAGACCAAAGTCTAATTGAGTTGGGGAATCGACTTCGCTTGATAATTAGGCCAATTTTGATCCAAATTCATAGAAAACCTGAACCAACCAAAACCAAGAGTTCTCCAAACAAGGGCTGTCACATAGAGACAAAGACAACACAATAATTGAAGAAGAGAGAAATGCAGACAAAAAAGAGGGGGCCAAAGGCAAAGATTAAAACTGCAAATTCTTTATATATTTATTATTAGAATATAGTGTCTGGTGTTGCAGAGATGTTCCTCTACACTTTGCTGAATTATACTCTGAACCACCACCCTGCTGCTGCATATTTCACTACTACTTCCTTACTTCCTCAAAGCTAAACCAAACTATACTTACATTCTTTTCTAAGCAGCCTCCATGGCCGCCTCTGCTTCCTGTGAATTAGCGTTAAGACTGAGAAAAGAAAACCCTGTTTTATATATATATATATATCATATATCTATCATATCTATCTCTATCTATGATCTATACCAATATGCTTCTTTGCCTCCTCCACTCTTAAGCCAAGAGAAGGAGCGAAGAGAGATCCCATTTGTCAGTTTGTTGTTTCCGGGGACTTAGGAGGTGACGGACGGCTTTGCAGGCGAACTACTGGCCGGTTGCAAGGGAAAAGCGGGGAGAAAGCGAGAATGTGTCGGGGTTTCTGCCCTCTACCTCTAGGTTGTTGTTTGTTTCCAAGTCTAAGTAACTGTCGAAATGCTGGTTCCTACAGCCGGAGCAAATGGGCTGTCTGGAAGGTTAAGTCCTTGGCTGCTGCAGGCATTTCATGCAAAACCAACCAAAGGCAAAGCATGGAACGGAAAGTGATTTTTTCCTCCTTTCCCGGTACTGAAAGCTAAATCGACAGCCATAGTTTTACATACCTGTCCTGGTCGTTGTAACGAGTCTTTACATTCCTAAGTTTCTCATCGGTGGTGGAGCCACTGTTGAGCACATCCAGCAGGTAGTTGAAATGTTCGGGAGATGGGAACTCGGTCTGTTCTTGGTCTGAGGTGCGTCCAAAAGGAGAAGAAATGTCAAGCCGTGAGGATATAGAACTGGGATTTGGAGCAAGAAGAGATAACAAAAAGAACAAATAAAAAGAGATGAGATTTATGGATGTGGAGTTTGAAAACCTTCTGAGAGATTCAGCTCGTTCAGCGGGTTGCCAATGTACTGCTCCTGGTTTACCGCTTTTGGTGCCATTTGCAACACGGAGAGATGCCTACCCTCAGCTTCAAGCGCCTGATGTTCTTCCATGAGCTGCTTGCTGAATGGCATTGAAGCGGCAAAACCTCTAGGCACTACATAACAAAAACAGGCAACAAAAAATATGATCAGAAATAGAAGAAATCCATAGACCAAAAAGGTTTCCCAAAAAAAAAAAAAAAAACAATAATCCAGCCAGTTGCAAGTGTTGATGCAACATTCAGCCTATCAATTTGACTGAAAATTTTGGCCGAAGTATCATTGTTCTTCAAAAGAACAAAATGCTCTAAAGGCATCTGGGTTTAGACAAGAGTGCTCATCTCACCTGAGTGAACTTCGGATTCTGGACCAGCAAAGTGGGAAGCATAGAACATTGGATGCGGAATTTTATCCACATACTTCCTGCACACAAAGATCACTCTCAGAATAGATCTCAAAACAGCATATAGCACGTAGTCTCAATGTTCTAGCAAAAAACTAAAAAATAAATAGGGCGTTTACAGTGCACGACAGACTACCTACTTTGTAAGGATCAGGAGAACAGAAAGAAAGATTCTAAGAAAGAAGGGAATTTCTTTTCAGCATTCAGAATCAGTGTTTTAAGATAGAAAAGCTGGAATTAAATGGAGCATTGAACTAAAAGTTTTATTTCAGGAAAAAGAAGGCATAGAAAGCAGATGAGTTTGCAGGGTGGGCTGTTAAAATTTAAGGTTAAAACAATGGGATCGAATCATAAAAGACAGTGAAACTGAAAAACAATTGGATACAGCTACTTTTCTTTATGCATAATTTTCTTCCTAAAGCTAGAAGAAGTTTACTTGAAAAGCCCAGAAGGATGAGATAAAAAAATCGTGTTCACTAAGAAACAGCTCAAGTACACAAACAGAAAAGGTGAAAATTTTGAACTATTTGTTCAGACGTGCTGGGAAAGAGACCAATGATACCGCCAGGTGTCAATTCTAAGATAACACGTGTAAGGAGACAATAAATGATACAAAAAGGACTTTAACAATGATATAGTTGTAACGAGAAAAACGAGACTTGGTGCCAACAAAATAGTATCTATGATGCAAGTCCTAACACTAGCGAAGATTGCGTCATAGCAACACTAACAGAATTTTCAACAGACAAGATAGAATAACAAGTTTAAGATACGAGCAACAACCAAAAAAATGCAAATAGATGAAGTATGAAGATATAATTCCTTGTCTTGATGTGCACGAGAAGAGACAAATAACAGCTGATGGGTGCCGATTATGAGATAATGTGTGTGGATGAGATATTAAACAATACAATAGGAAGTCCTACAAATCGGCAAAACAGAATTTAAGATATAAGCGACAAATGGGGCAAAACTGTACATATATGAATAGACAAAGTACAATTATCCAATTATTTGTTTGGATGCACTCAAGGATGGGCCAATGGTACCAGCAAGTACCAATTGCGAGATAACACATATAAGGAGATATTAAATAATACAGGAGGAAGTTGTCCAAAAATGGCATAACTGTAAGAAGAAATAAGGCTTGTAATCAACAAAACACTATCTGTGGAATGAGTGACGAAAAACTGAACTTTACATCTCAACCCAAGCAAAGAAAGAAAAACGCAAAGGGAATTTACAACATCAAACGAGAAAGAATGACAAGCTTCCTTCCAAACAGGCAAAATTCATACCTGTCAACAAGTTTTGACTTCTCTCTGTAAGGTTTCACCAGAACACGAGCACCACACACAAAATGAGGATTTCCCTTCATCAAAACCTGCTTGACTGTTTCAGCAAAAACAAAGGTGACAAACCCAAACATCCTCTTCTGTTGGCAAGGAATCCTCACATCTTGGACAGGTCCATATTTGCTATAGAAGAAAAGGTTTCGACATGGAAAGAAAGCTTCAATACAAACAGAAAACACATATAAACATAGCATACTCTTTCAACAATGCCTGAGTTCTTACTTGAAATAGTTGGAAACATCCTGCTCCGTGAAGGTGCTCTCAGCTGGAAAGGTAAGGTAGATCTGCCTAGAACCAGCAACCATTGCTCCATGATCACTTCTTTCACCATTGAAGTCCATGTATTTTCGAACATCTTCTGCCAAAATAACTGAATGCTGGCCATGAGGTCTGCAATAAAAGCCATAATCCATTGATTAATGTAGAGAAATACATATATTCCAATCTGTAAACATGCTTGACCAACAAACAACAGAAATTCATGAATGGCACCTATCGATGAGACGAATGCTGTTATTCAGTCGAGCAAGCAGTTTGGTCAGGCTATAACCAGCCTTACCATGCCTTTGGCTTTCAGTGAGGTACCCCTCAGCCTGTAGAGTCCTTCCATATTTCTCATAGTACAACATAGGCAAAGAGGCAATTGATACAGGACACCCTCTTCGTGACCTCAAAAGCTCAGTGATCTCCAATTCTAACTTCTCGAGAGATCCAGGCGAGAAGGTGTGATCATCATTTGCAAGTTCATTCGAAGAAGCATTGAACATCTGAGAGAAGTTTTCTGTCATGGGATGACCATGGAAATACCGGCAGTTGGTTCCATGCTTACAGAACCCCTTGATGAAGTAATGGCAAACCTTAACAGGAAACTCCGGCAAGCTAGGGGTCCTCCGGTTTGCTCTTGGCCCTAAAGCAGGTTGTTCTGGGTAATAATAATTGCCAGCGAAATCTGAAGCAACTGAATTAACAGGATCCAGTTGATCTTCCAGAGACAAGAACTGGAGTTGGCCATGGAGGTTGGCAACTGGATCAGCATAAGATGGCGGCACAAACTCCACATTACCAACTGCCTGCTGATCAACATTTATTTGGGGATCAAAGTAAAGATTGGTGGCTCGAAAATTTGCTGGAGATGAAAATGCACCAGATGAAGTTGGCACGAATGGCACAAACTGGAAGGGAAGATCTGGAGCAGGTGCTGGATTAACCTGAGGAGAAATTGGGGCAGAAACTGCTTGTGAGGTGGATAATCCAAGGTCAGATTTGGCTTTGTTAATCCAAGAGTGGAGCAGATTATCCGGGCTGAAGGCCAGCCGGATCATGTCACGTTCAGCATTCTCTTGCAATAGGATATATCCAAGGATTTTCGACACGTTTTCTGGCTCTAATTTCTGGATCCTGTTGTATACAACCTTTGTAGACTCAGGAAGGTCCATCTCGAACCTTGACCTTCAAACAAAATGTATGTTCACTTAGATTACCTTGACTAAACAAAAGAAATCTATATCCAAAAAAAGAAAGTTTCCAAAATCCATCAATGACATTGGATAAACCATGTAAGCAAAAACACCACATTTTGTGCCCGGATGAAAATGTGTATAATGATGAAACAACGAGCAGATCTAGTAACCAAGGAATCCACAAACACACGCAGAATGGTATAGCACCGGATATGTCAAAGATCCCAAGAACTTTAATCCATTTCATGCCAACTCTTAAAATTGCACGACCAATCAAAAGCACAGGAGCAAATTGTAAGTGAAAACGGTAATGCATAATTGTTCACCATTTCATTCGAGCAATTACTTCAACCACATTGAATTCAGTATACCCAGCTTATCAGAATCAACAAAAGACATTATGGTCCACAACCTGCAAGTTTAAGCCACAGATAGGATTTTCGAAGATTTGGCCAAAATAAGAAGGTATAACATAGAGAACGAAGGCAAATGTAACCTTGAAGAAGCTCGAAGAACATAAATGGCAGAACAGCAAAGCAGAAGGGCTTTTTACTTCTATTTTTTGAACAGAACGAAACACAATGGTTTTGAGCCCAAAAAAATAGCAACTCCAAATTAGACACAAGTTTCTTCTTCTGCAAAAGGAAATGACAGAGAAGACCCATCTTCACCATGCCCCAACTGGGAAATAACAAAAAGGAGGATTTCACGAACAGATTTGCATAATCATCAAAACCCAGGAAAGGAGAAGTTTCTTTTCTTATCTTTTCCATGAAAAGCAGCAGAAGAAAACCCAGTTGCCATCAGAAACGCCGTGTGCTCTTTCCATCAAAGCAACGCATTAGTTGCACCAAATTAAGGAAGAGGACAATCCTTTTCTTGTTCCGAAGAAGGAAACAAATTTAAAGCACAAAATAGAGAATTGGGCACCAACAATTTCTCAACAACATTTTGAAACAAACCCAATAATCTCCCATTTTGAGGATGGAAACTCAAAAACACCAAAAGCTTGCATCTTCTACATTTCAATGAAAACCCATTTGGTTTTAAACAAAACCCATGTCAAAAATCATAATTTCAAGTAGACAAGAAGAAAACAAAGCTTCCACATTAAACAAGTTCGAACAACTCAGTGAAGCCCACACACAAAAGAAACCCACCATAACAAAACCCATTTCCAAATTCAATCATTCAAACTAATTTCCCACAAAAAGAAGAGGGAAAAAAAAAAAAGGAAAGGGAAGCAAAGAGCATGAGCATGGAAATTAACCATTTTAGTGCAAGGATCTAAAACCCACCAAATCTTAGATGCCCTCTTGAACAGAAAAGCAAGGTCAAACCAATCAATCCATGGCCTCAAAACTCCTCCATGATTGATTGATTACTCTCTCTTCTCCTCTCTCTCTCTCTCTCTCTCTCCCCTCCTCTCTCTATCTCTCTCTCTCTCTCTTCTTCCTTCTCCCTTCTCTCTCCTCCCCCCCCTCTGCCTCCTTGTTTTTGCTATTTTTATCCTATTCCATTCTCATAAATATGCCCACAATTCTCCGCAAAAACGACACCAATCTTAAAAAAAGCAAATTGACAGAAAGGATAACTTTAGAGAGCGCTTTGTCTTTAGTTCAAATCACTAACATAAGAACACTCACTCTCGGATACACCCCCCGAAAAAACCCCCCCGAAACTAAAAAAGCAAAACCCCCCGCAAAATTTTGTAGAAATCCCAAGTAATACCCAAAATAAGAAAACTACCCGTTCAAATCCTTTTTCAAAATTCAAAACGTCGGCTTATTTATTTGATTTGAAAACTTCTTTCGCCCGTCGTTACAGAAAATTGCGGGAATTTATTGGAAATGCGCCTGGAATTTCGACAACAGCACCCCCCCCCCCCAAAATGACCGTTTTCTCCCTCATTAATAAACTTAATTTCGGATTTATCCATGCGCCCTGCCCCCACCCCTTAAAAAAAAAGAATTAAAAAATCAGTATATCCAGGTAACTGAACGGGTCGGCCGGGAAATGTTACGCTGCGATCGTCGCACACCATTCTTTCGGTGTCAGTGGATTCCAATCACCACAAACTGAGATTAAATACTTAACCACACTTGTTTTATTGGCTCATTTAACTAATAATTTTAATATTATTATTATTAAATTTAGTAAAATCTTATATATTGAGACGGTGGTGGATCTAAGAAAGGGTGGGTTCAAAAGACTGTCACGGAGATACTTTATTGCCACGTAGAATGGCTGATGCGGCATCGGCTGATGATAGGCGGTGCGATCAGATCTTGTCTCTTTTGATCGGGCGGTTGTCATTTTGCGAGGAGTTGCAATGCGTGGGCACGCGCAGCACCGCATGGCTGCCACTTGTGCCGTACTTAGGAGCCACTGATGCCAGGTATATCAGGGATTGAAATCCAAAGTCAAGTCGAAGACTCAAACCCCGCTGCCACATACACCGTCCGTGGGCCCCACCCCACCCCCTTCATCTCCCCAAATCCTACCTGTCAATTTAGCGGGTCCCACCTTGATTTTCGCCTTGGCTATATACGTATGTATGTATGCATACATACAAGTCATAAATTAAAATTAAAATAAGTAAATTATATATATAATTTTATATGGGATGTAATTTATAATAAATAAATAACCATTTTTAAAAATAAAAAAAAGGGTATGCGCGAAATGGCAATTTTGTAATAGTTAAGTGTAGAAGTGGCAATAAGGGCAAGTTACTAAAGTTGAAGGAGATCTATTCAACCAATTGCCTCAACTTCTCAAGGAGAGATCCCAGGGAATGATCATTGAAGTATCCAAATTTAGATTTGATTTGGAGAAATCTTTGTACTGTTAAGATCCTCCATTAGAACAGGGCAACCTTCCTTTTAACAAAATTACGTGGCTCATCACTATTTACAGATAATGACAGATATAATAATATCATTATTTATTATATTAATTTATTTCTGTCACGAATTAACATTTTAAGAACAATTGCTTATGGTCGTGTTGCCCAAGAATGAATATGACATTCCCTCTTATTTTAATTTTGTAGTGCTCGCCATTTTTTCATATTGTGTGGATTTGGGGATTAGGTTTGAAATCAATTTGATGATCAGGTTGTAAATGAGTCGATGTGTTTGTGAGTGATTCGATATTTGACTTGATAAAAACTTATTTAACTCCATTCATTAAGATAAATGGACTAAATTTGAACTTAATTTTGAAATTTAATATATAAACGAGTTTAATTTGAATTCAATAAAGTTTGATTTATTAAAACTGTGAATATGTTCGATTAAAAGGTTGTAAGCATGCTCGATTAGAAGTTCGAGAATAAATCGTAAATAAATTCGTTTATAAATACATTTATTTAATCATTTAATATAATATAATATATATAATAAATCAAAATAACAAATAGATTTAAGTAAAATAATAAGTTCTCAAACTCGAACTCGCCAGTAAATGCTCGAGCAAGACTTGTCAACTTTTGACTAGTTGAGCCGAAACTCAAATCTAGAAATTAGATCGCAAGTTGAGTTTGAACTTAGTTAACTTCAATTCAACTTGATTTGGTGTTTAATGAGTAAGTAAACATTTCATTTCGATGTTTAAAGTCATATAAATAAAATGATTTTTCAAACCATCACCTATATATTTTGATTAAAAAATAATATATACACCCATAAAAATAGTTAATGAGATTGTTAAGACCTTATATACTCATTTGAGGCCTTGTTTTCAACCAATATAAAGTGTCGCTTTCTTCCATAACCAGTTTACTTGAAATCCTAATCTAATTAATTGTCTATTTCTCCAGAGTATCTATAAGTCTACCGGAGTCAAGTCAACGCAAGTAATCAACTTCTATGTCCCGATAGAGCTCATGATAGTCCTACGACCACCTTTAACCCATTGGGCCCAACAAGTGATGTAATAACTCTAAAGCTGGTAGGCTCGTGGGCCAAGGTCTATTGGGCTTTTCCAATTTAGGTCCCTCTCTGGACTCGTTTAGGCCCATGATCTTCTTTCTGGGCTTCAGCCTGTCAGAAATTAAGAGGAAACAATAATAGAAAAGAAAGAAAATTCGAAACTCCGGGAAGCCGAAGTAAAAAGCGGTCTGAGAATCGTTCTGGGGCGATCGTTCCACGAGCAAGTAGGCGCTTGGATTTCGCCGGAGGGATGTACCAGTGGAGGAAATTCGAGTTCTTCGAGGAGAAATTCGCCGGAAAATGCTCGATCCCCGACGAAGTCGCCGGAAAGATCACGTGCTCTTCGAGCGGGAGGGGCAAGATCGTGGTCGGCTCCGACGACGGCAACGTCAGCCTCCTCGATCGAGGATTGAAGTTCAACTATGGCTTCCAAGCTCACTCCTCATCCGTCGTCTTCATCCAGCAGCTCAAGGTTTTTGATCTCCTCCAAAATTTGGGTCACTTTACTCGTATATTGTTGATTTGTGAATAAACCGGAGTTTATAATCACAATAGGGGAACAATTTAAAGCGGCATGAAAAGGAAAGGAAAAGGAAACGAAGAAATTGAGGATAGATTTGTTTATTTATTTAGTTTTAAGCGAGAAGAAGATGAGTAATAAATGTTTTTAATCATTTTTTGGGGGGGGCTTTTATCGGCCATAAACAAATGTATATGTTTGAGAATTCTTAGTCGGTGTTATCAAGGTTTGTTGTGGATGGAAATTGATGCTTGTGTGTGTGTGTGTGTTTGGGATAAATCAGCAACGCAACTTCCTAGTAACTGTTGGGGAAGACGAACAAGTTTCTCCTCAGCTATCGGCAATGTGCCTCAAGGTTTTTGACCTCGACAAGACACAGCCAGAGGGATCAAGCTCTTCGAGTGCTCCTGAATGTGTCCAGATTTTGCGGATATTTACTAACCAGTTTCCTGAAGCAAAGGTATTTGTTGCTTCTAGTTATTTTCTGCCTCTCACTAAAGTTGAAGTTCATTTGTGCAATGTTCAATAAGAAGTTTGAATTCCTTCATCTTGAAGTAATTGTAGCATCTTAGTTTTATGCAGATTACAGCCTTTTTAGTTCTGGAGGAAGCACCACCGATATTGCTTATAGCAATTGGATTGGACAATGGTTGCATTTATGGCATCAGAGGGGACATTGCACGGGAGCGTATCAAACGCTTCAAGCTTCAGGTGGATAATCATTCAGACAAAAGTCAATCTGCTATAATGGGTTTGGGGTTTCGGGTGGATGGTCAAGCTACTCAGTTATTTGCAGTAACTCCAACTTCTGTGAGCTTGTTTAGCTTGCAGACTGAACCATATAGTCGGCATACCCTAGATCAGATTGGATGTAATGCTACTGCTGTGGCAATGAGTGACCGCTTGGTATGCAGTTCTAATCTTTTTATTATACTATTATAGTTGGCAATTTTCTTGCTATTTGTTTGTGATAGTTGTTTCATTACTATCCTTGTATCAGGAGCTAATTATTGGCAGAGAGGAAGCTATATATTTCTATGAAGTCGATGGTCGTGGCCCTTGTTGGGCCTTTGAGGGAGAGAAGAAATTCATTGGATGGTTTCGTGGATATCTTTTATGTGTTATTGCAGATCAAAGAAGTGGAAAGAATACTTTCAACATTTATGACCTAAAGAACCGCTTAATTGCCCACAGTTTGGTTATTAAGGAGGTTTCTCAGATGCTTTGTGAATGGGGTAACATTATACTTATAATGGAAGATAAATCAGCTCTATGCATTGGCGAGAAGGATATGGAGAGCAAGTTGGATATGCTCTTTAAGAAGAACCTCTATACCGTAGCTATCAATCTTGTTTCAACTCAGCAAGCTGATGCTGCTGCAACAGCTGAAGTGCTGAGGAAGTATGGGGATCATTTATACAGCAAACAAGACTATGATGAGGCTATGGCTCAGTACATCAGCACCATTGGTCACCTTGAACCTTCATATGTGATACAAAAGTTTTTAGATGCTCAAAGAATCTACAACCTTACAAATTACTTGGAAAAATTACATGAAAAAGGGCTTGCATCAAAAGATCATACAACTCTTCTGTTAAATTGCTACACTAAATTGAAAGATGTGGACAAGCTTAACGTGTTCATAAAAAGTGAGGATGGTGTTGGAGAGCACAAGTTTGATGTTGAAACTGCAATAAGGGTTTGCCGTGCTGCCAATTATCATGAACATGCAATGTATGTAGCAAAGAAGGCTGGGAGGCACGAATGGTACCTAAAGATCTTACTTGAAGACTTGGGTAGTTATGAAGAAGCTTTGCAGTATATTTCTAGTCTCGATTTGAGTCAAGCTGGGGTGACAATAAAAGAATATGGGAAAATTCTTATAGAGCACAAGCCTGTTGAAACTATTAGAATACTCATGAGGCTTTGCACAGAGGAGGGAGAACCAGCTAAGAAGGGTACCTCAAGCAGTACATACATGCCCATGCTACCATCACCTGTCGATTTTCTAAACATATTTATTCATCATCCAGAGTCACTTATGGATTTTCTTGAGAAGTACACAAATAAAGTGAAGGACTCACCTGCTCAAGTAGAAATTCATAATACGCTCTTGGAGTTATACTTGTCTAATGACTTGAGCTTCCCGTCGATTTCACAAGGTAAGATTGGTGAACGTAGTAATTTCGGAGGGGAAGGACCATCAGTAGCAGCTGTAATGTCAAAAGCGAAGTCCAATGGCAAATTGAGTGTGGATAATAAGGATTTAATTAAAGAAAAGGATCGTCAAGAAAGACTTCAAAAGGGGCTTCGCTTGCTTAAGAATGCGTGGCCATCTGACCTAGAGCATCCACTATATGATGTTGACCTTGCCATAATTCTGTGTGAAATGAATGCATTCAAAGAAGGGCTATTATATCTATATGAGAAGATGAAACTCTATAAAGAAGTGATTGCTTGCTACATGCAGGCTCATGACCATGAGGGCTTGATTGCATGCTGCAAGAGGCTGGGGGATTCAGGTAAGGGAGGTGACACATCGCTGTGGGCAGATGTACTAAAATACTTTGGTGAACTAGGGGAAGATTGCTCAAAAGAAGTGAAGGAGGTTTTGACTTACATCGAGAGAGATGACATCTTGCCTCCTATAATTGTTCTCCAGACCCTGTCCAGAAACCCCTGCCTCACTCTCTCTGTCATCAAAGATTACATAGCTAGAAAACTTGAACAGGAATCGAAGCTAATAGAAGAAGACAGGCGATCCATTGAGAAATATCAGGTTAGTGTTTAATTATTTCATAATCACATTGGAATTCATGTGCCCTACCCTATGTTATCATTTGAGCGGAAGTTGCCAATTAAACAATTATGCTAACAAACCTCTTCTTGGTAATTTCATGCACGTCATTAACAACTCTTGAAAATTGATGGATATGGAAAGTAGTTACTGGGTCTGATTGTACCCTTGATTAGCATGAATAGTTATAGATTGTATAAATATAACATTCTTCTCGTATTTCAAATCAATTGGTTGTCCACTTTCTCTTCAACCATTTTCCAATATAGTGATCAACTCTTCTTCCTTTACTTTCTTGGTTTTAAAATTCAAGTTGGCTGATTCGGTAAGGCACAAATTCCGAAGATATCAAACAATTTTATAGGATTATGAAACTTGTGTTCTCCCTTTAAGCGATCAATGGTAAAAGAATTTTTGTGGGATTTAAATTCCTCTGATGAATTGAAAGGTGGTTTGAATCTCGCTCCCCCCCCCCCCCCCCCCAACAAAAAAAAAAAAAAGGCATTTAGGGTCAATTGAAGGGTTTGGTGTCAGGAAAAGAATTTAAGGGTCATCAAGCTTCTCTTCTGTGCCACATTTCTTTTAGGTTTTCAATGGTGGAATTTCTTTTCCTATTCACATTTCTCTTGGTCTCCTACTAGACATATATCTCTGTGAGTCCTGGTCATGTTTATAAAGATAGTAATTTTCTCTACTTTTTTTACTATTGCTCCTTGAGAAGGACGAAAATCATATTGTTGAGGTTCTCTTTTGATGGGAACCTGATCCTCAAACACTATATGATATCTGAAATATTTGTCAAGTGAGAGAATTGAATGATCCTACTTTTTTGGTTTTTGCAATATTGTGCAGGAAGAAACTTTGGCAATGAGAAAGGAAATCCAGGATCTAAGGACAAATGCCAGGATCTTCCAGCTTAGCAAATGCACTGCTTGTACTTTTACCCTTGATCTTCCTGCTGTCCACTTTATGTGCATGCATTCTTTCCATCAGCGCTGCCTTGGCGACAATGAGAAAGAATGCCCTGAGTGTGCTCCAGAGTACAGATCTGTCTTGGAAAAGAAAAGAAGCTTAGAGCAGAACTCCAAAGACCAAGATCGGTTCTTCCAGCAAGTTAAGAGTTCAAAGGATGGATTTTCTGTGATTGCCGAGTATTTTAGTAAGGGAATCATTAGCAAAACAAGTACTGGAGCAAATGGCACACTTAGGCCAGGCAACACTTCTTCCAGCAGTGGCTTCTAGTGGCTTCTCAGTATTGTGCTTCTTTGTATTCACTCTTTTATGCGCTGTCTTGCAAGCATTTGTGAACCTTGTTAAGGAGTTTTGAATGTGGGTCAAAATTGAGTGACTTTGGGATTTCTCTGCAATTTGTGGCTATTAGCAAAGAGAATTAGCTGGTAGAGCTCCAATTGATCTGGTCTCCAGGAAGAGAGAACTTCTGAGGTTTCTCATCAGAGAAAATACAGGGGAAGGTTATTGAGTGTGTTGTATATTGAAACTAGCTGGTGTAGTATCATACAGAGATATCTTGCCTGATTTTCTGTCGAGTGAGTTATATGGTCTATATGTTCAATCTTTCCTGCAAATCAAATAATTTTGGTGATTTCTGTTCACTACATTTTTTGGTTCCTTGATGGGCGGGCTAGAATCCATATAGCTGACCCTACCTGGTGGATTAAGACTTCCTGTTGTTGTGATTTGCTTGCTGTCTGTCAGCATCATCACACATTATGTGATCGTGCACTAGTTCCCTGGCCTACATATTATTCGCATCAACTAGTCACCAGTTAATCATTTCAGCATGCAGAGAACTTGTCGAGTTCAAACTGATTATGTCTTTATGGAGTTTGGTCCCTTCTGGTTGATTTATGTTCAGCAATGCAGGTTATTTTGTAAGGCCGATCCATCATATTAAAAATGATACTTTGCAACATTTGTTTCAATCACTTTCTATGGTATATCTTGTATTTGTAATCGGTTGACAAAGTGTCCAAAATGATTCATAATCTTTCATGGCTTTTATGTGGATTAGTCTCACTTTTTGATACTAGAGCTGCTTATGCATCCATAATTAATATAAAGATAGCATGCCCCTCATCTTATCATTCTGAATTTGTTGCATTCTGTAAAGCGTAAGTACTTAATGCAGGGTAGACCATGAAGGAGGCCAACTTCAGAACATTGGTTTATCTTTTTTAATCTTTTATGGTAGCTGGAACTTTATATTATTGAGGAAATTTAATTATTTGATTTATTTTCATTGTATTAGGTTTAATTTTTACATCCTGTGTCCTTGCAACTCTGTGAATATGTATATGTGCATACCTCATAATGTAGAAAAACTATTTCAGTCTTGGCATATTAATTGAATTAGATTAAGATATTGAATTGCCCTCACTCAGTATTCTCTATCTGGTTTCTATTCTAGCTCTCTCTCTCTGCAACTGTCTCAGTTTTCCTCTCCACATGCTTCTGCCCTGCCTCTTTCCTTCTCTCCTCTGTTCATTCAACATCAACACCAATCCTGTGTTTGTGAATTTTGATGCACCTCGGATACTTGGGAACATGTTACTTCATGTTCTAGAAACAAGGCTTCCCTCCTTTATCCAGAAAACTCTCCAGCTTATCCAAATTTGTAGTTACACAGTCAGTTTCCAGCTTATCAAGTAGATTGAACCTGACCTGATCTCTATTGCTCATTGCTAGAGTTTGGATGCCATTGCTGTCAACTGGAAAAAACACTGGTTTTGATTGGGAATATTAGAGTTATCCTAATGGACGAAGTGCTTTGATGGAGATTTCCAGATTGCTCCTACTCTTTTCTGCATGTTTTTTTTTGCCTATATGTATGACTCGAAACATTTGCTTCTTAGTATTTGGCCACTGAAGAGAGACCCCAGGAATCCAATAATTGCAAGGTGCTAACCAATAATGCTGGGACAATTGTTAAGTGTAGAGATTCTTTCTCTTCAGTCTTCTACCTATAATCATGTTTCTGTTGGCCCCAGTATGCTGACTTGTCTTTATGTTCTCACCTCTTAGCCTTTGTTGATTATGTACTGGTGAAGAAGCATCTGATGAATCTTTTGTTATTTTATGATTGGATTATGTTCTGTTTGTAACTGTGGGTTAGACTGGGCTTCTCTAAAAGCTATGCAATATGTAGTGTATGCTGATGAACTACCTTTTTTTTTAATTCTTCTTCCTATCAAACTTCAAACTGATAGTTACTATCTTTCATGTACACACCGAGTAAATCTATTGAGCACACGTAATACTTTACAAATCACGTGTACTAAATAAGCACATAAATGTTTATACATTTTGAAGTCCTTTTCACCACTACATTATGTGGTCTAGATTTGTTCCTCTTTAAGTGCTGCTTTGAGGTATATTCTACTACCAGGCCTTTCTTCAAGTCCTTTTCACCACTCCACTCTGTGGTCCAGATTTGTTCCTCTTTTAAGTGTTGTTTGAGGTATATTCTACTCTACCAGGCCTTTCTTTTCTGATATGAGAAAGTAATCCCATATTTTTCGTACCATTTCTAAGTAGTTTTCTCAGTGGAAATTTCTTTCCAATAAG
The DNA here is from genome assembly GCF_014633365.1 of Diospyros lotus. Lineage (NCBI taxonomy): Eukaryota > Viridiplantae > Streptophyta > Magnoliopsida > Ericales > Ebenaceae > Diospyros > Diospyros lotus. Next base: position 29,853,741 of record NC_068352.1, read on the forward strand.
AAAGTACATCACAGTTCTTGTAAAGTAGGAAGTCTTGCGCATTAGGGTTGCTTTCTAAGTAGGAAGTCTTGTGCATTAGGGTCGCTTTCAACTAGTTTTCTCAAGTTTTTTCCTATTACAATTTGAGTTCTTTGTCAATTTTTAATTTTGGGAAATCAAATTAGTATGAGGGTGTGTTTGATTGAAAAAAGGTGAAAAAGAAAAATATTTTTCAATTCCATAGAAAATAATTCCCATCTTCCCCCTAGTTACAATTTTCTATAAAAAAATGAGCCAAAACATGCTTCAATGTGTTGTACCAATAAAATTTTTCATGAAAAATGTTAACCAATCAAACATGAAGAAAGAAAAATTTTTCATTGATTTAACATTTTTCATGAAAAATAATTACAATCAAACATGCTCTTATTTATTTTTAATATTGAATTATTAGAATAAATTCAAGACAATAACGTAAGTATTGTTTTTTTTGTATTTTAGTTTTTAATTTTAAGTTTTGAATTTATTTTTAATTTTATATTTTGAGTGTTTATTTTAAAATTATTGAAAATGAGTTTTTTTGTTTGTAATATTTTTTGTATTTTGAAAATTTTAAACGTATTTATTATGAAAATAGTTAAAATATATTTTATTATTTTAAAAATTTTATAAGTTTTTATTTTAAAGATATAAAAATAAACATATTTTTATTATTTTTAAAAAAAATTAAAATTTAAAAACTAAAAACGAATTGAAAAGAATATGGCAATATGACTTAATAATTGTCATTATTATACATGATAATTCCAACTACGCCCAATTAGCGGGTTGAAAAGGATTGGATTATCTAGCTGTGCAAGTCTGATTGAGACTAATCTGGTTGTCTCCCTTTCTGTGCAAGTGTATTTAATTATTGAATGAATTAATTCAATCACTAGTTACAACTCTTGAATACTAATAACAATAAAATTATATATAATTGAAGTGGTGTAGTTGGTCAGTATACCCATTTAGAATGTTACATTCTCGTGGGTTCGATTTTGTCTCCGTATGTATTCGTGCATCTAGTTATGTTTCTGAAGGGTTAGGCATTTAAATTTTGACTTGTAACTTATTTATCTATATAACTTAAATCTGAAGTCAGATAGATTATAAGTTTTAAAGAAGATAGGATAGATTGGGCCGAAAACTTACTATAATTTGGAGAGTTCTTAAGTAGGGTTCGATAAAAAATTTTGTCTAGAAATTTTATATATTAATCAATCAAAAATAGATTAAAAAAAATTTATAATAATATATCGATACCCTTGTATAATATAGAATACAAAGAATTTATCATATTTAAAATATACTATTTAAATTATATAATATACTATTTATGTTATGAATAATATAAAAGGTCTGATATTCTATAATTATTATATAAAAAATTTATATATATAATATATATTTTAAATAATATATTACATTTTTTATTTTGATAAATTAGTGGATACGATATGCGATCTGGATTATAAATTAGTGGTTCGTTCAACGTCTGATCCGAAACTTTGTGTGGTCCCCCGTGTGATGGAGCGCGCGACAGCGCACATGCGACACGTGCTCCACTGACGGACGATGCTTTTCATATTCATCTCTTCCTAAGTCAAACTCTCATCTTATTGGTCCCAGGTTAGTCCTCATGGAACTACGCTGCACTCCTCCACACTCAAACCCTTCTTTTTTTTTTGTCTTCACCCTCGCATATGCCTTGAGCTTTTTACATTCTTTTTTGCGTTAAAATTCCATTAAAAAGTTTTAAATGTTTGATCATAAAGTTATAAATACTTTTTTAAATAAAAACCTTATTTTCAAAATTTTACGAGTCATGTGATAATATTAATACTCTTAGAATTACCGTTTTTATGCGGTTTCTCACCGTTCGTGTCTTAAATTTTGACAGAATAAGTAAATTACAGACATAGACTTTATTTTGCTTAGAGTATGGAATCAAATTCACGACTTATTGGTACAAATCTCAATTTATCGTGGTTCAACCACTTGACTTGTGCGTTGAACCGATAATATTAATACTCTTGAAATATGTTCTATTTGCTTGTACCTCGTGTTTAATATCAAATAATTTTTTATAAGAATTTTAATATTGTAATTGTTATTATGTTAGGAATGTTGTGGGTGGATGAATTTTAAATAAATTTTAATTTTAAATTGAGATTATTTTCATATAAATGAATTCAAATTTATATCTCTATTTTCATACCTATTTTAATTTTAAATTGAGATTATTTAAAATTTCTTTAAATAAATAAAAATGTTTGGCTCGTATTTTTTTACGAATAAATCATTAAGTGGACAAGGGGGGCCCAAGACAAGGACCTGTTTGGATTGGTTAGCTAAATTTAATTAAACATTGCTCACTCATTTGGGCTACTGATGCGGCCACCGCCCGCTTTGTGGCGCTTGTTCTGCCCCCTCCCGCCATTATTAAGCCAACAAATTGTTGTCCCTAACTTGTGTAATTATTTACCAACTTCGATTTGATTCCTATATTAAATCTAATCAAGCTCATTAAGATTGTTTTAAAAATTAGAGAATATTATACCGGCAAATAAATTTGATGATTCATTTTAATAAGTTAATATATTATTAGCAAATAAATTTTAATATATTTGTTATTAGTTTTAAGTAAATTATTATAAATTTATATATGATATATGCCATGGGTTAAAGCCAACTAACAAAGAACCAAACCCACAATTGTGAAGACTCAAAAAGATTGTCGCATGCTCTTCCGTGGAATAGTCTCGAGAGAAAAAGAGGTTTGAAAGAGTAAGAAGTCTCTTATAAACTCTCTCGTGGAGTTATCCTAGAAAAGACAGGCAAACAACAAATTTTGAGGGTTGAAAATTTTTTTGAGAATCTCGTAGATGATAGGCCTTATTTGGTAGAAGTTTTAATCTTAGTCGATCTTGAAATACCAAAAATATTTATTATTAACTTCCAAGCTTCTTTATAAATAGAAAAGCTCTCATTTCTCAAAAATAAGTCACATTTATCCCCCAAAACAACTCTACTATATCTTTTCAAAACAATAATTAACTTAAACATCAAAATATTTGTGTAAAAAATACTTTGAGCCCCTTCATTTTTTTTATTGCAAAGTCTAAATAGCTTAGAAATAATTTCTCAACAAACAAATATAGTGTTGTGTTCAAGCAACAATAGTATAGAATTATTATCAATTTGTGTATACGATGTTAATTTATGAGTTATTTATTAAATTTATTTGTGGATATACATTTTTCTTTATAATTTTAAACACGAAACTTATAATTTTATACAAGATTTACTGTAAGTTATTCTATTGTTTTGTTTTATTTGTTAAAAAGTAAAAGATAGAAAAGTACAAACAATGATTGTAACGATTATTTTGGGGTGTAATTGTAAGAATCATATATTTTGAAATAAATAAATTAAATTTAAAAATATTATATTATATATATATATGTGCTCCATTCTTTTTTTTTTATTCTCACAATACATGAACTAATCCTTCGATATTAAAATAAATTAATATTTTTTAAATTAAATCAAAATAGATATATTTGATAAAAAAACATTCAAATAAAAACAGACTCTTTTTTGAATATAATTATAAGAGTTCGTGTTAATTAAATTATAACCCTTAAATTAAGAATAAAGAGTAAGAATTAGGATTTAATTAACATGATATCACATGTTACTAAGAATAAGAGATGAATCGAATTATTCACTCTTATATTAAAAATCACAATTTTTAATATAAGAGTGATTTGATAAGAAATTAAATTATTAAAAGACAAAAATATTTTTTAATAATAATAAAACGATGTCGTGGGATGAGAGGAAAAGTGATAGGAAGAGTTTTGAAGGGTCTTAGAAGCTCCTTCGATATTGACGCGTGGAAGCGCGTGGCGAGGAGCGTGTGAAGTGCGCTGGGGGGACAGAAAAGCACAGGTGTCACCAAGCAGCAGCAGCGGCAACAACTAAACCCATCATTTCCATTGCTAACCAAAAGCGAAGCCTCTCTCTCTCTCTCTGGTTCAAAGCACCCACACGCTTCCGACAAACTAAACCCTCTCTCTCTCTCTCTCTCTCTCTTTCTTGTGATCATCAAATGTAGGAGTGAGTCAGTCGCCGCCAATTTCAGCTCCTCGTGCACGGTAAATCAGCCGATATTCGTATGTATATGCTTAATTATGTATGTGCGTGCGTTACTCTGCGTGTTTTCTCTGATATTTGCTCGATTCTCTGATCCGGAGATGGTTTAGCGGTGTGGTTCTGAATCTAATTCGATCTAACGGGGAGTTAGTTCGGTGGCAGGGTTAGGTTTTTCTGTGTGTTTGATTTGGGAGATGAGCAAAGGACGGACGCCGGAGCCTCTTGATTTCTTCATTTGGACCGTCGAGGTACGTATAGTATGTGATTGATGTATTCGGTTCCGATCTTAATCTGCGTGGTGGATCTTGTTGGCGCTTGTTTGGTTTTGTGATTTGAGTTCGGTATTTGTTGGTAATGATTGATTGAATTGTCCAATGTTTGGTGGTTGAGAAAATGCAGGAAGAAGATGGAGTTTTAAGGTTTTCCTTTATAATTATTTTCTTCTTCTTCGTCTTTATAATTATTTTCTGATTATTGAATTAGATTGGGCCTGCTTTTGGTGTGGTTATGTTTGTCTCTTTTAGAGGTACAAGTAAGCGAATTGATCATCTGTGTCATGTTAGGGCTGAAGCAATTGCATCTTTTTTACTGGGCAATTTGATTATATCGTATTTCCTTTATATTCTGTCGGGGACTTTCATATTTCACTGTTGTTAAAGTATGATTAGTTTCTCGTGATGGTCATGCAATTTTCAGTTTTCACTCATTTGAATATCATATCATTGATTGGAAGTTATTTACTCATGTTCATTTATGTTTTCCCCATAGGCTGGGAAGCCTGGGATATTTTAACGTGCTGTTGCCTTGTCTTAGGTGGTTAAGTCCTGGCAATTGCATTTAAAGTTAGCCTTTTGCCCAAGCCATTGAATATCATTTATCGATGAAGATTGTTGGCATCTCTTCTCACTCTTTATCTATCCCTTGTTTGTTCTTTTACAATTTTCAAATAATAATACCACTCATGTACAGGAGGCAGTTAAATTGTATCCTCTATGCATAATTTCTCAATCGTCTCTTCAAAATGAAAGTATATATGTATGGACAGCTCTAAACCACCCGAGGACTAACAATTTATAATAAAGGCAATGTACTTTGCAATCTAAATAGTGGTTCCTTGCATGCTCAGCAAGTCCCGCACTCAGTTAACCTATAATACTTCACCTAACTGTAAACAGTCAACCCCTTTTTCTTTTGCTTGCCAACAGGAGCTGACCTTCTTTCTTCCCCTACCTCATAATGGGAAAGCTTCCTAAATTCTTGCAGATAGATTATGTCCCATTTCAAGTCCCTAAACCATGAGAAATCGCCATCTGAAAGCTGGCCAATGAATCTCCCACGAGCTCCATATTTTGCCATCACCTCTCTTTCCGGAACTTTTTCCCCTGTCACACTCTTTTATCTCTGAATTTTTTGGCTGATGAATGTATCAGATGCTATATTTCGCACTCTTTATCTCTATAGCTTGGTCCAGGATTTCTAACTTCAAGTCCCTTTACCATTCTGCCTCAATGGATAAGTGATAACGCTATTGTGATACTTCTCATCTTCCAACCTGGTTAAAAGGATGTGTCTCTCTATAACTTGTCCTACTGTCTAGTGTCACATTCCAAGGGTAGTATTTGTAATTTTGGTTTTCTGTTTTTAAATTTCTATTTCTGTTAGGGCTATTTGTCTTGTAGCTAGAGGTTGTTTAGATATTTTCCCCTCTTGTCTCTTTCCCTTTTGTCCTGTAGCTAAGGCAGTTACAATGCCTTATCTTGTAGCTAAGGAGGTTGCAGCTGTGAGCTTATATATTGAAGCCACAGCCTATGTTGGAGGATATGAATGCACTCAATGACTATTCTATAATTCCCTCTTTATCTTCTTCTTCTCTCTGTGATCTCCTTTCTCCCTTATTCCCATCTTCTTGCTGCTGTTCTCTCTTAATATATCTGTCTCTCTCTCGGTTATCTTCTCTCCCTTATCTCATCTGCTGTTTCTCTCCTTCCCATCTGGTCTCTTCCCCAAATTCTTCTCTTAAACTTCCAAATCCCTTTTCACACCCTAGCTCAACCCTAAGGGTGTGACATCTAGCTACCACAATCAGATTAAGAACGAGGACACGAAATAAGTGGGGAAACTTCACAATATGCTCCTAATCAAATTCAACCTGCCTGCTTAAACAAATATTTCTTTTTCCAAGTCATAAATCACACCCATAGAATCCCTTTATGACGGTGACTTAAGCATGCTTATTATGAATGACGGATCCAACCGATGTCCCATGCAACCTGAAGGTAAATGTTCCACATTACATGCCAGATTGGAGCTAACTACTGAAGATTGAACATATTCCCACCAGAATTAAGGTTGACTCACTAAACTCACTCATAGACCAAGGATTGCTTAGGACATAGATGAAAAATCCCATATATTGCTCAATTGATGAGCCATCAAGTGGGGCATCTTCTAGCATATCTTGTTTACTGCCTGACTCATATTTAGGAAAAATGGCCTTGTTGGCCACTGCTGCTTGATGACAAATGCATCATCAATAAAAGAGTCCTTGTGTTAATTGGAAAGGCAGGTGTTGTTCTTGCTTGTGAACTTATCTAGTACAGAGGTTATGGAAGTGAAGGTCTTATTCCTCACGTTTGCCATTGTCTCGAGAATTCACTCTTTCAACACTAATATACTTTTTAGTCTGACATGCCCCTGTCCCTGTCTCCAAGTGTGTGATCCACCAAATCACCAAGTGACTTTTTCCACTGGAGTCCCATCTCTTAAAGTCCTATTAGACTTCTGATCCATCCTGTTTTGCCAATTGAAGAAAGCCAATTATGGTCTCGAACAAGTGCCCAACATCCTACTTAACGTTTTCATTAGTGGTGTTCATTGTAAAAGAAAGCATCTCCCTCTTTCAACACCAATTGTGATTACATATTTATTATTTAAACATTCCACTTTTATTTGGTCCTTAGGGCAGTATGGGCCATTTTGGAATATTTTCCATGTGTTAAGTTGTTGAGCCAAACTTGCAAAAGAAAATGGGATCTCCCCTTTAAACAACAAATATGAAGTGCATATCTTGTTGAAGAAAGAAAGACAAATGTCATATTCCCATGCATAGTGAGGGTTCCCTTAATTAGTCAGAATCATTTACTAGGGATTTAGTTAAAATGATTGGATAATGTGTTGTTTTGCTTCCTTTGGAAATCAAATATTAATGTCTTATAAGGCAATGGTGTCACAACCTGGGGTTGGGCTAAGGTTTAGAAAGGAAATTGAGAAGAATTGGGGAGAGAGAGAGCAGAATTGGAGGGAGAGACTGAGTAGAAACAAAGAGAATAGAGGGAAAACAAGGGACATCAAGAGAAAGAAATGTAAGGAGAGAAGTCTGAATTCAATATTTCATTTCATCAAATCATTCTCTACATACTTATAGCCTATTTATAGGCTGTCTATCTAAAAGCAGATTTTAGAAACAGCACCCATGTGCTATCAACAGAATTAAAAATATCTCCACACAAACAATTGTAGCTCAATTACATTATTGCCCCCTCTATTGCACTTGGGAACGTGACAATTTGCTCCTCCTTGAAAAGTTTCTTGTCCTCAAGAAACTTATTATCATTGAGCCGTCGTTATTCATCCAATCCCAGCTTTCTCTATCTGTTTTATTCTTTTTTCTTTCTTTCTCCTTCTAGGCTTTTTCCTCTTTTCTTTTACGTTCCTATTCTCTTGCTCTTCCTCTGCTAGGTCCAGCACCAGAAACTGGTATGTTCCAGCTGAAATGACAACAAGATTGTCATATTGCTCGGGATCAAGCATATTCATAGTAGCAATGAGATATTTTCTTGCTGGAATCGTTATCATCTTGACGCCTGATTTAACCAAAGTCATGGACTCCCTCTCCAAAGCCAAGAGCAAGGGAGCTATATGTTTTGACCCTTCATTCCCAGGACTAGGCCTCTCAAGGTTCCATTCCTGAATATTAGTCGTAGGTTTGAGAGATAATTAAGGAATTGGGGAAGATAAATCAAAAGCAATGGGAGGGAATTAGGGAAGAACAGAAACAATGAGAGAGATTAGGGAGAATCAAGAGAAAGATAGGGAAATTGAGAGAGAGATTGAAATAAGATTTCATTCAAATATTCTTCTATGTCTTGAATTAGATTGGATCAGCCTCCTGTAGCTAAGGTTTGGCATTAATAGGGTTGCCAAATATTCAAATCAGTACAGTTGAAGGCAGTTGTCCTTTAGGTACAAACCACTACAATTACCATACAACTAAAAGGAAATTTATCTATTATCTAATTACTATTATGTCATTGGGTCATGACAGCTGATTCTTCATATATTGGACTAGGCACCTGGGCTACTGCAATGGCCTTTCCTTCCTCAGTCAATTCATTGAATAATTCCTCATTTTTCTCCTGTGACCTCTTAATAAGTACATCTTGATCTATTAGCTCTTTTTCTAGTTTATTGACAATTGTAACCGAATTCAACAACAACAACATATCCAGCCTTTATCCCACTATGTGGGGTCAGCTACATGAATTCTAGACTTCCATGTATTTCTGTCTTTTGTCATATCTTCATTTAGACCCATACACTTCATATCAAACTTTAATGTCTCTTCCAAAGTCTTTTTGAGTCTGCCTCTACCTCTTTTTTTAACTAATTGTTCCATTTCATCAACTCTCCTCACATGAGCGTCTCTTGGTCTTCTTCTCACATGATCAAACCATCTTAATCTAGTCTCTCTCATTTTCTCCTCGATTGGCACTACTCCTACCTTATTACGAATAACATCATTTCTAATTTTATCTTTTCTTGTATGGCCACATATCCATCTTAGCGTCCTCATCTCCGCTATGCTCGTCTTTTGCTCATGCTGGTATTTAACTGCCCAATATTTTGAGCCATACAACAAAACTGGTCTTATAGCTGTCCTATAGAATTTTCCTTTCAGTTTTAATGGGATTTTACCATCACATAACACTCCCGATGCATTCCTCCATTTTAGCCAGCCTGCCTTAATTCTATACGTGGCATTCTTGTGAATTTCTCCATCTTTTTGAATCACTGATCCCAAATATCAAAAATTGTATTTTCTTTGTATGATTTGGTCTTCTAATTTTATTATAACATCCTCCACTCTTGCATTCTTACTAAATTTACATTCCATATATTTTGTTTTCCTTCTACTTAATTTAAATCCCTTAGATTCTAAATTGTTTCTCCACAACTCAAGCTTAGTGTTCACTCCCTCTTTTGTTTCATCCACCAATACTATGTTATCTGCAAATAGCATACACCATGGCACCTCTGTCTGAATGTGTTTAGTGAGTTTATCCATTCATTTCAAAAAAATTCTTTCCCAGTGGAGCCTTAATAACATCTCCGGCAGCTGCCATTGCTTCTTCGTCATCCTAGATTGTCTGCTTCAATTCAGGTCTTTGCTCAGCTACAGTGGAAAAATTCCGAACAAACAACTTGCCTTCTGGAACTTTTCTTTTTAAGGACTCAGAATGTTCATTGGAAAAACATTCAAATGGAATACTAACTTAGAGTCTTATGTGAAAACAGAATTAATAAGTCATCCAGCTTATGTTTGAGGTCAACGAGTTGATTGCGACCTTCCTGGATTTCTTTTCTTGTTGCAGCACGTTCTTCCTCGAGTCCTTTTCTGATTGCGGCCCATTCTTCTCGATAGTAACTCGCCTCCACCTGAATCTGTCCTAAGCCTGGAGGTTTCCTACAGATCACTTGACTCACAGCCGAGGACTGCTCGGAAATTAACCACTGAGAAGTGTCGGGAAGCAATGGTCTAGTACCGTCGGGAATTAATAGTCGAGGAGTGTCGGAAATCATCAGTGAACTGAGAGTTGCTGCTCCACCTTCAAATCTGAGCCGAGAATTGGTCTAAGGAACTTGCCTGGCATGCTTCGCCTTCAACAGTCAAACAAGGATTGCTAGAGTTCTAGCCAAGAATCGGCCTGTAGGTATGGCCTCTCTGAGTTTCTGCTCACCATTGACTTGACCGCTCAGATTTGCATTGGACTGGGATTGCCTGGCTCTGAACAGCTTTGATCAGATTTGCTGCTTGCTGTCGATTTGATCACCCAGATTTGCTGCTCGCCGTTGATTTCAGAAACCTGCTGCGCAACTCTGAAACCAAAACTTCTGGAAACAGCTGGCCCGTTAGATTTCTGAAAATCACTGATCTGAACAACTTCGATCAGCTTCCAGGAAGTGGCAAGCTTCTGCAATTCGCCTAAGAGAATTTGAGCTTCCGATAACCAGTGGCTCTGATACCAAATGTCAGACAGAGAGAGAGAGAGAGAGTGTGCAGAAACTGAAAGAACAGAGGGAAAACAGGGGAGATTGAGAGAGAGAAATGTAAGGAGAGAAGTCTGAATTCACTATTTCATTTCATCATATCATTCTCTACATACTTATAGCTTGTTTATAGGCTGTCCATCTAAAAGAAGATTGTAGAAACAACACCCACGTGCTCTCAACAGAATTAAAAATATCTCCTAACAAATAATTGTAGCCCAATTACATTATTGCTCCCTCTATTGCCCTTGGGAATGTGACAAAAGGTAGTCATTAGGGTTTGAGCAGGCTTGGATTTGTTTGAAGGGCAGATCTTTTCATTTGATAGCCCCCTTACTAAAATTCCGCCATAAGGGCAAGTGATGTTGATGCAGAACCAATAAAGAACAAAGAGCAAAAACAAATTCAAAGAACACTCAATTAGAAATCTGAAATCAATATGGAATCAATATCAAAGCTGTCACAAAGAGTACATCCAAAAGAGACTATATAGGCTATTAATCCTATAGGAAACCTGAAGTAATTCCCTAATTAGGATTCTAAATAATGTAAACATAATAAAAGATTAGCTAGGAAAGAAATAAACCTAATATGCTAATTTCTGTTTTTGCACCTGGATTAATATATTCCAAAAATACTTGCTTCCATGCCCTTCGTCAGCAAGACTTGTTGATTATTGTAGTTTCAAGCACTCAAACTTTGCTATCATGTGTCATGGATATTTTTCCTAGAAATGATGGGTCTTTGGGGGGAAAAAAATGGTGGGATCCTTGGCTTCTATCTTTGCTTATTCACAGATAAGATGAAATAAAAGATATATGTTCTGAATAGAATATGCGGACATCTATTTGTTGAAATGAGTCCTGATTTTACCCGACTGAGTTGGCCTTCATGTTCCAGATGTGATCTAGCAGGTCAAACCAATAGAAATAAAACATCAACTTTCTGTATGGTTGCTCTCTCTCTCCCCCTCCCTCTCCTGTCAAAAGTTTTTAACCACGTCTGGATGAGCAGGCGGAATGGAGAATTGAAAGGTGCCATGGAGTGGGGAATATCCCTTTTCTCATGTAAGACAACTAAATGGACCTTGAGGTTCTGTTGAGGAACTGAGGGACCTTCTCAAACACAGGACAGGTAATTGAGAAATAGAGCTAGCCTATTTGTTATGGGGAATCATTGCTCTGGCCGAATAGAGCTTACCTATGGCATCTGGCTTCTCTGGTGCATATTGGCTTAGCTGTGCTTAATAGGCCAGTTTGGCTTCCTCTCTGGCGGCCACTTTCCAACCCTTACCCCCTGTACAGTCCCACTCCAAGCTATGCCTGCGGAGCAAGATGCATTGTGATTTCCTCTTTTGTGGACACACCTTAGTATGACCCCTTTTGAAGCATTGAAAGCACACCATACTACACTTGGGATTGGACTGGGACCTTGACATCAATTTTGATTTGTGGATAAACAGAAGAGCCTGTTAAAGTTCTTCTGGGTATTGTCTTGCATCTAGAATTTAAGACTTCAAACAAATTATGATCCACAAGATTTGATCTTAGGGCATAGCATCCTTTAAGTTGGAATAAGAAAGTCTTGTAGTCCCGCTTTTTAAGTACTAGAGTTGCTGTCATTGTGTGTGGATGAGCAGTATTGTCTACACTATGTTGATGTGAGAAGATGAACTGGTGAGCTGGCTGCTTTTGGTTCTTCATTGAATGGGTAGATGAACTTAGTTCCTTACCTCTGAAACCATACTTCAAAGAATGTCTGCTACGTTTCCATTCACTGTTTGAATTATCTTCTCGTTATAGTTTGCCTTATTGGGAAAGGGAGGTATGCTACATACACTGGGGTAAACTATATATTTTGAAGTTAGCTTTTATCAAATCCTTTCACTGGTGTTATTATAGCAGACTAATTTTGAATAGGATGTATATAGTTTGTGATAACCCTATTATTCTCAAAAATATTGGTCGAGAGGAAGCTTTTTGAAGGGGATAGAGAACATTGGGTTCTCTTCTTTTTTGGTCTTTGTTTTTGAAACAATAATAACTTGTATTTGATCTAGACGTACATTATTGTTTATTGTAAACTTGTTTCGAGTTCATGCCAAACAGAAAAATGCATGAAGATATCAGTTGCAATACTGAAATACATTACAAGCATCCATCTTCACAAGAAGCATGAAGAAAACCGTGGAGTAGGAGCATTAAAATACCTTCTGTGATTGCGTGTGCCTTATATCTACCACTCTATAATTTCACCTTTTCTCTTCTACTCCATTCTCTTCTTCTTCTTCTTCTTCTTCTTCTTCTTCCCCTTCCTCTTTTTATTAGTTCTGGTGAAGTTGGATGGCTGGGTATAGTGCTCATCCACAGGTTGTCCAATGAGTGATTTAGTCAATATTCTGTAGATCATGAATCTGAAAAGAAGTGACCTGTTTCCTCTGCTTCGTAGAGGTGACTTATGTAGATGAATGTTAATGCTGTGGTGTCTGATTTGACTATGGTCATGCAACTGTTGTATAAATACAGCCTGGATGAGAGCTCTCTCCTGAATGACCATAGGTGATAACTTTTATTTATTCTATGAAGCATTATTTGGAATCCTTTTCTTAGGTGCAATTTCCATGATTGGGATCTGGACTCTTGAATGACCATTTTCCTACTGCATAGGGAGCAGAAATTGGATTTGTTACCCATCTCGAGAAGGCTTGCCCTTCATCTGCTTGGTTTATGGGGCTCTTTGCAAACAAGGTAGGTCTGGCTTCCCTAGGGAAAGCTCCTTAAAGATCTGGGCTCTGTCATGGGTGATTTTCTTTGTGCCAACTTCCCTTGGACGTATTCCCAACACAGTTTGAGAAGAGTAGGTAGATGATGCTGGATTGGTGCTTCTCCTGTTCATCTCTTTCTTCATTGGATAACTACAGAGACCTGGATTGGTTGTGCCCCTCTTATGGAATTCTGTGTGTGATCACTGCCACTATTCTTGATCTCAACCCTTATGCAAGATTTGAGTCAGGGTTGGAGGTGTGAGGGCAATCCCCCCCCCCCCCCCCCCCCAAAAAAAAAAAAAAAAAAAAAACTCTCAACTTCCTGGAGGGATTGTAGTAGTAGAGCTTGCTTTCACAGGGGTGGAGTATTCCTTAGCTTTTTTTAATAGAATGATGCTTGGTTCCCCGTTTCTTGAGACAAGGAAGGACATTTCTCCTTGTCAGTCTATTGAATCTTTTATAGATTACTTGTTTGTGCTTGCAGATACGTTACCTTTTTAGGATTCTTTCTCCTTTAGTCCTTAATTGAACTATTCTATATCATGAAATTGGTGGATGAGATACAAGCACCCGGTTCCAAGTGAAGGGAATAGAATGGCTGCTGAACAATTTCATCACGGTCTTGGAATGGTCACTGAATTTCCATTAAGATTGATCCAGATGACCCCCCCCCCCAAAAAAAAAAAAAATAATAATAATAATAATAAAAAAAAAAAAAAGTTTTTGCATTTTTGGTGATGCATCTTCATGTGACCACATTGATGAACATGTTAATTATTGTAAAAAGTGATTACTTGTGTATGATAAATATGCTTTACCTTTGTCTGTCCTTGTTTTGTCAGGATGTTGGTTTATGGTTGGAAGAGATAAATCTGGGTGGCTATCGCCAAGTGTTCAAAGAAAATGGTGTCAATGGAGAATACTTGGAGGGGATGTCCATGTTTACAACTGAACAGATACTTCGATTTATAAGACGGTGTCACATGAAATGGGGGGATTTTATCACTCTTTGCAAGGAATTGAGGCGAATTAAAGGTTGGTTGGTCTGCCTGTTTCCCTCTTATAATGTGCTTGTATATGTGTGTGGGGAAGAAAACTTATCCTGTGGGTACAAAAGTGTTACAAAACAAGGTGGTATTAAAGAGAAATTTATGGCCATACACTTACTGAATTTTTTTTGTTATTGTGACCAAGTCTAAATATGTGGAGACTTTACTTTCTTCTTTAGTTTATCTCCTTTTGCTCACTCATTGAGATGCCATTTAAGTAGTGTACCTATCCTGAATTCCCAGATAATGCTGTTTATGGTACAGAGTTGACTGTTTTATTGGCATTTGAAAGGTCTGAGATTATTGGATTAGTGTGTGCGCTTTTTCTGGTAACTGGCAATGCACAAAACTGACTTGGCTGCTATACTGGATATTTCGCTATATTACATTTGCAGAATTGGTATCTTATTGGTTGAAGTTTCATATTCTCCAAACTTGAATTGCAGAAACTCAACTTTATTAGACTCTTCCTTTTAATCTCGTTTGGTGTCAAATCTCATTGTTACAGATTCTGCATGATGCTCTTTTTTTTTGCATAAGAAGCTGCAATGACACGCATTCTATCTATATTCAGACTATTTTTATATTACAGTCTTATTAACCGAGCTCAAATGTTCTCTAGTGGCTTGCTTGAAAGGGGAGCAAAAGGTCCGACGGCCTTGGTGGGCTCCATCGTGCCTATCCATAGTCTTCGTCAGGGCAGCAAAGCGGAACAGGCAGGCGCGTGTCGTTTCCTTGAAGCTAGAACCTTAATGAACTTCCGCATAGTATGTGCTTATGTTTAGTGAAGGATTATAGGAAACTTTGTTGATATCTCCTTTTTGTCTTAAATCTGGCAAGGCCTTGGCTGCTTGGTTCTCTTCTGGAGAACTTTCTTCAACATTGGAGCGCTTCTATATAATATATATACACACACACATACATATATGTGTGTTAATTGTGCTTATATAGCAGATTCTTCTGTCTTAAATATGTGGGAAAGAATGTAATCAGGAATTGCAAGGAAATCTTTAGTTGTCTCCATTCATGTGTGGTTGGTTTTATTTGTTCTGTGAATTGGAAGAGGTGTTTGTACATTTCATTACTAGATGTCTGGCCTATGCATTAGCCGATTAAAAAATGTTTTGTTTCTGATGATCCCCTTGATTTCTTATGCTTGCGGATGCAAATAGATTTTTTTTTTTAATATGGATTTTTAAACTCATATATGATGCACCTTTATAATTGGAAGGTCACATGGTTGAGTTGTAAGGTAAAGGTTGCATGTAAAAATGACTTTTTTACCAATGCAGATTGACCAAAATGACACAGTTTGTAAAGGTTAAGAAGGTACTTTTTCATATTTTCCATTAACCAGTCATTCATCCCTACAGCTAGCTACATTAATTATGTTTGTTCTAGATCCATTCAGCTATAAACTAGCGTGGGAGTTACGTTTTACAAACTTGCCTTAAAACAATTTAGCGACCGTCAAAATCAAATTTTGCTTCATTTCAATAATCCTTTGATAGAAAACAAAAATCATGAAAAACATTAGTGTACTAAACAAATTTATGTTATTGGAAGTAGTGAATCAACAACCAACAGAACTAACCTTGATGAGAATGTGCGTTCTTTAGTCGCTCTAAATATTTTTGATAACCACTCAACCTTAATTATGGAGGTTAAAAGCTTAGTGATATCTTAAATAAAGTGACATCGGATCATCCCTGCTATTATAGTTCTTGAATTCTTACGGAGTAAATTTATGCAGGCTCATGTAGAAAAATTGTGCGTTTGATAGAATTGGATAATGAGGGTGGAGTTAGAAAATAGAGTTGGAAAATGAGGGTGGAATTACAATTTCATGGAATTTTAATTCTCATCCCAACCCCTAAGAATTCCAATTCCTTGATTTCAAGGAAAATATTTATTTTTTGAACTAAAATAAAATTCGAATTCCATGGAATTGAAAAGTTATTTGATAGAATTTCTTAAAATTTAGATAAAAATTAAATTTCACCCTCATTTTTCATGAATATCAAATGCACCCTAAAATTTCTAATTACTATTACCTTTCAAATTCTCATTATTATGACCTTTCAAATTCTCGACTTTTTCTTAAATCGGCTTACATTTGGATTTGGATTTGGATTTGGGTAGGGTCCAGATATTGGCATGGCCACCTCTCAACCACACAGCACAGTTGAAAAATCTCACACGCACACACAATCACCAACCAGCCAACATGGCAAAGCCACAGCCTAAGGAAACTCAGGACTGGATGGAAATCCAAATCCAACGCCACGGCCAATCAGAATCATCTGACGTGTAGAAATCCTAATCCGCTCCATCATCTTCCCATTTCCATTTATACTCTCTCCTTTCTCCCTTCTCCCCCTCATTACCTTTCTTCTTCTTCTTCTTCTGCAAAAGGAACAGCAGCAGCAGCAGCAGCAGCAAAAGAAGCTCCATCCATGGCAACCTCTGCTTTCCAACAATCAGCCTTCGCCGGGCAGACAGCTCTCAAGACCCAGAATGAGCTCGTCCGGAAGGTCGGCAGCTTCGCCGGCGGCCGCGCCACCATGCGCCGCACCGTCAGAAGCGTTCCCCAGAGCATCTGGTAATTAATCTCACTCTTGCCCAACCAGTCTCTATACATGTGCGTGTGGGTGTGTATAAGAAATATATATATATATATTAAATATCTTTATAAGTACAAATACACATTTTATAACGTGGAAAAAACAAACAGGTATGGTCCAGACCGCCCAAAGTACCTGGGCCCATTCTCCGAGCAAACTCCATCCTACTTGACCGGTGAATTCCCCGGTGACTATGGCTGGGACACTGCCGGCCTCTCAGCCGACCCGGAGACCTTTGCCAAGAATCGCGAGTTAGAAGTGATCCACTGTCGGTGGGCCATGCTCGGTGCCCTAGGCTGCGTTTTCCCGGAGATCCTGGCCAGGAACGGCGTCAAGTTCGGCGAGGCTGTTTGGTTCAAGGCCGGTGCTCAGATCTTCTCCGAGGGCGGTCTCGACTACCTTGGAAACCCTAACTTGATCCACGCGCAAAGCATCCTCGCCATTTGGGCTTGCCAAGTAAGCATGAATCGAAACATAATATGTATGAATGTATTGCTTACTACTAATTTTAATGGCCACTAATTAATTTGAATTAAATTATTATTACACAGGTGGTGCTCATGGGCTTCGTGGAGGGCTACCGGGTCGGGGGCGGCCCGCTGGGCGAGGGCCTCGACAAGATCTACCCGGGCGGGGCATTCGACCCGCTTGGTCTGGCGGATGACCCGGAGGCATTTGCAGAGCTGAAGGTGAAGGAGATTAAGAATGGGAGGTTGGCTATGTTCTCGATGTTCGGATTCTTTGTTCAGGCCATTGTTACCGGGAAGGGTCCGATTGAGAACCTGTACGATCACCTTGCTGACCCGGTTGCCAACAATGCTTGGGCCTACGCCACCAACTTTGTACCCGGAAAATGAAGAATGAAGAAGAGGTGTTAACATGTGTAATGGTGTATTATTATTACTAAATGTTGTTAATTGGGTTTCATCAGAAGTCATCTGCTTGTGGAATATTAATGGATTAGCACCGATGGATGTATTAGTATTGCAAATCTCAATTTTGAATGTTCAGCTCTTGTTCTTTTTATTGTTCGTTTAATTAAGTCGAGTCGAGTCAATTTTTTTTAAATTCAGACTCGACTTTATTCATGTGAAGAGCTCCAACTTAACTTAAGCTTGAGCACATGTTAGCGAGCTCGAGCTCGACCTCGACCTTGACATGTTATTTTGTTTAAATTTAATTTTTTATTTTATTTTATTATATATATTATATTATGTTAAATGATTAAATAAATATATATAACAATTGTAAATATATTCAAATAATTTAAAATTAATAATTATATGTTAAATAATATATTTATAAGATTATAAATAAATATATTGATGTATTTATAAACTAACTTATTCATGAGTTATTTACAAACTTTTAATCGATTATCTTTATGAGTCTCTAATCAAATTTAGTAATATTTATGAGATTCTAATCGAATATGTTCTCAAATTTTAATCAACATAGCTTTATTGACTTCAAACTCATCTCATTTATAAATTGAGTTTCAAAATTAGACTCATTTACCTTAACGAACGAACTCAAACGATATTTTGTTAAGTCGAACATCAAGCTACTCATAAATGGTTCGATTCATTTGCAACCCTAAATATAGGGCGAGGTAATTAAAATCAGAATTTTTAAATAGGATCAAAAAAGAGTCCATCAAATCAGATTGTAAAATCAAATCGTAAGATTTTAGAGACAATTAAAAATACTCTTTAATTTTTATAAATATATGTTTATAAGAACATAAATTTATAAAAAAATAAATTAATATCATTTAATAACATGATTATTTCTCATTATAGCTCAAAATATGATGTTTTCAAAATATAACTCAAAAACTACCATGTTGGTATAAACAATTTATAAGTAAAATATAGTTTAAAATTATTTAGAGAATACTTTCAACATCTTCCATCAGATTTAAGTTGTAATTTTTACTTTATTTAACATTGATTAAATAAAGTAAAATCTCGATTTGGGGTTGGGTGGTCAATTAATTAATTACTTATTTGTCTTAATTTACTTATGCAATTAATGTTAAATCAAGTAAATCAAGTAAAAATTACAATTTAAATCAAGTAAAATAGAATTTATACAATTAATGTTAGATGTTATGTGACATTAGAACTTATGTAATCAGTGTTAAATCAAGTTCAAATTTAGAGACAAAATATAGCAATTGGTTGCATAAGTTTCAATATAAGATACTATGTGACATTTAGACATTGGAAGCATTATCTAAATTGTAATTTAAATCAATTGAGATATCTGAAGCATAAAATCGTTTGGGTCTTTGAACCATAAAATCGTACGCATAAAATCAAAATTTTATAAGATTTTATCTCAAATTGGATTTTACATGGGATTTGAATAATTTGGGAGTCTTCAAAGCATAAAATCATACGTGTAAAATTTGGATTTTAACAACAATGATACAGGGTATTCTCTTTAGCCACTATTGAGATTAATATAATGATCACTCAGGATATATGAAAAATTTATGTTATAAACTATTGAAGATAAAGTTATTAGTTTATATAAATTCCAACCACAATCAAATTTAAATAAAATATTATATTATAATTATAAGATGAGTCAAGTAGATAAGTCTTCAATTAGAGATAAATTATAATTACAGACAAATTTGACATCCTAATCATACTCAGATTCGACTTGATATCCGTTAATTTAGGAGTTTCAATCTCACATAAATTTAAATTTTGGATCACAATTACCATATAATTATTTGCCACCAAAACATTAACTACCTAATTAATTATGAAGTGCTTATATTATTTGATTTAAATGAAAAATATTTACACAAATGAGAAGACATTATATTAGTGATGAGAAAACTAAGTGTGTGTTCTCTTTGCTATTTTCAGACTATTTTCAGTTTTTCAAAATGGTGAAAACATATTTATTTTGCTATTTTAAAAAACTTATTTTCAAAAACATTTTTTTTTTTTTTGTAAAGGAAACCCTAAATGCCAAAAAATCGTTTTGGCTGTTTTTAGCCAAAACAAGTGCAAATTTTAAAAAACACGAAAAACGACTGCTTTGAGGCTTGGCTTTCTCTTTTCTCTTCCTCTTTTTATCTTCTCTTCCTTATTTCTTATCTCTTCCTTCTCAAGGCTATAGCGTCAACCGAGCTCGCCACTGCCATCACCGTTATGAGTCATCATCAACTACTATTGCCTATGTAAATCACTAATTTTGTGTCTAATTAGAGGTTTAAGCTTAGATCTATGGAGATTCGACTGTTGGATGTTGGTATATTGGTTGATGGGGATAAGGGTGTCGAGTGATTACACATAATCGTTAGAAAACTACAAGCCACGGTGGCTGGTGACAACTACCAGTGCGTTTACGCTGGTGTTGGGTTTGGCTGAAAATTTAAGATTAGATCTATGGAGATTCGGCGGTTGAATGTTGTTGGTATTTGGGTACATTGGTTGATTGAGATAAATGTGTCAAGTAGTTATCTCTGATCATCAGAAACCACCGACCATAGTGGCCAGTGGCGACTAATAGTGCGTTTTTTAATTTTGACTGAAAATTAAAAATCAAACATATGAAAATCTAGCCATTAATTCAGACTCATTTTTGTGTATGTTAACCCCCTTGGCTTAGTGTTTATAATAGTAGGCTCTGATCGTGAAAATATTCGGTTGGCGGTGGTTGCTGGCGACTGCAGTTGTGGGTGTTTATTGAATAAAACATCATAAAATAATTTTTTTAAAAATTTGAAAGTAAACGTGTTTTCTAATTTTCTATTTTGAAAAATAGTTTTTCAGAATGATAAAAAGAAGGCATTTTAAAAAATCTCAAAATAGACACTTAAAATATAAAATTAAAAATGAATTCAAATCTCAAAACTAAAAATTGAAATATGAAGAGAACACCACAAAATATTTTTACATTTATTCTATAAATTGAAGTGATTTAGCTATTCAAATCAAATGGTGTATAGAGTCATGCTATTTGTACATGAGCAAATTTGACATATGAGTGTAGAGGCCGATAAATGGCAATATATCGCGATTTATTGTTCACCCATTTCTTTTATCTCCTCATCCCTTGTTCTAGCCGACCTTTCACTGTTGACTTTCTCGTTGCCATTTTTTGCCTTGTTGCTGCATCTTCCATCTTGTCACCTCACTTATTGCTGTTGCATAATCCTCCTCGTCCCCGACGATAGTGGGAGACGAAGCTTTGATTTATGGGTCGAGAATTCTTGCTTCAGGCGAGTTTACAAGTGAAACCCATTGGGTTTCATCCATAGAAAATCTGGTGCAGTAACGAGAGGCAAGCTAGTTGATGGAGGATGCAATGGGAGGTGAGGCGGCAATAACGACGAGAAGAATGTGGTGTTGGAGGAGTAAAGAGAGAGAGAAAGAAAGGAGATGAAGATGGCAAAATAGTCATTTAAACTCCTATAAACTTACATGTAAAAATTTTATATGTACGAATAGTATTATTCATGAAAAAATTGTTTAAAGTGAGTAATGTTTGTAGATGAAATAATTGATGAAAATAATCAATTTGGTTTGAGTTTTTAATGGAAGGGACGGGTCCCACCCCGTCGCAGCAAGTTACAACCCTAGCCTTCAGCGGTTGGCCAATTCCCCTCTCCCTGGCTGGCTCGCTCGCAAGCGAAGCCATGATTTTTCTTCGAACACGTAAGTGAAGCCCACAAATTCAGATTACCTCTGTCTCCTGCCGTTGCTGATTGGCAGGCTCCCAGAAGCAACGACCAAGTTCTCATCAATGGCCGCCCCTCTCTCCAGTAACTCGTGACCTCTCTCGGCGCTCGAAATGGTAACGACCCTTAAAAACCTATCTCTTATTCACCTCCGCAGGCACTACCCCCTATTGGCTTGTCACAGATTATCCAAGTTTTCTTCCAAACCCCACTTTTCCCAACAATTTATATCTGCCCACAATTTGGTCTCCCTCGTCTGCGATTTACTTTCTCAGGCTCAATGGAGAAGAAGCTCCGAGCTCGAGCAATTGAGTCAGTGGGTCAAACCTCACCACGTCACTGAGATTATCAATACCCACAAGAGCACTCAGGTGGCCTTGGGTTTTTTTTATTGGGTTTCTAAGAGGCCTTTTTACAAACATAGCGTGGACTGTTTTATGACGATGTTAAATAGGCTCATCTGTGATCGGCACTTCGCGCCCGCGGATAATGTCAGGATTTTGATGATCAAAGCCTGTAAGTCTAAGGAAGAGATTGCTCGTATTATTGATTATCTCAATGAAATTGGCAGTAGAGGTTTGGGGTATAGTTTATATAGTTTTAATACGTTGTTGATTCAATTAGGCAAGTTTCAGATGGTCGATGCAGCTCAGAATGTTTATAAGCAAATGCTGAGCAGTGGGATCAAACCCAGTTTATTGACTTTCAATACAATGATCAATATATTTTGTAAAGAGGGGAAGATTCGGGAGGCTGAGTTGGTTCTAAGTAGAATTTTTCAGTACGATTTTAACCCGGATGTGTTTACATATACATCTTTGATTCTTGGGCATTGCAGAAATGATGACCTAGATGCAGCATTTGGGATTTTTGATAGGATGCTGAAGGAAGGTTGTGATCCAAATTCGGTGACATATTCAACTCTGATAAACGGGCTTTGCAATGCGGACAGGGTAGATGAGGCACTTGGCATGCTTGATGAAATGATTGAGAGAGGCATTAAACCTACAGTGTATACATACACTGTCCCAATTGCTTCGCTATGTGCAAGTGGACGTGTGAAAGAGGCTGTTGACCTTGTGCCCAGCATGAGGAAATGGGGTTGTCCCCCGAATGTGCATACATACACAGCTCTCATTAGCGGGCTGTCTCGATTGGGAAAACTTGAGGTGGCAATGGGATTGTACCACAAGATGTTGAAAGATGGCCTGGTTCCCAATACGGTCACATACAATTCATTAATAAATGAGTTGTGTTCAAGAGGAAGATTCAATGCTGCTCTTAAGATTTTCTATTGGATGGAAAGACAGGGTAGCTTGCTGAACAATGGAACCTGCAATGAAATCATTAAAGGATTTTGCATGGTTCAAAACATTGAGAAAGCGATGGTTCTTTTCAACAAAATGCTCAAACTAGGTCCTTCTCCTACAATTGTAACATACAATACACTCATTAATGGATACCTCAAAAAGGGGTATCTGGAAAATGCTTTGAGGTTATTGGACTTGATGAAGGAGAATGGATGTGAACCTGATGAATGGACATATGCAGAGCTTGTTTCAGGATTTTGCAAACGAGGAAAGCTTAATTTGGCTACCAATCTGTTTGATGAAATGGTGGGGCGAGGTTTGAGTCCAAATGAGTTCAACTATACTGCTCTAATTGATGGGCATTGTAAGGAAGGGAGAGTAGATGATGCCTTGTCATTACTGGAGAGAATGGAGGAAAGTGGGTGCAATATTGAAGTTGAAACGTACAATGCTGTTTTAAATGGTTTGGCCAAAGAGAATAGGTTTTCTGAAGCGAAAGAACTATGTAACAAAATGGCTGAAAAGAATGTGCTTCCAAATGTAATTACCTATACCACTTTGATTGATGGGCTTTGTCGAAATGGAGGGGCACATCTTGCATTCAAAATGTTCCAAGAAATGGATAAAATTGAATGTTTTCCAAATTTATTTACCTACAGTTCACTCATTTATGGGTTATGTCTAGAAGGCAAAGCTGATGATGCAGAAATGCTACTTGATGAGATGGAGAGGAGGGGATTGGTTCCTGATCATGTGACATTCACCTCACTAATTGATGGGTTTGTAATGCTCGGTAGACTGGACCATGCATTTTCACTTCTACGACGCATGAGTGATGTGGGATGTAAGCCAAGCTACCGTACATACATTGTGCTGGTGAAGGGCTTGCAAAAAGAATGCCATTTGCTGGCAGAAAAGGTTGCAGTCCAACACAACACGGCATATGATTGCAGTTCAGTTGACAAGGATACCAGTTCTGAAATGGTAAATAATCTTCTATTAAGAATGTCAGAGTATGGCTGTGAACCTACTATTGATACCTACAATGCCCTGATCACTGGCTTGTCCAGGGAAGGTAGAACTTATGAGGCATGCCATTTAGTTAAGTGCATGGAAGAGAAGGGCATGGGTCCTAATGAAGAGATCTGTTACTCTCTCTTGTGTGCTCACTGCAAGAGTTTAGAAGTGGACCATGCCCTAGAACTTTTTAATTTGGCTGTTGTTAAAGGCTTTGAGCCTAGTTTATCAATTTATAGAGAGCTCATTTGTGCCCTTTGCAAAGCAAGTCGGATTGCAGATGCTCAAGCTTTGTTTGAAAACATGCTTGAGAGACAATGGAACTCCGATGAGATTGTTTGGACTATTTTGCTCGATGGGTTGCTCAAAGAGAGGCAGTTGGATGTCTGTATGAAGTTTCTTCATATTATGGAATCAAAGAATTTGAGTCTTAATTTTCAGACATACGTATTGCTGGCTAGAGAACTGTCAAAAGTAGAAACATCTATTGATACAAATCAGCTGTCTGATAAATTGAGAGCCACAAAGGTATTTTCATGTAGTTGAGGTTGGCCTCTCTGAATCAAGAAGCAAAATGAGGTTTTTCTTCATGAACACGGATGAGGTTGACCTTGGTTATCTGACTATGGTGCAATTTTCCAACCTGTACAGCTGTAATTACTTTGCATCTCTATCCTCCAGTGAATGGTGAGGGCTGATCCTTTTTTTTTTTTTTTTCTTTTCAATTACAATCAGATATTGCCATTGTACCCTTATCTTGTGGGGGAAGGGGGAGGGGGTTTGGCTGGGGCATGGGATTGAAGATTAACTATTCTTTTAAGCTCTTGAAAGGCGTAGCTTTCACATTCTGATGGCTAATCTTTGTTACAGAATTCCTGCCAAAATGTCATGCCAGATTGTTTTAAGTCAAACCTGGAGCATTGTCATGACGACAGCCTACTAGGAGAAGAGGTTGCTTATTTCAGGTAATTTCTAAGTTTTGATGCTTGACTGCCTTGACAATGGTTCATAATTATTGTGTAAAGTTCCTAATTTTTTTTTTACCCCTTGAGAAGCTCTTACTTCTGGGGGGACCCTTCTCTCTATATATTTGCTAAATACTTCTCCCTAGTTTTCTATTGAACATTTTTATAGACTTTTATTTTAAGGCTGCATTATTGAAGCAAATTACAGTGAAGTGGATTCCCCATTAATTGGACTATCCCCTTCTCAATCGTGAGACATCCTGCAGCTAATTAAATGGAAACTGGGATGCTGACAGGAGGACTTTGAAAAATTTTGAGCATGTGTGGAGCCATAAGACATTTTATACATCTCTAGATAATGCATATTTTGATATATATTGGCAAGAGTTGGCATTTATGCAAAAGTAATCAAACTATAGCTCTTAATTTTATGTAAGAATCTGTAGAAGTAAGTTACTTTCAATATTTTTGTAATTGATCTTGGTAAGAAAGTATCCTTGTCTGTACCAGATTCTTTCAATGTGGCAGTGCATATACTTTGTTATGGAGCAGGAGCTCCAATAGATAGAAATTCGGCAGGCCAAAGTTGTATTCTGCACTCTCTATTGAATTGTCTGAAAAGGCTTGTTATGTAACATCAGTTTGAATACCAGATAGGGCTCATTTGGTTTGCGGACAAGATATCACGAGATAAGCAATCAAGGGCTGATTGCTTATCCTTGGGATTTTTAGTCTTGGACTTCAAGTATTTGGTTAGTAGGACTACACTATAGGATATCCTATATTTAATCCTATCTTCTATTTGGTTCATGCAAGGATAGACACAGGATAATGTAAAACTGACCAAAATACCCCTGTTACAATGCCCTAGTTCACGCGTTAATCAGCTTTTATACTTGGGGGGAAAGACAGTCATTTTTCCCATCTATCCTACCTGCTGGACAATGAATCCCAACCTCCCCCTCCCGTGGGGGGATTAAGTTATCCCCCGTCCGTGGAATTTGAACTCCCATCCAATTTATTATCCCACGTGCATACAAACAAACCAAACACGGGAAAATTTTTATTTGCCAATTTATCCTATCCTATCCCGCAAACCAAATGAACCCAGTGGTTTATGGGTATGTCTTAGTAGTTTAACTCTTCAACTCTCGATCTTAAGACTTGTTAACTCAGTGAAGCTGGCCATGATCACACAAGAACTCACATGAATGCTGAGAATGAATCTTGAAGCCCTAAACATTGAGAATGAGTCTCAAAACCTTAAACACTGAGAACAAACCTCAAAATTCTAAACACTGAGAATGAATCTCAAATTGACAACAACTCTCAGATCCTTATATCAATCAACTCAATAATCAGTCCAAGGTTGCCTTCTAAATGCAATAAGAGATGTATATATGGTGCACCAACAAACCTTTCTTGGAAGAAGGAAATAATTAAAATTAAGAAAATGAGAGACTAATTAGAAAATCAAATAAAATTATCAATCTACCATCTCTTATTTTATGCCCAGATTTTTCTAAAATTAAGAGTAGACTCCCCTAAAAATCCCAAATTCCTGGATTAGGTCCTCCATCAATTCGCCATTTAAAAATTCTGGATGTAAGATTTCAAAATCAGAAAAGCCTGTCATGTACCAGCTATGCAGGGAGGTACCTTAATTAGAGAAGCTATAGAGAATGGGTAATTTTACTAAGGAAGTTACAGCATTGGGAGGTTGTACCCTGTTAGTTACAGCTGTAAGGACTTGTACTTAGTTAAATAGCCTAATTGCTTGTAATTCCCAGAACTTGCAGGCCGTTAGCCGCACATGGGTGGTTGGATCAGCAGATATATAAGCTGTCCGCACCTGGAAGAATGTATGAAATACCAGAATTCTGATATTTTCTAAATCTCTCTCCCTTCTCTCTTACCCCTCCCTTCTCTGTTCTTCTAATTCTCCCTAAAGTTCTCTAATTCTCCCTCTTTCTTCTAACAATCTCACCGGATTCTGGTGAGAGAACTGGTCAGATCCTCTGGGAGGTGACAAAGCCACAAAAAAAAAAAAAGATTTAAAATCAACTGTAATAAACCAAGTTGCATCAATTGGGATGACTTTTCCATCTGACTACAAACCTTGGAAGCTTATGTGAGATGAACCGGTAATTTCATAATTGAGCATAACTTTAATGATATCATGGTGCTAGAAAGAGGCAAAAATCTAGGACCTTGTTGACTTGCAAGAACGCTAATAGGCAAGAAAGGAAGCTCTAATTTACCTCTGTAAGGTGAGAAATCCTTCACATGGAAAACATGACTACTATTCTTGTCTTAAGGTAACTGAAGCAAATATGCATTATGTCCAGTGTTCTTAGGATGGAGAATGATCCACTAGCTCAAGCATGTAGTGTTTTAAAGGAATGTTTATGGTCTTGTTTAGCAGATGTTTAGGGCTCCATGTGACCCTTTTTTGTGACGATGATAATTGACAACAAAGGACAGAAGGGCAATTGGTAGAAAAGTCTTTATGTTCCTAAGAGTGTGTTTCCTAGAGGCCGAGTGTTATTGACACTGGTATTTGTTGGGGCTGACTCAAAGGACCTAGATTGAAGAGAATGAGGACTCTGAGATGATACTCTTCGAGCACATGACATCCTAGCATTTTCTCCATCTCTAAGTCTAATGCCTTATTAGGTGCTCTCTAAGTTCTCAAGGGAATGCAACAAAATACCTCTTAATATTTAACCTCAGTAATGAGCCTATTGATTAGAAGGCAAGGATCTTCATCATGATCACACCTAAGAATAAGCTCCTCAAATCAGGCTAGGCAGTCTGCCACATTAGAACTCAATTGTGTTAGTTTACAGTTGGTTAACTGACTCTCGTGAAAAGCAGGTTGGTGCTTCTCCTTAAGCCTTTGCTTCATGATTCCTAATTGGATGATGGTAGGTTCTCATATGCACTTGAGGTTGTGTTGAACAATTTATGATATTTGTTTGGGGCTCCAATTAAATTCATTTTAGGGAAAATGAACTTGCTCGCTATCAGCCATGCCTTACCAATCAAGGTCATTATGAGTAGCATCTAACTAGTCTTAAAAAACATTATGTTCTGACTTTCCATCCTACTTTGGGACATCAACCTTAATACTCCTAGTAATTTCTATGTTGCCCCATTGTTGTTGTACCCATATTTATGTGGTTTGTGGAATGCAGTAAGGGGGGCTTGGCACACCACTTTGCCAGCATGTGTTACTATAACATTTCATACAAAAGTTACCAAATTTAAAAATGATTATTAACTTTATATTTGAAATTTAAATTGTACTGGATTTATATTTTTTAAATTACAAAAGTTATATATATTATGATCTAAATCATAGATCAGAATACATATTGTATTGGATATGTATTTTTTTAAATTACAAAAGTTATATATGTGATGGCCCGCCTCCCGGAGCCCCCGCTAGCATAGAGAATTTGTGAGAAAGTCATCACAAATAATGGTGTAGAAGCAGCCTGAACAAGAACACCCAACCTCGAATTACAAGTTCACATATGGGTACAAGATAACTCAACAAAACACATAATTCTTCGTTCCCGTTGCCAACATATGCAACCATTCAAGATAAAAGATACACAAGAGTTAGGCTTCCACTTATTACAACATATCAGGACATGATCACAAAATATATACAAGTCTCCAAAATACAAGAGTCCAACCAGAACTAGACACAGAAACAAAAGACTCCCAAGACTTGGTATTTAGGCGAGCTCTGTATACATCTATCCCACGAACCTAGCCTCGCTGGACTCACCTTCAGCTTTAGTTTTGCCTTTTCCTGGAATGATGCAAAGTAAGAGAATGAACCACAAGGCCCAACAAGTATAACAACGAAGAAAAAAATGGAGGACATGATACAACAATGAATAAATTACCACAAATCTATCAAGGGTAAACCCACGGAGAATAGGAGAATCGAGCCTAACGAATCATGTCCATGGCATGCACTTAGGACCCAAAGGAAAAGAATATGCATGCATACATTCCAATCTCATTAAACTTTCACAAATAATAATAACGGACACTTGAGGCCAGACAACTCAACTCCCAATGTTATACACATGAATACATACAACTCTCGAGGCTAGTCAGCTCCACCCAAGGTCATAACCATATCATATGTGACGAGGTCATTGGGGCCTTGATGGCTCCACTCTAAGGGCTAGGTTCGTGAATACATACTACCCTTGAGGCCAATCAGCTCCACCCAATACCATGTCTCACATACATATAATACATAATTGTCATGACCCTAGGATTTAGCTAGGGTTTTAGAAGGAATTGGAAGGAATTTGGGGAAGAAATGAAGGGGGAGATTGAACAGAATTGGGGAGAAAGTTAAGAGAAATGAGAGGGAGAATGGAGAGAAATTTAGAGAGGAAAATGAGAGTTTCATTAATCAATTCAAACATATCCCTCTCCTCTTACAATTGGCCTTTTTATAGGCATAGCTAGATGTTTAACTAATTTCTAACAATATCCTAACAGCACCCATGTGCTTCTAACAATATGTAAAATATCCCTAACTAATTATTATACCCTATTACAATAATGCCCCTTTATTACTCCTAAGGTCATGACAATAATGTATGAAAACATGCACAATTATTCTCCAAGAACATTTTACCAAGAGGTGGCATATACAATACCCAAAAAGATTAATTGAGCAACACTTCAGAAAATTCCAGATTCTAGACCGATATTAAGGAGACTGTTTTGGGCTCAATTCACAACCAAAAATTTCAATTCTTATACCGAAATGAAGCCTATGATGTCTAATTTACAGAGCAACAAATGGTTTACAATTTGGATATAACCACAGAGAGTTATACCTCAAAAATCGGAACAAGGCAGACTGCGTGCTACAGTAAATTCCAGAATTCCTGGCAGAGTTTAATAAGGTTGCTACGGTTTCAAATCTAAGCCAAATAAATTGAACCATATATCAAAATGAAGCCCATGAAGTCTAGTTTCAGATACAAAAAATGGATCGCAGTTTGGATATATGTACAGAAAGTTATACACAAAAGAATACAACGACGTCAAATCTGGAAAACAGAGTTCCAGCAGCAACAATACCGAAATTGAGAGAACAACTTTCTGAAATTGCAGAAAAATTAAGGATCTTGCCACCAAACAGCAAGAAAGAGATAAGAATTTTCATTTGAAAGGAGAAGAGGAAACAAATCTCACGAGAATGCAAAAACTTGCCAAGGGAAGAGATCTTATAACAACTTGTATCATATGAGATATAGAATGAGAGGAACTTGCCTTAAGCCGATTTTAGACAGTTAATCCCAACGAGCTAGCTTCTAGGACCACAACTCCAGCTTTCTTTAGCGCCAAATTCAAGGAGAAGAAGAAGAAGAAGAAGAAGAAGAAGAAGAAGAAGAAGAAGAAACAAGAAACAATAAGTCAAGGGAAGAATGGGAGAAGAGAAAGAAGAAATGGTAACCTATTCTCTAAGGTTATATATATATACCCTCCATCTTTCCCACTTTGCCCATATACAAGTGAAGAAATGCCACACACATCCCCTTTTTAATTCATTTAAATAAATATAAATCTTATATATAATCTCACATAAAATCATACTTTGACTCTTCCACAATTCTCCTTCATATCAAAATTTTCACAACACATTAAATGGCTCAAACTTCTAAATCATATAGTATCGAAAAATAATGCACATAAAAACAATACCAAAATAATCTAGATCCATTAACGGGTCGTTACAATATATATATATATATATATTGTTGGGCCTACCTGCCTTTGGAAGCCCAGTTGAAACCCCACTCTCAACAAAAAAGAAACCCATCCCATGTTCTCAGCAAAAAAAAGAAAGCCAGCCCACTCTCTCACTTATTTCTCTTTGTGCCGCAACATTAAACATTTAGCTGGTGTTCTCCTCGTATTTCAGTTCTCAATTTTGAGTTTTGAATTCATTTTCAATTTTGTATTTTAAGTGTTTGTTTTGAGATTACTAAAAATGTGCTCCTTTTGTCATTCTGAAAAACTGTTTCTCAAAATAAAAAATTAGAAAATGCGTTTAATTTGGAATTTTGAAAAAAAAATATTTATAATATTTTATTCAATGAATTTGATTATTCAGTAAATTAGAATAGTTTAATGCTAGTATATTATGAAATAATATATATATATATTGAAGTTGGTGAATCTTGCAATATTTTTTTTCTCGTTACAAAAATAAAATACAAACAAAAAATAAACTAACTTTGGTAAAAAATAAAAAATATAGAAATAAAAATTAAAGATAAGTTCAATGAGAATGAGAAAATGTGATTGTTCATAATAAATAAAATTACATCAAACAATTTAATAGTAAGTGGACTACGATTACAAGTTTAAATAGTCATGACATAAATAAATATAGTTTGGACACTAAACAATAAAATAAATCCACGTAATCATGTACGACTCATTGAGTAGTCATTCCACATTTGTGTAGCAATTTGATCCCCGACTTGTCCCATTTGAGCTGTTTGACTAGCATCAAGATATATGACTTCTTGATTTTGACTCGACTTCAGCATATCTTAAAATACCATATTCTTTGATGAATACTCAACAAACAACTTATCCAAAGTGTGCTCATGGTGAATAAAGTTATGTATTGCGTAACATGCAAGAGGGATTTGTCTTTGCCTACTAAGTGGATAATTGGTAATTAATTTCAAAATAGGAAATCTTGCCTTTAAAACTCCAATACAACGTTCAATAATGTTACGGCATGAGGAGTGTCTATAGTTGAATAGTTCTTCATTTCCATGTGGTTTTTCTCGTCCAACATAATCACGTAGATGATATCTTTGACCTCGATAAGGGGCAAGAAAACCAAGCATGTTTGGATAGCCAGAACCAACAAGGTAAAATTGATCTGCAAAAAAACTATGACTTAAAGACTGTAATACTATAAAATTATTTGACAAATCATTTGAAGTATTAGAATATACCTCCACGTGGCATTGGAAAGTTGTTTGAGGTTCTTGTGATTGCGTCAATGAATACTCGTGAATCATTAGTAGTACCTTCCCATCCAAAATACACAAATGTGAACTTCATATCAAAATTACACATCAACATCACATTTTGTGTTATATTAGTTTTCCTTCCATGAAAAGATGTTTGTCTCGATGAAGGGGCTCAAGTTGCAACATGTGTTCCATCTATTGCTCCTATACAATCCTTAAAGTAAGAATATTTGTGCAAAATCTACTCATGTACAACATTTTGATGTGTTGGATAGATTATCTCTATGCCAAATGAGCAAACAGGCCGTAAAACTTGTTTAAACCATTTGTGTATCGTGTTCTTGGAATGCTGAAACCTATCACCAATAATACTGTATCGTGTAGTGTGCCCTACAATCATAAAAACATAGCAACACCCTCCTCAACACACATTTATGTTTCAAAGTATCACAAAAATTCATGAACACATGTTTTTGCATACGAAAATTACGATAGCACACGTCTGGATGTCCATTCAAAATTTCTAGCATGTACATTTTCCCGGTAAGCAATGATGTTCTACAAGGTATCCTGTCGATGACACTTCTTTTGTTGGCAACAAAACAATTATGCATCATTAAATCCCCAAAATTCGCATCAAAATCATTCATAAATAAAAACTCATCATCACTGGAATCTTTGTCAGTTGAATCATCGGTACTCACATTACCAACCACATTTGATTCAGTAGACATCCTGTGCACAAATATATTCATAATCATCATCAGAAGCCATATCAATCATCATTTATTATAATCAACGTAAAGAAATAAATAGTAAACTCCAACCCATTGATTAAAATAAAACAAGCATTCAATTCTAGAGAAATTTAACATCAAACTATGAAATTAAAACAATACTTCAAGCTAATGTAAGAAAACACAGTATTTCGAGCTACGACATCACAAATGAAACGAACACGTTACAAGAAAATATGCAATCCAACCAACCAAATCAAAGAAGTTCCAAGATAGGTTCTTTCCTAGTTTCTGACATCTTCACAAATGACACCCTGAAATCTAGATCCTTAAAAGCCTTTATCGCTTTCATATAAACCTCATTAGACACCCCTCCAAATTGTTTAAGATGTCCAAGCAAACCACATTTGAATAAGGATCTGGACTAGTAGCTTCACTATCTAATTGATTACATGATTTTCCTTGGATTTTTGCAAGCTTTTCTTTCAAGTAAAGTGTCATAAGTTCAGTTTCTTCATTTCCTCATACTAACTGCAGATGACCACTGCGTTAATGCAAGTCTCATGTTTATCACCTTTATTGATCTTAGGTTCCTTATGTCGGCGTTTGCCAAATGTACCAATTTCTTCACGCCAATGAGTATTTGTAACTTCATCAACTTCATCATCATTTTTCACATGTACATGAACTCCCCTATTCAAAAAATCATCCTCTAGCTACCTTTCTTCCTCTAATGTTGGAGGAAGTTGAGTGGAAACATTGCCTAATCCTCCAGTAGTTGTAGTTTCGCTAAACATCCTTCCTTCTTGAATGTTTTGTACCCGGACTTGTTAATCTACAATAGTAAAAATAAGCCACATAATCATATTGTATAGTAGAAAAGGGTAAAATGATATGATAAAAAAATAATGGTGAAAATATTCTTTAATAAAGATATATACCGTATAAAAGTTTTACCAAACTTCCTCTGCAACATTAACTTGGTTGGTATTTGGATCCCATGTAACACCTATATGTTCTAAAAGTTCAATGAACAAACGATGCACCTTATGTAAGCAGTTTCACTTCCCCTTTAATCTATCTATGCCATAATCCGATTTTGTGACAACAATCATGGTTTGATTGATCTTGCCCCATTCGTCTTTCGTGAATGTAGAACATTGCAATATCCCTGATTTCACATTCTTGTAAAGAATTTTGATAAAAGCGTGTTTGTTCTTATCGGACCACAACATTAGTTCCTTAGTCTTACCTCTGTGACCACCCATGTTCTATATTGAAGATAATTAAAAGTATCAAGACATATATAAGTCCTGCACTACATGTACTACAGACATCAATAAAACTAAGTATATCCCCCAACTTCAATATAGATAAAGAAAACAATGGTTGTAGGGCGTAATAAACACAAAAGTAATGAGTAAAAAATAATGCCATTTGGCTCTTGACAAAGTAAAATTCAACAAAACTATACATAACAATCCAAGTAACCAATATATAATACAAAACACAAATGCCAACCACAATGAATTTGCCAGCCCTTTCACCTTCTACTTTTAGATGCAGATATTAAAAAACATATCTGATAAAATTTGACACAGAGAATTGCCCAACAGAGTATTCTAATTATGAATATCATGTCAAGTTCTGCTTAAGAACTATATATATATATAAATACATAAATAAATCAAATTAGAAGTTAGAACATCATACATACATATTATATATATATATATATATATTAGAATGCTTGAGCACTTCATCAATATGCTAGTAAATGACTAGCCAGATATTGGGCCAATCACATCCTTGAAGATGAGTTTCAAAAGATTCTTCATATTTGTGCAACCTTCTGCGGAATGACTATCACAAAGCAAGGATTTGCTAATATATATATTATATATATATATGTTTTTTTTCTTGATTATGGATTCTCTCTCTCTCTCTCTCTCTCTCTCTCTTTCAATTTAAATGTATTAAATTATTTGCTAAAACTGGGTAATTTTCCTCCCTGGACAGCCACAACTGCTGCCAGCAGCGGTCGCCGACGACCACTGCTGGTTGGAGATTACCACGATCGGAGTCTACCATTAGAAATGCCAAGCCAAGGGAGTTAACATACACAAAAATAGGCCAGATTTAACGGCTGGATTTTCATAGATCTAATTTTTAATTTTTGGCCAGAACTGAAAAATGCATTGGCAGTTGCCATCGGCCACCCTGGCCGGTGGTTTCCAACAATCAGAGACAATCACCTGACACCCTTATCCCCATCGACTAATATACCCAAAAACTAGCAATATCCAACGGTTGAATCTCCATAGATCTAAGCTTAAATCTCTAGCCAGACACAAACCGTATGTACATATGTATATATCATGGATTTGTACTGAAAATTATTGCTGATTAGACAAAGACTTACCTCTTTGTAGATCGGGGCCACTTTTGCGGTGAAAATACAGTTGGATCCAAGATCAGACGGTTGGATTTTGCAAAATCAGTGATTTATAGGGGTGTTCGTGAGAGAGAATGAAAGGTTGCTGCCATGGAGTCTGATTGCAAGATGGACGCTGATTTGGAGAGGAGTCTGGTTGCGAGATGGATGCCCATTTTCTTGATTTTCAGTTTTTGTGAGTGTTTTGGCTGAAAATACTCAAAACAACAAAAAGTTGTTTTGAGTTTTCTTTATAAATTTTTTTCTTGTTTTCGAAAATGCATTTTTGAAAATATAAAAATACATACATTTTCAATATTTTGAAAAACTGAAAACTCAAAACAGAAAAGAGAACAGAAGGGTTTGAGAGAGAGTACAAGCAGCAGCAATAATGGACCCCATGGCAACCCCCATCAGTGATGGCAGAGCAGAGAAGCATCACCGAGAAGCTCCACAACCCAAGCCAGTTCAGGATGCCAATGTACCACATTCCAGTGTGCACAAACTGGTAAGTGGTTCCCCCGGGGGGAGGGGGGGAGGGGGGAGGGAGAACCTGGTAACTATGTCATATACCTATAATGGAGTTGAATGCCATTAGTACCTGTATTAAGAACTAAACCTGCCATCATCACAAGGAATAGTGTGTCCATTAAAGATTTAATATCAACAAGTTTTGTTGTGTCAATTGTAACTAACCAAGGTGCAGGCCTTGAGGACCATAGAGATAACAAAGACTGGAAAGCACAACCTACTTCTTGTTCCGTAATCTGTACTTATGTCAAACTTTTCATGTTATCTTGATACTCATATCAGAAAGAAGTAGACCTAGTTCCCTTGTTACCATAACTCCAAATAGCTCTTCTGGGAACATTTTTATTCTGGCTTTATAATTTGAGAAAAAATGTTGAACACGGAAGTTCTTTCAATTTGTGAGATTTGGTTATCAAATTGCATATTATAGATGGCAATCCAGTTGCACGACTTATAACTGGCTAGTCATCTTTCAGTTTGTGGGCATTTTTATTCTGCCTTTTTTGCCTGGAAGAAGGCTGTATTGGGTTGTTTGTTTTAGGTCAACTGAGAGCAGCCATCTTTCTTCAAATGATGGAAGGTTTCATATTCTCCTGCAAACACCCTTATCAACAAAGAACCCTATGTAATACTTTCCTTTTATGAGAAAAATATATTTTATTTTTAATGAGTGCAGCAAATTCTGTGCATATAAGATTGTTGAAAACAAGGTAGTTATTGATTTTTGTGACTTCCAAACTTCAAGTTAGTCATCTTGTGAAACTTCAGTGTTTGTTAATGAAATTCACATTAAAAAGGGGTTGGTAAATCTAGCTAGGTTATTGCTGATCTTTTCTGGATAAATTAGTTTTTAAGCTCTTGAGATGAGAGAGAAGCAAGCAAGAGAAAATATTTATTTTTCTTGTGCTAGAGTAGTCTAGACACATTCCATGTCTGTCATTGCATGGTTTTACAAGAATTATGCAATAAATTCTCTTCTATCTTATGGTGCTATCAAATATAATTATCCCCAAATTCTCAACCAGATCATCTTAGTCGTCCAAAATTTATTTGAATCCATTGAAGATTTACATGTTTCATATATACCCAAGAAGAATAAAGAGCGTGCAAATAAACCTCTTGCTAATTGATTTAGATAGAAACTTTTTGTAGACATTTATATGGTGATGTACTTGGACTGTGATTTAGCTGCGAAAATGTAGGGGTTTAAATTGCAAGAAGTTGACTTTCTTGATTAGTTTTGGCAGGATGCAATCATGCAATTAGGCAGCTTGGATGTTGCCAGCATGTATTAATTGACTTCTAAGGAGGATTTAAGCTATACTTTATTATATTTTAGTAAACACCAATATTGATTTATGCTGTGCATTCTTCATTGATTTTTCATTCTTTTATACTTTTTCTCCTGGCATAATATTTGCCCGTTGTATTAACTTGATCCCATAATGACAACATTGTAATGATTTTGGTGTGTTACACATGATTTACCTTTACATTTCCCTGGAATACCTCTTGGATGCAACCTTGTAGTAGACACAATATTTAGTTATATGTGGTTTCTCATGAGACCCTAATTATAAGAGTTAACGATTTTGATACATATGGCTTGCATACAAAATTGAATGAATAATTATCACCATCCAATCAATGTGGTGAATGTGTTGCTCCTGGATGCCAATTCATTAACACTTGGAAGTTCGTACTCTCATGATTACCTGGTTCAAATGCTGTGAAGTTTTGTAAAATCTCCGGCCTGCATCTATTGCTTTTGAGGTTTAATTGAGACAAGGAATGAGGAATGCTGATGGACATTACAATTACACTGTATGTTCGGGAGATGGGCGATATTTAGCAACTGATGG
The DNA here is from genome assembly GCF_014633365.1 of Diospyros lotus. Classification (NCBI taxonomy): domain Eukaryota; kingdom Viridiplantae; phylum Streptophyta; class Magnoliopsida; order Ericales; family Ebenaceae; genus Diospyros; species Diospyros lotus. The sequence continues at coordinate 29,891,285 of NC_068352.1, forward strand.
ACATTACAGTTAGGAGATGACAGATATTCAGCAATTGGTACAAGATCTACTGCTCAAAGTTATCCCTAGACTAAAGCTGGGATCATTTTCTTTCCGGCAGAAGCTACAGAAACCGTACTGCTGTAACATAATGCCTGTTCAGCACTTAGCAGCAATTTTTTGAAATAACAAATCCCTTATTTGTTATTCTAACTCTGTACTTATAAGCCGCCTTCATCCAATGAAATACTGTTTTAAGCATGTTGCAATTTATTTTCTTCTGTCTTCTTCCTGTAGTCAGTATTATTTTTACGCTGAGAATCACCTGTGCAGCATTCATTTTATCATCTTAAATCGATGTCTTCCTCTGCTTAAACTTTAAATTTGAAATTCTTTTGAGGAGTTTGTTGACCGATCTCCCTGTTTGTTACTATTTTTTCTCTGTATTTGCATATGACCAAAAAGTCCCAAAAAAGAAAACAGAGATATTGGTTAACAAACAATGATAATGCCTTGCCGCTTTGTTCTTTTTCATTTCTCTTCCCGAAAACCATGCCTCAGCATGGGTCATAGAAAGCTCTACTAGCTACTGGGAAGCTTGACATTAGGGGCATAGAGATGTGTTCGGTATAATTTTTAGGCACTTCTAATTTAGTCATGTATTGAAGAACAACTGTGTATTGTTAGTCCAAATCACTGTTGCAGTCTAATTTAGTCAACACATAAGCACTTCATTTTAGTGGGATAAGGCCCGTGGTGTTGTCCATCTGTAATCCCTGTCTAATCATTTATCTATCTGTACCTTAGAATTAGATCACCAAAATCTCTTCACAGGAGATTGCGCTTTGGCTTGCTCTGGAGGAGGAATATGGTCATTTTCCTGGACTCTCTCTCTTTTTTTTCTCTCCAAGCATACTTCAAATATATATTCCTTCCTACCCTTTGTCTTTTCTGCATGCTCTCATCTGTCCTGTCTGAACTTCACTGGAAGAGCATGAAAGTGAAAACAGATAAAAGAAATGATATCCTCTCCATAAGCCAACAAAAGAGGTTCCATCTTCTACAAAGCCTAGGGAGACTTTAAGATCTCATCTAACCCATCATTATTCCCTTCAACATGCCCTTCCAAATGCTACTCTCCGCAACATTTGGATTTCTCCCTCAACTCTTTGCTATCTCAAAAAGCCCTTTTGCCTTCGCATACACCAAATCAATCACCACCCTCAGCTAGGTAGATTGCTTTAACAACTTTTCTTCTTGGACTTTGTTACAGTCGGCGATCTCGCTTCCTGTTACGTCGTCCAGAACCAGTTGTTACAAGCTTGGCATTCTTCTCCTATATATGCACTTTTACTTGCGCATCTATTTCATCTTCCCTGCAATTGAAGGCTCTCTCTGTGTTTGAAATGGGGAGCCAGAGTTCTGACTCCTCCTTGGCAGGTTCCTCCATAGCTCTGCTGCAAGAACGGTTCAAGAAGCTTGAAAGAGTGAGGGAGAAGAGGGAGGAGCAGGAGCTTCTGAAGCTGGTGTCAGGGCCTGAACCGGCGGCAGCTCCTCCGGCTGTGGCGCTGCTCCTTCCACTCTCACCTCCCCCTCAGGATGGCCTCTCCCTGGGTCTGAAGCTGAACTCGCCCGGAAAGCAGCCGGCGGCCGATTGCAGGGCCATCAAAAGCAGAGCATCCAGAAATATATGGTCCAGTGGCTCAACAGCCATGAACAGCATCTCAGCCAGAAACGAAAATTCTGAAGTTGACACTTCTCTTCATCTGTAGATCACTTCTTGTTCTGCTCCTGTACTTAGTTTTCTTTTTTATTCTTCTAGCTTTTCTCCAAAGCAATGCTGCTGTGACACTTGCAAGGAAGGTGAGGAGGAGGAGTCATGTTGTAAGATGTGTTGCTTCATATAATCACATATGTTCAATGATTGCAGCATAGCCCTTCTGTGAATTAAGGCTTCGTTTGTTTTCATCATCTCCCCAAATTTTTCTGGTGTTCTTGCAATTGTAATGTGTAAGCTAAGGCCTTGTTTGGAGCTAGCTCAAAGGAGAGAGACAATGTAATAAGTAAATTTTTCATTCTCTTTTTATTTGATCTTGTTCTATAATAAAAGGAGAAAGCGACTTTTCTGAAGGAAAGAGAGAAAAGTAGGGTAAAGTGTTTCTATTATGATTGGAAAAAAAAGCCTAAAATTTGGCATAAATTTTAAATTAATTTTGTTTATAATGTGAGACACTCAAGATGTTTCTTTATTATAATTAGTTTTTAGCTCAAATTTATTTTACTATCTTTAAAATTCATGGTCCATTTATTTTACAAATTTGTCGTGAGTTAAAATTTGAACCTAGTCTTATGAATATGTACAATCTATTTAACATTCTTGCATGGAGACAGAATAGAATATACGATCTTGTAATATTTTAAACTCGTGAACACGTGTAGTTGATAATTTACATTATCCGGTTAAATTAAATTTTAAATTTTATTAAATCACGATCAACATTATAATTTTTGTTTTATGTGTTTTGTTGGGTTGCTACAAAATTTAACATAATTTTTTCAATGGAATATAATTAAAATGAAAAAAAAAGGTCATCATAGTAATTTTGATACAATATAAAATTTAAATGAATTTAAAAAATGGGTCAAAGTTTGACATGTTTTTGGTTATTTAATTTAATCTAAAATTTGAACTGGAAATCAATTTCTCTTATTTTTCCAATTGATGAAACTTTGTTTTATTCTGATTATTTTTTTAATAGATTTTTGTTTTTGTATATTATTTTTCATTTAAAACAAAACTCATTTTGTTTTATTCTTGTTGTTGCTTCCTGACCACGCACGCTCCAAACGCAGTCTTAACTTCTCCTCCTTCTCCATGTTAAAATGACCAAAAAGCCCCTGTACGATCAAACCGCTGCTAGCCCATCTCCAGAACCTTCTCTAAGCTCACACTGGGAACCCTACTAAAACCCTAATCCCTGTTCCTCACCTCCGCGTTGCAGTTCTCTCTCTCTCTCTCTCCGCGTTGCAGCTCTCTTTCTCTCGCTCTCTCTCACGGTAGTTGCAGTGTTCGACAACATGCATAGGCTCTCGAGGCGCTCCGTCTCCACTATTCTGCGCACAAGTGGCGCACGGTACCGAAACGCTGCAGCTCCGATTGCTTCTTCTTCTTTCTCTAATCTCCTCGATGATTCGGTATGCGCTCCTCCACCGCACTTTCGAAATGCTTGAATTCGGTTTGTCTTTCATTTGTTCTATTTATCTTGGCTTTGCTGATGGGAAATGAAAGCAAATAGAAAGGATGGGGGCCTTACTGGTGGAGGAATTTGAACTAAATTTATTAATTCTCCTTGATTGAGTTAGAAATGAGAAGAGAGAAGTAGATTTGTTTGGCTATCCGTGAAGATCGAACCATATTGTCGATGTGATTGTTCGTTACTTTTGATGGCTTATTTCCCGCGAGTCAGTAATATTTCTAACGCGTGTTAAATTTTTTAGGTTTGTTCTTCTGTGTTCTTTTCCCCGACTTGCCACTCCGCTAATTGATTATGTTTGTAACTAGAATTTCTGGAGCAGAAAAGAAATGGAGAAAAGAAAACGAGGGCAATGAGGCTAAATTTGTTTTATTTGTTTTTAGTTAGGTTAGATAGTAATAAATAAATCATCTTTATCATCACAAGCCTTAATCCCATTAATTGGAGTTAACAGAGAGTAATAAGTAAATGATTTAAGTGTTTTCGAGTGAAATCAATTTTATGATTTGGTTATTTTAGAAAAAATGTGCATGTATATGGAATTTCCTTTTTCTTGTCTGTTTCACGTTATTGGTAATAATTTCCATTCAGTTGTCACGTTTAAATAGATATAACAAGAAAACAAAACATTGTTTTGCTAGGAATTGGGGCTTTTGCCGGTTTCAGTTGATCATATTTCTGCCCCTGACTTTTCCTATTTTATCCTTACTTGCATTAGCTTGTTTTTGAAATCTAATATTTTATTTGTTGGCAGGCTGTTCAAAGTGATACAAAACTCAGATGGTACTCCGTGTTGAGCACTGGAGCATGCAATTCCACAAGGCCTATTGGGTCATTGAACCTGAAAAATGGTGTGTTTATGGGCAATCGCCCTGAGTCAACAGCTGCTGCATCTGATGCATCAGATGTTCCAGCCGAGAAATATGAATATCAAGCAGAGGTACATCTAGAGACCATACAGATGACTGAATTTTTATTATAACCTCCTATAAAAATAGCTGATCCTGTTTTCTCTTGTTAATAGGTTAGCCGGCTTATGGACCTCATAGTTAACAGCTTATATAGCAACAAAGAGGTGTTTTTGCGGGAACTTATCAGGCATGTTATGATCTATTAGTCAATCTTGTGTCACTTAGTTGGGATATTGATGCTTAAATGGCTTCCTTATGTATGAAATTTTATTTGCTGCTTGGTGAAATTTTCTTTTCCTTCAGTTTCTGTTATGTGTTATTGGAAACAGAAATATTTCTAAACCTTCAGTTTCAGCCATATAAGAAAGTAGTTTCACAGGTTAAGATAATGATTTGGAACTGTTCTCTGAATTGGGCGTTTCACAAAATTTTCTTGATTGTCAATGAAATTTTCTTCTCAACTTTCATTTACTCCATATTAGAGAATAGTAATCAGCCCTCGAAATGAAATACAATAGGCTTGTGTTAGTTGTCCAAGTGGTAGGAAAATCCTTTTTCTCATGCATGTCCTGGTAAAGAATCACTACAATTTGTTTGGAATATTGAGTTTAGATGTGAAGGGACAGCGACGGTTCTCCCGAGTCATGCAAAAATATTGATGTAGTGGAAGTTCATAGAGTTGTTTCTAGTATTTATCAGAATGTACAGAATTTTTTTTCTTTTTTGATCAAGAACTTGTCATTCAATGTTTTGAATGATGATGCATGTCTCTGTTTATGTTTTTAATTGAGATATTGTCATTCAGTGTTTTCCCCACCTAGTGAGGGCAAGGCTTGTGATTGTTGTATTGTTATTCAATGTGTTTAAGTGATGATACATGCCTCATGACTGCAGTAACTGTGATTTGGTGCCACCAATGATGAATTTGTTTTGTATTGAATTTATGTTGGCTTAACTGGAAACAAATATTGTCTGCCACCATGGTGGTAGCACAGCAGTTTGGGAATTCTTCTGTGTCCCCTAGGTCTAGCGTTTGAACTTTAAATCTGTCCTACTTCTGGGATGACCCAGGCCTATGACACCAAAATGAGTGGAGGGCTTAGCCTTGTGCACTGCAGTGGGGCTAGGTGACAGGCTAGCCTTTTTGGAAGCAGCTATGGCTCAAACTGGACATTCCGTAGTGAGGAAGGGCCCTCATAGTCATGCATGGAGGGGCTTGCTATTTGACAAATACTGTCCATTCCTTCTTGTGAATCAGATGATACTATTTCTCTAAAATAATTTGGTGAATCTGCAGCAATGCAAGTGATGCTTTGGACAAACTGCGATTTCTCGGAGTTACAGAGCCTGAACTTTTGAAGGATGCTGTTGATCTTGATATACGCATCCAGACTGACAAGGATAACGGGATTATTACCATCACGTAAACATTGCACACCACAAAAACTGTTTGTTACTGTTGTTTCTGTTGCATTTTTAATTACTTTTATGTTGTCTCTGCAGGGATTCTGGCATTGGTATGACCCGTCAAGAACTTATTGACTGCCTTGGAACTATTGCACAAAGTGGAACTGCAAAGTTCTTGAAGTCACTAAAGGTTTGCCTATTTTTCTGTATTCTAGCTTTTCAGCTGCTGGGTCTCCCTCTTGAAGTAACATTTGCACCATGTAATTTAACTACCTTGATCAGATTTACACTATTCAGTTCACAATATTCTGTTATTTCAGGAGAGTAAGGATTCTGGAGCTGACAGCAATTTAATTGGTCAATTTGGAGTGGGATTTTATTCATCTTTTTTAGTTTCAGACAGGGTAAGATATGTTGTAACCTGAACAGGAGGTCCTCTTTACTATTCTGAATGCAGAAATTTTGGTGGAATATGCTTGTATGATGTCGTATGTCATTTGAAGGTGGTAGTCTCCACAAAGAGCCCAAAATCAGATAAGCAATATGTATGGGAAGGAGAGGTTAATTCTAGCTCCTATGTCATTCGTGAGGAGACTGATCCTGAGAAGATCATTCCAAGAGGGACTCGTCTAACCCTTTATCTAAAGGTTTTTTCTTTTTTTAAGGAAATAAAATTGAAGATTTTTCTTATATGTTTTGTGAATATCGAATGTAACTCTGACGTTTGTTGCATATTTTTTGCATGACCAGCAAGATGATAAAGGTTTTGCACATCCAGAAAGGATTCAGAAGCTTGTGAAAAATTATTCACAGTTTGTTTCATTCCCAATATACACTTGGCAGGAGAAGGGTTACACTAAAGAGGTATGTGCGTGCATCTATTTTATGAGCTGGCTGTGGCTATTTTTGGGGTGATACAAATATAAAATACAATTGGTCCTGCTTATGTGCAGTGCCATTTGTGTTTTTGCCTTCTGCTTTCCTAATATTCGACCCTATATTAGGTTGAGGTTGATGAGGATCCAGCTGAAGCCAAGAAGGAGGATGAACAAGATGAGAAAACTGAGGTCATTCTGTGCCTTTTTTTAAGAACTGAATTCTCATTGTAATATGTTTCATTCTGTCTGTTGGTTCTTAGATTTCACTTCCAACACTTTTTGGTTATTTTATTTTGAACAGAAGAAGAAGAAAACTAAGACAGTTGTTGAGAAGTACTGGGATTGGGAACTCACTAATGAGACACAACCCATATGGGTGAGAATACTAAAATGGTCATCTTTGTTGCTTATTGAGTTTTGTGCTACCATCCTCAAGAATGTCTAGTTATTACTTATTATTATTATTATTGTTTTTTGTGTATGCAGCTTCGGAACACTAAGGAAGTCACCACAGAGGAATACAATGAGTTCTACAAGAAGACTTTCAATGAATACTTGGACCCTTTAGCATCTTCGCACTTCACAACTGAGGTGATACTGATTGTCTTACAGCTTAAAGAAACTCCAGTTGATTGAATATTTTTTATTTCAGTGATGAACCATCACATCGATAGCTGGTTCTGAGTTGTCTATTGATAAATCTAAATAGATATCATAGCAATAAGACCAATGAAATTATGTGAATTCTATCAATAACCACTGATTTCATTTGTAGGGTGAGGTGGAGTTCAGGTCCATACTATATGTGCCATCTGTTGCTCCAATGGGAAAAGATGAAATAGTTAATCCCAAGACAAAGAATATAAGGCTTTACGTGAAACGCGTGTTCATTTCTGATGATTTTGATGGTGAATTGGTAAGACTTGTGCAACTCTGTGTGAGTGAATGGAATGGGCTTCAGATTTAGGCTAATTAATGGGCATCATTTTTCTCTTGGTGAAATTGTGAAATAGTTTCCACGATACTTGAGCTTCATTAAAGGTGTTGTCGACTCCAATGATCTTCCCCTCAATGTGTCACGGGAAATTCTTCAAGAAAGTCGTATTGTAAGTATGCCCAAGTGGGGTATAATTGGTGATATTTGTTTCTGATGGTTCTAATTGTGTGTGTAATTCTGAAACCTGTTCTTTGTCAACTTTAAAGGTACGCATTATGAGGAAGCGTTTGGTTCGAAAGGCTTTTGACATGATTCTAGGCATATCCTTGAGTGAGAACAGAGATGTATGTCGTTGTGTCTTAAATTTCTATGATGTTTGCATTTTCTTTAAAGAATATTCTTTTGTATTTTGTTGTTATGAATTCCCTCTAGTCCATTTATTATCTCCCTCATCCCTTTAATCTTTTGGTTTGTTGATCAAGTTCCCTTCGTATACTACAGGATTATGAAAAATTCTGGGAGAACTTTGGTAAACACATAAAATTGGGTTGCATTGAAGATCGTGAAAACCACAAGCGTCTTGCTCCATTGCTTAGGTTCTTCTCCTCACAAAGTGAGCAAGAGATGATCAGCTTGGACGAGTACGTTGAGAACATGAAGCCTGATCAGAAGGATATTTATTTTATTGCTGCTGACAGTGTGACAAGCGCCAAGAACACGCCTTTCTTGGAGAGACTTCTTGAGAAAGACCTTGAGGTATGTGCTTGTCTCTCAAAATAACATGAAGCTGTCAGTTACTAGTGACTAAAAAATGGAAAAGCAATTTTTAGATGTTTTGTTATCCTCTTGTTTTTATAAGCCTCTCTTGAATTTTTTCCCCCTTTTTGGTGTGCTGCAGGTGCTGTTCTTGGTTGATCCCATTGATGAGGTGGCGATACAGAATCTGAAATCATATAAAGAAAAAAATTTTGTTGACATTAGCAAGGAAGACCTCGATCTAGGTTAGCTTTCTCAGAGTTACTTAGATTTTGAACTTCTAGTTCAAAGGAAGGTGATAAAGCCTGCTTGTTTTTTTACAGCTTATGAATTTGTTATTACTGGCATTATTGTTCTTGAGGACTACATTTTATTAGATCTGTCATTCCGTAAGTAAAGTTGGCAAAACATGTTAGGGAGTTGACGATGCCAGATGTGTTGGTGATAATGAGAAAAAGAGTGCAATGGTTGGTTGGGCCATAGTCTAGTTTCAGTTGTCACTAAGTTCAAGTAGTGACTTCTGTAGGTGAAGCCCATTAATATTTATTTATGTAATTTGGGCTGCAAGCATTTAGTTACCTGACATCAAAATTCAGTCAGTTTAGTATATGCCCTTGTGTAGCTTGGGCTATCATTGTTTACTTGTTAGATGGAATCACAATTTATTCAGTTTACTCTGTGCCCTTTTATGTGATTTGTTACCTGCTCATCATGAACTGAAAATTATTGCAGGTGATAAGAATGAGGAGAAGGATAAGGAGATGAAGCAGGAGTTCGGCCAAACATGTGACTGGATTAAGAAAAGATTAGGTGACAAAGTTGCCAGTGTCCAAATCTCAAACCGCCTTAGTGCATCACCTTGTGTTCTTGTATCCGCAAAGTTTGGTTGGTCTGCCAATATGGAGAGGTAAAATCTCTGATTCATGCTTTAGCATGTGATGCAGTTTTAAAGGTAGAGTTTGACAGTCTTAACTTAGAATTGATCTCTTGCAGGCTGATGAAATCTCAAGCAGTTGGCGATACCTCCAGCCTGGAGTTTATGAGAGGCAGGAGGGTGTTTGAGATCAATCCCCAGCACCCAATCATTCAAACCTTGAATGTATGATGATTTGTCCAATAGATGGAGAATTTATGCCCATTCTTTTACAAATTTAACTCCAGCTAACTGTGAGCATCTCTCTCATTTCTTTTGGTGAATGGAGCAGGAGGTGAGCAATAGTAGTCCAAATGATGAAGAATCTTTGAGAGCTATTGATCTTTTGTATGATACAGCCTTAATTTCTAGCGGTTTCACTGTAAGTAACTTTTTCTCTCTCTTTTGCATTATTTGTTTATGGTTTTTGGTTTTTAGATGATCAGAAATGACTTTCATTGTGTAACCTATATCTGGCTTGCATAGAAAAAGAGGTCGCTTGAGGTCTCCTCTTTCATAAATAATATAAATTGAGGGGAACTGATACTTCCAAGGATGCATTTGTATCAAAAGTAGTCATTTTTTTTTTTTTTTTCTTTTTGCAACACTCATTTACAGTAGGAATTGCTTGGAACTAGTTAAAATGAAACTACCCGGCTATTACTGGTTTCTTAGGTACTGTACATCTGCTTCCAGATTCACATTTCCGACTTAAAACTTGTCAGATCAACACCACCTCACTTAACGTTATTAAGCGTTGATATGTTGCCTCCTCAATTATGAAACGCGCTTGCTTTGTGTGGGAAGAACACTTTCAAGTGAAAATTAGGCATGATTTTTGTCTGTGGCTCACGTGAGTTTCAGGTGATAAATCAGTTAAAATTCAGTGTAACTGAGCTCACGCCACGCAGTTGGATTAATGCTTGTAATTGGATTATTGTTGTGTGCGGATTTTAATGTTGATGCTTTGTTTCACGCAGCCTGAAAACCCGGCACAACTTGGTGGGAAGATCTATGAGATGATGGGGACAGCTCTATCAGTCAAATGGGGAGCGCCAGCAGTTGAGTACCAGCAGCCTGCAACCGGACCGGCGCACAATGCAGAACCGCTAGAGGCCGAGGTGGTGGAACCAGTTGAAGCCGGTCGTCAGAAATAAGAAGCGCCGGAATTTTTGGATTTTCATGTCATTAATATACAAAAGAATAGGTAATAGATTCAGTAGGGACAAAGAGAGAGCTAGGATGGAGCAAACTCAGCTGATGCAGGGGAAAACTTTTGATCCTTCTATATATAGGCCTGTTTGACTTCAAATCGATTAAACCCAATGAGAGCGTTTGCCGACAGTTTTGTCTAAACATCTATTGGGCCTTGTGTCTTTCAACTTATTTATGTTTTCTTCTTGTTAAAACTGAAATGAGCTTCAAACAAGAATATAGAGTACCCTGCACTGGATTGTCAAGGTCTAAACTATAAATTCTATTTTTTTTTTTTTTTTTTTTTGGGGGGGGGGGGGGGGGGGGGGGGTGTTGGGGTTTAGATAAACAAGAAACCTAAGCATAACGGGCACCAAAGAAGCTGCCAGGACGTGGAAAACACTTGGTTTGCAATGTTTTCACTTGTCAGGTTATTTGCGGGTTCGAAAACTGAACTCCTATTACGGAGAGTAATATAACTTCAGAATTTTGTTAAATTCATAATTTACTTGGATCTGAAGGACAGAGTGAGTGGTATCATCAATATTGATTAGAAACCTTTCACGTCTCATGGCATCGACATTGATAGTTTATCGTTGTTTCTTATATGACAATATATGTATATATATATATATATGCATATATATAATTGGTTAGAAACAATGGTTTGGTTGTAATTTTCTTAGACGATGGCATTTAGTGTGAAATGGTAATAGTTTGAGGGCTTGCCCGTAATTAACCTAAATTGAAAACAAAAAGCGGCCAACCGGGGTGTCATTTCCCTAGGGGTCTTTCACTTTCACTTTTGCATTCGTCGTCAATGTTACACAGAAATAAAAATGAGAAACAATTTCAATAGAAAACGAAAATGCAGAAACGAACATTCTTCTAAAAAAATAAGCATAAATAGAGTTTAAAACGGGAATGAAAAATGTTTTGAAAACGAAAAAACGGTTCATATGAGACGTTTCCGTGTAATAGGCCGTCGTCTTATATTGTCTATAAGGACCATGTTATAAGTACAATATTATATATATTTTGAATTATACAATGCATTCTAAATGACAAAAATATTCTTCGTACCTCATCGCCTCGTCTCATTGTGCCTGAGTGCCTTACCGTCTTAAGTGAGATATATTTTAGTCATGCGTCTCACTGTCTCACGTCACTTCACCACCTCACCTCACTGTCTTAGATAAAGAACATTTTAGACATTTTAACATCACTATATAACTCAAAATATACCAATAAAATTTTCTCATCTGCAATAAACATTTTAACATCATTGATTAACCAACAACATTTTCTCGTCTGCATTCGTAGGGATTTTGCCTGAGCAAAGAGTCCTTTCTGTACATGCTCATACCTATTTATATATATCAGAGATGTTATGTTGTCCGGGCAACATAACAGTTGCCCGCGTGGGCCCGGCAGCGGGCCCCCTTCACAATCAGCTCCATGCAAGCTCGCGTCAGCACTCATATATATATATATATATGTGTATGAATGCATTTACAACATCTTGTTTGTTTTCGTTTTCTGCGAAAATGGACGTGAAGGAAAGAGAACTTCGAATCTTGTCAGCTATATATTTCTGTTCCATAAATGAAACAGAAAGACTGAAGAGACACTTAATTTGAATTTTGAGTCACTTTTGAGATTTATTTCAAACTATTTTCCTTCTCGATGGATGGGAGAATCGAAATGAAGGTACGCTATCTAATGTTAATGATCTTTTCTGTATTTTCTCCGCAACCAAACGGAGCGATATCTTGTTCTGTTCCTGTGTGCCTGTGACTCGGCTTTGCTTGTTTATCAGCGAAAGCCGCTTTTAAACTGTTCGCATTTTTGCCTTGTTCTTGATGTGTTTTAGGGTTTCTGTGGCTTATTGAGTTATGGATGCGTATTCGATTGATATCTTTCTGTTAAGTGTTCATTTTGGATTACTTCTTCCATGGAATGCACAAAGCTTTTCCAATCTTGCTTCTGATTGGAAATCTATGTATAACTTTCTGTTTCTATCTCAAGAAGATTATGAAGAAAACATTTTCTTTTCCCCTTATCCTCGTGATCTTGTTGATTATGATTCTCAATACAAAAGATAAGTCAATAATATAATTTAGAATTAAACTTCAAATTTGGAAAGAGAGATAAACTAAGCTTAACCCGATTCTCTCTAGAATACTAGTTAGATTTTAATTCATTAACGTATCTTGGCATGGAACATCTATTTTAGATATATCTTGGGATGGTCACTCTTGTGTGGCTCCTGATGCTCATACTCTCGATTACGTCAAGAGAGGTAAATTGTAAGTTGGGCCTTTAGTCCTTGCGTAGGGCGATGATCAAACTCGCAATCCACTAAATTAACACCGACATTTTGCTCATCTGACTGCTTGACCTATATTCTGGGGCTATTTTAGAGATATTTTGATTTAGGTATCAATGATGTATGAAATATTTTATGATCTTAGCAATCTAATAAAACTAAGGCTTAATACATACGATGGTTCTTTAATAATTAAAAAATATAACGTTTGGTCCTTAATATGCAAAATATCAATATTCGATATCTTAATTATTAATTAAAAATTATTACTTTAAGTTCTTACTATTACTAAGAGTAAATGAAATCGTTATGGAAACATAACGATTAATATATAAACATAATGATTAAGTTTTGCATACCATGTCATGGAAACATATTAGACTAAATTTAATATATAAATATGACAATTGGTTCCTGATATAAAAAAAAAATCTAAATTTTGTAAAAACTTTAAAATTTCATTAAAAAACCCAAAAAAATTTAAAAAAATACCAAATTTCATAGAAAGGCTTAATGGAAACTGTGATAACAAAAATTTAATGATAAACAATAAAAAAAAATTTGAATTCGTAAATCTTGCTCACAAACTGTCAAATAAAGTCTTAAACAAGAAATGGCAAAATAAACTCGATTGATTTTTTTTTGAATATTTTTAGGTTTTTTATAAAAAATTTAAGTCTTTTTATGAAATTTAGGTCTTTTATTTTTAATATTTTTAGATTTTTTATGAAAAAATTATTTCTATGAAATTTAGGTTTTTTTATATCAAATTTTGTCCCCCTTTTTTTTTAATCAAGGCTTAAATATCAATTTTTTTAATTATTAAGAGATCAAATATCATATTTATATATTAGACCTAATCTGATGTGCCTCATTAATATAGTGTTCACTCATGGAAATGGGAGCATTCATACATGTACTAACGTTCTTATGATAAGGATTTAAAGCAATAATTTCTAATAATTAAAATGCTGAATCTTAACGTTTTATGCATTAAAAATTAAACGTCATATTTTTAAATTATTGAATAGCTGCCATATGTATTAAGCCTAAAAGGCTAAAACTCAACATTGATTGATAGTTATTAAGGCCTTATTTTATTTATTATTTTCATATCGTTTTCAATTTTTTAAAATAGTAAAAAAGTATTTATTTTTATATTTTTAAAAATAAAAAAAATTATAAAGAAAACTCAAAATAACAAAAATTTGTTTTAGTTATTTTTATCATAAATATGCTCAAAATTTTCAAAACGCAAAAAATGTTACAAATAAAAAAAACATGTTTTCAGTAATTTTAAAACAAAAATTCAAAACACAAAATTAAAAATAAATTTAAAAATCAAAATTAAAAGATTGAAAGTTTCTCATATGCATCAATACATTTTTTTTTCTCATATGAACTACCATAATCATATTTAATTAATTTTATTTCTTTTCCTGACTTGACAAGGTAAGTTCGAATTTCAAGAATACTAGTTTATAGAAAGTGTAAATCTAGCACCTCTTCCTATCTATTAATTAAGTTCAATGGGATTAGCTCTGCTCTAACTTTCTTTTACTACACTTAGGGGTCATTCATGAACCCACAATATCCCTATTAAATCTCAATTACAGTAATCATCGTAGTATGACGATGGTGAACCACTAGCCATCATAAGAGTAGAGAGAAATGATTTACATATTTGTGTCAATGTTTTTGAACACAAATGGCTTACAAATTTAGAAGAGTTTATGTAACATAGTCTCAGCCTATGTTGCATGAAAACGAAAAGGGAAAACGTTTTCGATAAGAAACGAAAATGTGAAAATGGACATTCTTCTAAAAAAATAAGCATAAATAGGGTTCGAAACGGGAATAAAAAGCATTTTGAAAATGAAAAAATGACTCCTATGAGGTATCTTCGTGCAATATAAGTCTCTGCTACCTCACATGAATTTTTTTTTTTCTTTAATTTGGTTCTTTAGGTCATATTCAACGATCTCATTTTCATTACTTGTTTATGTTAATTATCATTTGTCAAATGATTAGGAAAAGATTCTGTTCTGCTCGTTTGACAGTTATTCTGTACTCTTCCTATGCCCAAAGATAAAATATAACCGAGTTAAGAGACTGTTAAAACATTGTTTAGACAATTATCAAATTGTATGACTTTCAGTTGGATGCATCCATCAAGATTGTACTTCAAAATCTGCCCACATTGTATCCGACAAGAAAACACAGCATCAAATCCTTTTCAACGGTGAAGATAACTCCAAGATCTTATTCTTGACCTGAAACTATGGATCAATGCCTTGTGGGGAGAGTGGCTAAAAGGAAACAGGTATATACTATAAGAGATAAAAGATGTGAAAAATGTGGCAAAATAGTGTTAGATATGATATGAATTATAAAAGTTTTATCGTAAAAAGTAGATAGAATTTCTTAATGGATTATTATTATTACTTAATTATAACAATTAAATTTATTTGTCTTAAAAAATAATTCAAACAGAGTTAAAAATTCAAGGACACTGTAGGAAAGACAATAGGTGTCGTGCTCAATCCGCCATCCAAGAGAGCCAAGAGGACACTAGGAGTCTTCGAGTAGCTTCTAGGAGTCTGTGAGGGCCTTGCTTCATGGAGAGTCTTCGGATGGCTAGTCTTTCACAAGATCTCCAGATGGATCTCTGAAAGGGTCGACAACACAAAGACAATTAGAAAGTATACGGGGATTTTTCCCATAGAGGCCCTTCAATACCTAAGTTAGACAATAATGTTTTGAAGTATGAGTATAAATGTATGTATGCTTTGGATGGGAGTCTTTCGATGGGTTGTCTCTCAAAAGGTCTTGTGTGGTTCAAGGTCTAAGTCTTCGGGTCTAGAGTTTGTGTGAGAGAGAGAGGTCTTAAAGGATCCAAAAAGATTTGTTTGTTGTGGAATGGACAAGTATTTATAGGCACTTGGTGGTGAGGTTCACGTGACACGTTGCATGTAGATGTAAGTCTCTCGACTTTTTCCGGGAAGATGCATTGGATGAGGTCGAAGGTTTGTAAGTATTTTTAGGGTTGAAGTCCCCTGATGAGTATTTTCTGGATGGCTCTGAAGACTCTTCAGAGTCATATGATGGGTTTGTTGAGCCAAGTTGCTCTAATCAACCTATTATGTATTTTAATGTTTAACAAAACATAATTTTAATAAAACTATTTTTAGTATGTTTAAAACCCCTAATGGATTTTTGATACTTGTTAAGTATTATAGTATTTTGTGTATCAAAACGAACTAATAAATGCTATTTGATTCTAAGTAGAATATTAGCACACTATAAGTGAACATATAAGAAATGTTTTCCTTTTGAAAAACTAACCCTCGGTATTTTCATAACTAGTATTCATTATTGTGAAAATGAATTTTAGTGAATTTATGCTATGTATTGTATTATCAAAGCAAATCTTATTTTTCTGAAATCTGGACTGAGAGTCAACTCCCGGTGAGGGACAGTTGACTGTAAGTCAAAATGGCAGTCGACTGTGAATGTGTATCAGTCGATATAGCCGAGTCTTGTTTATGCAGAGTCGAGGTAGTCGAGAGTGGGTTTTGGCCAGTCGACTGTAGGCCAATGAGAGTCGACTACCTGTGAAAAAGTCGACTGTGAGTTGAGCGAGAGTCGACTGTGAGTGTCGCGGAGTCGACTGTCAGTTAGAGCAGTCGACTGCCAGACTCCAACGGTCGGATTTTTGAAGTCGTTGCAGGTCATTTTAGGAGCCTCAATATAAATATCAAAAGGAGAAATCTTGAGAAGGCTAATGCTCTACCATTTCCTATCTTCCTAAAACACACTCAAGCTTTCAAGCACTCAATCAAAGCAATCAAGGCCCAAGGAGCTTCAAAGATCTATCCATTGGAGCCTCAAGGCAAAGAACAAGTTTTCTTCTTATTGGTAACTTGTATCATTTCATTTTTCCTTGTATATTGATCTTGTATTGATATCCATTGTAGTCCAAGTGTATTGGACATAAGATTGATTTATTTGTATTAGATTGTGGATTGTGAGTGGCATCCTAGAGCTCAAGTAATCTAGGTGTATTATTGTGTTGTATTAGTTTTCGGGGTGAGCTAAGGGAAAACCTCGGGGTGTATAAGTTTGCTAGGTGTTCTTGTGTGGAAACCTAGTGGTGGTTTTAGTGGAACCTCAAGTGTCGGTTTGACCTTAAGAGAGTGGAGTATGTGTTGGATACACTGAACCACTATATATCTTGTGTTTATATTGTGGTTGTTTATGTATTTATATTGCTATCATTTCCAAACAACATATATATTTATAATAAGTGTATTTTGTGTATAAGAAAATCTCAAGAGTTTTAAAAAGAGAAGAATCAATTTAATAAGTTTTTAATCACTCAATTCATCCCCCTCTTAAGTGGCCATTGTGTGTGTCAAGGGACCAACAGGATTGGGCTCAGAAGACTCTTTAGGGCCACCAAGTCTTCAACCTATTTGAAATATTTTTGTGAATATTTTGAGATTATTGACTTTGATTTTTTTTAGGGCACCCCACGATTATAATTCAAATAGTTAATTTTACATAATAAGATAAAAGTTTGATATGTTGTTATTATATATCTTTATCCTTGAAAATATACTTGAGTATATCAGCAAAACTTGTCAGTAATTAGCAATTGTTACAAGAAAGAATATTTTTGGCTCGTATGTTGTAATTCTAATTTTTTTTTTTTTTATGATGAGAACTCACAGTCACTGCTCTTCGGATACACATTGTGTAAACTTTTGAGTGTATGGTGGCTTGCAAAATACATACCATACACAAAGTAGGCGAATCAAATGTTAAAGGGCGCGGGGGTTAACACGGTTAAAAATTATTTGACTGGGTAATGGTTTGATTTGGAAAAATTGAACATTATTTCAATGGGTAGAGTTTGGTTATGATTTTCATTAAATCCAAACCAAAACCTTAACCGAAATCTAACCGAATGTGTGGATAATCGAACCAAGCCGAACCGAATATGTATATTATAGATATTTATTTATTTAATATATTATATATACACATAATATACATTGACTAATGTATTTTTTTACAAGTATTTTAACTAATGCATTACAAATATATAAAATATTTAACATTTATAAAGTAATTAACAAATAAAAATAAAACTTAATGTTAAATTATTTTATTTTTATCAATCAAATAATTATATCTAAGAAGTTTGAAGTTAATTTGTAATTTTATGCAAGAAAAAATGTAACTTCATTAGAGTATGTTTTTGTTTGTTGTGGAATTATCAAAATTTTTATGAATGCTATTTGCAAGAGTTTGGTTTTGTTTATTGGTATAGATCAAACTAAAAAAATTATGGTTAAAATTGAAACCGAACCAAAATCGAATAGTTTGGTTATTGTTTTTAATTTTTAAAACTAATTGGTAATGATTTGGTTTTGGTTTTAATAGTTTAAGTTTGGTTTGATTATAATTTTGGCAAAAATCAAAACCAAATCGAACCATTGCTAACCCTATTAGCGAGCATGGGAGCATGTCCACCCTAAAACTTGTTTTTTCTAGTTTTAGAATTAAATAAATTTAAGAGAAGACATTGGACAAATTGGGATTAAGAACTATTTGAAAGAGATTTCTTTCAATACATCTAAATTTAATGAAACGATAAAAAATTGGCATTTCTAGTGTTTATGGCTCGTTAGTCTTTGAGAATTGAGAGTAGGGTCAGCTCTGGGAATAGGTTTTCTAGGCAGCTGTTAGGGCCCCTTTTTAGATCTAATGTCTAGGGACCCTTTCAGCTTAAGATCCTTTCAAATTCAATGCTTAGGCTAGATCCAAATTCAGTGGGTTACAAGTATGCCTACAAGAAAAATAAATATATTAAAATTGAAAGGAAAATGTGTTGCTTATGTATATATTATATATAATATTTTATAATAATATTTATAATAAAATTATAAGAGAATTCATATAGATAATGTTTTATAATATTTTTAAATATAAAAAATTTCATATAAAATTTTGTTTAGAGTCCTTAAAATCTTAAAGCCGGCCTTAATTGAGGGACGAATATTTTTAATATGTGACGTTAATCTACCTTAGTTTTAATATGCCAATTTGTTTCTCAACTCGAACATGTGAAAATAGTTTAAGAAAGCATCAAGAACAAGCCCCCAACTCTTTATCCTTTTTATATTTGAATTGAAAATGTTTAATATCTGATAACAACTAGTTGTTGCAGTTGGTAAAATGGCCGTTCTCATGAAGCATATTGAATTGACGTGTCTGTTCCTCTTCAGACCTGTGCGTGACAATCAAACAGGACATCGAATCTTGTTCATAGTCCATACAGTTCATGATCTTATTCTTAATATTACCAATCATAGCATATATAATTCCTTAATCCAGACAAATTTGAAGTCCAAATATTCATTTTATAACTGATACTGATGAGCTACATGGAGACAACTGACCATGAAAAATGGCATTTTGCCCCCTCTATATAGTCTATATACCATGTCTTTTGAACAGCTCCTAGTCTCAATAATTATTTTTCATATTATTTGGGTGTATCTACAGATTTCTAAACACACTAGGGGTGACTATTAATACTTGCTAAAATATTAGTTTGGTTAATTTAGTTCAATTACAAAATCAGTTCACAAGGGACAGAAACAACCAAATTGACTTCATGTGCGGGGTCTTGTCAACACTAGGTGCCATAAGGTATTGGGAAAAAAAATCGTAAGGTTACATCTAATTGCCCTCAAAAGTCAGTACCCTGTCTCCCTCCCTCTCTCTCTCTCTCTGTTTGATAAGTTGCCAACTACTCCTACTTTCCAGTTGTTACAGATTATTACTTTTCTTTCCCTCATGCAATGGACCAACTAGTAGCTTTCTATCTTGTTCTTGATTTGTTTAATCATCCGTGTTTGGTTGTTGGGAAAGTTGTGTGAGAAAATATGGGTTCTCTAGCTGGCTTTAGCCCTTTTGTCATAGACCATCACTGGGAAGAAGAAGAGCAGGCAGCCATGGGCATGCAATATAGGCTAGCTGGATGAGCTCATAATGGGAAAGCAGAACTTAGCAACATGGAAAATAAATTTGGCATCTTATATGCTGTGGTTGAATTATTGTGACAGTCAAACTGCAGCTGCAAGTACACAGATATAGGGTCCAATATTGCCAACTTCAAAAGAACTATGGTGCTTTTCATTGAATTGTAACTGAAAACTCTGGAAGGGAAACTTGATGTTTCAGGCAAGTGCTAGCTTTAGTACCAGTGATAATTTAGCAATTACAATTAAATCAAATCACTCTGTTAGTCTCTGGTGGTGAAGAAGTCTTGGATTAGTTGGATGTATTATTTGATACAATGATCCAAAGAGTTACTTTTAGTTAGCACTAGAATTAGGGTTAAAAAAAGTGTCTGAGACTAATTTCATCGACGTAAGAAACACCATGAGTTATTATTTGAAAACGTTAAGATGTTTTAACAATTTTTTGACTTAATTGTCGATTTTGTGATAAAAAATAAGGTAGAATACATCAAACACCTTTGATATTTGATATAAATACAAGTGATACTTTAAATTTATATCAAATGATCCCTTAGTATTCAATTTATCTCAAATGTTTTGTATATTTAAGAGACATTTAACGTTCACTTAATTAGAGATAAGAGTAATTTCTAAGACGCGGATGATATACATTATAATTTGATGAAATCTTAAGAATAGTGAATATAATTTACTCTAAAAAATAATAGATACAGTTGACAGTTTATAATTTAGATAAATATTTTCTTTTTCTTTTTAAATTAATCCTACCCTTAATACTAATCCACGTGTCAAGATGCAAGAAGGAGTGATGAAATTCTACCATCTTCTTAAATATTAAATATTGTAGAATTGACTCTAAGAGAAGCTGGGGGTCACATGGCAATGATTCAACTAAATATGGAAATCCAGTCTGGTGGGTGTTCACATGCCATCAACAACAATAATATTTGTTTTTCTTTAATTTATTAAGCAATTAATTTAGAAAGGAACAAAAGCTAGAGCGTGTGATGGTTTCCCCAAAAGTTGAAGCCCACCTTACCCTTTGAGGCAAACTTGGAGTTGGTGAGGAGAAACCTCAATGCTTGCTTGTACCCAACTAATAAAACTCAACTTTAAAGTTCGACACTTTCCCAAGGGGATGGCTATCAATATCTCTTTGCTATTCTATTCATGAAAAAGTGGATGCTATGAGTAGTGCTTTATGGCAACTTTTGGATGTAAAAGTTGAAAAATAAAAATAAAAGATAAGTTATAATAAAAATTAGTTTAGTGTATTTATTAATTTTGTTAAATATGATCGTAGACCGAGATAATTGTCGATTCAAGAGAATTATCAGTATATATGTTCTTTAAATAAGATCATATTTTGTTAAATATGATGATAGATCGAGATAATTGTCGATTCAAGAGAATCTTTTGCGTATATATTTAAATGAAAGGCGCAAGAAATACTTTTTTCTTATTTTTAAATAAAATGAAACACAAAAAATGGGACAATTGAATTATAAAAGTATAGAAAAACTTGAGATGACACCTTATTAAGAGTATTCATTTTATGGTGACTCTTAACTTTTAATTAATTATAATCATCTTTAATGCTCTATTAACCATCATTGTCACATGAGAAAATTGAAGTAAGAAAATGATGAAAAAACTTCCTGGGCCTAAGTGCAAAATGGATCTAAATGCACTATTCGGGTCGCAGCCCATGCCAATATCCAACCCAAACTTTGCAATAGATGCAAGGGTACCCTTGTAATTTAACAATGGGTGTGATGTCAAATGCAAGGGCATTCTTGTAAACTAAGGGCCTCAAGAGTCATAGATGCCAATAGCGAAACCTTTTCTTGTGTGTAATATAGTATTTGTTATGCGTGTGTTTTTTGTCTCTAGTTAACGTTATACTTGTTTATTTATAGTCTTAACTTGTCAATATGTCGTTCTTTGATTTTTTGATTTTTATTTTATAAATATAATTGCAATAACATATGGGTGAGCCATGTCATGGTTGATCATTTGAATTTGGTTTTTGATTTACTAAATTTGCATATATTTAAACCAAAAATAATGGTGATACAAGAAATTATAGGCTAATTATCCAATCAAGGGTTCGGTAAATGACATTAGCATGCAATTTAGAGTGCTATAAGATCACATAAACATAAAAGAAAAATGGGCAAGTACACTTACCTCCCCTAAGATAAAGCCGAATTTAAAGGGTCACTACCGATTTTGAAAAATTATATAAATCTTCATTTGGGTTTAAAAGTTATATATGTTAGTACCCTTATTATTAAATTATAACAATGAAAATTTTAAAATATAAAAAATGTCGTATTTGACTTTCCCTTCTTCTCTTCTTTGACAATGGTTGGCAACTATGTGCCCTCCTCTCCCTCATTCCTCTTATGTTATCAATCTAACGTTTTTGAATTAAACTCAAACTTAACTATCGTTATATTTTTTGTTAATTTAGAGATAGTTGGACCACCATCCCTCTTTCCTTTCCTTACTTTGCTTGTGGTATCTAACGATCTCTCTCTAGCCCTTTCTTCCTACTTTATCTAGATCAAATTCTAAATATCATTGATATTTATTTGTAAAATTTTAACAAATGCTTGAACTTTGTTAATATATATATATATATATTTATGAAATGGTATAGAAAGGAGAGAGATAGAGAAGATTTAATTGGGAGAGAAATTTTTAAAATAAATAAATAAATATTTTATTTAAATTTAAAAAAAATAAAAAAATCTTATAATTTCTTAAAATAGCAAGAAAATTCCCATAATTTAACCCAGCCTCATGAGGTCAGTATAATTTATTTATTTTAAAAAAGAAAGAGAAGCGTACCATATGACCTAGCTGGCATTAAACGTCAACATTTCCAATGTGAACTGAACTGACCTGACCTGAACTGAACTGAACTGCAGCTGCTCGCGCAAAGGACCGAGCATAGAGGAACATTTCTCTTCCTTGTCTGCTGATTATTAATAAATAAATGTAGAAAAATAAACAAAAAATAAGAGAGAGAGAGAGTGTGAGAACGTGATTCGTCAGATCTAGCTGTAATGGGGCCCACAGCGATGTTTGGACGCGAGTCGCCAACAGCGAAGAGTCGGGAGCGGCTGCGATTTTCTGGAGTTTTGGCGGCGAGTAGTGGCGAGAGTGGCACGCGGGGGTGAATAAAGCACTTGTGCGAGGACATTTTGGTCTTCTCAGCGCCTACCATTTATTTTATTTTTAGAAATGGCTGTTTATTTGGAATCTGTTAGTTGAATTGAATCTGTCCCAATCTTAGGCGTTCTTTACTTTTGCTGTAACAATATATATATTTATTTATATAGAAATATTAATACATACATATTATATTAATCTCATTATTTTTTATTAAACGACTTTATGGTTTAAATTTTAGATAAATAACCAATTGTTAAGCCAATGCGAACGGATTACATGTGCAATGTGATGATATTCTTGTTCTTGGGACTGATTTAATAACCTATTTTTGGTATAGTCGATGCCTTGACAATGACTTAAGGCTATTGTATGTATGATATAAATATCCAAAATTGAAGGCTCGAATTCTTATTTGGGGCCTAACTTCTGTTAGGGTTAGCCCATCCTATGGGCTAGTAGACTGTTTGTTGAACGCGTTCGAAAATTTGAAATATCATAAAATTTTGAGTTTAATTCTATCTTCATGCAAGATTATGCAACCTCGTGGGTTTATCTTAAGGACCAAACTTTGAGATTTGGCTCGCAGTTGTTGTTTCTTAATTATAATAATTAAATTTATTTATTTTAAGAAATAATTTGGCAGAGTCCAAACAAGAGATCAAGATCCATGGCATCGTAGGAAAGTCAATGGGTGCCGGGCTTGATTCGTTATCCGGGAAAGCTAGAAAGAAACAGGGAGTCTTTGGATGGCTCTTGAGAGTTTTCGGGAGCCTTGCTCCTTGAAAAGTTTTTAGTAGGCTAGTTTTTCGTTGGGTTTAAAGGGTCTTCGGATGGGTGGCACCAAATGACTCTACAACAAATGAATAGTTAGAAAGCACGTAGGGAGTTTCTCCACATAGGCCTTTCGATGTCTAAGTCAAATAAAAATGTCATTAAGTAAAAATATGAATGTATGTATGCATGCAGTATGTTCCCATTTTCCAATGGGTAGTCTCCCAATAGGTTTAGAGTGAATTGGGGTAAAAGTCTTCAGGTCCTGAGTTTGTGTGTGTGTGTGTGAGAGAGAGAAAGATCCCTTTGTCGTGTAGTAGACGAGTATTTATAGACATTGGTCGTGGAGTCCACATTACACATGGTATGCTGATGTGTGTTTTGATTATTTGGGAGAAAAATACATCAGATGAGGCCAGAGGTCCTAGAGATATTTTCGAAGACAGAGTGCCCCGATAAGTATCCCTTGGATGGGTTTGAAGACTCCTTAGAGTCATCAGATGGCTTGAGCCAAAAAGACTCTTTGGTAAGTCTTGGGCTTCAGAGATGCTATGGATTAGGTTGCTCTAGAGACTTTGGTTCATAAGACTCTTCAAGGTCATTCGAGTCTTCGACTTTCTATGAGTATTTTAAAGATTTTTGAATTTAATTTTCCTAGACATCAACAGCAGCGAACTTGTTCGTATACCTAGGGTCATGGTTAAGGCGGACCATGAGTTTTAAAATAGATGAAACGGTTTAGGTCAAAGATTGTCTATGATCAACGACCTCTCTAGTTTTCATGTTAAAAAAAAAACTCTTGTTATATGTGATTGTCATCTCGAGAATAATAATTTTATCATTTAAGAAATTTGTAATAGAAGCTGGTGGAGAAATTGAAGAAAACCTAGGTATTTGTTTGGATATAAAATATATATATATATATATATTTGGTGTTTGATTAACAAAAAGATAGAGAAATATTTTTATAATGAAAATAAAATAACTTATCTATTTAAAATCCATAAATCATTTTTCTATTTATACCAAAAGTAATAAATTATTTTTTATTTCATCAAAATATTTTTACATATATGTATATCTATAAATAAATACATATATACACTATATATACATATATACATACATGTACATATATATACATAAATATATACATATGCACATGCACATACATATACATTCATGATTCATATATACATATATATGTTTATATATGACCAAATTTATATTTTTTCCCTTAAATTTTATCCAAAAAATTTGTCACTCTCCTTAATTTTAAATTTAATCTATTAAATACTTAATCTTCATAATGCATGACTTATACGCTAGCTGAGTTAGACAGAATAAAATATAAAAAAAAAAAAAAATCAACCGAACTGATCCTTTCAACAAACTTGACTAAACCAACCAAACCAATAAGCTTTTTATGTAAAGTTAATGGAAGAAAATATGGGTTTGACCATTTATAACTATTTTTTAAAAAAATATTTTACAATACAAACACTAAATAATAATTTTTTGGCAATGTAAAATGTTTTGCACAAAAAAAAAAAACCGAGTTTTTGTGAAAAAAAAAAACTTTAGACAAGCCATAAAATATACTAGAATAAAATTAAATAGGATTGTTAACAAAACTAATTAGGAATTTAAAATTAATGTAGCCGAAAATACTTAGTTTTAAATGTATTATTTATTAGATGTAAAAATAATTATAATGAATTTTGCATATATGTTAATGTCTTATAATTGTCTAATTTATTTAATTATAATGAAATGATAATATTTTCATTAAAAAATAAATAAAATAATTACACTTAGATAGATTATTAGTAAGAGCAAAGCATCTTTCCCATATTAGATTTTAATATGGGAAAGATGTTTAGTCTTGAGAGTCACCTATTAAGTTAGTTTATCCAACCCAAATTTATAAAACTCCAAATTTAATAAGTGTTTATGATTGAATTATTTTCAATAATGAACTTACCCTCTACACTGTATGATTATTGACCCCCATGTAATTATAAAACCTATTGATGTTGTTGGGAAGGGCTGAGTGCTATCATTCCAAACTTATGAAAAGTCAAGGTTTTTGTCTTTTGGGAGTAAATTTTGATGATTAAGTTAGTATATGAAATTGAGAGAACAAATAAGATAAAGATAAATAGGGTAACAAGAAGGATAGGTGTAATTGCTTACTTTCTTTTGAAGAATTTAAGGTTTACACAACATGATTAGAGATGTCATAAGTGCAATTTTTACTACAACTTTACCTAAAACATGACTTTAGGTATAATTTGGACATGGTGCTAGACCTATGTTACTAAATCATTTCGAGGCCTTGGTAGTTAGAATGAAATGTACTGTCACGTGAAGAATTTAGATACTCTTAACATTTTTCATCTCGATTTCTTGATACTAATCCATGTGTCATTTCAAAATAGATTCATGTGCTCTCTTAAATTGGTTAACGTATCACTTTGGTATGTAACACAATAATATATATTTACTAATAATTAAAAAAATTAAGAAAATGATTGAAATATGACTCACAAAATGATGAAGTTGTTACTTGAGCTTCACATTATACAAAACTAGATTACCCTAAAATGTAGGTTACATTATTAGAAGTGAAAATCTTGCTGGTCACTTCATCTATGATTACAAAGCTACAGATTTTAGGCCAATCCATAATGCTCCATCAATGGCTGTTTATTTATTGGATTAACTATATGTGCATGCACAGTGTGTGCTATTGTATAAGAACTTTGGTAATTGCAATATGAGTCAAAGCCCTAATCATTTAAGAGGTTGTAAGAAATTCATAAATGCAATTAAAAAATAGTTACTTATGCATATCTAATAGGGTAACACTAATTATTGTCCTTGATAAGTAATGTATATTATTTTTTAATAATATGTATTTATTAACATTTTATTTTTAATGTTTAAATAATTTTATTAGTTAGTTGTAAATATATCTGCATTTTGAACCATTTAATTAATTAATAAAATTGTTTAAATATTGAAAACAAGATACAATAAATACATATTTTTTAAAAATTAAGGTGCATTTATTATTATTTAATCATTGTTGTTAAAGTATGTCTTAATTTTTATATTTGAGTTCATTATTAGAATTTAACTTAATTCGAATAATTTGAGAGTTTTTTGGAAACCAATGACAAGCTTTGTGCTAAGGTGATTGTCCCTCACAATATGGAGAAATCGTAAATGACTCTATATAATGTTTCTATTAGATAATTTTATTCAAAATAGAGAGAGGGTGATTGAGTGTGTTGGGATTTTTAAAATTATGATATCTGACCGATTGTACTATTTCGATTTTCTTCATAGTGAAATTATTTATCTCTTCGTGTTGACATAGATCACACACTATGATTGAACCACGTAAAACTTGTGCTCATTAATTACTTTCTTACTTTGTTTTGCATTGTTAATTTTCATGACAATTGCACTAAAAACAATTATTAGCATTGACCATCTAATAAAAGTCTTGTTTGACATTATTATATGTGTTATAAAAATAATATTAATAAAAATGGTATTTAGTAATTTTTTTATCTTGGGAAACTTGAGGAGTCCTTGCAATACAGTCAACATTTGACGCAACATATCCCACCCTACTCTAAAACCCATGGTCTACCTCACTTCAGCTTAAGATGTACAGATAAATGAGTCATGGGTTGAAAGTCAAAGGTCTAATCCCCTTGAAATAGATGCATATAATCATAATTTGTACTAAGATAAATTCAAATATATGATTTTATGATAATTTAAACTTTTAAATGCGTATAGTGCATCATCTAAGTATAATCCAAAGTGCATTGTAACATGAACTTTGCTAATTACAATTGAGTCAAAACTATAATCATTTAAGAGGTTGTAAGAAATCCATAAATGCGAATAACAAACAGTCATTGATGCATCCAAATGCCTATCCAAACTTTAACCTCAAGTAAGAGAGGCTTCTTATCACAAAAGTGAAACATGGCAAGTGGAGATTCATAATTAAAATACACTAACAAAGGGACACCAATTGATTATATGTTATGCCCACCTTAATGATGTCCTAACCTCACTGTCATTGCGTGCCCTGACCTTTAGCATTTTCCTTTTAGCATTTCTTCTCTGTCAAGAAGAGCATAATTTTATTCTTGTGAACACATTTTCACAACTTAAAAAAGTCTTCTTATATTGAATATAATGTTGCTTAAAAAACACAAGATTAAGCAAGAGTCAAGAAAGATTAAGCCAATTCATTTGAGATCGTGCAGATTTACTATTTCTATTAAAAGACTTAACATTTTATGTTTGTTTTCACGTCGAGAGGTTGTTAATCCCCTTTTAAAGGAAGCCCTTTTTAAAATACAACTACATGGCCAAACTTGTGTGCACCTCTAACTTTGTATAAGATGAGCCAAACTTAGATTGCTTTGCACTCATCTCTAATATTCCTGTACACATAGTTCACCTTGGTTCTTAACAAAAAAATGGTTTTCCAAAAATTAAAAGAAAACCAATAAGAGAACCACCTCTCTCTTGGAAAAAAAAAAAATCATCAAACTACAGTTAAAATGTTGACTACATCACTTAACCTACTGTGCTGCCATTAAATATAGGGTTAGAGTAGGTGAGTTGGGTTTTTCCCTTTAATTTTGGAAGAGAGTTAAAAGCCAAAGTGTGGGGTAGAAAGGGATAAGTTGGATAATCATAACTTTAGATTATTCCTGAGAATAAAGTGGAAAATGCATGGCTGTTAAGTAATCTGTGTCTGTGTGTGTGATTCCACCACATATATATATATAGATACATATTATATATATATTTTTTATATATATATATAACAAAACAAACAATCATTCAAGGCCCCCCCCCCCCCCCCCCCCCCCAAAAAAAAAAAAAAAAGAGGAAAAAAAAATCTTCCTTGGGAGGAGAAGAATGGGATTGGGAGGCACATGAAGTGGTGGTGGTGGGTCTATCAGCCCGGCCAGCCAGCCAGCCAGCAAGCCTCCACATCTTGTAATAATTGGCTATTGAGCCTAAACGTACACACACACATAACCCATACGTACAATTAGCTACCATTTGTCAACTTAATGTACTTTGGCTCCTAGGGAGAGAGGGGGCTGCCCGTGTGGGGCCCCCGTGATTTTTGTACAATTTCCGCATGTAATCTAAGTGACAAAATAAAAATGAAAATGCTATTTGAACCATTAATTTTGATATTTTATATTAATGTTTTGTATACTTATATTGATATTGATATTGATATATGACATATAATACAAGACATATTAATATAAAGTGTTGTAATAAATGTCAAAATTTTAGGTATCCAAATGGCATTTTTGAAACAAAAATTATGTACAATTTGTGTAGTGGCAGTAAAAAGGTTTGAAAATATCATCTTAGGAGTGAATATTGCTGAGTTAAAAACAAATTTTGAAACCCAATGAATTGTCAATTAATTCAGTTTGATCTCTTTTTTACTAAATTGGGTCAAGGTCCAAGTCTTGGATAATCTCAATACATTTTATATACTAAATTAGTGTTTATTAATCAAGAAATAGAGCGAAAAAAGTGAGATATGAAAAATATTTTAGATAAAAGTATTTTTCATTATATTTGTTAAATTTATTTGCCAATCTTTAAAAAAAAAGTCACGCGACTTTTTATTTGAATTTTTTTAAATAAATTATCTCTCTCTTAGATAAATTTATCTTGATCTTTACAGATAAGAAAAAAAATGACGCATATGTTCTCTAGTACATTTCAAAAAATTTAACAAACAATTTGATAAAAATTTTAAAATATTTCCCATCTTTATCTTGATCATTTCATATATTGATTTAAAAAGCATTTCAATTTTATCTTATCTTATTTTAATAAACGCTATTTAAATTGTCGTGACATATAATAACATTTTCATAATTATGAGCAAAAATTTTTTTGTACAAATTATTTTGTTCCCAACTGTGTGCAATATTGTTGCCATTAGTTGGACTATATATGCACTATGACAGATCCAACTTCATTGTCAATTAGTGGAAACCAAACCCTAGGGTGGGCATACACCACCAACCACATTGCTAATGAGGAATAATTAGTAAATTAATAATTAATAGATGATGTAAATAGGGCATAAATGATGTAGCCAACTTTTTTATGGCATATCCAAAATGGGCCTTTTTTTTTGTTCATTCTCTCATGCTTTAGTTTTTTTATTTTGCTTAAATTAAAATCCTCTCCATATATTATATATATGACCCACCCATTCATGACAAGGGCTTCATGAATCATCAGATTAGCTAAAGTGATCTTCTGAAATAATAATTAATTGGATTAGTTGTCTCACATTCTCAGTTCTAATTTGTGGACAAATTATCATTTAATCAATACCGATGTATTAAAATTAAAGATAACTTCGTATCGTAAGATTTATGTTATGCAAGGTATTTTGACATTTTATAAAAAAATATAGATTACTCGGTACCCATTTAACATGTGAGAAGTCGGTTGTAATTAATTTTTTTAAAACGAAAGATGTATTTGTAATTTAGTAAAATTTTGGGGTGTTTGGTTTCATTTTCTCTAAGATCAAGTTATGATTAATTGTATTAAGTGGACAAATATCAATAGTTAACATCAATTTGACACTAGGAGAGATGAGAGAAAGTGATGTGATGTCGGATGAGTTTTGCAGTTGGAATCTTGCTTCAAAGCAATTTTCTCTTGATGCATTAATAATGCAGGTTGAATCATATGTTTCAACAAGCACAACCATTTAAAATGAAAGGCTTCTGGTGGATTTCTAATTCTATACTATTTTGATTTTACGCCTCGATAAAAAAATATTATATTAAATAAAAATAAAATTTATGAAAGAGCTAAAAAGATGAACGAGTTTTTATGTATCTTTATCTTTATTTTATAAAGAGATTATTGTCATATTATATCGTTATAAAATTTATCTAATGTGGAGTTATGAGTTATCATTTGTTGAGAAATTATTTCACAACAAGTCACGTATTTTTTGAAACACATCAACGTAAAATTATTCTTTATTCATTAATTTATTTAGTTATTTTTATGAAGTATAAACCTTAAACTAAAGTATGGAGTAGTTTAACTAATGAAAAATTTTAAATTGGAAAACAAAGTTAAAGGTTGAGTTTTGGTGCATTTACAAGGCGTTAATGACTAAAATATGGGAAATAATAATGGTCAAACTAATCATAGCTAGGATGTGGGCGATTAGGCCATGGACCCTTTTGTTTAATCCTATTGGTTGGGCGTCTAATTTTAAAATTATTGTTTGAGGCTTGGTGGTTAAGGTATATAGCCGACCAAGGTGGCCATAGTTGGCCACATCATCAATATTTCCAAGAATAAAGTGTACATTAAGCATAACAACGCACCAGGTGCACGTTAGCATGAACTCTTATGCCGATCAAATCGCCGAGTAATTGAATACTCTCTCTCTCTCTCTCCCTCTCTCGTCCACTGATCTGAGAACTGAGCAAGCTGACTACCAATGGCTACTTTTTTTTTAACATCACGCTCTCTCTCTTATATGTACTCTCCCACCCCCCCCCCCCGCCCCCCTCTCATTATATATATATATAGGGAAACATGTGTCCTTGTATCTGCAAAATGGCAGAAACCAAATACCCCATAGCCTATCTTTAAACACTGTATGGTGCAGTCTCTTTCAGGGCTTAGAAAAAGCAAAAGAAGTGAAGAGGAGAAAGAAGAGAAAAAGTTAATAGATATAAAGGATTTTATTTTATTTTATTTTTTATATGGGCGATTCTTTTTTTTTTTAATGGGTGATTCTTGATCTTTGTTTTGTTTGCTTTTTCTT